>NC_133402.1:31119345-31739271 GCF_047511655.1 Castor canadensis | reverse complement strand
GGCCTACAGGGCATCTTCCATTCTCTGGAATGGGGCAATTTGGAAAAACCTGGAGTCCTCATCCCTGAAAATCTTGAGAGGTAGGTAGTATTCCATGAAACAACTAACTCAATTCACAATGCTGAAGAAGGTGTTTGACCCTCTTCCTTCTAACATTCATGGTTTTCTTACAAGAGCCACAGTGTTTCTCCATTCACTTCACAGAGGCAATTTTGCACAAAGGTGATCTTCTTAGCACATGAAAACTCGGACAAGCAGGCAGTATTCCTTTAAAAAGCTAAGTCAATTCACAATGCTAAACAAGTTGCCAAGCCCTCTTGCTTCTAAAATTCATGACTCTCTTACAAGAGCTACCAGGACTCTTCCATTGGCTTGTATGGGATATTTTGCCAAAGTTGTGTTCCTGACCCATGAAAACGCTGAGAGGTACTCAGTATTCCTTTACACAGCTAACTCAGTTCACAATGCTGAACAAGGTGGTAGACCCTTTTCTTTCTAACATTAATGATTTCTCTCTCAAATTCAACAGTGCTTCTTCCAATCCCTTTTAGGGGGTTATATTGCACAAAGGTGGTATTCCTCACCCATGAACACTCTGAGTTGTAGGCATTATTACTTGAAAGAAGTATATCAATTCTCCTTGGGAAACAAGGTGCTTGACCCTCCTGTTTCTAACATTCCTACTTCTCTTCCAAGAGTTGGAGGTTGGTTCCCTTGACTTGAAAGAGGTAACTTTGCACAAACTTGAGGATCCTCACCCATAAAACACTGAGAGTTAGGCAGTATTCCCTTCAACAGGTAACTCAATTCACAATGCTTAAGAGGGTGCTAGACCCTCTTGCTTCTAACATTAATCATTGTCTTACAAGAGCTACAGTATGCCTCCTTTCACTGAATGGCCTATTTTACAGAACATTGAAGTTTCTCCCCGTGAAAACACTGACAGTTACGCAGTGTTCCCTTAAACAGGTAACTCAATTCACCATGCTTCACAAGTTGCTTGACCCTCTTGCTTGTAACACTTATGGTTCTCTTACAGGAGAAACAGTGCTTCTTCCTTACATTGCAACAGGCCTATTTTGCACAAAGCTACTATTCTTCACACTGTAAAAGCCTGAGAGACAGGTAGTATTCCTTTGTAAAGCTCACTCAATTCTCACTTTTGAACAACGTTCCAGACCCTCTTGCTCCTAGAATGAATGGTTTTCATACATCCTAAACTGTTCTTCTTCCATTCAGTTGAATGCAGCTATTTGGCCCAACGGTGATGTTCCTCACCCATGAAAAAAGTCAGGGGTAGTCAGTATTCCTTTCAAAAGGTAACTCATTTCTCATAGGGAGACAAGTTGCAAAATATTCCTGCCTCTCACACACTGCATCAGGCCCTGAGGTACAAGTGTATGTCCATTTCGCTGGAAGCGGGTATTTTTCAAGGAGTGAATGATTCTCCATTGTCAAAGGCTTTCATTTGGCCAGCATTCCTTTCACATGCTAATTCAACTCTCACAGGGAAACAATGTGCTTGCAACTCCTGCTGCAAACCTTGACATCTGCTTGCAAGAGACACAGTGCCTGTTCCATTCAGTGGAAAGGTCTATTGGCACAAAGATGGAAATGCTCACACTGTCAAACCCTGACAGATATTTAGTGTTCCTTTTGAATGCTAAATCAATTGAAGCTGCTAAACAAAGTGCTAGAGCAACTTTCCTGTAAGCTTTGTGGTTCTCCTACCAGACACCCAGTAATCCTTCCCTTCATTGAAACAGGCAATTTTGCACCAAAAGCAAGTTCCTCACACTTTCAAACCCTGAGTGGCAGGTGGTCTTCCTTTGAAAACTTCACTCTACTCACACTTTTACACAAGTTGCTAGACCCTCTTGCTTCTAACCTCAAACATTTTCTTAGAAGAGCCTCAGAGATTCTTCCATTCTTTTCAAAGGGTGATGTTGCACAAAGGTGATACTCCTCATCCCTGGAAACACTAAGTGGTAGGCAGTATTCCTTGAAACAAGTTACTCAAGTCTCATCCGAAGACAATCTGCTTCACCCTCCTGCTTGTAACATTCAGCCTTTTCTTACAACATAAGCACCGCTGGATCCAGTCACTTCAAAGAGGTGATTTTGCACAAAGTTGAAGGTACTCACACATAAAAACACTGAGAGGTATCAGTATGTCCTTAGACAGCTAACTCAGTTGAGAATCCTCAGAGTGCTAGGCTCTCTTCCTGTTAACAGTCCTGTCTCTCTTAGAAGGCCTACAGGGCATCTTCCATTCTCTGGAATGGGGCAATTTGGAAAAAACCTGGAGTCCTCATCCCTGAAAATCTTGAGAGGTAGGTAGTATTCCATGAAACAACTAACTCAATTCACAATGCTGAAGGAAGTGTTTGACCCTCTTCCTTCTAACATTCATGGATTTCTTACAAGAGCTACAGTGTTTCTCCTTTCACTTCACAGAGTTAATTTTGCACAAAGGTGATCTTCTTAGCACATGAAAACTGACAAGCAGACAGTATTCATTTAAAAAGCTAAGTCAATTCACAATGCTAAACAAGTTGCCAAGCCCTGTTGCTTCTAACATTCATGACTCTCTTACAAGAGCTACCAGGAATTTTCCATTCGCTTGTATGGGATATTTTGCAAAGTTGTGTTCCTGACCCATGAAAACGCTGAGAGGTACTCAGTATTCCTTTACACAGCTAACTCAGTTCACAATGCTGAACAAGGTGGTAGACCCTTTTCTTTCTAACATTAATGATTCTCTCTCAAGTTCGACAGTGCTTCTTCCAATCCCTTTTAGCGGGTTATATTGCACAAAGGTGGTATTCCTCACCCATGAACACACTGAGTTGTAGGCATTATTCCTTGAAAGAAGTATATCAATTCTCCTTGGGAAACACGGTGCTTGACCCTCCTGTTTCTAACATTCCTACTTCTCTTCCAAGAGTTGGAGGGTTGGTTCCCTTGACTTGAAAGAGGTAATTTTGCACAAACTTGAGGATCCTCACCCATAAAAACACTGAGAGTTAGGCAGTATTCCCTTCAACAGGTAACTCAATTCACAATGCTTAAGAGGGTGCTAGACCCTCTTGCTTCTAACATTAATCATTGTCTTACAAGAGCTACAGTATGCCTCCTTTCACTTGAATGGCCTATTTTACAGAACATTGAAGTTTCTCCCCGTGAAAACACTGACAGTTACGCAGTGTTCCCTTAAACAGGTAACTCAATTCACCATGCTTCACAAGTTGCTTGACCCTCTTGCTTGTAACACTTATGGTTCTCTTACAGGAGAAACAGTGCTTCTTCCTTACATTGCAACAGGCCTATTTTGCACAAAGCTACTATTCTTCACACTGTAAAAGCCTGAGAGACAGGTAGTATTCCTTTGTAAAGCTCACTCAATTCTCACTTTTGAACAACATTCCAGACCCTCTTGCTCCTAGAATGAATGGTTTTCATACATCCTAAACTGTTCTTCTTCCTTTCAGTTGAATGCAGCTATTTGGCCAAACGGTGATGTTCCTCACCCATGAAAAAACTCAGAGGTAGTCAGTATTCCTTTCAACAGGTAACTTATTTCTCATAGGAAGACAAGTTGCAAAATATTCCTGTCTCTCACACACTGCATCAGGCCCTGAGCTACTAGTGTGTGTCCCTTTCGCCTGAAGAGCGTATTTTTCAAGGAGTGAATGGTTCTCCATTTTCAAAGGCTTTCATTTGGCAAGCATTCCTTTCAAATGCTAATTCAACTCTCACAGGGAAACAATGTGCTTGCAACTCCTGCTGCAAACCTTGACATCTGCTTGCAAGAGACACAGTGCCTGTTCCATTCAGTGGAAAGGTCTATTGGCACAAAGACGGAAATGCTCACACTGTCAAACCCTGACAGATAGGCAGTGTCCCTTTTGAAGGCTAAATCAATTGAAGCTGCTAAACAAAGTGCTAGAGCACCTTTCCTGGAAGCTTTGTGGTTCTCCTACCAGACACCCAGTAATCCTTCCCTTCATTGAAACAGGCAATTTTGCACCAAAAGCAAGTTCCTCACACTTTCAAACCCTGAGTGGCAGGTGGTCTTCCTTTGAAAACTTCACTCTACTCACACTTTTACACAAGTTGCTAGACCCTCTTGCTTCTAACCTCAAACATTTTCTTAGAAGAGCCTCAGAGATTCTTCCATTCTTTTCAAAGGGTGATGTTGCACAAAGGTGATACTCCTCATCCCTGGAAACCCTAAGTGGTAGGCAGTATTCCTTGAAACAAGTTACTCAAGTCTCATCCGAAGACAATCTGCTTCACCCTCCTGCTTGTAACATTCAGCCTTTTCTTACAACATAAGCACCGCTGGATCCAGTCACTTCAAAGAGGTGATTTTGCACAAAGTTGAAGGTACTCACACATAAAAACAATGAGAGGTATCAGTATGTCCTTAGACAGCTAACTCAGTTGAGAATCCTCAGAGTGCTAGGCTCTCTTCCTGTTAACAGTCCTGTCTCTCTTAGAAGGCCTACAGGGCATCTTCCATTCTCTGGAATGGGGCAATTTGGAAAAAACCTGGAGTCCTCATCCCTGAAAATCTTGAGAGGTAGGTAGTATTCCATGAAACAACTAACTCAATTCACAATGCTGAAGGAAGTGTTTGACCCTCTTCCTTCTAACATTCATGGATTTCTTACAAGAGCTACAGTGTTTCTCCTTTCACTTCACAGAGTTAATTTTGCACAAAGGTGATCTTCTTAGCACATGAAAACTGACAAGCAGACAGTATTCATTTAAAAAGCTAAGTCAATTCACAATGCTAAACAAGTTGCCAAGCCCTGTTGCTTCTAACATTCATGACTCTCTTACAAGAGCTACCAGGAATTTTCCATTCGCTTGTATGGGATATTTTGCAAAGTTGTGTTCCTGACCCATGAAAACGCTGAGAGGTACTCAGTATTCCTTTACACAGCTAACTCAGTTCACAATGCTGAACAAGGTGGTAGACCCTTTTCTTTCTAACATTAATGATTCTCTCTCAAGTTCGACAGTGCTTCTTCCAATCCCTTTTAGCGGGTTATATTGCACAAAGGTGGTATTCCTCACCCATGAACACACTGAGTTGTAGGCATTATTCCTTGAAAGAAGTATATCAATTCTCCTTGGGAAACACGGTGCTTGACCCTCCTGTTTCTAACATTCCTACTTCTCTTCCAAGAGTTGGAGGGTTGGTTCCCTTGAGTTGAAAGAGGTAACTTTGCACAAACTTGAGGATCCTCACCCATAAAAACACTGAGAGTTAGGCAGTATTCCCTTCAACAGGTAACTCAATTCACAATGCTTAAGAGGGTGCTAGACCCTCTTGCTTCTAACATTAATCATTGTCTTACAAGAGCTACAGTATGCCTCCTTTCACTTGAATGGCCTATTTTACAGAACATTGAAGTTTCTCCCCGTGAAAACACTGACAGTTACGCAGTGTTCCCTTAAACAGGTAACTCAATTCACCATGCTTCACAAGGTGCTTGACCCTCTTGCTTGTAACACTTATGGTTCTCTTACAGGAGAAACAGTGCTTCTTCCTTACATTGCAACAGGCCTATTTTGCACAAAGCTACTATTCTTCACACTGTAAAAGCCTGAGAGACAGGTAGTATTCCTTTGTAAAGCTCACTCAATTCTCACTTTTGAACAACGTTCCAGACCCTCTTGCTCCTAGAATGAATGGTTTTCATACATCCTAAACTGTTCTTCTTCCATTCAGTTGAATGCAGCTATTTGGCCCAACGGTGATGTTCCTCACCCATGAAAAAACTCAGAGGTAGTCAGTATTCCTTTCAACAGGTAACTTATTTCTCATAGGAAGACAAGTTGCAAAATATTCCTGTCTCTCACACACTGCATCAGGCCCTGAGCTACTAGTGTGTGTCCCTTTCGCCTGAAGAGCATATTTTTCAAGGAGTGAATGGTTCTCCATTTTCAAAGGCTTTCATTTGGCAAGCATTCCTTTCAAATGCTAATTCAACTCTCACAGGGAAACAATGTGCTTGCAACTCCTGCTGCAAACCTTGACATCTGCTTGCAAGAGACACAGTGCCTGTTCCATTCAGTGGAAAGGTCTATTGGCACAAAGACGGAAATGCTCACACTGTCAAACCCTGACAGATAGGCAGTGTCCCTTTTGAAGGCTAAATCAATTGAAGCTGCTAAACAAAGTGCTAGAGCACCTTTCCTGTAAGCTTTGTGGTTCTCCTACCAGACACCCAGGAATCCTTCCCTTCATTGAAACAGGCAATTTTGCACCAAAAGGAAGTTCCTCACACTTTCAAACCCTGAGTGGCAGGTGGTCTTCCTTTAAAAACTTCACTCTACTCACACTGTTACACAAGTTGCTAGACCCTCTTGCTTCTACCCTCAAACATTTTCTTAGAAGAGATTCAGAGATTCTTCCATTCTCTTCAAAGGGTGATGTTGCACAAAGGTGATACTCCTCATCCCTGGAAACACTAAGTGGTAGGCAGTATTCCTTGAAACAAGTTACTCAAGTCTCATCCGAAGACAATCTGCTTCACCCTCCTGCTTGTAACATTCAGCCTTTTCTTACAACATAAGCACTGCTGGATCCAGTCACTTCAAAGAGGTGATTTTGCACAAAGTTGAAGGTACTCACACATAAAAACACTGAGAGGTATCAGTATGTCCTTAGACAGCTAACTCAGTTGAGAATCCTCAGAGTGCTAGGCTCTCTTCCTGTTAACAGTCCTGTCTCTCTTAGAAGGCCTACAGGGCATCTTCCATTCTCTGGAATGGGGCAATTTGGAAAAAACCTGGAGTCCTCATCCCTGAAAATCTTGAGAGGTAGGTAGTATTCCATGAAACAACTAACTCAATTCACAATGCTGAAGAAGGTGTTTGACCCTCTTCCTTCTAACATTCATGGTTTTCTTACAAGAGCCACAGTGTTTCTCCATTCACTTCACAGAGGCAATTTTGCACAAAGGTGATCTTCTTAGCACATGAAAACTCGGACAAGCAGGCAGTATTCCTTTAAAAAGCTAAGTCAATTCACAATGCTAAACAAGTTGCCAAGCCCTCTTGCTTCTAAAATTCATGACTCTCTTACAAGAGCTACCAGGACTCTTCCATTCGCTTGTATGGGATATTTTGCCAAAGTTGTGTTCCTGACCCATGAAAACGCTGAGAGGTACTCAGTATTCCTTTACACAGCTAACTCAGTTCACAATGCTGAACAAGGTGGTAGACCCTTTTCTTTCTAACATTAATGATTCTCTCTCAAATTCAACAGTGCTTCTTCCAATCCCTTTTAGGGGGTTATATTGCACAAAGGTGGTATTCCTCACCCATGAACACACTGAGTTGTAGGCATTATTACTTGAAAGAAGTATATCAATTCTCCTTGGGAAACAAGGTGCTTGACCCTCCTGTTTCTAACATTCCTACTTCTCTTCCAAGAGTTGGAGGGTTGGTTCCCTTGACTTGAAAGAGGTAACTTTGCACAAACTTGAGGATCCTCACCCATAAAAACACTGAGAGTTAGGCAGTATTCCCTTCAACAGGTAACTCAATTCACAATGCTTAAGAGGGTGCTAGACCCTCTTGCTTCTAACATTAATCATTGTCTTACAAGAGCTACAGTATGCCTCCTTTCACTTGAATGGCCTATTTTACAGAACATTGAAGTTTCTCCCCGTGAAAACACTGACAGTTACGCAGTGTTCCCTTAAACAGGTAACTCAATTCACCATGCTTCACAAGTTGCTTGACCCTCTTGCTTGTAACACTTATGGTTCTCTTACAGGAGAAACAGTGCTTCTTCCTTACATTGCAACAGGCCTATTTTGCACAAAGCTACTATTCTTCACACTGTAAAAGCCTGAGAGACAGGTAGTATTCCTTTGTAAAGCTCACTCAATTCTCACTTTTGAACAACGTTCCAGACCCTCTTGCTCCTAGAATGAATGGTTTTCATACATCCTAAACTGTTCTTCTTCCATTCAGTTGAATGCAGCTATTTGGCCCAACGGTGATGTTCCTCACCCATGAAAAAAGTCAGGGGTAGTCAGTATTCCTTTCAAAAGGTAACTCATTTCTCATAGGGAGACAAGTTGCAAAATATTCCTGCCTCTCACACACTGCATCAGGCCCTGAGGTACAAGTGTATGTCCATTTCGCTGGAAGCGGGTATTTTTCAAGGAGTGAATGATTCTCCATTGTCAAAGGCTTTCATTTGGCCAGCATTCCTTTCACATGCTAATTCAACTCTCACAGGGAAACAATGTGCTTGCAACTCCTGCTGCAAACCTTGACATCTGCTTGCAAGAGACACAGTGCCTGTTCCATTCAGTGGAAAGGTCTATTGGCACAAAGATGGAAATGCTCACACTGTCAAACCCTGACAGATATTTAGTGTTCCTTTTGAATGCTAAATCAATTGAAGCTGCTAAACAAAGTGCTAGAGCAACTTTCCTGTAAGCTTTGTGGTTCTCCTACCAGACACCCAGTAATCCTTCCCTTCATTGAAACAGGCAATTTTGCACCAAAAGCAAGTTCCTCACACTTTCAAACCCTGAGTGGCAGGTGGTCTTCCTTTGAAAACTTCACTCTACTCACACTTTTACACAAGTTGCTAGACCCTCTTGCTTCTAACTTCAAACATTTTCTTAGAAGAGCCTCAGAGATTCTTCCATTCTTTTCAAAGGGTGATGTTGCACAAAGGTGATACTCCTCATCCCTGGAAACACTAAGTGGTAGGCAGTATTCCTTGAAACAAGTTACTCAAGTCTCATCCGAAGACAATCTGCTTCACCCTCCTGCTTGTAACATTCAGCCTTTTCTTACAACATAAGCACCGCTGGATCCAGTCACTTCAAAGAGGTGATTTTGCACAAAGTTGAAGGTACTCACACATAAAAACACTGAGAGGTATCAGTATGTCCTTAGACAGCTAACTCAGTTGAGAATCCTCAGAGTGCTAGGCTCTCTTCCTGTTAACAGTCCTGTCTCTCTTAGAAGGCCTACAGGGCATCTTCCATTCTCTGGAATGGGGCAATTTGGAAAAAACCTGGAGTCCTCATCCCTGAAAATCTTGAGAGGTAGGTAGTATTCCATGAAACAACTAACTCAATTCACAATGCTGAAGGAAGTGTTTGACCCTCTTCCTTCTAACATTCATGGATTTCTTACAAGAGCTACAGTGTTTCTCCTTTCACTTCACAGAGTTAATTTTGCACAAAGGTGATCTTCTTAGCACATGAAAACTGACAAGCAGACAGTATTCATTTAAAAAGCTAAGTCAATTCACAATGCTAAACAAGTTGCCAAGCCCTGTTGCTTCTAACATTCATGACTCTCTTACAAGAGCTACCAGGAATTTTCCATTCGCTTGTATGGGATATTTTGCAAAGTTGTGTTCCTGACCCATGAAAACGCTGAGAGGTACTCAGTATTCCTTTACACAGCTAACTCAGTTCACAATGCTGAACAAGGTGGTAGACCCTTTTCTTTCTAACATTAATGATTCTCTCTCAAGTTCGACAGTGCTTCTTCCAATCCCTTTTAGCGGGTTATATTGCACAAAGGTGGTATTCCTCACCCATGAACACACTGAGTTGTAGGCATTATTCCTTGAAAGAAGTATATCAATTCTCCTTGGGAAACACGGTGCTTGACCCTCCTGTTTCTAACATTCCTACTTCTCTTCCAAGAGTTGGAGGGTTGGTTCCCTTGACTTGAAAGAGGTAATTTTGCACAAACTTGAGGATCCTCACCCATAAAAACACTGAGAGTTAGGCAGTATTCCCTTCAACAGGTAACTCAATTCACAATGCTTAAGAGGGTGCTAGACCCTCTTGCTTCTAACATTAATCATTGTCTTACAAGAGCTACAGTATGCCTCCTTTCACTTGAATGGCCTATTTTACAGAACATTGAAGTTTCTCCCCGTGAAAACACTGACAGTTACGCAGTGTTCCCTTAAACAGGTAACTCAATTCACCATGCTTCACAAGTTGCTTGACCCTCTTGCTTGTAACACTTATGGTTCTCTTACAGGAGAAACAGTGCTTCTTCCTTACATTGCAACAGGCCTATTTTGCACAAAGCTACTATTCTTCACACTGTAAAAGCCTGAGAGACAGGTAGTATTCCTTTGTAAAGCTCACTCAATTCTCACTTTTGAACAACATTCCAGACCCTCTTGCTCCTAGAATGAATGGTTTTCATACATCCTAAACTGTTCTTCTTCCTTTCAGTTGAATGCAGCTATTTGGCCAAACGGTGATGTTCCTCACCCATGAAAAAACTCAGAGGTAGTCAGTATTCCTTTCAACAGGTAACTTATTTCTCATAGGAAGACAAGTTGCAAAATATTCCTGTCTCTCACACACTGCATCAGGCCCTGAGCTACTAGTGTGTGTCCCTTTCGCCTGAAGAGCGTATTTTTCAAGGAGTGAATGGTTCTCCATTTTCAAAGGCTTTCATTTGGCAAGCATTCCTTTCAAATGCTAATTCAACTCTCACAGGGAAACAATGTGCTTGCAACTCCTGCTGCAAACCTTGACATCTGCTTGCAAGAGACACAGTGCCTGTTCCATTCAGTGGAAAGGTCTATTGGCACAAAGACGGAAATGCTCACACTGTCAAACCCTGACAGATAGGCAGTGTCCCTTTTGAAGGCTAAATCAATTGAAGCTGCTAAACAAAGTGCTAGAGCACCTTTCCTGGAAGCTTTGTGGTTCTCCTACCAGACACCCAGTAATCCTTCCCTTCATTGAAACAGGCAATTTTGCACCAAAAGCAAGTTCCTCACACTTTCAAACCCTGAGTGGCAGGTGGTCTTCCTTTGAAAACTTCACTCTACTCACACTTTTACACAAGTTGCTAGACCCTCTTGCTTCTAACCTCAAACATTTTCTTAGAAGAGCCTCAGAGATTCTTCCATTCTTTTCAAAGGGTGATGTTGCACAAAGGTGATACTCCTCATCCCTGGAAACCCTAAGTGGTAGGCAGTATTCCTTGAAACAAGTTACTCAAGTCTCATCCGAAGACAATCTGCTTCACCCTCCTGCTTGTAACATTCAGCCTTTTCTTACAACATAAGCACCGCTGGATCCAGTCACTTCAAAGAGGTGATTTTGCACAAAGTTGAAGGTACTCACACATAAAAACAATGAGAGGTATCAGTATGTCCTTAGACAGCTAACTCAGTTGAGAATCCTCAGAGTGCTAGGCTCTCTTCCTGTTAACAGTCCTGTCTCTCTTAGAAGGCCTACAGGGCATCTTCCATTCTCTGGAATGGGGCAATTTGGAAAAAACCTGGAGTCCTCATCCCTGAAAATCTTGAGAGGTAGGTAGTATTCCATGAAACAACTAACTCAATTCACAATGCTGAAGGAAGTGTTTGACCCTCTTCCTTCTAACATTCATGGATTTCTTACAAGAGCTACAGTGTTTCTCCTTTCACTTCACAGAGTTAATTTTGCACAAAGGTGATCTTCTTAGCACATGAAAACTGACAAGCAGACAGTATTCATTTAAAAAGCTAAGTCAATTCACAATGCTAAACAAGTTGCCAAGCCCTGTTGCTTCTAACATTCATGACTCTCTTACAAGAGCTACCAGGAATTTTCCATTCGCTTGTATGGGATATTTTGCAAAGTTGTGTTCCTGACCCATGAAAACGCTGAGAGGTACTCAGTATTCCTTTACACAGCTAACTCAGTTCACAATGCTGAACAAGGTGGTAGACCCTTTTCTTTCTAACATTAATGATTCTCTCTCAAGTTCGACAGTGCTTCTTCCAATCCCTTTTAGCGGGTTATATTGCACAAAGGTGGTATTCCTCACCCATGAACACACTGAGTTGTAGGCATTATTCCTTGAAAGAAGTATATCAATTCTCCTTGGGAAACACGGTGCTTGACCCTCCTGTTTCTAACATTCCTACTTCTCTTCCAAGAGTTGGAGGGTTGGTTCCCTTGAGTTGAAAGAGGTAACTTTGCACAAACTTGAGGATCCTCACCCATAAAAACACTGAGAGTTAGGCAGTATTCCCTTCAACAGGTAACTCAATTCACAATGCTTAAGAGGGTGCTAGACCCTCTTGCTTCTAACATTAATCATTGTCTTACAAGAGCTACAGTATGCCTCCTTTCACTTGAATGGCCTATTTTACAGAACATTGAAGTTTCTCCCCGTGAAAACACTGACAGTTACGCAGTGTTCCCTTAAACAGGTAACTCAATTCACCATGCTTCACAAGGTGCTTGACCCTCTTGCTTGTAACACTTATGGTTCTCTTACAGGAGAAACAGTGCTTCTTCCTTACATTGCAACAGGCCTATTTTGCACAAAGCTACTATTCTTCACACTGTAAAAGCCTGAGAGACAGGTAGTATTCCTTTGTAAAGCTCACTCAATTCTCACTTTTGAACAACGTTCCAGACCCTCTTGCTCCTAGAATGAATGGTTTTCATACATCCTAAACTGTTCTTCTTCCATTCAGTTGAATGCAGCTATTTGGCCCAACGGTGATGTTCCTCACCCATGAAAAAACTCAGAGGTAGTCAGTATTCCTTTCAACAGGTAACTTATTTCTCATAGGAAGACAAGTTGCAAAATATTCCTGTCTCTCACACACTGCATCAGGCCCTGAGCTACTAGTGTGTGTCCCTTTCGCCTGAAGAGCATATTTTTCAAGGAGTGAATGGTTCTCCATTTTCAAAGGCTTTCATTTGGCAAGCATTCCTTTCAAATGCTAATTCAACTCTCACAGGGAAACAATGTGCTTGCAACTCCTGCTGCAAACCTTGACATCTGCTTGCAAGAGACACAGTGCCTGTTCCATTCAGTGGAAAGGTCTATTGGCACAAAGACGGAAATGCTCACACTGTCAAACCCTGACAGATAGGCAGTGTCCCTTTTGAAGGCTAAATCAATTGAAGCTGCTAAACAAAGTGCTAGAGCACCTTTCCTGTAAGCTTTGTGGTTCTCCTACCAGACACCCAGGAATCCTTCCCTTCATTGAAACAGGCAATTTTGCACCAAAAGGAAGTTCCTCACACTTTCAAACCCTGAGTGGCAGGTGGTCTTCCTTTAAAAACTTCACTCTACTCACACTGTTACACAAGTTGCTAGACCCTCTTGCTTCTACCCTCAAACATTTTCTTAGAAGAGATTCAGAGATTCTTCCATTCTCTTCAAAGGGTGATGTTGCACAAAGGTGATACTCCTCATCCCTGGAAACACTAAGTGGTAGGCAGTATTCCTTGAAACAAGTTACTCAAGTCTCATCCGAAGACAATCTGCTTCACCCTCCTGCTTGTAACATTCAGCCTTTTCTTACAACATAAGCACTGCTGGATCCAGTCACTTCAAAGAGGTGATTTTGCACAAAGTTGAAGGTACTCACACATAAAAACACTGAGAGGTATCAGTATGTCCTTAGACAGCTAACTCAGTTGAGAATCCTCAGAGTGCTAGGCTCTCTTCCTGTTAACAGTCCTGTCTCTCTTAGAAGGCCTACAGGGCATCTTCCATTCTCTGGAATGGGGCAATTTGGAAAAAACCTGGAGTCCTCATCCCTGAAAATCTTGAGAGGTAGGTAGTATTCCATGAAACAACTAACTCAATTCACAATGCTGAAGAAGGTGTTTGACCCTCTTCCTTCTAACATTCATGGTTTTCTTACAAGAGCCACAGTGTTTCTCCATTCACTTCACAGAGGCAATTTTGCACAAAGGTGATCTTCTTAGCACATGAAAACTCGGACAAGCAGGCAGTATTCCTTTAAAAAGCTAAGTCAATTCACAATGCTAAACAAGTTGCCAAGCCCTCTTGCTTCTAAAATTCATGACTCTCTTACAAGAGCTACCAGGACTCTTCCATTCGCTTGTATGGGATATTTTGCCAAAGTTGTGTTCCTGACCCATGAAAACGCTGAGAGGTACTCAGTATTCCTTTACACAGCTAACTCAGTTCACAATGCTGAACAAGGTGGTAGACCCTTTTCTTTCTAACATTAATGATTCTCTCTCAAATTCAACAGTGCTTCTTCCAATCCCTTTTAGGGGGTTATATTGCACAAAGGTGGTATTCCTCACCCATGAACACACTGAGTTGTAGGCATTATTACTTGAAAGAAGTATATCAATTCTCCTTGGGAAACAAGGTGCTTGACCCTCCTGTTTCTAACATTCCTACTTCTCTTCCAAGAGTTGGAGGGTTGGTTCCCTTGACTTGAAAGAGGTAACTTTGCACAAACTTGAGGATCCTCACCCATAAAAACACTGAGAGTTAGGCAGTATTCCCTTCAACAGGTAACTCAATTCACAATGCTTAAGAGGGTGCTAGACCCTCTTGCTTCTAACATTAATCATTGTCTTACAAGAGCTACAGTATGCCTCCTTTCACTTGAATGGCCTATTTTACAGAACATTGAAGTTTCTCCCCGTGAAAACACTGACAGTTACGCAGTGTTCCCTTAAACAGGTAACTCAATTCACCATGCTTCACAAGTTGCTTGACCCTCTTGCTTGTAACACTTATGGTTCTCTTACAGGAGAAACAGTGCTTCTTCCTTACATTGCAACAGGCCTATTTTGCACAAAGCTACTATTCTTCACACTGTAAAAGCCTGAGAGACAGGTAGTATTCCTTTGTAAAGCTCACTCAATTCTCACTTTTGAACAACGTTCCAGACCCTCTTGCTCCTAGAATGAATGGTTTTCATACATCCTAAACTGTTCTTCTTCCATTCAGTTGAATGCAGCTATTTGGCCCAACGGTGATGTTCCTCACCCATGAAAAAAGTCAGGGGTAGTCAGTATTCCTTTCAAAAGGTAACTCATTTCTCATAGGGAGACAAGTTGCAAAATATTCCTGCCTCTCACACACTGCATCAGGCCCTGAGGTACAAGTGTATGTCCATTTCGCTGGAAGCGGGTATTTTTCAAGGAGTGAATGATTCTCCATTGTCAAAGGCTTTCATTTGGCCAGCATTCCTTTCACATGCTAATTCAACTCTCACAGGGAAACAATGTGCTTGCAACTCCTGCTGCAAACCTTGACATCTGCTTGCAAGAGACACAGTGCCTGTTCCATTCAGTGGAAAGGTCTATTGGCACAAAGATGGAAATGCTCACACTGTCAAACCCTGACAGATATTTAGTGTTCCTTTTGAATGCTAAATCAATTGAAGCTGCTAAACAAAGTGCTAGAGCAACTTTCCTGTAAGCTTTGTGGTTCTCCTACCAGACACCCAGTAATCCTTCCCTTCATTGAAACAGGCAATTTTGCACCAAAAGCAAGTTCCTCACACTTTCAAACCCTGAGTGGCAGGTGGTCTTCCTTTGAAAACTTCACTCTACTCACACTTTTACACAAGTTGCTAGACCCTCTTGCTTCTAACCTCAAACATTTTCTTAGAAGAGCCTCAGAGATTCTTCCATTCTTTTCAAAGGGTGATGTTGCACAAAGGTGATACTCCTCATCCCTGGAAACACTAAGTGGTAGGCAGTATTCCTTGAAACAAGTTACTCAAGTCTCATCCGAAGACAATCTGCTTCACCCTCCTGCTTGTAACATTCAGCCTTTTCTTACAACATAAGCACCGCTGGATCCAGTCACTTCAAAGAGGTGATTTTGCACAAAGTTGAAGGTACTCACACATAAAAACACTGAGAGGTATCAGTATGTCCTTAGACAGCTAACTCAGTTGAGAATCCTCAGAGTGCTAGGCTCTCTTCCTGTTAACAGTCCTGTCTCTCTTAGAAGGCCTACAGGGCATCTTCCATTCTCTGGAATGGGGCAATTTGGAAAAAACCTGGAGTCCTCATCCCTGAAAATCTTGAGAGGTAGGTAGTATTCCATGAAACAACTAACTCAATTCACAATGCTGAAGGAAGTGTTTGACCCTCTTCCTTCTAACATTCATGGATTTCTTACAAGAGCTACAGTGTTTCTCCTTTCACTTCACAGAGTTAATTTTGCACAAAGGTGATCTTCTTAGCACATGAAAACTGACAAGCAGACAGTATTCATTTAAAAAGCTAAGTCAATTCACAATGCTAAACAAGTTGCCAAGCCCTGTTGCTTCTAACATTCATGACTCTCTTACAAGAGCTACCAGGAATTTTCCATTCGCTTGTATGGGATATTTTGCAAAGTTGTGTTCCTGACCCATGAAAACGCTGAGAGGTACTCAGTATTCCTTTACACAGCTAACTCAGTTCACAATGCTGAACAAGGTGGTAGACCCTTTTCTTTCTAACATTAATGATTCTCTCTCAAGTTCGACAGTGCTTCTTCCAATCCCTTTTAGCGGGTTATATTGCACAAAGGTGGTATTCCTCACCCATGAACACACTGAGTTGTAGGCATTATTCCTTGAAAGAAGTATATCAATTCTCCTTGGGAAACACGGTGCTTGACCCTCCTGTTTCTAACATTCCTACTTCTCTTCCAAGAGTTGGAGGGTTGGTTCCCTTGACTTGAAAGAGGTAATTTTGCACAAACTTGAGGATCCTCACCCATAAAAACACTGAGAGTTAGGCAGTATTCCCTTCAACAGGTAACTCAATTCACAATGCTTAAGAGGGTGCTAGACCCTCTTGCTTCTAACATTAATCATTGTCTTACAAGAGCTACAGTATGCCTCCTTTCACTTGAATGGCCTATTTTACAGAACATTGAAGTTTCTCCCCGTGAAAACACTGACAGTTACGCAGTGTTCCCTTAAACAGGTAACTCAATTCACCATGCTTCACAAGTTGCTTGACCCTCTTGCTTGTAACACTTATGGTTCTCTTACAGGAGAAACAGTGCTTCTTCCTTACATTGCAACAGGCCTATTTTGCACAAAGCTACTATTCTTCACACTGTAAAAGCCTGAGAGACAGGTAGTATTCCTTTGTAAAGCTCACTCAATTCTCACTTTTGAACAACATTCCAGACCCTCTTGCTCCTAGAATGAATGGTTTTCATACATCCTAAACTGTTCTTCTTCCTTTCAGTTGAATGCAGCTATTTGGCCAAACGGTGATGTTCCTCACCCATGAAAAAACTCAGAGGTAGTCAGTATTCCTTTCAACAGGTAACTTATTTCTCATAGGAAGACAAGTTGCAAAATATTCCTGTCTCTCACACACTGCATCAGGCCCTGAGCTACTAGTGTGTGTCCCTTTCGCCTGAAGAGCGTATTTTTCAAGGAGTGAATGGTTCTCCATTTTCAAAGGCTTTCATTTGGCAAGCATTCCTTTCAAATGCTAATTCAACTCTCACAGGGAAACAATGTGCTTGCAACTCCTGCTGCAAACCTTGACATCTGCTTGCAAGAGACACAGTGCCTGTTCCATTCAGTGGAAAGGTCTATTGGCACAAAGACGGAAATGCTCACACTGTCAAACCCTGACAGATAGGCAGTGTCCCTTTTGAAGGCTAAATCAATTGAAGCTGCTAAACAAAGTGCTAGAGCACCTTTCCTGGAAGCTTTGTGGTTCTCCTACCAGACACCCAGTAATCCTTCCCTTCATTGAAACAGGCAATTTTGCACCAAAAGCAAGTTCCTCACACTTTCAAACCCTGAGTGGCAGGTGGTCTTCCTTTGAAAACTTCACTCTACTCACACTTTTACACAAGTTGCTAGACCCTCTTGCTTCTAACCTCAAACATTTTCTTAGAAGAGCCTCAGAGATTCTTCCATTCTTTTCAAAGGGTGATGTTGCACAAAGGTGATACTCCTCATCCCTGGAAACCCTAAGTGGTAGGCAGTATTCCTTGAAACAAGTTACTCAAGTCTCATCCGAAGACAATCTGCTTCACCCTCCTGCTTGTAACATTCAGCCTTTTCTTACAACATAAGCACCGCTGGATCCAGTCACTTCAAAGAGGTGATTTTGCACAAAGTTGAAGGTACTCACACATAAAAACAATGAGAGGTATCAGTATGTCCTTAGACAGCTAACTCAGTTGAGAATCCTCAGAGTGCTAGGCTCTCTTCCTGTTAACAGTCCTGTCTCTCTTAGAAGGCCTACAGGGCATCTTCCATTCTCTGGAATGGGGCAATTTGGAAAAAACCTGGAGTCCTCATCCCTGAAAATCTTGAGAGGTAGGTAGTATTCCATGAAACAACTAACTCAATTCACAATGCTGAAGGAAGTGTTTGACCCTCTTCCTTCTAACATTCATGGATTTCTTACAAGAGCTACAGTGTTTCTCCTTTCACTTCACAGAGTTAATTTTGCACAAAGGTGATCTTCTTAGCACATGAAAACTGACAAGCAGACAGTATTCATTTAAAAAGCTAAGTCAATTCACAATGCTAAACAAGTTGCCAAGCCCTGTTGCTTCTAACATTCATGACTCTCTTACAAGAGCTACCAGGAATTTTCCATTCGCTTGTATGGGATATTTTGCAAAGTTGTGTTCCTGACCCATGAAAACGCTGAGAGGTACTCAGTATTCCTTTACACAGCTAACTCAGTTCACAATGCTGAACAAGGTGGTAGACCCTTTTCTTTCTAACATTAATGATTCTCTCTCAAGTTCGACAGTGCTTCTTCCAATCCCTTTTAGCGGGTTATATTGCACAAAGGTGGTATTCCTCACCCATGAACACACTGAGTTGTAGGCATTATTCCTTGAAAGAAGTATATCAATTCTCCTTGGGAAACACGGTGCTTGACCCTCCTGTTTCTAACATTCCTACTTCTCTTCCAAGAGTTGGAGGGTTGGTTCCCTTGAGTTGAAAGAGGTAACTTTGCACAAACTTGAGGATCCTCACCCATAAAAACACTGAGAGTTAGGCAGTATTCCCTTCAACAGGTAACTCAATTCACAATGCTTAAGAGGGTGCTAGACCCTCTTGCTTCTAACATTAATCATTGTCTTACAAGAGCTACAGTATGCCTCCTTTCACTTGAATGGCCTATTTTACAGAACATTGAAGTTTCTCCCCGTGAAAACACTGACAGTTACGCAGTGTTCCCTTAAACAGGTAACTCAATTCACCATGCTTCACAAGGTGCTTGACCCTCTTGCTTGTAACACTTATGGTTCTCTTACAGGAGAAACAGTGCTTCTTCCTTACATTGCAACAGGCCTATTTTGCACAAAGCTACTATTCTTCACACTGTAAAAGCCTGAGAGACAGGTAGTATTCCTTTGTAAAGCTCACTCAATTCTCACTTTTGAACAACGTTCCAGACCCTCTTGCTCCTAGAATGAATGGTTTTCATACATCCTAAACTGTTCTTCTTCCATTCAGTTGAATGCAGCTATTTGGCCCAACGGTGATGTTCCTCACCCATGAAAAAACTCAGAGGTAGTCAGTATTCCTTTCAACAGGTAACTTATTTCTCATAGGAAGACAAGTTGCAAAATATTCCTGTCTCTCACACACTGCATCAGGCCCTGAGCTACTAGTGTGTGTCCCTTTCGCCTGAAGAGCATATTTTTCAAGGAGTGAATGGTTCTCCATTTTCAAAGGCTTTCATTTGGCAAGCATTCCTTTCAAATGCTAATTCAACTCTCACAGGGAAACAATGTGCTTGCAACTCCTGCTGCAAACCTTGACATCTGCTTGCAAGAGACACAGTGCCTGTTCCATTCAGTGGAAAGGTCTATTGGCACAAAGACGGAAATGCTCACACTGTCAAACCCTGACAGATAGGCAGTGTCCCTTTTGAAGGCTAAATCAATTGAAGCTGCTAAACAAAGTGCTAGAGCACCTTTCCTGTAAGCTTTGTGGTTCTCCTACCAGACACCCAGGAATCCTTCCCTTCATTGAAACAGGCAATTTTGCACCAAAAGGAAGTTCCTCACACTTTCAAACCCTGAGTGGCAGGTGGTCTTCCTTTAAAAACTTCACTCTACTCACACTGTTACACAAGTTGCTAGACCCTCTTGCTTCTACCCTCAAACATTTTCTTAGAAGAGATTCAGAGATTCTTCCATTCTCTTCAAAGGGTGATGTTGCACAAAGGTGATACTCCTCATCCCTGGAAACACTAAGTGGTAGGCAGTATTCCTTGAAACAAGTTACTCAAGTCTCATCCGAAGACAATCTGCTTCACCCTCCTGCTTGTAACATTCAGCCTTTTCTTACAACATAAGCACTGCTGGATCCAGTCACTTCAAAGAGGTGATTTTGCACAAAGTTGAAGGTACTCACACATAAAAACACTGAGAGGTATCAGTATGTCCTTAGACAGCTAACTCAGTTGAGAATCCTCAGAGTGCTAGGCTCTCTTCCTGTTAACAGTCCTGTCTCTCTTAGAAGGCCTACAGGGCATCTTCCATTCTCTGGAATGGGGCAATTTGGAAAAAACCTGGAGTCCTCATCCCTGAAAATCTTGAGAGGTAGGTAGTATTCCATGAAACAACTAACTCAATTCACAATGCTGAAGAAGGTGTTTGACCCTCTTCCTTCTAACATTCATGGTTTTCTTACAAGAGCCACAGTGTTTCTCCATTCACTTCACAGAGGCAATTTTGCACAAAGGTGATCTTCTTAGCACATGAAAACTCGGACAAGCAGGCAGTATTCCTTTAAAAAGCTAAGTCAATTCACAATGCTAAACAAGTTGCCAAGCCCTCTTGCTTCTAAAATTCATGACTCTCTTACAAGAGCTACCAGGACTCTTCCATTCGCTTGTATGGGATATTTTGCCAAAGTTGTGTTCCTGACCCATGAAAACGCTGAGAGGTACTCACTATTCCTTTACACAGCTAACTCAGTTCACAATGCTGAACAAGGTGGTAGACCCTTTTCTTTCTAACATTAATGATTCTCTCTCAAATTCAACAGTGCTTCTTCCAATCCCTTTTAGGGGGTTATATTGCACAAAGGTGGTATTCCTCACCCATGAACACACTGAGTTGTAGGCATTATTACTTGAAAGAAGTATATCAATTCTCCTTGGGAAACAAGGTGCTTGACCCTCCTGTTTCTAACATTCCTACTTCTCTTCCAAGAGTTGGAGGGTTGGTTCCCTTGACTTGAAAGAGGTAACTTTGCACAAACTTGAGGATCCTCACCCATAAAAACACTGAGAGTTAGGCAGTATTCCCTTCAACAGGTAACTCAATTCACAATGCTTAAGAGGGTGCTAGACCCTCTTGCTTCTAACATTAATCATTGTCTTACAAGAGCTACAGTATGCCTCCTTTCACTTGAATGGCCTATTTTACAGAACATTGAAGTTTCTCCCCGTGAAAACACTGACAGTTACGCAGTGTTCCCTTAAACAGGTAACTCAATTCACCATGCTTCACAAGTTGCTTGACCCTCTTGCTTGTAACACTTATGGTTCTCTTACAGGAGAAACAGTGCTTCTTCCTTACATTGCAACAGGCCTATTTTGCACAAAGCTACTATTCTTCACACTGTAAAAGCCTGAGAGACAGGTAGTATTCCTTTGTAAAGCTCACTCAATTCTCACTTTTGAACAACGTTCCAGACCCTCTTGCTCCTAGAATGAATGGTTTTCATACATCCTAAACTGTTCTTCTTCCATTCAGTTGAATGCAGCTATTTGGCCCAACGGTGATGTTCCTCACCCATGAAAAAAGTCAGGGGTAGTCAGTATTCCTTTCAAAAGGTAACTCATTTCTCATAGGGAGACAAGTTGCAAAATATTCCTGCCTCTCACACACTGCATCAGGCCCTGAGGTACAAGTGTATGTCCATTTCGCTGGAAGCGGGTATTTTTCAAGGAGTGAATGATTCTCCATTGTCAAAGGCTTTCATTTGGCCAGCATTCCTTTCACATGCTAATTCAACTCTCACAGGGAAACAATGTGCTTGCAACTCCTGCTGCAAACCTTGACATCTGCTTGCAAGAGACACAGTGCCTGTTCCATTCAGTGGAAAGGTCTATTGGCACAAAGATGGAAATGCTCACACTGTCAAACCCTGACAGATATTTAGTGTTCCTTTTGAATGCTAAATCAATTGAAGCTGCTAAACAAAGTGCTAGAGCAACTTTCCTGTAAGCTTTGTGGTTCTCCTACCAGACACCCAGTAATCCTTCCCTTCATTGAAACAGGCAATTTTGCACCAAAAGCAAGTTCCTCACACTTTCAAACCCTGAGTGGCAGGTGGTCTTCCTTTGAAAACTTCACTCTACTCACACTTTTACACAAGTTGCTAGACCCTCTTGCTTCTAACCTCAAACATTTTCTTAGAAGAGCCTCAGAGATTCTTCCATTCTTTTCAAAATGTGATGTTGCACAAAGGTGATACTCCTCATCCCTGGAAACACTAAGTGGTAGGCAGTATTCCTTGAAACAAGTTACTCAAGTCTCATCCGAAGACAATCTGCTTCACCCTCCTGCTTGTAACATTCAGCCTTTTCTTACAACATAAGCACCGCTGGATCCAGTCACTTCAAAGAGGTGATTTTGCACAAAGTTGAAGGTACTCACACATAAAAACACTGAGAGGTATCAGTATGTCCTTAGACAGCTAACTCAGTTGAGAATCCTCAGAGTGCTAGGCTCTCTTCCTGTTAACAGTCCTGTCTCTCTTAGAAGGCCTACAGGGCATCTTCCATTCTCTGGAATGGGGCAATTTGGAAAAAACCTGGAGTCCTCATCCCTGAAAATCTTGAGAGGTTGGCAGTATTCCATGAAACAACTAACTCAATTCACAATGCTGAAGGAAGTGTTTGACCCTCTTCCTTCTAACATTCATGGATTTCTTACAAGAGCTACAGTGTTTCTCCTTTCACTTCACAGAGTTAATTTTGCACAAAGGTGATCTTCTTAGCACATGAAAACTGACAAGCAGACAGTATTCATTTAAAAAGCTAAGTCAATTCACAATGCTAAACAAGTTGCCAAGCCCTGTTGCTTCTAACATTCATGACTCTCTTACAAGAGCTACCAGGAATTTTCCATTCGCTTGTATGGGATATTTTGCAAAGTTGTGTTCCTGACCCATGAAAACGCTGAGAGGTACTCAGTATTCCTTTACACAGCTAACTCAGTTCACAATGCTGAACAAGGTGGTAGACCCTTTTCTTTCTAACATTAATGATTCTCTCTCAAGTTCGACAGTGCTTCTTCCAATCCCTTTTAGCGGGTTATATTGCACAAAGGTGGTATTCCTCACCCATGAACACACTGAGTTGTAGGCATTATTCCTTGAAAGAAGTATATCAATTCTCCTTGGGAAACACGGTGCTTGACCCTCCTGTTTCTAACATTCCTACTTCTCTTCCAAGAGTTGGAGGGTTGGTTCCCTTGACTTGAAAGAGGTAACTTTGCACAAACTTGAGGATCCTCACCCATAAAAACACTGAGAGTTAGGCAGTATTCCCTTCAACAGGTAACTCAATTCACAATGCTTAAGAGGGTGCTAGACCCTCTTGCTTCTAACATTAATCATTGTCTTACAAGAGCTACAGTATGCCTCCTTTCACTTGAATGGCCTATTTTACAGAACATTGAAGTTTCTCCCCGTGAAAACACTGACAGTTACGCAGTGTTCCCTTAAACACGTAACTCAATTCACCATGCTTCACAAGTTGCTTGACCCTCTTGCTTGTAACACTTATGGTTCTCTTACAGGAGAAACAGTGCTTCTTCCTTACATTGCAACAGGCCTATTTTGCACAAAGCTACTATTCTTCACACTGTAAAAGCCTGAGAGACAGGTAGTATTCCTTTGTAAAGCTCACTCAATTCTCACTTTTGAACAACGTTCCAGACCCTCTTGCTCCTAGAATGAATGGTTTTCATACATCCTAAACTGTTCTTCTTCCATTCAGTTGAATGCAGCTATTTGGCCCAACGGTGATGTTCCTCACCCATGAAAAAAGTCAGGGGTACTCAGTATTCCTTTCAAAAGGTAACTCATTTCTCATAGGGAGACAAGTTGCAAAATATTCCTGCCTCTCACACACTGCATCAGGCCCTGAGGTACAAGTGTATGTCCATTTCGCTGGAAGCGGGTATTTTTCAGGGAGTGAATGATTCTCCATTGTCAAAGGCTTTCATTTGGCCAGCATTCCTTTCACATGCTAATTCAACTCTCACAGGGAAACAATGTGCTTGCAACTCCTGCTGCAAACCTTGACATCTGCTTGCAAGAGACACAGTGCCTGTTCCATTCAGTGGAAAGGTCTATTGGCACAAAGATGGAAATGCTCACACTGTCAAACCCTGACAGATATTTAGTGTTCCTTTTGAATGCTAAATCAATTGAAGCTGCTAAACAAAGTGCTAGAGCACCTTTCCTGTAAGCTTTGTGGTTCTCCTACCAGACACCCAGGAATCCTTCCCTTCATTGAAACAGGCAATTTTGCACCAAAAGGAAGTTCCTCACACTTTCAAACCCTGAGTGGCAGGTGGTCTTCCTTTAAAAACTTCACTCTACTCACACTGTTACACAAGTTGCTAGACCCTCTTGCTTCTACCCTCAAACATTTTCTTAGAAGAGATTCAGAGATTCTTCCATTCTCTTCAAAGGGTGATGTTGCACAAAGGTGATACTCCTCATCCCTGGAAACACTAAGTGGTAGGCAGTATTCCTTGAAACAAGTTACTCAAGTCTCATCCGAAGACAATCTGCTTCACCCTCCTGCTTGTAACATTCAGCCTTTTCTTACAACATAAGCACTGCTGGATCCAGTCACTTCAAAGAGGTGATTTTGCACAAAGTTGAAGGTACTCACACATAAAAACACTGAGAGGTATCAGTATGTCCTTAGACAGCTAACTCAGTTGAGAATCCTCAGAGTGCTAGGCTCTCTTCCTGTTAACAGTCCTGTCTCTCTTAGAAGGCCTACAGGGCATCTTCCATTCTCTGGAATGGGGCAATTTGGAAAAAACCTGGAGTCCTCATCCCTGAAAATCTTGAGAGGTAGGTAGTATTCCATGAAACAACTAACTCAATTCACAATGCTGAAGAAGGTGTTTGACCCTCTTCCTTCTAACATTCATGGTTTTCTTACAAGAGCCACAGTGTTTCTCCATTCACTTCACAGAGGCAATTTTGCACAAAGGTGATCTTCTTAGCACATGAAAACTCGGACAAGCAGGCAGTATTCCTTTAAAAAGCTAAGTCAATTCACAATGCTAAACAAGTTGCCAAGCCCTCTTGCTTCTAAAATTCATGACTCTCTTACAAGAGCTACCAGGACTCTTCCATTCGCTTGTATGGGATATTTTGCCAAAGTTGTGTTCCTGACCCATGAAAACGCTGAGAGGTACTCAGTATTCCTTTACACAGCTAACTCAGTTCACAATGCTGAACAAGGTGGTAGACCCTTTTCTTTCTAACATTAATGATTCTCTCTCAAATTCAACAGTGCTTCTTCCAATCCCTTTTAGGGGGTTATATTGCACAAAGGTGGTATTCCTCACCCATGAACACACTGAGTTGTAGGCATTATTACTTGAAAGAAGTATATCAATTCTCCTTGGGAAACAAGGTGCTTGACCCTCCTGTTTCTAACATTCCTACTTCTCTTCCAAGAGTTGGAGGGTTGGTTCCCTTGACTTGAAAGAGGTAACTTTGCACAAACTTGAGGATCCTCACCCATAAAAACACTGAGAGTTAGGCAGTATTCCCTTCAACAGGTAACTCAATTCACAATGCTTAAGAGGGTGCTAGACCCTCTTGCTTCTAACATTAATCATTGTCTTACAAGAGCTACAGTATGCCTCCTTTCACTTGAATGGCCTATTTTACAGAACATTGAAGTTTCTCCCCGTGAAAACACTGACAGTTACGCAGTGTTCCCTTAAACAGGTAACTCAATTCACCATGCTTCACAAGTTGCTTGACCCTCTTGCTTGTAACACTTATGGTTCTCTTACAGGAGAAACAGTGCTTCTTCCTTACATTGCAACAGGCCTATTTTGCACAAAGCTACTATTCTTCACACTGTAAAAGCCTGAGAGACAGGTAGTATTCCTTTGTAAAGCTCACTCAATTCTCACTTTTGAACAACGTTCCAGACCCTCTTGCTCCTAGAATGAATGGTTTTCATACATCCTAAACTGTTCTTCTTCCATTCAGTTGAATGCAGCTATTTGGCCCAACGGTGATGTTCCTCACCCATGAAAAAAGTCAGGGGTAGTCAGTATTCCTTTCAAAAGGTAACTCATTTCTCATAGGGAGACAAGTTGCAAAATATTCCTGCCTCTCACACACTGCATCAGGCCCTGAGGTACAAGTGTATGTCCATTTCGCTGGAAGCGGGTATTTTTCAAGGAGTGAATGATTCTCCATTGTCAAAGGCTTTCATTTGGCCAGCATTCCTTTCACATGCTAATTCAACTCTCACAGGGAAACAATGTGCTTGCAACTCCTGCTGCAAACCTTGACATCTGCTTGCAAGAGACACAGTGCCTGTTCCATTCAGTGGAAAGGTCTATTGGCACAAAGATGGAAATGCTCACACTGTCAAACCCTGACAGATATTTAGTGTTCCTTTTGAATGCTAAATCAATTGAAGCTGCTAAACAAAGTGCTAGAGCAACTTTCCTGTAAGCTTTGTGGTTCTCCTACCAGACACCCAGTAATCCTTCCCTTCATTGAAACAGGCAATTTTGCACCAAAAGCAAGTTCCTCACACTTTCAAACCCTGAGTGGCAGGTGGTCTTCCTTTGAAAACTTCACTCTACTCACACTTTTACACAAGTTGCTAGACCCTCTTGCTTCTAACCTCAAACATTTTCTTAGAAGAGCCTCAGAGATTCTTCCATTCTTTTCAAAATGTGATGTTGCACAAAGGTGATACTCCTCATCCCTGGAAACACTAAGTGGTAGGCAGTATTCCTTGAAACAAGTTACTCAAGTCTCATCCGAAGACAATCTGCTTCACCCTCCTGCTTGTAACATTCAGCCTTTTCTTACAACATAAGCACCGCTGGATCCAGTCACTTCAAAGAGGTGATTTTGCACAAAGTTGAAGGTACTCACACATAAAAACACTGAGAGGTATCAGTATGTCCTTAGACAGCTAACTCAGTTGAGAATCCTCAGAGTGCTAGGCTCTCTTCCTGTTAACAGTCCTGTCTCTCTTAGAAGGCCTACAGGGCATCTTCCATTCTCTGGAATGGGGCAATTTGGAAAAAACCTGGAGTCCTCATCCCTGAAAATCTTGAGAGGTTGGCAGTATTCCATGAAACAACTAACTCAATTCACAATGCTGAAGGAAGTGTTTGACCCTCTTCCTTCTAACATTCATGGATTTCTTACAAGAGCTACAGTGTTTCTCCTTTCACTTCACAGAGTTAATTTTGCACAAAGGTGATCTTCTTAGCACATGAAAACTGACAAGCAGACAGTATTCATTTAAAAAGCTAAGTCAATTCACAATGCTAAACAAGTTGCCAAGCCCTGTTGCTTCTAACATTCATGACTCTCTTACAAGAGCTACCAGGAATTTTCCATTCGCTTGTATGGGATATTTTGCAAAGTTGTGTTCCTGACCCATGAAAACGCTGAGAGGTACTCAGTATTCCTTTACACAGCTAACTCAGTTCACAATGCTGAACAAGGTGGTAGACCCTTTTCTTTCTAACATTAATGATTCTCTCTCAAGTTCGACAGTGCTTCTTCCAATCCCTTTTAGCGGGTTATATTGCACAAAGGTGGTATTCCTCACCCATGAACACACTGAGTTGTAGGCATTATTCCTTGAAAGAAGTATATCAATTCTCCTTGGGAAACACGGTGCTTGACCCTCCTGTTTCTAACATTCCTACTTCTCTTCCAAGAGTTGGAGGGTTGGTTCCCTTGACTTGAAAGAGGTAACTTTGCACAAACTTGAGGATCCTCACCCATAAAAACACTGAGAGTTAGGCAGTATTCCCTTCAACAGGTAACTCAATTCACAATGCTTAAGAGGGTGCTAGACCCTCTTGCTTCTAACATTAATCATTGTCTTACAAGAGCTACAGTATGCCTCCTTTCACTTGAATGGCCTATTTTACAGAACATTGAAGTTTCTCCCCGTGAAAACACTGACAGTTACGCAGTGTTCCCTTAAACACGTAACTCAATTCACCATGCTTCACAAGTTGCTTGACCCTCTTGCTTGTAACACTTATGGTTCTCTTACAGGAGAAACAGTGCTTCTTCCTTACATTGCAACAGGCCTATTTTGCACAAAGCTACTATTCTTCACACTGTAAAAGCCTGAGAGACAGGTAGTATTCCTTTGTAAAGCTCACTCAATTCTCACTTTTGAACAACGTTCCAGACCCTCTTGCTCCTAGAATGAATGGTTTTCATACATCCTAAACTGTTCTTCTTCCATTCAGTTGAATGCAGCTATTTGGCCCAACGGTGATGTTCCTCACCCATGAAAAAAGTCAGGGGTACTCAGTATTCCTTTCAAAAGGTAACTCATTTCTCATAGGGAGACAAGTTGCAAAATATTCCTGCCTCTCACACACTGCATCAGGCCCTGAGGTACAAGTGTATGTCCATTTCGCTGGAAGCGGGTATTTTTCAGGGAGTGAATGATTCTCCATTGTCAAAGGCTTTCATTTGGCCAGCATTCCTTTCACATGCTAATTCAACTCTCACAGGGAAACAATGTGCTTGCAACTCCTGCTGCAAACCTTGACATCTGCTTGCAAGAGACACAGTGCCTGTTCCATTCAGTGGAAAGGTCTATTGGCACAAAGATGGAAATGCTCACACTGTCAAACCCTGACAGATATTTAGTGTTCCTTTTGAATGCTAAATCAATTGAAGCTGCTAAACAAAGTGCTAGAGCACCTTTCCTGTAAGCTTTGTGGTTCTCCTACCAGACACCCAGGAATCCTTCCCTTCATTGAAACAGGCAATTTTGCACCAAAAGGAAGTTCCTCACACTTTCAAACCCTGAGTGGCAGGTGGTCTTCCTTTAAAAACTTCACTCTACTCACACTGTTACACAAGTTGCTAGACCCTCTTGCTTCTACCCTCAAACATTTTCTTAGAAGAGATTCAGAGATTCTTCCATTCTCTTCAAAGGGTGATGTTGCACAAAGGTGATACTCCTCATCCCTGGAAACACTAAGTGGTAGGCAGTATTCCTTGAAACAAGTTACTCAAGTCTCATCCGAAGACAATCTGCTTCACCCTCCTGCTTGTAACATTCAGCCTTTTCTTACAACATAAGCACCGCTGGATCCAGTCACTTCAAAGAGGTGATTTTGCACAAAGTTGAAGGTACTCACACATAAAAACACTGAGAGGTATCAGTATGTCCTTAGACAGCTAACTCAGTTGAGAATCCTCAGAGTGCTAGGCTCTCTTCCTGTTAACAGTCCTGTCTCTCTTAGAAGGCCTACAGGGCATCTTCCATTCTCTGGAATGGGGCAATTTGGAAAAAACCTGGAGTCCTCATCCCTGAAAATCTTGAGAGGTAGGTAGTATTCCATGAAACAACTAACTCAATTCACAATGCTGAAGAAGGTGTTTGACCCTCTTCCTTCTAACATTCATGGTTTTCTTACAAGAGCCACAGTGTTTCTCCATTCACTTCACAGAGGCAATTTTGCACAAAGGTGATCTTCTTAGCACATGAAAACTCGGACAAGCAGGCAGTATTCCTTTAAAAAGCTAAGTCAATTCACAATGCTAAACAAGTTGCCAAGCCCTCTTGCTTCTAAAATTCATGACTCTCTTACAAGAGCTACCAGGACTCTTCCATTCGCTTGTATGGGATATTTTGCCAAAGTTGTGTTCCTGACCCATGAAAACGCTGAGAGGTACTCAGTATTCCTTTACACAGCTAACTCAGTTCACAATGCTGAACAAGGTGGTAGACCCTTTTCTTTCTAACATTAATGATTCTCTCTCAAATTCAACAGTGCTTCTTCCAATCCCTTTTAGGGGGTTATATTGCACAAAGGTGGTATTCCTCACCCATGAACACACTGAGTTGTAGGCATTATTACTTGAAAGAAGTATATCAATTCTCCTTGGGAAACAAGGTGCTTGACCCTCCTGTTTCTAACATTCCTACTTCTCTTCCAAGAGTTGGAGGGTTGGTTCCCTTGACTTGAAAGAGGTAACTTTGCACAAACTTGAGGATCCTCACCCATAAAAACACTGAGAGTTAGGCAGTATTCCCTTCAACAGGTAACTCAATTCACAATGCTTAAGAGGGTGCTAGACCCTCTTGCTTCTAACATTAATCATTGTCTTACAAGAGCTACAGTATGCCTCCTTTCACTTGAATGGCCTATTTTACAGAACATTGAAGTTTCTCCCCGTGAAAACACTGACAGTTACGCAGTGTTCCCTTAAACAGGTAACTCAATTCACCATGCTTCACAAGTTGCTTGACCCTCTTGCTTGTAACACTTATGGTTCTCTTACAGGAGAAACAGTGCTTCTTCCTTACATTGCAACAGGCCTATTTTGCACAAAGCTACTATTCTTCACACTGTAAAAGCCTGAGAGACAGGTAGTATTCCTTTGTAAAGCTCACTCAATTCTCACTTTTGAACAACGTTCCAGACCCTCTTGCTCCTAGAATGAATGGTTTTCATACATCCTAAACTGTTCTTCTTCCATTCAGTTGAATGCAGCTATTTGGCCCAACGGTGATGTTCCTCACCCATGAAAAAAGTCAGGGGTAGTCAGTATTCCTTTCAAAAGGTAACTCATTTCTCATAGGGAGACAAGTTGCAAAATATTCCTGCCTCTCACACACTGCATCAGGCCCTGAGGTACAAGTGTATGTCCATTTCGCTGGAAGCGGGTATTTTTCAAGGAGTGAATGATTCTCCATTGTCAAAGGCTTTCATTTGGCCAGCATTCCTTTCACATGCTAATTCAACTCTCACAGGGAAACAATGTGCTTGCAACTCCTGCTGCAAACCTTGACATCTGCTTGCAAGAGACACAGTGCCTGTTCCATTCAGTGGAAAGGTCTATTGGCACAAAGATGGAAATGCTCACACTGTCAAACCCTGACAGATATTTAGTGTTCCTTTTGAATGCTAAATCAATTGAAGCTGCTAAACAAAGTGCTAGAGCAACTTTCCTGTAAGCTTTGTGGTTCTCCTACCAGACACCCAGTAATCCTTCCCTTCATTGAAACAGGCAATTTTGCACCAAAAGCAAGTTCCTCACACTTTCAAACCCTGAGTGGCAGGTGGTCTTCCTTTGAAAACTTCACTCTACTCACACTTTTACACAAGTTGCTAGACCCTCTTGCTTCTAACCTCAAACATTTTCTTAGAAGAGCCTCAGAGATTCTTCCATTCTTTTCAAAATGTGATGTTGCACAAAGGTGATACTCCTCATCCCTGGAAACACTAAGTGGTAGGCAGTATTCCTTGAAACAAGTTACTCAAGTCTCATCCGAAGACAATCTGCTTCACCCTCCTGCTTGTAACATTCAGCCTTTTCTTACAACATAAGCACCGCTGGATCCAGTCACTTCAAAGAGGTGATTTTGCACAAAGTTGAAGGTACTCACACATAAAAACACTGAGAGGTATCAGTATGTCCTTAGACAGCTAACTCAGTTGAGAATCCTCAGAGTGCTAGGCTCTCTTCCTGTTAACAGTCCTGTCTCTCTTAGAAGGCCTACAGGGCATCTTCCATTCTCTGGAATGGGGCAATTTGGAAAAAACCTGGAGTCCTCATCCCTGAAAATCTTGAGAGGTAGGTAGTATTCCATGAAACAACTAACTCAATTCACAATGCTGAAGAAGGTGTTTGACCCTCTTCCTTCTAACATTCATGGTTTTCTTACAAGAGCCACAGTGTTTCTCCATTCACTTCACAGAGGCAATTTTGCACAAAGGTGATCTTCTTAGCACATGAAAACTCGGACAAGCAGGCAGTATTCCTTTAAAAAGCTAAGTCAATTCACAATGCTAAACAAGTTGCCAAGCCCTGTTGCTTCTAACATTCATGACTCTCTTACAAGAGCTACCAGGAATTTTCCATTCGCTTGTATGGGATATTTTGCAAAGTTGTGTTCCTGACCCATGAAAACGCTGAGAGGTACTCAGTATTCCTTTACACAGCTAACTCAGTTCACAATGCTGAACAAGGTGGTAGACCCTTTTCTTTCTAACATTAATGATTCTCTCTCAAGTTCGACAGTGCTTCTTCCAATCCCTTTTAGCGGGTTATATTGCACAAAGGTGGTATTCCTCACCCATGAACACACTGAGTTGTAGGCATTATTCCTTGAAAGAAGTATATCAATTCTCCTTGGGAAACACGGTGCTTGACCCTCCTGTTTCTAACATTCCTACTTCTCTTCCAAGAGTTGGAGGGTTGGTTCCCTTGACTTGAAAGAGGTAACTTTGCACAAACTTGAGGATCCTCACCCATAAAAACACTGAGAGTTAGGCAGTATTCCCTTCAACAGGTAACTCAATTCACAATGCTTAAGAGGGTGCTAGACCCTCTTGCTTCTAACATTAATCATTGTCTTACAAGAGCTACAGTATGCCTCCTTTCACTTGAATGGCCTATTTTACAGAACATTGAAGTTTCTCCCCGTGAAAACACTGACAGTTACGCAGTGTTCCCTTAAACACGTAACTCAATTCACCATGCTTCACAAGTTGCTTGACCCTCTTGCTTGTAACACTTATGGTTCTCTTACAGGAGAAACAGTGCTTCTTCCTTACATTGCAACAGGCCTATTTTGCACAAAGCTACTATTCTTCACACTGTAAAAGCCTGAGAGACAGGTAGTATTCCTTTGTAAAGCTCACTCAATTCTCACTTTTGAACAACGTTCCAGACCCTCTTGCTCCTAGAATGAATGGTTTTCATACATCCTAAACTGTTCTTCTTCCATTCAGTTGAATGCAGCTATTTGGCCCAACGGTGATGTTCCTCACCCATGAAAAAAGTCAGGGGTAGTCAGTATTCCTTTCAAAAGGTAACTCATTTCTCATAGGGAGACAAGTTGCAAAATATTCCTGCCTCTCACACACTGCATCAGGCCCTGAGGTACAAGTGTATGTCCATTTCGCTGGAAGCGGGTATTTTTCAAGGAGTGAATGATTCTCCATTGTCAAAGGCTTTCATTTGGCCAGCATTCCTTTCACATGCTAATTCAACTCTCACAGGGAAACAATGTGCTTGCAACTCCTGCTGCAAACCTTGACATCTGCTTGCAAGAGACACAGTGCCTGTTCCATTCAGTGGAAAGGTCTATTGGCACAAAGATGGAAATGCTCACACTGTCAAACCCTGACAGATATTTAGTGTTCCTTTTGAATGCTAAATCAATTGAAGCTGCTAAACAAAGTGCTAGAGCACCTTTCCTGTAAGCTTTGTGGTTCTCCTACCAGACACCCAGGAATCCTTCCCTTCATTGAAACAGGCAATTTTGCACCAAAAGGAAGTTCCTCACACTTTCAAACCCTGAGTGGCAGGTGGTCTTCCTTTAAAAACTTCACTCTACTCACACTGTTACACAAGTTGCTAGACCCTCTTGCTTCTACCCTCAAACATTTTCTTAGAAGAGATTCAGAGATTCTTCCATTCTCTTCAAAGGGTGATGTTGCACAAAGGTGATACTCCTCATCCCTGGAAACACTAAGTGGTAGGCAGTATTCCTTGAAACAAGTTACTCAAGTCTCATCCGAAGACAATCTGCTTCACCCTCCTGCTTGTAACATTCAGCCTTTTCTTACAACATAAGCACTGCTGGATCCAGTCACTTCAAAGAGGTGATTTTGCACAAAGTTGAAGGTACTCACACATAAAAACACTGAGAGGTATCAGTATGTCCTTAGACAGCTAACTCAGTTGAGAATCCTCAGAGTGCTAGGCTCTCTTCCTGTTAACAGTCCTGTCTCTCTTAGAAGGCCTACAGGGCATCTTCCATTCTCTGGAATGGGGCAATTTGGAAAAAACCTGGAGTCCTCATCCCTGAAAATCTTGAGAGGTAGGTAGTATTCCATGAAACAACTAACTCAATTCACAATGCTGAAGAAGGTGTTTGACCCTCTTCCTTCTAACATTCATGGTTTTCTTACAAGAGCCACAGTGTTTCTCCATTCACTTCACAGAGGCAATTTTGCACAAAGGTGATCTTCTTAGCACATGAAAACTCGGACAAGCAGGCAGTATTCCTTTAAAAAGCTAAGTCAATTCACAATGCTAAACAAGTTGCCAAGCCCTCTTGCTTCTAAAATTCATGACTCTCTTACAAGAGCTACCAGGACTCTTCCATTCGCTTGTATGGGATATTTTGCCAAAGTTGTGTTCCTGACCCATGAAAACGCTGAGAGGTACTCAGTATTCCTTTACACAGCTAACTCAGTTCACAATGCTGAACAAGGTGGTAGACCCTTTTCTTTCTAACATTAATGATTCTCTCTCAAATTCAACAGTGCTTCTTCCAATCCCTTTTAGGGGGTTATATTGCACAAAGGTGGTATTCCTCACCCATGAACACACTGAGTTGTAGGCATTATTACTTGAAAGAAGTATATCAATTCTCCTTGGGAAACAAGGTGCTTGACCCTCCTGTTTCTAACATTCCTACTTCTCTTCCAAGAGTTGGAGGGTTGGTTCCCTTGACTTGAAAGAGGTAACTTTGCACAAACTTGAGGATCCTCACCCATAAAAACACTGAGAGTTAGGCAGTATTCCCTTCAACAGGTAACTCAATTCACAATGCTTAAGAGGGTGCTAGACCCTCTTGCTTCTAACATTAATCATTGTCTTACAAGAGCTACAGTATGCCTCCTTTCACTTGAATGGCCTATTTTACAGAACATTGAAGTTTCTCCCCGTGAAAACACTGACAGTTACGCAGTGTTCCCTTAAACAGGTAACTCAATTCACCATGCTTCACAAGTTGCTTGACCCTCTTGCTTGTAACACTTATGGTTCTCTTACAGGAGAAACAGTGCTTCTTCCTTACATTGCAACAGGCCTATTTTGCACAAAGCTACTATTCTTCACACTGTAAAAGCCTGAGAGACAGGTAGTATTCCTTTGTAAAGCTCACTCAATTCTCACTTTTGAACAACGTTCCAGACCCTCTTGCTCCTAGAATGAATGGTTTTCATACATCCTAAACTGTTCTTCTTCCATTCAGTTGAATGCAGCTATTTGGCCCAACGGTGATGTTCCTCACCCATGAAAAAAGTCAGGGGTAGTCAGTATTCCTTTCAAAAGGTAACTCATTTCTCATAGGGAGACAAGTTGCAAAATATTCCTGCCTCTCACACACTGCATCAGGCCCTGAGGTACAAGTGTATGTCCATTTCGCTGGAAGCGGGTATTTTTCAAGGAGTGAATGATTCTCCATTGTCAAAGGCTTTCATTTGGCCAGCATTCCTTTCACATGCTAATTCAACTCTCACAGGGAAACAATGTGCTTGCAACTCCTGCTGCAAACCTTGACATCTGCTTGCAAGAGACACAGTGCCTGTTCCATTCAGTGGAAAGCTCTATTGGCACAAAGATGGAAATGCTCACACTGTCAAACCCTGACAGATATTTAGTGTTCCTTTTGAATGCTAAATCAATTGAAGCTGCTAAACAAAGTGCTAGAGCAACTTTCCTGTAAGCTTTGTGGTTCTCCTACCAGACACCCAGTAATCCTTCCCTTCATTGAAACAGGCAATTTTGCACCAAAAGCAAGTTCCTCACACTTTCAAACCCTGAGTGGCAGGTGGTCTTCCTTTGAAAACTTCACTCTACTCACACTTTTACACAAGTTGCTAGACCCTCTTGCTTCTAACCTCAAACATTTTCTTAGAAGAGCCTCAGAGATTCTTCCATTCTTTTCAAAATGTGATGTTGCACAAAGGTGATACTCCTCATCCCTGGAAACACTAAGTGGTAGGCAGTATTCCTTGAAACAAGTTACTCAAGTCTCATCCGAAGACAATCTGCTTCACCCTCCTGCTTGTAACATTCAGCCTTTTCTTACAACATAAGCACCGCTGGATCCAGTCACTTCAAAGAGGTGATTTTGCACAAAGTTGAAGGTACTCACACATAAAAACACTGAGAGGTATCAGTATGTCCTTAGACAGCTAACTCAGTTGAGAATCCTCAGAGTGCTAGGCTCTCTTCCTGTTAACAGTCCTGTCTCTCTTAGAAGGCCTACAGGGCATCTTCCATTCTCTGGAATGGGGCAATTTGGAAAAAACCTGGAGTCCTCATCCCTGAAAATCTTGAGAGGTTGGCAGTATTCCATGAAACAACTAACTCAATTCACAATGCTGAAGGAAGTGTTTGACCCTCTTCCTTCTAACATTCATGGATTTCTTACAAGAGCTACAGTGTTTCTCCTTTCACTTCACAGAGTTAATTTTGCACAAAGGTGATCTTCTTAGCACATGAAAACTGACAAGCAGACAGTATTCATTTAAAAAGCTAAGTCAATTCACAATGCTAAACAAGTTGCCAAGCCCTGTTGCTTCTAACATTCATGACTCTCTTACAAGAGCTACCAGGAATTTTCCATTCGCTTGTATGGGATATTTTGCAAAGTTGTGTTCCTGACCCATGAAAACGCTGAGAGGTACTCAGTATTCCTTTACACAGCTAACTCAGTTCACAATGCTGAACAAGGTGGTAGACCCTTTTCTTTCTAACATTAATGATTCTCTCTCAAGTTCGACAGTGCTTCTTCCAATCCCTTTTAGCGGGTTATATTGCACAAAGGTGGTATTCCTCACCCATGAACACACTGAGTTGTAGGCATTATTCCTTGAAAGAAGTATATCAATTCTCCTTGGGAAACACGGTGCTTGACCCTCCTGTTTCTAACATTCCTACTTCTCTTCCAAGAGTTGGAGGGTTGGTTCCCTTGACTTGAAAGAGGTAACTTTGCACAAACTTGAGGATCCTCACCCATAAAAACACTGAGAGTTAGGCAGTATTCCCTTCAACAGGTAACTCAATTCACAATGCTTAAGAGGGTGCTAGACCCTCTTGCTTCTAACATTAATCATTGTCTTACAAGAGCTACAGTATGCCTCCTTTCACTTGAATGGCCTATTTTACAGAACATTGAAGTTTCTCCCCGTGAAAACACTGACAGTTACGCAGTGTTCCCTTAAACACGTAACTCAATTCACCATGCTTCACAAGTTGCTTGACCCTCTTGCTTGTAACACTTATGGTTCTCTTACAGGAGAAACAGTGCTTCTTCCTTACATTGCAACAGGCCTATTTTGCACAAAGCTACTATTCTTCACACTGTAAAAGCCTGAGAGACAGGTAGTATTCCTTTGTAAAGCTCACTCAATTCTCACTTTTGAACAACGTTCCAGACCCTCTTGCTCCTAGAATGAATGGTTTTCATACATCCTAAACTGTTCTTCTTCCATTCAGTTGAATGCAGCTATTTGGCCCAACGGTGATGTTCCTCACCCATGAAAAAAGTCAGGGGTACTCAGTATTCCTTTCAAAAGGTAACTCATTTCTCATAGGGAGACAAGTTGCAAAATATTCCTGCCTCTCACACACTGCATCAGGCCCTGAGGTACAAGTGTATGTCCATTTCGCTGGAAGCGGGTATTTTTCAGGGAGTGAATGATTCTCCATTGTCAAAGGCTTTCATTTGGCCAGCATTCCTTTCACATGCTAATTCAACTCTCACAGGGAAACAATGTGCTTGCAACTCCTGCTGCAAACCTTGACATCTGCTTGCAAGAGACACAGTGCCTGTTCCATTCAGTGGAAAGGTCTATTGGCACAAAGATGGAAATGCTCACACTGTCAAACCCTGACAGATATTTAGTGTTCCTTTTGAATGCTAAATCAATTGAAGCTGCTAAACAAAGTGCTAGAGCACCTTTCCTGTAAGCTTTGTGGTTCTCCTACCAGACACCCAGGAATCCTTCCCTTCATTGAAACAGGCAATTTTGCACCAAAAGGAAGTTCCTCACACTTTCAAACCCTGAGTGGCAGGTGGTCTTCCTTTAAAAACTTCACTCTACTCACACTGTTACACAAGTTGCTAGACCCTCTTGCTTCTACCCTCAAACATTTTCTTAGAAGAGATTCAGAGATTCTTCCATTCTCTTCAAAGGGTGATGTTGCACAAAGGTGATACTCCTCATCCCTGGAAACACTAAGTGGTAGGCAGTATTCCTTGAAACAAGTTACTCAAGTCTCATCCGAAGACAATCTGCTTCACCCTCCTGCTTGTAACATTCAGCCTTTTCTTACAACATAAGCACCGCTGGATCCAGTCACTTCAAAGAGGTGATTTTGCACAAAGTTGAAGGTACTCACACATAAAAACACTGAGAGGTATCAGTATGTCCTTAGACAGCTAACTCAGTTGAGAATCCTCAGAGTGCTAGGCTCTCTTCCTGTTAACAGTCCTGTCTCTCTTAGAAGGCCTACAGGGCATCTTCCATTCTCTGGAATGGGGCAATTTGGAAAAAACCTGGAGTCCTCATCCCTGAAAATCTTGAGAGGTAGGTAGTATTCCATGAAACAACTAACTCAATTCACAATGCTGAAGAAGGTGTTTGACCCTCTTCCTTCTAACATTCATGGTTTTCTTACAAGAGCCACAGTGTTTCTCCATTCACTTCACAGAGGCAATTTTGCACAAAGGTGATCTTCTTAGCACATGAAAACTCGGACAAGCAGGCAGTATTCCTTTAAAAAGCTAAGTCAATTCACAATGCTAAACAAGTTGCCAAGCCCTCTTGCTTCTAAAATTCATGACTCTCTTACAAGAGCTACCAGGACTCTTCCATTCGCTTGTATGGGATATTTTGCCAAAGTTGTGTTCCTGACCCATGAAAACGCTGAGAGGTACTCAGTATTCCTTTACACAGCTAACTCAGTTCACAATGCTGAACAAGGTGGTAGACCCTTTTCTTTCTAACATTAATGATTCTCTCTCAAATTCAACAGTGCTTCTTCCAATCCCTTTTAGGGGGTTATATTGCACAAAGGTGGTATTCCTCACCCATGAACACACTGAGTTGTAGGCATTATTACTTGAAAGAAGTATATCAATTCTCCTTGGGAAACAAGGTGCTTGACCCTCCTGTTTCTAACATTCCTACTTCTCTTCCAAGAGTTGGAGGGTTGGTTCCCTTGACTTGAAAGAGGTAACTTTGCACAAACTTGAGGATCCTCACCCATAAAAACACTGAGAGTTAGGCAGTATTCCCTTCAACAGGTAACTCAATTCACAATGCTTAAGAGGGTGCTAGACCCTCTTGCTTCTAACATTAATCATTGTCTTACAAGAGCTACAGTATGCCTCCTTTCACTTGAATGGCCTATTTTACAGAACATTGAAGTTTCTCCCCGTGAAAACACTGACAGTTACGCAGTGTTCCCTTAAACAGGTAACTCAATTCACCATGCTTCACAAGTTGCTTGACCCTCTTGCTTGTAACACTTATGGTTCTCTTACAGGAGAAACAGTGCTTCTTCCTTACATTGCAACAGGCCTATTTTGCACAAAGCTACTATTCTTCACACTGTAAAAGCCTGAGAGACAGGTAGTATTCCTTTGTAAAGCTCACTCAATTCTCACTTTTGAACAACGTTCCAGACCCTCTTGCTCCTAGAATGAATGGTTTTCATACATCCTAAACTGTTCTTCTTCCATTCAGTTGAATGCAGCTATTTGGCCCAACGGTGATGTTCCTCACCCATGAAAAAAGTCAGGGGTAGTCAGTATTCCTTTCAAAAGGTAACTCATTTCTCATAGGGAGACAAGTTGCAAAATATTCCTGCCTCTCACACACTGCATCAGGCCCTGAGGTACAAGTGTATGTCCATTTCGCTGGAAGCGGGTATTTTTCAAGGAGTGAATGATTCTCCATTGTCAAAGGCTTTCATTTGGCCAGCATTCCTTTCACATGCTAATTCAACTCTCACAGGGAAACAATGTGCTTGCAACTCCTGCTGCAAACCTTGACATCTGCTTGCAAGAGACACAGTGCCTGTTCCATTCAGTGGAAAGGTCTATTGGCACAAAGATGGAAATGCTCACACTGTCAAACCCTGACAGATATTTAGTGTTCCTTTTGAATGCTAAATCAATTGAAGCTGCTAAACAAAGTGCTAGAGCAACTTTCCTGTAAGCTTTGTGGTTCTCCTACCAGACACCCAGTAATCCTTCCCTTCATTGAAACAGGCAATTTTGCACCAAAAGCAAGTTCCTCACACTTTCAAACCCTGAGTGGCAGGTGGTCTTCCTTTGAAAACTTCACTCTACTCACACTTTTACACAAGTTGCTAGACCCTCTTGCTTCTAACCTCAAACATTTTCTTAGAAGAGCCTCAGAGATTCTTCCATTCTTTTCAAAATGTGATGTTGCACAAAGGTGATACTCCTCATCCCTGGAAACACTAAGTGGTAGGCAGTATTCCTTGAAACAAGTTACTCAAGTCTCATCCGAAGACAATCTGCTTCACCCTCCTGCTTGTAACATTCAGCCTTTTCTTACAACATAAGCACCGCTGGATCCAGTCACTTCAAAGAGGTGATTTTGCACAAAGTTGAAGGTACTCACACATAAAAACACTGAGAGGTATCAGTATGTCCTTAGACAGCTAACTCAGTTGAGAATCCTCAGAGTGCTAGGCTCTCTTCCTGTTAACAGTCCTGTCTCTCTTAGAAGGCCTACAGGGCATCTTCCATTCTCTGGAATGGGGCAATTTGGAAAAAACCTGGAGTCCTCATCCCTGAAAATCTTGAGAGGTTGGCAGTATTCCATGAAACAACTAACTCAATTCACAATGCTGAAGGAAGTGTTTGACCCTCTTCCTTCTAACATTCATGGATTTCTTACAAGAGCTACAGTGTTTCTCCTTTCACTTCACAGAGTTAATTTTGCACAAAGGTGATCTTCTTAGCACATGAAAACTGACAAGCAGACAGTATTCATTTAAAAAGCTGTCAATTCACAATGCTAAACAAGTTGCCAAGCCCTGTTGCTTCTAACATTCATGACTCTCTTACAAGAGCTACCAGGAATTTTCCATTCGCTTGTATGGGATATTTTGCAAAGTTGTGTTCCTGACCCATGAAAACGCTGAGAGGTACTCAGTATTCCTTTACACAGCTAACTCAGTTCACAATGCTGAACAAGGTGGTAGACCCTTTTCTTTCTAACATTAATGATTCTCTCTCAAGTTCGACAGTGCTTCTTCCAATCCCTTTTAGCGGGTTATATTGCACAAAGGTGGTATTCCTCACCCATGAACACACTGAGTTGTAGGCATTATTCCTTGAAAGAAGTATATCAATTCTCCTTGGGAAACACGGTGCTTGACCCTCCTGTTTCTAACATTCCTACTTCTCTTCCAAGAGTTGGAGGGTTGGTTCCCTTGACTTGAAAGAGGTAACTTTGCACAAACTTGAGGATCCTCACCCATAAAAACACTGAGAGTTAGGCAGTATTCCCTTCAACAGGTAACTCAATTCACAATGCTTAAGAGGGTGCTAGACCCTCTTGCTTCTAACATTAATCATTGTCTTACAAGAGCTACAGTATGCCTCCTTTCACTTGAATGGCCTATTTTACAGAACATTGAAGTTTCTCCCCGTGAAAACACTGACAGTTACGCAGTGTTCCCTTAAACACGTAACTCAATTCACCATGCTTCACAAGTTGCTTGACCCTCTTGCTTGTAACACTTATGGTTCTCTTACAGGAGAAACAGTGCTTCTTCCTTACATTGCAACAGGCCTATTTTGCACAAAGCTACTATTCTTCACACTGTAAAAGCCTGAGAGACAGGTAGTATTCCTTTGTAAAGCTCACTCAATTCTCACTTTTGAACAACGTTCCAGACCCTCTTGCTCCTAGAATGAATGGTTTTCATACATCCTAAACTGTTCTTCTTCCATTCAGTTGAATGCAGCTATTTGGCCCAACGGTGATGTTCCTCACCCATGAAAAAAGTCAGGGGTACTCAGTATTCCTTTCAAAAGGTAACTCATTTCTCATAGGGAGACAAGTTGCAAAATATTCCTGCCTCTCACACACTGCATCAGGCCCTGAGGTACAAGTGTATGTCCATTTCGCTGGAAGCGGGTATTTTTCAGGGGGTGAATGATTCTCCATTGTCAAAGGCTTTCATTTGGCCAGCATTCCTTTCACATGCTAATTCAACTCTCACAGGGAAACAATGTGCTTGCAACTCCTGCTGCAAACCTTGACATCTGCTTGCAAGAGACACAGTGCCTGTTCCATTCAGTGGAAAGGTCTATTGGCACAAAGATGGAAATGCTCACACTGTCAAACCCTGACAGATATTTAGTGTTCCTTTTGAATGCTAAATCAATTGAAGCTGCTAAACAAAGTGCTAGAGCACCTTTCCTGTAAGCTTTGTGGTTCTCCTACCAGACACCCAGGAATCCTTCCCTTCATTGAAACAGGCAATTTTGCACCAAAAGGAAGTTCCTCACACTTTCAAACCCTGAGTGGCAGGTGGTCTTCCTTTAAAAACTTCACTCTACTCACACTGTTACACAAGTTGCTAGACCCTCTTGCTTCTACCCTCAAACATTTTCTTAGAAGAGATTCAGAGATTCTTCCATTCTCTTCAAAGGGTGATGTTGCACAAAGGTGATACTCCTCATCCCTGGAAACACTAAGTGGTAGGCAGTATTCCTTGAAACAAGTTACTCAAGTCTCATCCGAAGACAATCTGCTTCACCCTCCTGCTTGTAACATTCAGCCTTTTCTTACAACATAAGCACTGCTGGATCCAGTCACTTCAAAGAGGTGATTTTGCACAAAGTTGAAGGTACTCACACATAAAAACACTGAGAGGTATCAGTATGTCCTTAGACAGCTAACTCAGTTGAGAATCCTCAGAGTGCTAGGCTCTCTTCCTGTTAACAGTCCTGTCTCTCTTAGAAGGCCTACAGGGCATCTTCCATTCTCTGGAATGGGGCAATTTGGAAAAAACCTGGAGTCCTCATCCCTGAAAATCTTGAGAGGTAGGTAGTATTCCATGAAACAACTAACTCAATTCACAATGCTGAAGAAGGTGTTTGACCCTCTTCCTTCTAACATTCATGGTTTTCTTACAAGAGCCACAGTGTTTCTCCATTCACTTCACAGAGGCAATTTTGCACAAAGGTGATCTTCTTAGCACATGAAAACTCGGACAAGCAGGCAGTATTCCTTTAAAAAGCTAAGTCAATTCACAATGCTAAACAAGTTGCCAAGCCCTCTTGCTTCTAAAATTCATGACTCTCTTACAAGAGCTACCAGGACTCTTCCATTCGCTTGTATGGGATATTTTGCCAAAGTTGTGTTCCTGACCCATGAAAACGCTGAGAGGTACTCAGTATTCCTTTACACAGCTAACTCAGTTCACAATGCTGAACAAGGTGGTAGACCCTTTTCTTTCTAACATTAATGATTCTCTCTCAAATTCAACAGTGCTTCTTCCAATCCCTTTTAGGGGGTTATATTGCACAAAGGTGGTATTCCTCACCCATGAACACACTGAGTTGTAGGCATTATTACTTGAAAGAAGTATATCAATTCTCCTTGGGAAACAAGGTGCTTGACCCTCCTGTTTCTAACATTCCTACTTCTCTTCCAAGAGTTGGAGGGTTGGTTCCCTTGACTTGAAAGAGGTAACTTTGCACAAACTTGAGGATCCTCACCCATAAAAACACTGAGAGTTAGGCAGTATTCCCTTCAACAGGTAACTCAATTCACAATGCTTAAGAGGGTGCTAGACCCTCTTGCTTCTAACATTAATCATTGTCTTACAAGAGCTACAGTATGCCTCCTTTCACTTGAATGGCCTATTTTACAGAACATTGAAGTTTCTCCCCGTGAAAACACTGACAGTTACGCAGTGTTCCCTTAAACAGGTAACTCAATTCACCATGCTTCACAAGTTGCTTGACCCTCTTGCTTGTAACACTTATGGTTCTCTTACAGGAGAAACAGTGCTTCTTCCTTACATTGCAACAGGCCTATTTTGCACAAAGCTACTATTCTTCACACTGTAAAAGCCTGAGAGACAGGTAGTATTCCTTTGTAAAGCTCACTCAATTCTCACTTTTGAACAACGTTCCAGACCCTCTTGCTCCTAGAATGAATGGTTTTCATACATCCTAAACTGTTCTTCTTCCATTCAGTTGAATGCAGCTATTTGGCCCAACGGTGATGTTCCTCACCCATGAAAAAAGTCAGGGGTAGTCAGTATTCCTTTCAAAAGGTAACTCATTTCTCATAGGGAGACAAGTTGCAAAATATTCCTGCCTCTCACACACTGCATCAGGCCCTGAGGTACAAGTGTATGTCCATTTCGCTGGAAGCGGGTATTTTTCAAGGAGTGAATGATTCTCCATTGTCAAAGGCTTTCATTTGGCCAGCATTCCTTTCACATGCTAATTCAACTCTCACAGGGAAACAATGTGCTTGCAACTCCTGCTGCAAACCTTGACATCTGCTTGCAAGAGACACAGTGCCTGTTCCATTCAGTGGAAAGGTCTATTGGCACAAAGATGGAAATGCTCACACTGTCAAACCCTGACAGATATTTAGTGTTCCTTTTGAATGCTAAATCAATTGAAGCTGCTAAACAAAGTGCTAGAGCAACTTTCCTGTAAGCTTTGTGGTTCTCCTACCAGACACCCAGTAATCCTTCCCTTCATTGAAACAGGCAATTTTGCACCAAAAGCAAGTTCCTCACACTTTCAAACCCTGAGTGGCAGGTGGTCTTCCTTTGAAAACTTCACTCTACTCACACTTTTACACAAGTTGCTAGACCCTCTTGCTTCTAACCTCAAACATTTTCTTAGAAGAGCCTCAGAGATTCTTCCATTCTTTTCAAAATGTGATGTTGCACAAAGGTGATACTCCTCATCCCTGGAAACACTAAGTGGTAGGCAGTATTCCTTGAAACAAGTTACTCAAGTCTCATCCGAAGACAATCTGCTTCACCCTCCTGCTTGTAACATTCAGCCTTTTCTTACAACATAAGCACCGCTGGATCCAGTCACTTCAAAGAGGTGATTTTGCACAAAGTTGAAGGTACTCACACATAAAAACACTGAGAGGTATCAGTATGTCCTTAGACAGCTAACTCAGTTGAGAATCCTCAGAGTGCTAGGCTCTCTTCCTGTTAACAGTCCTGTCTCTCTTAGAAGGCCTACAGGGCATCTTCCATTCTCTGGAATGGGGCAATTTGGAAAAAACCTGGAGTCCTCATCCCTGAAAATCTTGAGAGGTAGGTAGTATTCCATGAAACAACTAACTCAATTCACAATGCTGAAGAAGGTGTTTGACCCTCTTCCTTCTAACATTCATGGTTTTCTTACAAGAGCCACAGTGTTTCTCCATTCACTTCACAGAGGCAATTTTGCACAAAGGTGATCTTCTTAGCACATGAAAACTGACAAGCAGACAGTATTCATTTAAAAAGCTGTCAATTCACAATGCTAAACAAGTTGCCAAGCCCTGTTGCTTCTAACATTCATGACTCTCTTACAAGAGCTACCAGGAATTTTCCATTCGCTTGTATGGGATATTTTGCAAAGTTGTGTTCCTGACCCATGAAAACGCTGAGAGGTACTCAGTATTCCTTTACACAGCTAACTCAGTTCACAATGCTGAACAAGGTGGTAGACCCTTTTCTTTCTAACATTAATGATTCTCTCTCAAGTTCGACAGTGCTTCTTCCAATCCCTTTTAGCGGGTTATATTGCACAAAGGTGGTATTCCTCACCCATGAACACACTGAGTTGTAGGCATTATTCCTTGAAAGAAGTATATCAATTCTCCTTGGGAAACACGGTGCTTGACCCTCCTGTTTCTAACATTCCTACTTCTCTTCCAAGAGTTGGAGGGTTGGTTCCCTTGACTTGAAAGAGGTAACTTTGCACAAACTTGAGGATCCTCACCCATAAAAACACTGAGAGTTAGGCAGTATTCCCTTCAACAGGTAACTCAATTCACAATGCTTAAGAGGGTGCTAGACCCTCTTGCTTCTAACATTAATCATTGTCTTACAAGAGCTACAGTATGCCTCCTTTCACTTGAATGGCCTATTTTACAGAACATTGAAGTTTCTCCCCGTGAAAACACTGACAGTTACGCAGTGTTCCCTTAAACACGTAACTCAATTCACCATGCTTCACAAGTTGCTTGACCCTCTTGCTTGTAACACTTATGGTTCTCTTACAGGAGAAACAGTGCTTCTTCCTTACATTGCAACAGGCCTATTTTGCACAAAGCTACTATTCTTCACACTGTAAAAGCCTGAGAGACAGGTAGTATTCCTTTGTAAAGCTCACTCAATTCTCACTTTTGAACAACGTTCCAGACCCTCTTGCTCCTAGAATGAATGGTTTTCATACATCCTAAACTGTTCTTCTTCCATTCAGTTGAATGCAGCTATTTGGCCCAACGGTGATGTTCCTCACCCATGAAAAAAGTCAGGGGTACTCAGTATTCCTTTCAAAAGGTAACTCATTTCTCATAGGGAGACAAGTTGCAAAATATTCCTGCCTCTCACACACTGCATCAGGCCCTGAGGTACAAGTGTATGTCCATTTCGCTGGAAGCGGGTATTTTTCAGGGGGTGAATGATTCTCCATTGTCAAAGGCTTTCATTTGGCCAGCATTCCTTTCACATGCTAATTCAACTCTCACAGGGAAACAATGTGCTTGCAACTCCTGCTGCAAACCTTGACATCTGCTTGCAAGAGACACAGTGCCTGTTCCATTCAGTGGAAAGGTCTATTGGCACAAAGATGGAAATGCTCACACTGTCAAACCCTGACAGATATTTAGTGTTCCTTTTGAATGCTAAATCAATTGAAGCTGCTAAACAAAGTGCTAGAGCACCTTTCCTGTAAGCTTTGTGGTTCTCCTACCAGACACCCAGGAATCCTTCCCTTCATTGAAACAGGCAATTTTGCACCAAAAGGAAGTTCCTCACACTTTCAAACCCTGAGTGGCAGGTGGTCTTCCTTTAAAAACTTCACTCTACTCACACTGTTACACAAGTTGCTAGACCCTCTTGCTTCTACCCTCAAACATTTTCTTAGAAGAGATTCAGAGATTCTTCCATTCTCTTCAAAGGGTGATGTTGCACAAAGGTGATACTCCTCATCCCTGGAAACACTAAGTGGTAGGCAGTATTCCTTGAAACAAGTTACTCAAGTCTCATCCGAAGACAATCTGCTTCACCCTCCTGCTTGTAACATTCAGCCTTTTCTTACAACATAAGCACTGCTGGATCCAGTCACTTCAAAGAGGTGATTTTGCACAAAGTTGAAGGTACTCACACATAAAAACACTGAGAGGTATCAGTATGTCCTTAGACAGCTAACTCAGTTGAGAATCCTCAGAGTGCTAGGCTCTCTTCCTGTTAACAGTCCTGTCTCTCTTAGAAGGCCTACAGGGCATCTTCCATTCTCTGGAATGGGGCAATTTGGAAAAAACCTGGAGTCCTCATCCCTGAAAATCTTGAGAGGTAGGTAGTATTCCATGAAACAACTAACTCAATTCACAATGCTGAAGAAGGTGTTTGACCCTCTTCCTTCTAACATTCATGGTTTTCTTACAAGAGCCACAGTGTTTCTCCATTCACTTCACAGAGGCAATTTTGCACAAAGGTGATCTTCTTAGCACATGAAAACTCGGACAAGCAGGCAGTATTCCTTTAAAAAGCTAAGTCAATTCACAATGCTAAACAAGTTGCCAAGCCCTCTTGCTTCTAAAATTCATGACTCTCTTACAAGAGCTACCAGGACTCTTCCATTCGCTTGTATGGGATATTTTGCCAAAGTTGTGTTCCTGACCCATGAAAACGCTGAGAGGTACTCAGTATTCCTTTACACAGCTAACTCAGTTCACAATGCTGAACAAGGTGGTAGACCCTTTTCTTTCTAACATTAATGATTCTCTCTCAAATTCAACAGTGCTTCTTCCAATCCCTTTTAGGGGGTTATATTGCACAAAGGTGGTATTCCTCACCCATGAACACACTGAGTTGTAGGCATTATTACTTGAAAGAAGTATATCAATTCTCCTTGGGAAACAAGGTGCTTGACCCTCCTGTTTCTAACATTCCTACTTCTCTTCCAAGAGTTGGAGGGTTGGTTCCCTTGACTTGAAAGAGGTAACTTTGCACAAACTTGAGGATCCTCACCCATAAAAACACTGAGAGTTAGGCAGTATTCCCTTCAACAGGTAACTCAATTCACAATGCTTAAGAGGGTGCTAGACCCTCTTGCTTCTAACATTAATCATTGTCTTACAAGAGCTACAGTATGCCTCCTTTCACTTGAATGGCCTATTTTACAGAACATTGAAGTTTCTCCCCGTGAAAACACTGACAGTTACGCAGTGTTCCCTTAAACAGGTAACTCAATTCACCATGCTTCACAAGTTGCTTGACCCTCTTGCTTGTAACACTTATGGTTCTCTTACAGGAGAAACAGTGCTTCTTCCTTACATTGCAACAGGCCTATTTTGCACAAAGCTACTATTCTTCACACTGTAAAAGCCTGAGAGACAGGTAGTATTCCTTTGTAAAGCTCACTCAATTCTCACTTTTGAACAACGTTCCAGACCCTCTTGCTCCTAGAATGAATGGTTTTCATACATCCTAAACTGTTCTTCTTCCATTCAGTTGAATGCAGCTATTTGGCCCAACGGTGATGTTCCTCACCCATGAAAAAAGTCAGGGGTAGTCAGTATTCCTTTCAAAAGGTAACTCATTTCTCATAGGGAGACAAGTTGCAAAATATTCCTGCCTCTCACACACTGCATCAGGCCCTGAGGTACAAGTGTATGTCCATTTCGCTGGAAGCGGGTATTTTTCAAGGAGTGAATGATTCTCCATTGTCAAAGGCTTTCATTTGGCCAGCATTCCTTTCACATGCTAATTCAACTCTCACAGGGAAACAATGTGCTTGCAACTCCTGCTGCAAACCTTGACATCTGCTTGCAAGAGACACAGTGCCTGTTCCATTCAGTGGAAAGGTCTATTGGCACAAAGATGGAAATGCTCACACTGTCAAACCCTGACAGATATTTAGTGTTCCTTTTGAATGCTAAATCAATTGAAGCTGCTAAACAAAGTGCTAGAGCAACTTTCCTGTAAGCTTTGTGGTTCTCCTACCAGACACCCAGTAATCCTTCCCTTCATTGAAACAGGCAATTTTGCACCAAAAGCAAGTTCCTCACACTTTCAAACCCTGAGTGGCAGGTGGTCTTCCTTTGAAAACTTCACTCTACTCACACTTTTACACAAGTTGCTAGACCCTCTTGCTTCTAACCTCAAACATTTTCTTAGAAGAGCCTCAGAGATTCTTCCATTCTTTTCAAAATGTGATGTTGCACAAAGGTGATACTCCTCATCCCTGGAAACACTAAGTGGTAGGCAGTATTCCTTGAAACAAGTTACTCAAGTCTCATCCGAAGACAATCTGCTTCACCCTCCTGCTTGTAACATTCAGCCTTTTCTTACAACATAAGCACCGCTGGATCCAGTCACTTCAAAGAGGTGATTTTGCACAAAGTTGAAGGTACTCACACATAAAAACACTGAGAGGTATCAGTATGTCCTTAGACAGCTAACTCAGTTGAGAATCCTCAGAGTGCTAGGCTCTCTTCCTGTTAACAGTCCTGTCTCTCTTAGAAGGCCTACAGGGCATCTTCCATTCTCTGGAATGGGGCAATTTGGAAAAAACCTGGAGTCCTCATCCCTGAAAATCTTGAGAGGTAGGTAGTATTCCATGAAACAACTAACTCAATTCACAATGCTGAAGAAGGTGTTTGACCCTCTTCCTTCTAACATTCATGGTTTTCTTACAAGAGCCACAGTGTTTCTCCATTCACTTCACAGAGGCAATTTTGCACAAAGGTGATCTTCTTAGCACATGAAAACTCGGACAAGCAGGCAGTATTCCTTTAAAAAGCTAAGTCAATTCACAATGCTAAACAAGTTGCCAAGCCCTGTTGCTTCTAACATTCATGACTCTCTTACAAGAGCTACCAGGAATTTTCCATTCGCTTGTATGGGATATTTTGCAAAGTTGTGTTCCTGACCCATGAAAACGCTGAGAGGTACTCAGTATTCCTTTACACAGCTAACTCAGTTCACAATGCTGAACAAGGTGGTAGACCCTTTTCTTTCTAACATTAATGATTCTCTCTCAAGTTCGACAGTGCTTCTTCCAATCCCTTTTAGCGGGTTATATTGCACAAAGGTGGTATTCCTCACCCATGAACACACTGAGTTGTAGGCATTATTCCTTGAAAGAAGTATATCAATTCTCCTTGGGAAACACGGTGCTTGACCCTCCTGTTTCTAACATTCCTACTTCTCTTCCAAGAGTTGGAGGGTTGGTTCCCTTGACTTGAAAGAGGTAACTTTGCACAAACTTGAGGATCCTCACCCATAAAAACACTGAGAGTTAGGCAGTATTCCCTTCAACAGGTAACTCAATTCACAATGCTTAAGAGGGTGCTAGACCCTCTTGCTTCTAACATTAATCATTGTCTTACAAGAGCTACAGTATGCCTCCTTTCACTTGAATGGCCTATTTTACAGAACATTGAAGTTTCTCCCCGTGAAAACACTGACAGTTACGCAGTGTTCCCTTAAACACGTAACTCAATTCACCATGCTTCACAAGTTGCTTGACCCTCTTGCTTGTAACACTTATGGTTCTCTTACAGGAGAAACAGTGCTTCTTCCTTACATTGCAACAGGCCTATTTTGCACAAAGCTACTATTCTTCACACTGTAAAAGCCTGAGAGACAGGTAGTATTCCTTTGTAAAGCTCACTCAATTCTCACTTTTGAACAACGTTCCAGACCCTCTTGCTCCTAGAATGAATGGTTTTCATACATCCTAAACTGTTCTTCTTCCATTCAGTTGAATGCAGCTATTTGGCCCAACGGTGATGTTCCTCACCCATGAAAAAAGTCAGGGGTACTCAGTATTCCTTTCAAAAGGTAACTCATTTCTCATAGGGAGACAAGTTGCAAAATATTCCTGCCTCTCACACACTGCATCAGGCCCTGAGGTACAAGTGTATGTCCATTTCGCTGGAAGCGGGTATTTTTCAAGGAGTGAATGATTCTCCATTGTCAAAGGCTTTCATTTGGCCAGCATTCCTTTCACATGCTAATTCAACTCTCACAGGGAAACAATGTGCTTGCAACTCCTGCTGCAAACCTTGACATCTGCTTGCAAGAGACACAGTGCCTGTTCCATTCAGTGGAAAGGTCTATTGGCACAAAGATGGAAATGCTCACACTGTCAAACCCTGACAGATATTTAGTGTTCCTTTTGAATGCTAAATCAATTGAAGCTGCTAAACAAAGTGCTAGAGCAACTTTCCTGGAAGCTTTGTGGTTCTCCTACCAGACACCCAGTAATCCTTCCCTTCATTGAAACAGGCAATTTTGCACCAAAAGCAAGTTCCTCACACTTTCAAACCCTGAGTGGCAGGTGGTCTTCCTTTGAAAACTTCACTCTACTCACACTTTTACACAAGTTGCTAGACCCTCTTGCTTCTAACCTCAAACATTTTCTTAGAAGAGCCTCAGAGATTCTTCCATTCTTTTCAAAGGGTGATGTTGCACAAAGGTGATACTCCTCATCCCTGGAAACACTAAGTGGTAGGCAGTATTCCTTGAAACAAGTTACTCAAGTCTCATCCGAAGACAATCTGCTTCACCCTCCTGCTTGTAACATTCAGCCTTTTCTTACAACATAAGCACCGCTGGATCCAGTCACTTCAAAGAGGTGATTTTGCACAAAGTTGAAGGTACTCACACATAAAAACACTGAGAGGTATCAGTATGTCCTTAGACAGCTAACTCAGTTGAGAATCCTCAGAGTGCTAGGCTCTCTTCCTGTTAACAGTCCTGTCTCTCTTAGAAGGCCTACAGGGCATCTTCCATTCTCTGGAATGGGGCAATTTGGAAAAAACCTGGAGTCCTCATCCCTGAAAATCTTGAGAGGTAGGTAGTATTCCATGAAACAACTAACTCAATTCACAATGCTGAAGGAAGTGTTTGACCCTCTTCCTTCTAACATTCATGGATTTCTTACAAGAGCTACAGTGTTTCTCCTTTCACTTCACAGAGTTAATTTTGCACAAAGGTGATCTTCTTAGCACATGAAAACTGACAAGCAGACAGTATTCATTTAAAAAGCTAAGTCAATTCACAATGCTAAACAAGTTGCCAAGCCCTGTTGCTTCTAACATTCATGACTCTCTTACAAGAGCTACCAGGAATTTTCCATTCGCTTGTATGGGATATTTTGCAAAGTTGTGTTCCTGACCCATGAAAACGCTGAGAGGTACTCAGTATTCCTTTACACAGCTAACTCAGTTCACAATGCTGAACAAGGTGGTAGACCCTTTTCTTTCTAACATTAATGATTCTCTCTCAAGTTCGACAGTGCTTCTTCCAATCCCTTTTAGCGGGTTATATTGCACAAAGGTGGTATTCCTCACCCATGAACACACTGAGTTGTAGGCATTATTCCTTGAAAGAAGTATATCAATTCTCCTTGGGAAACACGGTGCTTGACCCTCCTGTTTCTAACATTCCTACTTCTCTTCCAAGAGTTGGAGGGTTGGTTCCCTTGACTTGAAAGAGGTAATTTTGCACAAACTTGAGGATCCTCACCCATAAAAACACTGAGAGTTAGGCAGTATTCCCTTCAACAGGTAACTCAATTCACAATGCTTAAGAGGGTGCTAGACCCTCTTGCTTCTAACATTAATCATTGTCTTACAAGAGCTACAGTATGCCTCCTTTCACTTGAATGGCCTATTTTACAGAACATTGAAGTTTCTCCCCGTGAAAACACTGACAGTTACGCAGTGTTCCCTTAAACAGGTAACTCAATTCACCATGCTTCACAAGTTGCTTGACCCTCTTGCTTGTAACACTTATGGTTCTCTTACAGGAGAAACAGTGCTTCTTCCTTACATTGCAACAGGCCTATTTTGCACAAAGCTACTATTCTTCACACTGTAAAAGCCTGAGAGACAGGTAGTATTCCTTTGTAAAGCTCACTCAATTCTCACTTTTGAACAACATTCCAGACCCTCTTGCTCCTAGAATGAATGGTTTTCATACATCCTAAACTGTTCTTCTTCCTTTCAGTTGAATGCAGCTATTTGGCCAAACGGTGATGTTCCTCACCCATGAAAAAACTCAGAGGTAGTCAGTATTCCTTTCAACAGGTAACTTATTTCTCATAGGAAGACAAGTTGCAAAATATTCCTGTCTCTCACACACTGCATCAGGCCCTGAGCTACTAGTGTGTGTCCCTTTCGCCTGAAGAGCGTATTTTTCAAGGAGTGAATGGTTCTCCATTTTCAAAGGCTTTCATTTGGCAAGCATTCCTTTCAAATGCTAATTCAACTCTCACAGGGAAACAATGTGCTTGCAACTCCTGCTGCAAACCTTGACATCTGCTTGCAAGAGACACAGTGCCTGTTCCATTCAGTGGAAAGGTCTATTGGCACAAAGACGGAAATGCTCACACTGTCAAACCCTGACAGATAGGCAGTGTCCCTTTTGAAGGCTAAATCAATTGAAGCTGCTAAACAAAGTGCTAGAGCACCTTTCCTGGAAGCTTTGTGGTTCTCCTACCAGACACCCAGTAATCCTTCCCTTCATTGAAACAGGCAATTTTGCACCAAAAGCAAGTTCCTCACACTTTCAAACCCTGAGTGGCAGGTGGTCTTCCTTTGAAAACTTCACTCTACTCACACTTTTACACAAGTTGCTAGACCCTCTTGTTTCTAACCTCAAACATTTTCTTAGAAGAGCCTCAGAGATTCTTCCATTCTTTTCAAAGGGTGATGTTGCACAAAGGTGATACTCCTCATCCCTGGAAACACTAAGTGGTAGGCAGTATTCCTTGAAACAAGTTACTCAAGTCTCATCCGAAGACAATCTGCTTCACCCTCCTGCTTGTAACATTCAGCCTTTTCTTACAACATAAGCACTGCTGGATCCAGTCACTTCAAAGAGGTGATTTTGCACAAAGTTGAAGGTACTCACACATAAAAACACTGAGAGGTATCAGTATGTCCTTAGACAGCTAACTCAGTTGAGAATCCTCAGAGTGCTAGGCTCTCTTCCTGTTAACAGTCCTGTCTCTCTTAGAAGGCCTACAGGGCATCTTCCATTCTCTGGAATGGGGCAATTTGGAAAAAACCTGGAGTCCTCATCCCTGAAAATCTTGAGAGGTAGGTAGTATTCCATGAAACAACTAACTCAATTCACAATGCTGAAGAAGGTGTTTGACCCTCTTCCTTCTAACATTCATGGTTTTCTTACAAGAGCCACAGTGTTTCTCCATTCACTTCACAGAGGCAATTTTGCACAAAGGTGATCTTCTTAGCACATGAAAACTCGGACAAGCAGGCAGTATTCCTTTAAAAAGCTAAGTCAATTCACAATGCTAAACAAGTTGCCAAGCCCTCTTGCTTCTAAAATTCATGACTCTCTTACAAGAGCTACCAGGACTCTTCCATTCGCTTGTATGGGATATTTTGCCAAAGTTGTGTTCCTGACCCATGAAAACGCTGAGAGGTACTCAGTATTCCTTTACACAGCTAACTCAGTTCACAATGCTGAACAAGGTGGTAGACCCTTTTCTTTCTAACATTAATGATTCTCTCTCAAATTCAACAGTGCTTCTTCCAATCCCTTTTAGGGGGTTATATTGCACAAAGGTGGTATTCCTCACCCATGAACACACTGAGTTGTAGGCATTATTACTTGAAAGAAGTATATCAATTCTCCTTGGGAAACAAGGTGCTTGACCCTCCTGTTTCTAACATTCCTACTTCTCTTCCAAGAGTTGGAGGGTTGGTTCCCTTGACTTGAAAGAGGTAACTTTGCACAAACTTGAGGATCCTCACCCATAAAAACACTGAGAGTTAGGCAGTATTCCCTTCAACAGGTAACTCAATTCACAATGCTTAAGAGGGTGCTAGACCCTCTTGCTTCTAACATTAATCATTGTCTTACAAGAGCTACAGTATGCCTCCTTTCACTTGAATGGCCTATTTTACAGAACATTGAAGTTTCTCCCCGTGAAAACACTGACAGTTACGCAGTGTTCCCTTAAACAGGTAACTCAATTCACCATGCTTCACAAGTTGCTTGACCCTCTTGCTTGTAACACTTATGGTTCTCTTACAGGAGAAACAGTGCTTCTTCCTTACATTGCAACAGGCCTATTTTGCACAAAGCTACTATTCTTCACACTGTAAAAGCCTGAGAGACAGGTAGTATTCCTTTGTAAAGCTCACTCAATTCTCACTTTTGAACAACGTTCCAGACCCTCTTGCTCCTAGAATGAATGGTTTTCATACATCCTAAACTGTTCTTCTTCCATTCAGTTGAATGCAGCTATTTGGCCCAACGGTGATGTTCCTCACCCATGAAAAAAGTCAGGGGTAGTCAGTATTCCTTTCAAAAGGTAACTCATTTCTCATAGGGAGACAAGTTGCAAAATATTCCTGCCTCTCACACACTGCATCAGGCCCTGAGGTACAAGTGTATGTCCATTTCGCTGGAAGCGGGTATTTTTCAAGGAGTGAATGATTCTCCATTGTCAAAGGCTTTCATTTGGCCAGCATTCCTTTCACATGCTAATTCAACTCTCACAGGGAAACAATGTGCTTGCAACTCCTGCTGCAAACCTTGACATCTGCTTGCAAGAGACACAGTGCCTGTTCCATTCAGTGGAAAGGTCTATTGGCACAAAGATGGAAATGCTCACACTGTCAAACCCTGACAGATATTTAGTGTTCCTTTTGAATGCTAAATCAATTGAAGCTGCTAAACAAAGTGCTAGAGCAACTTTCCTGTAAGCTTTGTGGTTCTCCTACCAGACACCCAGTAATCCTTCCCTTCATTGAAACAGGCAATTTTGCACCAAAAGCAAGTTCCTCACACTTTCAAACCCTGAGTGGCAGGTGGTCTTCCTTTGAAAACTTCACTCTACTCACACTTTTACACAAGTTGCTAGACCCTCTTGCTTCTAACCTCAAACATTTTCTTAGAAGAGCCTCAGAGATTCTTCCATTCTTTTCAAAATGTGATGTTGCACAAAGGTGATACTCCTCATCCCTGGAAACACTAAGTGGTAGGCAGTATTCCTTGAAACAAGTTACTCAAGTCTCATCCGAAGACAATCTGCTTCACCCTCCTGCTTGTAACATTCAGCCTTTTCTTACAACATAAGCACCGCTGGATCCAGTCACTTCAAAGAGGTGATTTTGCACAAAGTTGAAGGTACTCACACATAAAAACACTGAGAGGTATCAGTATGTCCTTAGACAGCTAACTCAGTTGAGAATCCTCAGAGTGCTAGGCTCTCTTCCTGTTAACAGTCCTGTCTCTCTTAGAAGGCCTACAGGGCATCTTCCATTCTCTGGAATGGGGCAATTTGGAAAAAACCTGGAGTCCTCATCCCTGAAAATCTTGAGAGGTTGGCAGTATTCCATGAAACAACTAACTCAATTCACAATGCTGAAGGAAGTGTTTGACCCTCTTCCTTCTAACATTCATGGATTTCTTACAAGAGCTACAGTGTTTCTCCTTTCACTTCACAGAGTTAATTTTGCACAAAGGTGATCTTCTTAGCACATGAAAACTGACAAGCAGACAGTATTCATTTAAAAAGCTAAGTCAATTCACAATGCTAAACAAGTTGCCAAGCCCTGTTGCTTCTAACATTCATGACTCTCTTACAAGAGCTACCAGGAATTTTCCATTCGCTTGTATGGGATATTTTGCAAAGTTGTGTTCCTGACCCATGAAAACGCTGAGAGGTACTCAGTATTCCTTTACACAGCTAACTCAGTTCACAATGCTGAACAAGGTGGTAGACCCTTTTCTTTCTAACATTAATGATTCTCTCTCAAGTTCGACAGTGCTTCTTCCAATCCCTTTTAGCGGGTTATATTGCACAAAGGTGGTATTCCTCACCCATGAACACACTGAGTTGTAGGCATTATTCCTTGAAAGAAGTATATCAATTCTCCTTGGGAAACACGGTGCTTGACCCTCCTGTTTCTAACATTCCTACTTCTCTTCCAAGAGTTGGAGGGTTGGTTCCCTTGACTTGAAAGAGGTAACTTTGCACAAACTTGAGGATCCTCACCCATAAAAACACTGAGAGTTAGGCAGTATTCCCTTCAACAGGTAACTCAATTCACAATGCTTAAGAGGGTGCTAGACCCTCTTGCTTCTAACATTAATCATTGTCTTACAAGAGCTACAGTATGCCTCCTTTCACTTGAATGGCCTATTTTACAGAACATTGAAGTTTCTCCCCGTGAAAACACTGACAGTTACGCAGTGTTCCCTTAAACACGTAACTCAATTCACCATGCTTCACAAGTTGCTTGACCCTCTTGCTTGTAACACTTATGGTTCTCTTACAGGAGAAACAGTGCTTCTTCCTTACATTGCAACAGGCCTATTTTGCACAAAGCTACTATTCTTCACACTGTAAAAGCCTGAGAGACAGGTAGTATTCCTTTGTAAAGCTCACTCAATTCTCACTTTTGAACAACGTTCCAGACCCTCTTGCTCCTAGAATGAATGGTTTTCATACATCCTAAACTGTTCTTCTTCCATTCAGTTGAATGCAGCTATTTGGCCCAACGGTGATGTTCCTCACCCATGAAAAAAGTCAGGGGTACTCAGTATTCCTTTCAAAAGGTAACTCATTTCTCATAGGGAGACAAGTTGCAAAATATTCCTGCCTCTCACACACTGCATCAGGCCCTGAGGTACAAGTGTATGTCCATTTCGCTGGAAGCGGGTATTTTTCAAGGAGTGAATGATTCTCCATTGTCAAAGGCTTTCATTTGGCCAGCATTCCTTTCACATGCTAATTCAACTCTCACAGGGAAACAATGTGCTTGCAACTCCTGCTGCAAACCTTGACATCTGCTTGCAAGAGACACAGTGCCTGTTCCATTCAGTGGAAAGGTCTATTGGCACAAAGATGGAAATGCTCACACTGTCAAACCCTGACAGATATTTAGTGTTCCTTTTGAATGCTAAATCAATTGAAGCTGCTAAACAAAGTGCTAGAGCAACTTTCCTGGAAGCTTTGTGGTTCTCCTACCAGACACCCAGTAATCCTTCCCTTCATTGAAACAGGCAATTTTGCACCAAAAGCAAGTTCCTCACACTTTCAAACCCTGAGTGGCAGGTGGTCTTCCTTTGAAAACTTCACTCTACTCACACTTTTACACAAGTTGCTAGACCCTCTTGCTTCTAACCTCAAACATTTTCTTAGAAGAGCCTCAGAGATTCTTCCATTCTTTTCAAAGGGTGATGTTGCACAAAGGTGATACTCCTCATCCCTGGAAACACTAAGTGGTAGGCAGTATTCCTTGAAACAAGTTACTCAAGTCTCATCCGAAGACAATCTGCTTCACCCTCCTGCTTGTAACATTCAGCCTTTTCTTACAACATAAGCACCGCTGGATCCAGTCACTTCAAAGAGGTGATTTTGCACAAAGTTGAAGGTACTCACACATAAAAACACTGAGAGGTATCAGTATGTCCTTAGACAGCTAACTCAGTTGAGAATCCTCAGAGTGCTAGGCTCTCTTCCTGTTAACAGTCCTGTCTCTCTTAGAAGGCCTACAGGGCATCTTCCATTCTCTGGAATGGGGCAATTTGGAAAAAACCTGGAGTCCTCATCCCTGAAAATCTTGAGAGGTTGGCAGTATTCCATGAAACAACTAACTCAATTCACAATGCTGAAGGAAGTGTTTGACCCTCTTCCTTCTAACATTCATGGATTTCTTACAAGAGCTACAGTGTTTCTCCTTTCACTTCACAGAGTTAATTTTGCACAAAGGTGATCTTCTTAGCACATGAAAACTGACAAGCAGACAGTATTCATTTAAAAAGCTAAGTCAATTCACAATGCTAAACAAGTTGCCAAGCCCTGTTGCTTCTAACATTCATGACTCTCTTACAAGAGCTACCAGGAATTTTCCATTCGCTTGTATGGGATATTTTGCAAAGTTGTGTTCCTGACCCATGAAAACGCTGAGAGGTACTCAGTATTCCTTTACACAGCTAACTCAGTTCACAATGCTGAACAAGGTGGTAGACCCTTTTCTTTCTAACATTAATGATTCTCTCTCAAGTTCGACAGTGCTTCTTCCAATCCCTTTTAGCGGGTTATATTGCACAAAGGTGGTATTCCTCACCCATGAACACACTGAGTTGTAGGCATTATTCCTTGAAAGAAGTATATCAATTCTCCTTGGGAAACACGGTGCTTGACCCTCCTGTTTCTAACATTCCTACTTCTCTTCCAAGAGTTGGAGGGTTGGTTCCCTTGACTTGAAAGAGGTAACTTTGCACAAACTTGAGGATCCTCACCCATAAAAACACTGAGAGTTAGGCAGTATTCCCTTCAACAGGTAACTCAATTCACAATGCTTAAGAGGGTGCTAGACCCTCTTGCTTCTAACATTAATCATTGTCTTACAAGAGCTACAGTATGCCTCCTTTCACTTGAATGGCCTATTTTACAGAACATTGAAGTTTCTCCCCGTGAAAACACTGACAGTTACGCAGTGTTCCCTTAAACACGTAACTCAATTCACCATGCTTCACAAGTTGCTTGACCCTCTTGCTTGTAACACTTATGGTTCTCTTACAGGAGAAACAGTGCTTCTTCCTTACATTGCAACAGGCCTATTTTGCACAAAGCTACTATTCTTCACACTGTAAAAGCCTGAGAGACAGGTAGTATTCCTTTGTAAAGCTCACTCAATTCTCACTTTTGAACAACGTTCCAGACCCTCTTGCTCCTAGAATGAATGGTTTTCATACATCCTAAACTGTTCTTCTTCCATTCAGTTGAATGCAGCTATTTGGCCCAACGGTGATGTTCCTCACCCATGAAAAAAGTCAGGGGTACTCAGTATTCCTTTCAAAAGGTAACTCATTTCTCATAGGGAGACAAGTTGCAAAATATTCCTGCCTCTCACACACTGCATCAGGCCCTGAGGTACAAGTGTATGTCCATTTCGCTGGAAGCGGGTATTTTTCAAGGAGTGAATGATTCTCCATTGTCAAAGGCTTTCATTTGGCCAGCATTCCTTTCACATGCTAATTCAACTCTCACAGGGAAACAATGTGCTTGCAACTCCTGCTGCAAACCTTGACATCTGCTTGCAAGAGACACAGTGCCTGTTCCATTCAGTGGAAAGGTCTATTGGCACAAAGATGGAAATGCTCACACTGTCAAACCCTGACAGATATTTAGTGTTCCTTTTGAATGCTAAATCAATTGAAGCTGCTAAACAAAGTGCTAGAGCAACTTTCCTGGAAGCTTTGTGGTTCTCCTACCAGACACCCAGTAATCCTTCCCTTCATTGAAACAGGCAATTTTGCACCAAAAGCAAGTTCCTCACACTTTCAAACCCTGAGTGGCAGGTGGTCTTCCTTTGAAAACTTCACTCTACTCACACTTTTACACAAGTTGCTAGACCCTCTTGCTTCTAACCTCAAACATTTTCTTAGAAGAGCCTCAGAGATTCTTCCATTCTTTTCAAAGGGTGATGTTGCACAAAGGTGATACTCCTCATCCCTGGAAACACTAAGTGGTAGGCAGTATTCCTTGAAACAAGTTACTCAAGTCTCATCCGAAGACAATCTGCTTCACCCTCCTGCTTGTAACATTCAGCCTTTTCTTACAACATAAGCACCGCTGGATCCAGTCACTTCAAAGAGGTGATTTTGCACAAAGTTGAAGGTACTCACACATAAAAACACTGAGAGATATCAGTATGTCCTTAGACAGCTAACTCAGTTGAGAATCCTCAGAGTGCTAGGCTCTCTTCCTGTTAACAGTCCTGTCTCTCTTAGAAGGCCTACAGGGCATCTTCCATTCTCTGGAATGGGGCAATTTGGAAAAAACCTGGAGTCCTCATCCCTGAAAATCTTGAGAGGTAGGTAGTATTCCATGAAACAACTAACTCAATTCACAATGCTGAAGGAAGTGTTTGACCCTCTTCCTTCTAACATTCATGGATTTCTTACAAGAGCTACAGTGTTTCTCCTTTCACTTCACAGAGTTAATTTTGCACAAAGGTGATCTTCTTAGCACATGAAAACTGACAAGCAGACAGTATTCATTTAAAAAGCTAAGTCAATTCACAATGCTAAACAAGTTGCCAAGCCCTGTTGCTTCTAACATTCATGACTCTCTTACAAGAGCTACCAGGAATTTTCCATTCGCTTGTATGGGATATTTTGCAAAGTTGTGTTCCTGACCCATGAAAACGCTGAGAGGTACTCAGTATTCCTTTACACAGCTAACTCAGTTCACAATGCTGAACAAGGTGGTAGACCCTTTTCTTTCTAACATTAATGATTCTCTCTCAAGTTCGACAGTGCTTCTTCCAATCCCTTTTAGCGGGTTATATTGCACAAAGGTGGTATTCCTCACCCATGAACACACTGAGTTGTAGGCATTATTCCTTGAAAGAAGTATATCAATTCTCCTTGGGAAACACGGTGCTTGACCCTCCTGTTTCTAACATTCCTACTTCTCTTCCAAGAGTTGGAGGGTTGGTTCCCTTGACTTGAAAGAGGTAACTTTGCACAAACTTGAGGATCCTCACCCATAAAAACACTGAGAGTTAGGCAGTATTCCCTTCAACAGGTAACTCAATTCACAATGCTTAAGAGGGTGCTAGACCCTCTTGCTTCTAACATTAATCATTGTCTTACAAGAGCTACAGTATGCCTCCTTTCACTTGAATGGCCTATTTTACAGAACATTGAAGTTTCTCCCCGTGAAAACACTGACAGTTACGCAGTGTTCCCTTAAACACGTAACTCAATTCACCATGCTTCACAAGTTGCTTGACCCTCTTGCTTGTAACACTTATGGTTCTCTTACAGGAGAAACAGTGCTTCTTCCTTACATTGCAACAGGCCTATTTTGCACAAAGCTACTATTCTTCACACTGTAAAAGCCTGAGAGACAGGTAGTATTCCTTTGTAAAGCTCACTCAATTCTCACTTTTGAACAACGTTCCAGACCCTCTTGCTCCTAGAATGAATGGTTTTCATACATCCTAAACTGTTCTTCTTCCATTCAGTTGAATGCAGCTATTTGGCCCAACGGTGATGTTCCTCACCCATGAAAAAAGTCAGGGGTACTCAGTATTCCTTTCAAAAGGTAACTCATTTCTCATAGGGAGACAAGTTGCAAAATATTCCTGCCTCTCACACACTGCATCAGGCCCTGAGGTACAAGTGTATGTCCATTTCGCTGGAAGCGGGTATTTTTCAAGGAGTGAATGATTCTCCATTGTCAAAGGCTTTCATTTGGCCAGCATTCCTTTCACATGCTAATTCAACTCTCACAGGGAAACAATGTGCTTGCAACTCCTGCTGCAAACCTTGACATCTGCTTGCAAGAGACACAGTGCCTGTTCCATTCAGTGGAAAGGTCTATTGGCACAAAGATGGAAATGCTCACACTGTCAAACCCTGACAGATATTTAGTGTTCCTTTTGAATGCTAAATCAATTGAAGCTGCTAAACAAAGTGCTAGAGCAACTTTCCTGGAAGCTTTGTGGTTCTCCTACCAGACACCCAGTAATCCTTCCCTTCATTGAAACAGGCAATTTTGCACCAAAAGCAAGTTCCTCACACTTTCAAACCCTGAGTGGCAGGTGGTCTTCCTTTGAAAACTTCACTCTACTCACACTTTTACACAAGTTGCTAGACCCTCTTGCTTCTAACCTCAAACATTTTCTTAGAAGAGCCTCAGAGATTCTTCCATTCTTTTCAAAGGGTGATGTTGCACAAAGGTGATACTCCTCATCCCTGGAAACACTAAGTGGTAGGCAGTATTCCTTGAAACAAGTTACTCAAGTCTCATCCGAAGACAATCTGCTTCACCCTCCTGCTTGTAACATTCAGCCTTTTCTTACAACATAAGCACCGCTGGATCCAGTCACTTCAAAGAGGTGATTTTGCACAAAGTTGAAGGTACTCACACATAAAAACACTGAGAGGTATCAGTATGTCCTTAGACAGCTAACTCAGTTGAGAATCCTCAGAGTGCTAGGCTCTCTTCCTGTTAACAGTCCTGTCTCTCTTAGAAGGCCTACAGGGCATCTTCCATTCTCTGGAATGGGGCAATTTGGAAAAAACCTGGAGTCCTCATCCCTGAAAATCTTGAGAGGTAGGTAGTATTCCATGAAACAACTAACTCAATTCACAATGCTGAAGGAAGTGTTTGACCCTCTTCCTTCTAACATTCATGGATTTCTTACAAGAGCTACAGTGTTTCTCCTTTCACTTCACAGAGTTAATTTTGCACAAAGGTGATCTTCTTAGCACATGAAAACTGACAAGCAGACAGTATTCATTTAAAAAGCTAAGTCAATTCACAATGCTAAACAAGTTGCCAAGCCCTGTTGCTTCTAACATTCATGACTCTCTTACAAGAGCTACCAGGAATTTTCCATTCGCTTGTATGGGATATTTTGCAAAGTTGTGTTCCTGACCCATGAAAACGCTGAGAGGTACTCAGTATTCCTTTACACAGCTAACTCAGTTCACAATGCTGAACAAGGTGGTAGACCCTTTTCTTTCTAACATTAATGATTCTCTCTCAAGTTCGACAGTGCTTCTTCCAATCCCTTTTAGCGGGTTATATTGCACAAAGGTGGTATTCCTCACCCATGAACACACTGAGTTGTAGGCATTATTCCTTGAAAGAAGTATATCAATTCTCCTTGGGAAACACGGTGCTTGACCCTCCTGTTTCTAACATTCCTACTTCTCTTCCAAGAGTTGGAGGGTTGGTTCCCTTGACTTGAAAGAGGTAATTTTGCACAAACTTGAGGATCCTCACCCATAAAAACACTGAGAGTTAGGCAGTATTCCCTTCAACAGGTAACTCAATTCACAATGCTTAAGAGGGTGCTAGACCCTCTTGCTTCTAACATTAATCATTGTCTTACAAGAGCTACAGTATGCCTCCTTTCACTTGAATGGCCTATTTTACAGAACATTGAAGTTTCTCCCCGTGAAAACACTGACAGTTACGCAGTGTTCCCTTAAACAGGTAACTCAATTCACCATGCTTCACAAGTTGCTTGACCCTCTTGCTTGTAACACTTATGGTTCTCTTACAGGAGAAACAGTGCTTCTTCCTTACATTGCAACAGGCCTATTTTGCACAAAGCTACTATTCTTCACACTGTAAAAGCCTGAGAGACAGGTAGTATTCCTTTGTAAAGCTCACTCAATTCTCACTTTTGAACAACATTCCAGACCCTCTTGCTCCTAGAATGAATGGTTTTCATACATCCTAAACTGTTCTTCTTCCTTTCAGTTGAATGCAGCTATTTGGCCAAACGGTGATGTTCCTCACCCATGAAAAAACTCAGAGGTAGTCAGTATTCCTTTCAACAGGTAACTTATTTCTCATAGGAAGACAAGTTGCAAAATATTCCTGTCTCTCACACACTGCATCAGGCCCTGAGCTACTAGTGTGTGTCCCTTTCGCCTGAAGAGCGTATTTTTCAAGGAGTGAATGGTTCTCCATTTTCAAAGGCTTTCATTTGGCAAGCATTCCTTTCAAATGCTAATTCAACTCTCACAGGGAAACAATGTGCTTGCAACTCCTGCTGCAAACCTTGACATCTGCTTGCAAGAGACACAGTGCCTGTTCCATTCAGTGGAAAGGTCTATTGGCACAAAGACGGAAATGCTCACACTGTCAAACCCTGACAGATAGGCAGTGTCCCTTTTGAAGGCTAAATCAATTGAAGCTGCTAAACAAAGTGCTAGAGCACCTTTCCTGGAAGCTTTGTGGTTCTCCTACCAGACACCCAGTAATCCTTCCCTTCATTGAAACAGGCAATTTTGCACCAAAAGCAAGTTCCTCACACTTTCAAACCCTGAGTGGCAGGTGGTCTTCCTTTGAAAACTTCACTCTACTCACACTTTTACACAAGTTGCTAGACCCTCTTGTTTCTAACCTCAAACATTTTCTTAGAAGAGCCTCAGAGATTCTTCCATTCTTTTCAAAGGGTGATGTTGCACAAAGGTGATACTCCTCATCCCTGGAAACACTAAGTGGTAGGCAGTATTCCTTGAAACAAGTTACTCAAGTCTCATCCGAAGACAATCTGCTTCACCCTCCTGCTTGTAACATTCAGCCTTTTCTTACAACATAAGCACTGCTGGATCCAGTCACTTCAAAGAGGTGATTTTGCACAAAGTTGAAGGTACTCACACATAAAAACACTGAGAGGTATCAGTATGTCCTTAGACAGCTAACTCAGTTGAGAATCCTCAGAGTGCTAGGCTCTCTTCCTGTTAACAGTCCTGTCTCTCTTAGAAGGCCTACAGGGCATCTTCCATTCTCTGGAATGGGGCAATTTGGAAAAAACCTGGAGTCCTCATCCCTGAAAATCTTGAGAGGTAGGTAGTATTCCATGAAACAACTAACTCAATTCACAATGCTGAAGAAGGTGTTTGACCCTCTTCCTTCTAACATTCATGGTTTTCTTACAAGAGCCACAGTGTTTCTCCATTCACTTCACAGAGGCAATTTTGCACAAAGGTGATCTTCTTAGCACATGAAAACTCGGACAAGCAGGCAGTATTCCTTTAAAAAGCTAAGTCAATTCACAATGCTAAACAAGTTGCCAAGCCCTCTTGCTTCTAAAATTCATGACTCTCTTACAAGAGCTACCAGGACTCTTCCATTCGCTTGTATGGGATATTTTGCCAAAGTTGTGTTCCTGACCCATGAAAACGCTGAGAGGTACTCAGTATTCCTTTACACAGCTAACTCAGTTCACAATGCTGAACAAGGTGGTAGACCCTTTTCTTTCTAACATTAATGATTCTCTCTCAAATTCAACAGTGCTTCTTCCAATCCCTTTTAGGGGGTTATATTGCACAAAGGTGGTATTCCTCACCCATGAACACACTGAGTTGTAGGCATTATTACTTGAAAGAAGTATATCAATTCTCCTTGGGAAACAAGGTGCTTGACCCTCCTGTTTCTAACATTCCTACTTCTCTTCCAAGAGTTGGAGGGTTGGTTCCCTTGACTTGAAAGAGGTAACTTTGCACAAACTTGAGGATCCTCACCCATAAAAACACTGAGAGTTAGGCAGTATTCCCTTCAACAGGTAACTCAATTCACAATGCTTAAGAGGGTGCTAGACCCTCTTGCTTCTAACATTAATCATTGTCTTACAAGAGCTACAGTATGCCTCCTTTCACTTGAATGGCCTATTTTACAGAACATTGAAGTTTCTCCCCGTGAAAACACTGACAGTTACGCAGTGTTCCCTTAAACAGGTAACTCAATTCACCATGCTTCACAAGTTGCTTGACCCTCTTGCTTGTAACACTTATGGTTCTCTTACAGGAGAAACAGTGCTTCTTCCTTACATTGCAACAGGCCTATTTTGCACAAAGCTACTATTCTTCACACTGTAAAAGCCTGAGAGACAGGTAGTATTCCTTTGTAAAGCTCACTCAATTCTCACTTTTGAACAACGTTCCAGACCCTCTTGCTCCTAGAATGAATGGTTTTCATACATCCTAAACTGTTCTTCTTCCATTCAGTTGAATGCAGCTATTTGGCCCAACGGTGATGTTCCTCACCCATGAAAAAAGTCAGGGGTAGTCAGTATTCCTTTCAAAAGGTAACTCATTTCTCATAGGGAGACAAGTTGCAAAATATTCCTGCCTCTCACACACTGCATCAGGCCCTGAGGTACAAGTGTATGTCCATTTCGCTGGAAGCGGGTATTTTTCAAGGAGTGAATGATTCTCCATTGTCAAAGGCTTTCATTTGGCCAGCATTCCTTTCACATGCTAATTCAACTCTCACAGGGAAACAATGTGCTTGCAACTCCTGCTGCAAACCTTGACATCTGCTTGCAAGAGACACAGTGCCTGTTCCATTCAGTGGAAAGGTCTATTGGCACAAAGATGGAAATGCTCACACTGTCAAACCCTGACAGATATTTAGTGTTCCTTTTGAATGCTAAATCAATTGAAGCTGCTAAACAAAGTGCTAGAGCAACTTTCCTGTAAGCTTTGTGGTTCTCCTACCAGACACCCAGTAATCCTTCCCTTCATTGAAACAGGCAATTTTGCACCAAAAGCAAGTTCCTCACACTTTCAAACCCTGAGTGGCAGGTGGTCTTCCTTTGAAAACTTCACTCTACTCACACTTTTACACAAGTTGCTAGACCCTCTTGCTTCTAACCTCAAACATTTTCTTAGAAGAGCCTCAGAGATTCTTCCATTCTTTTCAAAATGTGATGTTGCACAAAGGTGATACTCCTCATCCCTGGAAACACTAAGTGGTAGGCAGTATTCCTTGAAACAAGTTACTCAAGTCTCATCCGAAGACAATCTGCTTCACCCTCCTGCTTGTAACATTCAGCCTTTTCTTACAACATAAGCACCGCTGGATCCAGTCACTTCAAAGAGGTGATTTTGCACAAAGTTGAAGGTACTCACACATAAAAACACTGAGAGGTATCAGTATGTCCTTAGACAGCTAACTCAGTTGAGAATCCTCAGAGTGCTAGGCTCTCTTCCTGTTAACAGTCCTGTCTCTCTTAGAAGGCCTACAGGGCATCTTCCATTCTCTGGAATGGGGCAATTTGGAAAAAACCTGGAGTCCTCATCCCTGAAAATCTTGAGAGGTTGGCAGTATTCCATGAAACAACTAACTCAATTCACAATGCTGAAGGAAGTGTTTGACCCTCTTCCTTCTAACATTCATGGATTTCTTACAAGAGCTACAGTGTTTCTCCTTTCACTTCACAGAGTTAATTTTGCACAAAGGTGATCTTCTTAGCACATGAAAACTGACAAGCAGACAGTATTCATTTAAAAAGCTAAGTCAATTCACAATGCTAAACAAGTTGCCAAGCCCTGTTGCTTCTAACATTCATGACTCTCTTACAAGAGCTACCAGGAATTTTCCATTCGCTTGTATGGGATATTTTGCAAAGTTGTGTTCCTGACCCATGAAAACGCTGAGAGGTACTCAGTATTCCTTTACACAGCTAACTCAGTTCACAATGCTGAACAAGGTGGTAGACCCTTTTCTTTCTAACATTAATGATTCTCTCTCAAGTTCGACAGTGCTTCTTCCAATCCCTTTTAGCGGGTTATATTGCACAAAGGTGGTATTCCTCACCCATGAACACACTGAGTTGTAGGCATTATTCCTTGAAAGAAGTATATCAATTCTCCTTGGGAAACACGGTGCTTGACCCTCCTGTTTCTAACATTCCTACTTCTCTTCCAAGAGTTGGAGGGTTGGTTCCCTTGACTTGAAAGAGGTAACTTTGCACAAACTTGAGGATCCTCACCCATAAAAACACTGAGAGTTAGGCAGTATTCCCTTCAACAGGTAACTCAATTCACAATGCTTAAGAGGGTGCTAGACCCTCTTGCTTCTAACATTAATCATTGTCTTACAAGAGCTACAGTATGCCTCCTTTCACTTGAATGGCCTATTTTACAGAACATTGAGGTTTCTCCCCGTGAAAACACTGACAGTTACGCAGTGTTCCCTTAAACACGTAACTCAATTCACCATGCTTCACAAGTTGCTTGACCCTCTTGCTTGTAACACTTATGGTTCTCTTACAGGAGAAACAGTGCTTCTTCCTTACATTGCAACAGGCCTATTTTGCACAAAGCTACTATTCTTCACACTGTAAAAGCCTGAGAGACAGGTAGTATTCCTTTGTAAAGCTCACTCAATTCTCACTTTTGAACAACGTTCCAGACCCTCTTGCTCCTAGAATGAATGGTTTTCATACATCCTAAACTGTTCTTCTTCCATTCAGTTGAATGCAGCTATTTGGCCCAACGGTGATGTTCCTCACCCATGAAAAAAGTCAGTGGTACTCAGTATTCCTTTCAAAAGGTAACTCATTTCTCATAGGGAGACAAGTTGCAAAATATTCCTGCCTCTCACACACTGCATCAGGCCCTGAGGTACAAGTGTATGTCCATTTCGCTGGAAGCGGGTATTTTTCAAGGAGTGAATGATTCTCCATTGTCAAAGGCTTTCATTTGGCCAGCATTCCTTTCACATGCTAATTCAACTCTCACAGGGAAACAATGTGCTTGCAACTCCTGCTGCAAACCTTGACATCTGCTTGCAAGAGACACAGTGCCTGTTCCATTCAGTGGAAAGGTCTATTGGCACAAAGATGGAAATGCTCACACTGTCAAACCCTGACAGATATTTAGTGTTCCTTTTGAATGCTAAATCAATTGAAGCTGCTAAACAAAGTGCTAGAGCAACTTTCCTGGAAGCTTTGTGGTTCTCCTACCAGACACCCAGTAATCCTTCCCTTCATTGAAACAGGCAATTTTGCACCAAAAGCAAGTTCCTCACACTTTCAAACCCTGAGTGGCAGGTGGTCTTCCTTTGAAAACTTCACTCTACTCACACTTTTACACAAGTTGCTAGACCCTCTTGCTTCTAACCTCAAACATTTTCTTAGAAGAGCCTCAGAGATTCTTCCATTCTTTTCAAAGGGTGATGTTGCACAAAGGTGATACTCCTCATCCCTGGAAACACTAAGTGGTAGGCAGTATTCCTTGAAACAAGTTACTCAAGTCTCATCCGAAGACAATCTGCTTCACCCTCCTGCTTGTAACATTCAGCCTTTTCTTACAACATAAGCACCGCTGGATCCAGTCACTTCAAAGAGGTGATTTTGCACAAAGTTGAAGGTACTCACACATAAAAACACTGAGAGGTATCAGTATGTCCTTAGACAGCTAACTCAGTTGAGAATCCTCAGAGTGCTAGGCTCTCTTCCTGTTAACAGTCCTGTCTCTCTTAGAAGGCCTACAGGGCATCTTCCATTCTCTGGAATGGGGCAATTTGGAAAAAACCTGGAGTCCTCATCCCTGAAAATCTTGAGAGGTAGGTAGTATTCCATGAAACAACTAACTCAATTCACAATGCTGAAGGAAGTGTTTGACCCTCTTCCTTCTAACATTCATGGATTTCTTACAAGAGCTACAGTGTTTCTCCTTTCACTTCACAGAGTTAATTTTGCACAAAGGTGATCTTCTTAGCACATGAAAACTGACAAGCAGACAGTATTCATTTAAAAAGCTAAGTCAATTCACAATGCTAAACAAGTTGCCAAGCCCTGTTGCTTCTAACATTCATGACTCTCTTACAAGAGCTACCAGGAATTTTCCATTCGCTTGTATGGGATATTTTGCAAAGTTGTGTTCCTGACCCATGAAAACGCTGAGAGGTACTCAGTATTCCTTTACACAGCTAACTCAGTTCACAATGCTGAACAAGGTGGTAGACCCTTTTCTTTCTAACATTAATGATTCTCTCTCAAGTTCGACAGTGCTTCTTCCAATCCCTTTTAGCGGGTTATATTGCACAAAGGTGGTATTCCTCACCCATGAACACACTGAGTTGTAGGCATTATTCCTTGAAAGAAGTATATCAATTCTCCTTGGGAAACACGGTGCTTGACCCTCCTGTTTCTAACATTCCTACTTCTCTTCCAAGAGTTGGAGGGTTGGTTCCCTTGACTTGAAAGAGGTAACTTTGCACAAACTTGAGGATCCTCACCCATAAAAACACTGAGAGTTAGGCAGTATTCCCTTCAACAGGTAACTCAATTCACAATGCTTAAGAGGGTGCTAGACCCTCTTGCTTCTAACATTAATCATTGTCTTACAAGAGCTACAGTATGCCTCCTTTCACTTGAATGGCCTATTTTACAGAACATTGAAGTTTCTCCCCGTGAAAACACTGACAGTTACGCAGTGTTCCCTTAAACACGTAACTCAATTCACCATGCTTCACAAGTTGCTTGACCCTCTTGCTTGTAACACTTATGGTTCTCTTACAGGAGAAACAGTGCTTCTTCCTTACATTGCAACAGGCCTATTTTGCACAAAGCTACTATTCTTCACACTGTAAAAGCCTGAGAGACAGGTAGTATTCCTTTGTAAAGCTCACTCAATTCTCACTTTTGAACAACGTTCCAGACCCTCTTGCTCCTAGAATGAATGGTTTTCATACATCCTAAACTGTTCTTCTTCCATTCAGTTGAATGCAGCTATTTGGCCCAACGGTGATGTTCCTCACCCATGAAAAAAGTCAGGGGTACTCAGTATTCCTTTCAAAAGGTAACTCATTTCTCATAGGGAGACAAGTTGCAAAATATTCCTGCCTCTCACACACTGCATCAGGCCCTGAGGTACAAGTGTATGTCCATTTCGCTGGAAGCGGGTATTTTTCAAGGAGTGAATGATTCTCCATTGTCAAAGGCTTTCATTTGGCCAGCATTCCTTTCACATGCTAATTCAACTCTCACAGGGAAACAATGTGCTTGCAACTCCTGCTGCAAACCTTGACATCTGCTTGCAAGAGACACAGTGCCTGTTCCATTCAGTGGAAAGGTCTATTGGCACAAAGATGGAAATGCTCACACTGTCAAACCCTGACAGATATTTAGTGTTCCTTTTGAATGCTAAATCAATTGAAGCTGCTAAACAAAGTGCTAGAGCAACTTTCCTGGAAGCTTTGTGGTTCTCCTACCAGACACCCAGTAATCCTTCCCTTCATTGAAACAGGCAATTTTGCACCAAAAGCAAGTTCCTCACACTTTCAAACCCTGAGTGGCAGGTGGTCTTCCTTTGAAAACTTCACTCTACTCACACTTTTACACAAGTTGCTAGACCCTCTTGCTTCTAACCTCAAACATTTTCTTAGAAGAGCCTCAGAGATTCTTCCATTCTTTTCAAAGGGTGATGTTGCACAAAGGTGATACTCCTCATCCCTGGAAACACTAAGTGGTAGGCAGTATTCCTTGAAACAAGTTACTCAAGTCTCATCCGAAGACAATCTGCTTCACCCTCCTGCTTGTAACATTCAGCCTTTTCTTACAACATAAGCACCGCTGGATCCAGTCACTTCAAAGAGGTGATTTTGCACAAAGTTGAAGGTACTCACACATAAAAACACTGAGAGGTATCAGTATGTCCTTAGACAGCTAACTCAGTTGAGAATCCTCAGAGTGCTAGGCTCTCTTCCTGTTAACAGTCCTGTCTCTCTTAGAAGGCCTACAGGGCATCTTCCATTCTCTGGAATGGGGCAATTTGGAAAAAACCTGGAGTCCTCATCCCTGAAAATCTTGAGAGGTAGGTAGTATTCCATGAAACAACTAACTCAATTCACAATGCTGAAGGAAGTGTTTGACCCTCTTCCTTCTAACATTCATGGATTTCTTACAAGAGCTACAGTGTTTCTCCTTTCACTTCACAGAGTTAATTTTGCACAAAGGTGATCTTCTTAGCACATGAAAACTGACAAGCAGACAGTATTCATTTAAAAAGCTAAGTCAATTCACAATGCTAAACAAGTTGCCAAGCCCTGTTGCTTCTAACATTCATGACTCTCTTACAAGAGCTACCAGGAATTTTCCATTCGCTTGTATGGGATATTTTGCAAAGTTGTGTTCCTGACCCATGAAAACGCTGAGAGGTACTCAGTATTCCTTTACACAGCTAACTCAGTTCACAATGCTGAACAAGGTGGTAGACCCTTTTCTTTCTAACATTAATGATTCTCTCTCAAGTTCGACAGTGCTTCTTCCAATCCCTTTTAGCGGGTTATATTGCACAAAGGTGGTATTCCTCACCCATGAACACACTGAGTTGTAGGCATTATTCCTTGAAAGAAGTATATCAATTCTCCTTGGGAAACACGGTGCTTGACCCTCCTGTTTCTAACATTCCTACTTCTCTTCCAAGAGTTGGAGGGTTGGTTCCCTTGACTTGAAAGAGGTAACTTTGCACAAACTTGAGGATCCTCACCCATAAAAACACTGAGAGTTAGGCAGTATTCCCTTCAACAGGTAACTCAATTCACAATGCTTAAGAGGGTGCTAGACCCTCTTGCTTCTAACATTAATCATTGTCTTACAAGAGCTACAGTATGCCTCCTTTCACTTGAATGGCCTATTTTACAGAACATTGAAGTTTCTCCCCGTGAAAACACTGACAGTTACGCAGTGTTCCCTTAAACACGTAACTCAATTCACCATGCTTCACAAGTTGCTTGACCCTCTTGCTTGTAACACTTATGGTTCTCTTACAGGAGAAACAGTGCTTCTTCCTTACATTGCAACAGGCCTATTTTGCACAAAGCTACTATTCTTCACACTGTAAAAGCCTGAGAGACAGGTAGTATTCCTTTGTAAAGCTCACTCAATTCTCACTTTTGAACAACGTTCCAGACCCTCTTGCTCCTAGAATGAATGGTTTTCATACATCCTAAACTGTTCTTCTTCCATTCAGTTGAATGCAGCTATTTGGCCCAACGGTGATGTTCCTCACCCATGAAAAAAGTCAGGGGTACTCAGTATTCCTTTCAAAAGGTAACTCATTTCTCATAGGGAGACAAGTTGCAAAATATTCCTGCCTCTCACACACTGCATCAGGCCCTGAGGTACAAGTGTATGTCCATTTCGCTGGAAGCGGGTATTTTTCAAGGAGTGAATGATTCTCCATTGTCAAAGGCTTTCATTTGGCCAGCATTCCTTTCACATGCTAATTCAACTCTCACAGGGAAACAATGTGCTTGCAACTCCTGCTGCAAACCTTGACATCTGCTTGCAAGAGACACAGTGCCTGTTCCATTCAGTGGAAAGGTCTATTGGCACAAAGATGGAAATGCTCACACTGTCAAACCCTGACAGATATTTAGTGTTCCTTTTGAATGCTAAATCAATTGAAGCTGCTAAACAAAGTGCTAGAGCAACTTTCCTGTAAGCTTTGTGGTTCTCCTACCAGACACCCAGTAATCCTTCCCTTCATTGAAACAGGCAATTTTGCACCAAAAGCAAGTTCCTCACACTTTCAAACCCTGAGTGGCAGGTGGTCTTCCTTTGAAAACTTCACTCTACTCACACTTTTACACAAGTTGCTAGACCCTCTTGCTTCTAACCTCAAACATTTTCTTAGAAGAGCCTCAGAGATTCTTCCATTCTTTTCAAAGGGTGATGTTGCACAAAGGTGATACTCCTCATCCCTGGAAACACTAAGTGGTAGGCAGTATTCCTTGAAACAAGTTACTCAAGTCTCATCCGAAGACAATCTGCTTCACCCTCCTGCTTGTAACATTCAGCCTTTTCTTACAACATAAGCACCGCTGGATCCAGTCACTTCAAAGAGGTGATTTTGCACAAAGTTGAAGGTACTCACACATAAAAACACTGAGAGGTATCAGTATGTCCTTAGACAGCTAACTCAGTTGAGAATCCTCAGAGTGCTAGGCTCTCTTCCTGTTAACAGTCCTGTCTCTCTTAGAAGGCCTACAGGGCATCTTCCATTCTCTGGAATGGGGCAATTTGGAAAAAACCTGGAGTCCTCATCCCTGAAAATCTTGAGAGGTAGGTAGTATTCCATGAAACAACTAACTCAATTCACAATGCTGAAGGAAGTGTTTGACCCTCTTCCTTCTAACATTCATGGATTTCTTACAAGAGCTACAGTGTTTCTCCTTTCACTTCACAGAGTTAATTTTGCACAAAGGTGATCTTCTTAGCACATGAAAACTGACAAGCAGACAGTATTCATTTAAAAAGCTAAGTCAATTCACAATGCTAAACAAGTTGCCAAGCCCTGTTGCTTCTAACATTCATGACTCTCTTACAAGAGCTACCAGGAATTTTCCATTCGCTTGTATGGGATATTTTGCAAAGTTGTGTTCCTGACCCATGAAAACGCTGAGAGGTACTCAGTATTCCTTTACACAGCTAACTCAGTTCACAATGCTGAACAAGGTGGTAGACCCTTTTCTTTCTAACATTAATGATTCTCTCTCAAGTTCGACAGTGCTTCTTCCAATCCCTTTTAGCGGGTTATATTGCACAAAGGTGGTATTCCTCACCCATGAACACACTGAGTTGTAGGCATTATTCCTTGAAAGAAGTATATCAATTCTCCTTGGGAAACACGGTGCTTGACCCTCCTGTTTCTAACATTCCTACTTCTCTTCCAAGAGTTGGAGGGTTGGTTCCCTTGACTTGAAAGAGGTAATTTTGCACAAACTTGAGGATCCTCACCCATAAAAACACTGAGAGTTAGGCAGTATTCCCTTCAACAGGTAACTCAATTCACAATGCTTAAGAGGGTGCTAGACCCTCTTGCTTCTAACATTAATCATTGTCTTACAAGAGCTACAGTATGCCTCCTTTCACTTGAATGGCCTATTTTACAGAACATTGAAGTTTCTCCCCGTGAAAACACTGACAGTTACGCAGTGTTCCCTTAAACAGGTAACTCAATTCACCATGCTTCACAAGTTGCTTGACCCTCTTGCTTGTAACACTTATGGTTCTCTTACAGGAGAAACAGTGCTTCTTCCTTACATTGCAACAGGCCTATTTTGCACAAAGCTACTATTCTTCACACTGTAAAAGCCTGAGAGACAGGTAGTATTCCTTTGTAAAGCTCACTCAATTCTCACTTTTGAACAACATTCCAGACCCTCTTGCTCCTAGAATGAATGGTTTTCATACATCCTAAACTGTTCTTCTTCCTTTCAGTTGAATGCAGCTATTTGGCCAAACGGTGATGTTCCTCACCCATGAAAAAACTCAGAGGTAGTCAGTATTCCTTTCAACAGGTAACTTATTTCTCATAGGAAGACAAGTTGCAAAATATTCCTGTCTCTCACACACTGCATCAGGCCCTGAGCTACTAGTGTGTGTCCCTTTCGCCTGAAGAGCGTATTTTTCAAGGAGTGAATGGTTCTCCATTTTCAAAGGCTTTCATTTGGCAAGCATTCCTTTCAAATGCTAATTCAACTCTCACAGGGAAACAATGTGCTTGCAACTCCTGCTGCAAACCTTGACATCTGCTTGCAAGAGACACAGTGCCTGTTCCATTCAGTGGAAAGGTCTATTGGCACAAAGACGGAAATGCTCACACTGTCAAACCCTGACAGATAGGCAGTGTCCCTTTTGAAGGCTAAATCAATTGAAGCTGCTAAACAAAGTGCTAGAGCACCTTTCCTGGAAGCTTTGTGGTTCTCCTACCAGACACCCAGTAATCCTTCCCTTCATTGAAACAGGCAATTTTGCACCAAAAGCAAGTTCCTCACACTTTCAAACCCTGAGTGGCAGGTGGTCTTCCTTTGAAAACTTCACTCTACTCACACTTTTACACAAGTTGCTAGACCCTCTTGTTTCTAACCTCAAACATTTTCTTAGAAGAGCCTCAGAGATTCTTCCATTCTTTTCAAAGGGTGATGTTGCACAAAGGTGATACTCCTCATCCCTGGAAACACTAAGTGGTAGGCAGTATTCCTTGAAACAAGTTACTCAAGTCTCATCCGAAGACAATCTGCTTCACCCTCCTGCTTGTAACATTCAGCCTTTTCTTACAACATAAGCACTGCTGGATCCAGTCACTTCAAAGAGGTGATTTTGCACAAAGTTGAAGGTACTCACACATAAAAACACTGAGAGGTATCAGTATGTCCTTAGACAGCTAACTCAGTTGAGAATCCTCAGAGTGCTAGGCTCTCTTCCTGTTAACAGTCCTGTCTCTCTTAGAAGGCCTACAGGGCATCTTCCATTCTCTGGAATGGGGCAATTTGGAAAAAACCTGGAGTCCTCATCCCTGAAAATCTTGAGAGGTAGGTAGTATTCCATGAAACAACTAACTCAATTCACAATGCTGAAGAAGGTGTTTGACCCTCTTCCTTCTAACATTCATGGTTTTCTTACAAGAGCCACAGTGTTTCTCCATTCACTTCACAGAGGCAATTTTGCACAAAGGTGATCTTCTTAGCACATGAAAACTCGGACAAGCAGGCAGTATTCCTTTAAAAAGCTAAGTCAATTCACAATGCTAAACAAGTTGCCAAGCCCTCTTGCTTCTAAAATTCATGACTCTCTTACAAGAGCTACCAGGACTCTTCCATTCGCTTGTATGGGATATTTTGCCAAAGTTGTGTTCCTGACCCATGAAAACGCTGAGAGGTACTCAGTATTCCTTTACACAGCTAACTCAGTTCACAATGCTGAACAAGGTGGTAGACCCTTTTCTTTCTAACATTAATGATTCTCTCTCAAATTCAACAGTGCTTCTTCCAATCCCTTTTAGGGGGTTATATTGCACAAAGGTGGTATTCCTCACCCATGAACACACTGAGTTGTAGGCATTATTACTTGAAAGAAGTATATCAATTCTCCTTGGGAAACAAGGTGCTTGACCCTCCTGTTTCTAACATTCCTACTTCTCTTCCAAGAGTTGGAGGGTTGGTTCCCTTGACTTGAAAGAGGTAACTTTGCACAAACTTGAGGATCCTCACCCATAAAAACACTGAGAGTTAGGCAGTATTCCCTTCAACAGGTAACTCAATTCACAATGCTTAAGAGGGTGCTAGACCCTCTTGCTTCTAACATTAATCATTGTCTTACAAGAGCTACAGTATGCCTCCTTTCACTTGAATGGCCTATTTTACAGAACATTGAAGTTTCTCCCCGTGAAAACACTGACAGTTACGCAGTGTTCCCTTAAACAGGTAACTCAATTCACCATGCTTCACAAGTTGCTTGACCCTCTTGCTTGTAACACTTATGGTTCTCTTACAGGAGAAACAGTGCTTCTTCCTTACATTGCAACAGGCCTATTTTGCACAAAGCTACTATTCTTCACACTGTAAAAGCCTGAGAGACAGGTAGTATTCCTTTGTAAAGCTCACTCAATTCTCACTTTTGAACAACGTTCCAGACCCTCTTGCTCCTAGAATGAATGGTTTTCATACATCCTAAACTGTTCTTCTTCCATTCAGTTGAATGCAGCTATTTGGCCCAACGGTGATGTTCCTCACCCATGAAAAAAGTCAGGGGTAGTCAGTATTCCTTTCAAAAGGTAACTCATTTCTCATAGGGAGACAAGTTGCAAAATATTCCTGCCTCTCACACACTGCATCAGGCCCTGAGGTACAAGTGTATGTCCATTTCGCTGGAAGCGGGTATTTTTCAAGGAGTGAATGATTCTCCATTGTCAAAGGCTTTCATTTGGCCAGCATTCCTTTCACATGCTAATTCAACTCTCACAGGGAAACAATGTGCTTGCAACTCCTGCTGCAAACCTTGACATCTGCTTGCAAGAGACACAGTGCCTGTTCCATTCAGTGGAAAGGTCTATTGGCACAAAGATGGAAATGCTCACACTGTCAAACCCTGACAGATATTTAGTGTTCCTTTTGAATGCTAAATCAATTGAAGCTGCTAAACAAAGTGCTAGAGCAACTTTCCTGTAAGCTTTGTGGTTCTCCTACCAGACACCCAGTAATCCTTCCCTTCATTGAAACAGGCAATTTTGCACCAAAAGCAAGTTCCTCACACTTTCAAACCCTGAGTGGCAGGTGGTCTTCCTTTGAAAACTTCACTCTACTCACACTTTTACACAAGTTGCTAGACCCTCTTGCTTCTAACCTCAAACATTTTCTTAGAAGAGCCTCAGAGATTCTTCCATTCTTTTCAAAATGTGATGTTGCACAAAGGTGATACTCCTCATCCCTGGAAACACTAAGTGGTAGGCAGTATTCCTTGAAACAAGTTACTCAAGTCTCATCCGAAGACAATCTGCTTCACCCTCCTGCTTGTAACATTCAGCCTTTTCTTACAACATAAGCACCGCTGGATCCAGTCACTTCAAAGAGGTGATTTTGCACAAAGTTGAAGGTACTCACACATAAAAACACTGAGAGGTATCAGTATGTCCTTAGACAGCTAACTCAGTTGAGAATCCTCAGAGTGCTAGGCTCTCTTCCTGTTAACAGTCCTGTCTCTCTTAGAAGGCCTACAGGGCATCTTCCATTCTCTGGAATGGGGCAATTTGGAAAAAACCTGGAGTCCTCATCCCTGAAAATCTTGAGAGGTTGGCAGTATTCCATGAAACAACTAACTCAATTCACAATGCTGAAGGAAGTGTTTGACCCTCTTCCTTCTAACATTCATGGATTTCTTACAAGAGCTACAGTGTTTCTCCTTTCACTTCACAGAGTTAATTTTGCACAAAGGTGATCTTCTTAGCACATGAAAACTGACAAGCAGACAGTATTCATTTAAAAAGCTAAGTCAATTCACAATGCTAAACAAGTTGCCAAGCCCTGTTGCTTCTAACATTCATGACTCTCTTACAAGAGCTACCAGGAATTTTCCATTCGCTTGTATGGGATATTTTGCAAAGTTGTGTTCCTGACCCATGAAAACGCTGAGAGGTACTCAGTATTCCTTTACACAGCTAACTCAGTTCACAATGCTGAACAAGGTGGTAGACCCTTTTCTTTCTAACATTAATGATTCTCTCTCAAGTTCGACAGTGCTTCTTCCAATCCCTTTTAGCGGGTTATATTGCACAAAGGTGGTATTCCTCACCCATGAACACACTGAGTTGTAGGCATTATTCCTTGAAAGAAGTATATCAATTCTCCTTGGGAAACACGGTGCTTGACCCTCCTGTTTCTAACATTCCTACTTCTCTTCCAAGAGTTGGAGGGTTGGTTCCCTTGACTTGAAAGAGGTAACTTTGCACAAACTTGAGGATCCTCACCCATAAAAACACTGAGAGTTAGGCAGTATTCCCTTCAACAGGTAACTCAATTCACAATGCTTAAGAGGGTGCTAGACCCTCTTGCTTCTAACATTAATCATTGTCTTACAAGAGCTACAGTATGCCTCCTTTCACTTGAATGGCCTATTTTACAGAACATTGAGGTTTCTCCCCGTGAAAACACTGACAGTTACGCAGTGTTCCCTTAAACACGTAACTCAATTCACCATGCTTCACAAGTTGCTTGACCCTCTTGCTTGTAACACTTATGGTTCTCTTACAGGAGAAACAGTGCTTCTTCCTTACATTGCAACAGGCCTATTTTGCACAAAGCTACTATTCTTCACACTGTAAAAGCCTGAGAGACAGGTAGTATTCCTTTGTAAAGCTCACTCAATTCTCACTTTTGAACAACGTTCCAGACCCTCTTGCTCCTAGAATGAATGGTTTTCATACATCCTAAACTGTTCTTCTTCCATTCAGTTGAATGCAGCTATTTGGCCCAACGGTGATGTTCCTCACCCATGAAAAAAGTCAGGGGTACTCAGTATTCCTTTCAAAAGGTAACTCATTTCTCATAGGGAGACAAGTTGCAAAATATTCCTGCCTCTCACACACTGCATCAGGCCCTGAGGTACAAGTGTATGTCCATTTCGCTGGAAGCGGGTATTTTTCAAGGAGTGAATGATTCTCCATTGTCAAAGGCTTTCATTTGGCCAGCATTCCTTTCACATGCTAATTCAACTCTCACAGGGAAACAATGTGCTTGCAACTCCTGCTGCAAACCTTGACATCTGCTTGCAAGAGACACAGTGCCTGTTCCATTCAGTGGAAAGGTCTATTGGCACAAAGATGGAAATGCTCACACTGTCAAACCCTGACAGATATTTAGTGTTCCTTTTGAATGCTAAATCAATTGAAGCTGCTAAACAAAGTGCTAGAGCAACTTTCCTGGAAGCTTTGTGGTTCTCCTACCAGACACCCAGTAATCCTTCCCTTCATTGAAACAGGCAATTTTGCACCAAAAGCAAGTTCCTCACACTTTCAAACCCTGAGTGGCAGGTGGTCTTCCTTTGAAAACTTCACTCTACTCACACTTTTACACAAGTTGCTAGACCCTCTTGCTTCTAACCTCAAACATTTTCTTAGAAGAGCCTCAGAGATTCTTCCATTCTTTTCAAAGGGTGATGTTGCACAAAGGTGATACTCCTCATCCCTGGAAACACTAAGTGGTAGGCAGTATTCCTTGAAACAAGTTACTCAAGTCTCATCCGAAGACAATCTGCTTCACCCTCCTGCTTGTAACATTCAGCCTTTTCTTACAACATAAGCACCGCTGGATCCAGTCACTTCAAAGAGGTGATTTTGCACAAAGTTGAAGGTACTCACACATAAAAACACTGAGAGGTATCAGTATGTCCTTAGACAGCTAACTCAGTTGAGAATCCTCAGAGTGCTAGGCTCTCTTCCTGTTAACAGTCCTGTCTCTCTTAGAAGGCCTACAGGGCATCTTCCATTCTCTGGAATGGGGCAATTTGGAAAAAACCTGGAGTCCTCATCCCTGAAAATCTTGAGAGGTAGGTAGTATTCCATGAAACAACTAACTCAATTCACAATGCTGAAGGAAGTGTTTGACCCTCTTCCTTCTAACATTCATGGATTTCTTACAAGAGCTACAGTGTTTCTCCTTTCACTTCACAGAGTTAATTTTGCACAAAGGTGATCTTCTTAGCACATGAAAACTGACAAGCAGACAGTATTCATTTAAAAAGCTAAGTCAATTCACAATGCTAAACAAGTTGCCAAGCCCTGTTGCTTCTAACATTCATGACTCTCTTACAAGAGCTACCAGGAATTTTCCATTCGCTTGTATGGGATATTTTGCAAAGTTGTGTTCCTGACCCATGAAAACGCTGAGAGGTACTCAGTATTCCTTTACACAGCTAACTCAGTTCACAATGCTGAACAAGGTGGTAGACCCTTTTCTTTCTAACATTAATGATTCTCTCTCAAGTTCGACAGTGCTTCTTCCAATCCCTTTTAGCGGGTTATATTGCACAAAGGTGGTATTCCTCACCCATGAACACACTGAGTTGTAGGCATTATTCCTTGAAAGAAGTATATCAATTCTCCTTGGGAAACACGGTGCTTGACCCTCCTGTTTCTAACATTCCTACTTCTCTTCCAAGAGTTGGAGGGTTGGTTCCCTTGACTTGAAAGAGGTAATTTTGCACAAACTTGAGGATCCTCACCCATAAAAACACTGAGAGTTAGGCAGTATTCCCTTCAACAGGTAACTCAATTCACAATGCTTAAGAGGGTGCTAGACCCTCTTGCTTCTAACATTAATCATTGTCTTACAAGAGCTACAGTATGCCTCCTTTCACTTGAATGGCCTATTTTACAGAACATTGAAGTTTCTCCCCGTGAAAACACTGACAGTTACGCAGTGTTCCCTTAAACAGGTAACTCAATTCACCATGCTTCACAAGTTGCTTGACCCTCTTGCTTGTAACACTTATGGTTCTCTTACAGGAGAAACAGTGCTTCTTCCTTACATTGCAACAGGCCTATTTTGCACAAAGCTACTATTCTTCACACTGTAAAAGCCTGAGAGACAGGTAGTATTCCTTTGTAAAGCTCACTCAATTCTCACTTTTGAACAACATTCCAGACCCTCTTGCTCCTAGAATGAATGGTTTTCATACATCCTAAACTGTTCTTCTTCCTTTCAGTTGAATGCAGCTATTTGGCCAAACGGTGATGTTCCTCACCCATGAAAAAACTCAGAGGTAGTCAGTATTCCTTTCAACAGGTAACTTATTTCTCATAGGAAGACAAGTTGCAAAATATTCCTGTCTCTCACACACTGCATCAGGCCCTGAGCTACTAGTGTGTGTCCCTTTCGCCTGAAGAGCGTATTTTTCAAGGAGTGAATGGTTCTCCATTTTCAAAGGCTTTCATTTGGCAAGCATTCCTTTCAAATGCTAATTCAACTCTCACAGGGAAACAATGTGCTTGCAACTCCTGCTGCAAACCTTGACATCTGCTTGCAAGAGACACAGTGCCTGTTCCATTCAGTGGAAAGGTCTATTGGCACAAAGACGGAAATGCTCACACTGTCAAACCCTGACAGATAGGCAGTGTCCCTTTTGAAGGCTAAATCAATTGAAGCTGCTAAACAAAGTGCTAGAGCACCTTTCCTGGAAGCTTTGTGGTTCTCCTACCAGACACCCAGTAATCCTTCCCTTCATTGAAACAGGCAATTTTGCACCAAAAGCAAGTTCCTCACACTTTCAAACCCTGAGTGGCAGGTGGTCTTCCTTTGAAAACTTCACTCTACTCACACTTTTACACAAGTTGCTAGACCCTCTTGTTTCTAACCTCAAACATTTTCTTAGAAGAGCCTCAGAGATTCTTCCATTCTTTTCAAAGGGTGATGTTGCACAAAGGTGATACTCCTCATCCCTGGAAACACTAAGTGGTAGGCAGTATTCCTTGAAACAAGTTACTCAAGTCTCATCCGAAGACAATCTGCTTCACCCTCCTGCTTGTAACATTCAGCCTTTTCTTACAACATAAGCACCGCTGGATCCAGTCACTTCAAAGAGGTGATTTTGCACAAAGTTGAAGTTACTCACACATAAAAACACTGAGAGGAATCAGTATGTCCTTAGATAGCTAACTCAGTTGAGAATCCTCAGAGTGCTAGGCTCTCTTCCTGTTAACAGTCCTGTCTCTCTTAGAAGGCCTACAGGGCATCTTCCATTCTCTGGAATGGGGCAATTTGGAAAAAACCTGGAGTCCTCATCCCTGAAAATCTTGACAGGTAGGTAGTATTCCATGAAACAACTAACTCAATTCACAATGCTGAAGAAAGTGTTTGACCCTCTTCCTTCTAACATTCATGGTTTTCTTACAAGAGCTACAGTGTTTCTCCATTCACTTCACAGAGGCAATTTTGCACAAAGGTGATCTTCTTAGCACATGAAAACTCGGACAAGCAGGCAGTATTCCTTTAAAAAGCTAAGTCAATTCACAATGCTAAACAAGTTGCCAAGCCCTGTTGCTTCTAACATTCATGACTCTCTTACAAGAGCTACCAGGACTCTTCCATTCGCTTGTATGGGATATTTTGCCAAAGTTGTGTTCCTGACCCATGAAAACGCTGAGAGGTACTCAGTATTCCTTTACACAGCTAACTCAGTTCACAATGCTGAACAAGGTGGTAGACCCTTTTCTTTCTAACATTAATGATTCTCTCTCAAATTCAACAGTGCTTCTTCCAATCCCTTTTAGGGGGTTATATTGCACAAAGGTGGTATTCGTCACCCATGAACACACTGAGTTGTAGGCATTATTACTTGAAAGAAGTATATCAATTCTCCTTGGGAAACAAGGTGCTTGACCCTCCTGTTTCTAACATTTATACTTCTCTTCCAAGAGTTGGAGGGTTGGTTCCCTTGACTTGAAAGAGGTAACTTTGCACAAACTTGAGGATCCTCACCCATAAAAACACTGAGAGTTAGGCAGTATTCCCTTCAACAGGTAACTCAATTCACAATGCTTAAGAGGGTGCTAGACCCTCTTGCTTCTAACATTAATCATTGTCTTACAAGAGCTACAGTATGCCTCCTTTCACTTGAATGGCCTATTTTACAGAACATTGAAGTTTCTCCCCGTGAAAACACTGACAGTTACGCAGTGTTCCCTTAAACAGGTAACTCAATTCACCATGCTTCACAAGTTGCTTGACCCTCTTGCTTGTAACACTTATGGTTCTCTTACAGGAGAAACAGTGCTTCTTCCTTACATTGCAACAGGCCTATTTTGCACAAAGCTACTATTCTTCACACTGTAAAAGCCTGAGAGACAGGTAGTATTCCTTTGTAAAGCTCACTCAATTCTCACTTTTGAACAACGTTCCAGACCCTCTTGCTCCTAGAATGAATGGTTTTCATACATCCTAAACTGTTCTTCTTCCATTCAGTTGAATGCAGCTATTTGGCCCAACGGTGATGTTCCTCACCCATGAAAAAAGTCAGGGGTACTCAGTATTCCTTTCAAAAGGTAACTCATTTCTCATAGGGAGACAAGTTGCAAAATATTCCTGCCTCTCACACACTGCATCAGGCCCTGAGGTACAAGTGTATGTCCATTTCGCTGGAAGCGGGTATTTTTCAAGGAGTGAATGATTCTCCATTGTCAAAGGCTTTCATTTGGCCAGCATTCCTTTCACATGCTAATTCAACTCTCACAGGGAAACAATGTGCTTGCAACTCCTGCTGCAAACCTTGACATCTGCTTGCAAGAGACACAGTGCCTGTTCCATTCAGTGGAAAGGTCTATTGGCACAAAGATGGAAATGCTCACACTGTCAAACCCTGACAGATATTTAGTGTTCCTTTTGAATGCTAAATCAATTGAAGCTGCTAAACAAAGTGCTAGAGCAACTTTCCTGGAAGCTTTGTGGTTCTCCTACCAGACACCCAGTAATCCTTCCCTTCATTGAAACAGGCAATTTTGCACCAAAAGCAAGTTCCTCACACTTTCAAACCCTGAGTGGCAGGTGGTCTTCCTTTGAAAACTTCACTCTACTCACACTTTTACACAAGTTGCTAGACCCTCTTGCTTCTAACCTCAAACATTTTCTTAGAAGAGCCTCAGAGATTCTTCCATTCTTTTCAAAATGTGATGTTGCACAAAGGTGATACTCCTCATCCCTGGAAACACTAAGTGGTAGGCAGTATTCCTTGAAACAAGTTACTCAAGTCTCATCCGAAGACAATCTGCTTCACCCTCCTGCTTGTAACATTCAGCCTTTTCTTACAACATAAGCACCGCTGGATCCAGTCACTTCAAAGAGGTGATTTTGCACAAAGTTGAAGGTACTCACACATAAAAACACTGAGAGGTATCAGTATGTCCTTAGACAGCTAACTCAGTTGAGAATCCTCAGAGTGCTAGGCTCTCTTCCTGTTAACAGTCCTGTCTCTCTTAGAAGGCCTACAGGGCATCTTCCATTCTCTGGAATGGGGCAATTTGGAAAAAACCTGGAGTCCTCATCCCTGAAAATCTTGAGAGGTTGGCAGTATTCCATGAAACAACTAACTCAATTCACAATGCTGAAGGAAGTGTTTGACCCTCTTCCTTCTAACATTCATGGATTTCTTACAAGAGCTACAGTGTTTCTCCTTTCACTTCACAGAGTTAATTTTGCACAAAGGTGATCTTCTTAGCACATGAAAACTGACAAGCAGACAGTATTCATTTAAAAAGCTAAGTCAATTCACAATGCTAAACAAGTTGCCAAGCCCTGTTGCTTCTAACATTCATGACTCTCTTACAAGAGCTACCAGGAATTTTCCATTCGCTTGTATGGGATATTTTGCAAAGTTGTGTTCCTGACCCATGAAAACGCTGAGAGGTACTCAGTATTCCTTTACACAGCTAACTCAGTTCACAATGCTGAACAAGGTGGTAGACCCTTTTCTTTCTAACATTAATGATTCTCTCTCAAGTTCGACAGTGCTTCTTCCAATCCCTTTTAGCGGGTTATATTGCACAAAGGTGGTATTCCTCACCCATGAACACACTGAGTTGTAGGCATTATTCCTTGAAAGAAGTATATCAATTCTCCTTGGGAAACACGGTGCTTGACCCTCCTGTTTCTAACATTCCTACTTCTCTTCCAAGAGTTGGAGGGTTGGTTCCCTTGACTTGAAAGAGGTAATTTTGCACAAACTTGAGGATCCTCACCCATAAAAACACTGAGAGTTAGGCAGTATTCCCTTCAACAGGTAACTCAATTCACAATGCTTAAGAGGGTGCTAGACCCTCTTGCTTCTAACATTAATCATTGTCTTACAAGAGCTACAGTATGCCTCCTTTCACTTGAATGGCCTATTTTACAGAACATTGAAGTTTCTCCCCGTGAAAACACTGACAGTTACGCAGTGTTCCCTTAAACAGGTAACTCAATTCACCATGCTTCACAAGTTGCTTGACCCTCTTGCTTGTAACACTTATGGTTCTCTAACAGGAGAAACAGTGCTTCTTCCTTACATTGCAACAGGCCTATTTTGCACAAAGCTACTATTCTTCACACTGTAAAAGCCTGAGAGACAGGTAGTATTCCTTTGTAAAGCTCACTCAATTCTCACTTTTGAACAACGTTCCAGACCCTCTTGCTCCTAGAATGAATGGTTTTCATACATCCTAAACTGTTCTTCTTCCATTCAGTTGAATGCAGCTATTTGGCCCAACGGTGATGTTCCTCACCCATGAAAAAAGTCAGGGGTACTCAGTATTCCTTTCAAAAGGTAACTCATTTCTCATAGGGAGACAAGTTGCAAAATATTCCTGCCTCTCACACACTGCATCAGGCCCTGAGGTACAAGTGTATGTCCATTTCGCTGGAAGCGGGTATTTTTCAAGGAGTGAATGATTCTCCATTGTCAAAGGCTTTCATTTGGCCAGCATTCCTTTCACATGCTAATTCAACTCTCACAGGGAAACAATGTGCTTGCAACTCCTGCTGCAAACCTTGACATCTGCTTGCAAGAGACACAGTGCCTGTTCCATTCAGTGGAAAGGTCTATTGGCACAAAGATGGAAATGCTCACACTGTCAAACCCTGACAGATATTTAGTGTTCCTTTTGAATGCTAAATCAATTGAAGCTGCTAAACAAAGTGCTAGAGCAACTTTCCTGGAAGCTTTGTGGTTCTCCTACCAGACACCCAGTAATCCTTCCCTTCATTGAAACAGGCAATTTTGCACCAAAAGCAAGTTCCTCACACTTTCAAACCCTGAGTGGCAGGTGGTCTTCCTTTGAAAACTTCACTCTACTCACACTTTTACACAAGTTGCTAGACCCTCTTGCTTCTAACCTCAAACATTTTCTTAGAAGAGCCTCAGAGATTCTTCCATTCTTTTCAAAGGGTGATGTTGCACAAAGGTGATACTCCTCATCCCTGGAAACACTAAGTGGTAGGCAGTATTCCTTGAAACAAGTTACTCAAGTCTCATCCGAAGACAATCTGCTTCACCCTCCTGCTTGTAACATTCAGCCTTTTCTTACAACATAAGCACCGCTGGATCCAGTCACTTCAAAGAGGTGATTTTGCACAAAGTTGAAGGTACTCACACATAAAAACAATGAGAGGTATCAGTATGTCCTTAGACAGCTAACTCAGTTGAGAATCCTCAGAGTGCTAGGCTCTCTTCCTGTTAACAGTCCTGTCTCTCTTAGAAGGCCTACAGGGCATCTTCCATTCTCTGGAATGGGGCAATTTGGAAAAAACCTGGAGTCCTCATCCCTGAAAATCTTGAGAGGTTGGCAGTATTCCATGAAACAACTAACTCAATTCACAATGCTGAAGGAAGTGTTTGACCCTCTTCCTTCTAACATTCATGGATTTCTTACAAGAGCTACAGTGTTTCTCCTTTCACTTCACAGAGTTAATTTTGCACAAAGGTGATCTTCTTAGCACATGAAAACTGACAAGCAGACAGTATTCATTTAAAAAGCTAAGTCAATTCACAATGCTAAACAAGTTGCCAAGCCCTGTTGCTTCTAACATTCATGACTCTCTTACAAGAGCTACCAGGAATTTTCCATTCGCTTGTATGGGATATTTTGCAAAGTTGTGTTCCTGACCCATGAAAACGCTGAGAGGTACTCAGTATTCCTTTACACAGCTAACTCAGTTCACAATGCTGAACAAGGTGGTAGACCCTTTTCTTTCTAACATTAATGATTCTCTCTCAAGTTCGACAGTGCTTCTTCCAATCCCTTTTAGCGGGTTATATTGCACAAAGGTGGTATTCCTCACCCATGAACACACTGAGTTGTAGGCATTATTCCTTGAAAGAAGTATATCAATTGTCCTTGGGAAACACGGTGCTTGACCCTCCTGTTTCTAACATTCCTACTTCTCTTCCAAGAGTTGGAGGGTTTGTTCCCTTGACTTGAAAGAGGTAATTTTGCACAAACTTGAGGATCCTCACCCATAAAAACACTGAGAGTTAGGCAGTATTCCCTTCAACAGGTAACTCAATTCACAATGCTTAAGAGGGTGCTAGACCCTCTTGCTTCTAACATTAATCATTGTCTTACAAGAGCTACAGTATGCCTCCTTTCACTTGAATGGCCTATTTTACAGAACATTGAAGTTTCTCCCCGTGAAAACACTGACAGTTACGCAGTGTTCCCTTAAACAGGTAACTCAATTCACCATGCTTCACAAGTTGCTTGACCCTCTTGCTTGTAACACTTATGGTTCTCTTACAGGAGAAACAGTGCTTCTTCCTTACATTGCAACAGGCCTATTTTGCACAAAGCTACTATTCTTCACACTGTAAAAGCCTGAGAGACAGGTAGTATTCCTTTGTAAAGCTCACTCAATTCTCACTTTTGAACAACATTCCAGACCCTCTTGCTCCTAGAATGAATGGTTTTCATACATCCTAAACTGTTCTTCTTCCTTTCAGTTGAATGCAGCTATTTGGCCAAACGGTGATGTTCCTCACCCATGAAAAAACTCAGAGGTAGTCAGTATTCCTTTCAACAGGTAACTTATTTCTCATAGGAAGACAAGTTGCAAAATATTCCTGTCTCTCACACACTGCATCAGGCCCTGAGCTACTAGTGTGTGTCCCTTTCGCCTGAAGAGCGTATTTTTCAAGGAGTGAATGGTTCTCCATTTTCAAAGGCTTTCATTTGGCAAGCATTCCTTTCAAATGCTAATTCAACTCTCACAGGGAAACAATGTGCTTGCAACTCCTGCTGCAAACCTTGACATCTGCTTGCAAGAGACACAGTGCCTGTTCCATTCAGTGGAAAGGTCTATTGGCACAAAGACGGAAATGCTCACACTGTCAAACCCTGACAGATAGGCAGTGTCCCTTTTGAAGGCTAAATCAATTGAAGCTGCTAAACAAAGTGCTAGAGCACCTTTCCTGGAAGCTTTGTGGTTCTCCTACCAGACACCCAGTAATCCTTCCCTTCATTGAAACAGGCAATTTTGCACCAAAAGCAAGTTCCTCACACTTTCAAACCCTGAGTGGCAGGTGGTCTTCCTTTGAAAACTTCACTCTACTCACACTTTTACACAAGTTGCTAGACCCTCTTGTTTCTAACCTCAAACATTTTCTTAGAAGAGCCTCAGAGATTCTTCCATTCTTTTCAAAGGGTGATGTTGCACAAAGGTGATACTCCTCATCCCTGGAAACACTAAGTGGTAGGCAGTATTCCTTGAAACAAGTTACTCAAGTCTCATCCGAAGACAATCTGCTTCACCCTCCTGCTTGTAACATTCAGCCTTTTCTTACAACATAAGCACCGCTGGATCCAGTCACTTCAAAGAGGTGATTTTGCACAAAGTTGAAGGTACTCACACATAAAAACACTGAGAGGAATCAGTATGTCGTTAGATAGCTAACTCAGTTGAGAATCCTCAGAGTGCTAGGCTCTCTTCCTGTTAACAGTCCTGTCTCTCTTAGAAGGCCTACAGGGCATCTTCCATTCTCTGGAATGGGGCAATTTGGAAAAAACCTGGAGTCCTCATCCCTGAAAATCTTGACAGGTAGGTAGTATTCCATGAAACAACTAACTCAATTCACAATGCTGAAGAAAGTGTTTGACCCTCTTCCTTCTAACATTCATGGTTTTCTTACAAGAGCTACAGTGTTTCTCCATTCACTTCACAGAGGCAATTTTGCACAAAGGTGATCTTCTTAGCACATGAAAACTCGGACAAGCAGGCAGTATTCCTTTAAAAAGCTAAGTCAATTCACAATGCTAAACAAGTTGCCAAGCCCTGTTGCTTCTAACATTCATGACTCTCTTACAAGAGCTACCAGGACTCTTCCATTCGCTTGTATGGGATATTTTGCCAAAGTTGTGTTCCTGACCCATGAAAACGCTGAGAGGTACTCAGTATTCCTTTACACAGCTAACTCAGTTCACAATGCTGAACAAGGTGGTAGACCCTTTTCTTTCTAACATTAATGATTCTCTCTCAAATTCAACAGTGCTTCTTCCAATCCCTTTTAGGGGGTTATATTGCACAAAGGTGGTATTCGTCACCCATGAACACACTGAGTTGTAGGCATTATTACTTGAAAGAAGTATATCAATTCTCCTTGGGAAACAAGGTGCTTGACCCTCCTGTTTCTAACATTCCTACTTCTCTTCCAAGAGTTGGAGGGTTGGTTCCCTTGACTTGAAAGAGGTAACTTTGCACAAACTTGAGGATCCTCACCCATAAAAACACTGAGAGTTAGGCAGTATTCCCTTCAACAGGTAACTCAATTCACAATGCTTAAGAGGGTGCTAGACCCTCTTGCTTCTAACATTAATCATTGTCTTACAAGAGCTACAGTATGCCTCCTTTCACTTGAATGGCCTATTTTACAGAACATTGAAGTTTCTCCCCGTGAAAACACTGACAGTTACGCAGTGTTCCCTTAAACAGGTAACTCAATTCACCATGCTTCACAAGTTGCTTGACCCTCTTGCTTGTAACACTTATGGTTCTCTTACAGGAGAAACAGTGCTTCTTCCTTACATTGCAACAGGCCTATTTTGCACAAAGCTACTATTCTTCACACTGTAAAAGCCTGAGAGACAGGTAGTATTCCTTTGTAAAGCTCACTCAATTCTCACTTTTGAACAACGTTCCAGACCCTCTTGCTCCTAGAATGAATGGTTTTCATACATCCTAAACTGTTCTTCTTCCATTCAGTTGAATGCAGCTATTTGGCCCAACGGTGATGTTCCTCACCCATGAAAAAAGTCAGGGGTACTCAGTATTCCTTTCAAAAGGTAACTCATTTCTCATAGGGAGACAAGTTGCAAAATATTCCTGCCTCTCACACACTGCATCAGGCCCTGAGGTACAAGTGTATGTCCATTTCGCTGGAAGCGGGTATTTTTCAAGGAGTGAATGATTCTCCATTGTCAAAGGCTTTCATTTGGCCAGCATTCCTTTCACATGCTAATTCAACTCTCACAGGGAAACAATGTGCTTGCAACTCCTGCTGCAAACCTTGACATCTGCTTGCAAGAGACACAGTGCCTGTTCCATTCAGTGGAAAGGTCTATTGGCACAAAGATGGAAATGCTCACACTGTCAAACCCTGACAGATAGGCAGTGTTCCTTTTGAATGCTAAATCAATTGAAGCTGCTAAACAAAGTGCTAGAGCAACTTTCCTGGAAGCTTTGTGGTTCTCCTACCAGACACCCAGTAATCCTTCCCTTCATTGAAACAGGCAATTTTGCACCAAAAGCAAGTTCCTCACACTTTCAAACCCTGAGTGGCAGGTGGTCTTCCTTTGAAAACTTCACTCTACTCACACTTTTACACAAGTTGCTAGACCCTCTTGCTTCTAACCTCAAACATTTTCTTAGAAGAGCCTCAGAGATTCTTCCATTCTTTTCAAAATGTGATGTTGCACAAAGGTGATACTCCTCATCCCTGGAAACACTAAGTGGTAGGCAGTATTCCTTGAAACAAGTTACTCAAGTCTCATCCGAAGACAATCTGCTTCACCCTCCTGCTTGTAACATTCAGCCTTTTCTTACAACATAAGCACCGCTGGATCCAGTCACTTCAAAGAGGTGATTTTGCACAAAGTTGAAGGTACTCACACATAAAAACACTGAGAGGTATCAGTATGTCCTTAGACAGCTAACTCAGTTGAGAATCCTCAGAGTGCTAGGCTCTCTTCCTGTTAACAGTCCTGTCTCTCTTAGAAGGCCTACAGGGCATCTTCCATTCTCTGGAATGGGGCAATTTGGAAAAAACCTGGAGTCCTCATCCCTGAAAATCTTGAGAGGTTGGCAGTATTCCATGAAACAACTAACTCAATTCACAATGCTGAAGGAAGTGTTTGACCCTCTTCCTTCTAACATTCATGGATTTCTTACAAGAGCTACAGTGTTTCTCCTTTCACTTCACAGAGTTAATTTTGCACAAAGGTGATCTTCTTAGCACATGAAAACTGACAAGCAGACAGTATTCATTTAAAAAGCTAAGTCAATTCACAATGCTAAACAAGTTGCCAAGCCCTGTTGCTTCTAACATTCATGACTCTCTTACAAGAGCTACCAGGAATTTTCCATTCGCTTGTATGGGATATTTTGCAAAGTTGTGTTCCTGACCCATGAAAACGCTGAGAGGTACTCAGTATTCCTTTACACAGCTAACTCAGTTCACAATGCTGAACAAGGTGGTAGACCCTTTTCTTTCTAACATTAATGATTCTCTCTCAAGTTCGACAGTGCTTCTTCCAATCCCTTTTAGCGGGTTATATTGCACAAAGGTGGTATTCCTCACCCATGAACACACTGAGTTGTAGGCATTATTCCTTGAAAGAAGTATATCAATTCTCCTTGGGAAACACGGTGCTTGACCCTCCTGTTTCTAACATTCCTACTTCTCTTCCAAGAGTTGGAGGGTTGGTTCCCTTGACTTGAAAGAGGTAACTTTGCACAAACTTGAGGATCCTCACCCATAAAAACACTGAGAGTTAGGCAGTATTCCCTTCAACAGGTAACTCAATTCACAATGCTTAAGAGGGTGCTAGACCCTCTTGCTTCTAACATTAATCATTGTCTTACAAGAGCTACAGTATGCCTCCTTTCACTTGAATGGCCTATTTTACAGAACATTGAAGTTTCTCCCCGTGAAAACACTGACAGTTACGCAGTGTTCCCTTAAACACGTAACTCAATTCACCATGCTTCACAAGTTGCTTGACCCTCTTGCTTGTAACACTTATGGTTCTCTTACAGGAGAAACAGTGCTTCTTCCTTACATTGCAACAGGCCTATTTTGCACAAAGCTACTATTCTTCACACTGTAAAAGCCTGAGAGACAGGTAGTATTCCTTTGTAAAGCTCACTCAATTCTCACTTTTGAACAACGTTCCAGACCCTCTTGCTCCTAGAATGAATGGTTTTCATACATCCTAAACTGTTCTTCTTCCATTCAGTTGAATGCAGCTATTTGGCCCAACGGTGATGTTCCTCACCCATGAAAAAAGTCAGGGGTACTCAGTATTCCTTTCAAAAGGTAACTCATTTCTCATAGGGAGACAAGTTGCAAAATATTCCTGCCTCTCACACACTGCATCAGGCCCTGAGGTACAAGTGTATGTCCATTTCGCTGGAAGCGGGTATTTTTCAAGGAGTGAATGATTCTCCATTGTCAAAGGCTTTCATTTGGCCAGCATTCCTTTCACATGCTAATTCAACTCTCACAGGGAAACAATGTGCTTGCAACTCCTGCTGCAAACCTTGACATCTGCTTGCAAGAGACACAGTGCCTGTTCCATTCAGTGGAAAGGTCTATTGGCACAAAGATGGAAATGCTCACACTGTCAAACCCTGACAGATATTTAGTGTTCCTTTTGAATGCTAAATCAATTGAAGCTGCTAAACAAAGTGCTAGAGCAACTTTCCTGGAAGCTTTGTGGTTCTCCTACCAGACACCCAGTAATCCTTCCCTTCATTGAAACAGGCAATTTTGCACCAAAAGCAAGTTCCTCACACTTTCAAACCCTGAGTGGCAGGTGGTCTTCCTTTGAAAACTTCACTCTACTCACACTTTTACACAAGTTGCTAGACCCTCTTGCTTCTAACCTCAAACATTTTCTTAGAAGAGCCTCAGAGATTCTTCCATTCTCTTCAAAATGTGATGTTGCACAAAGGTGATACTCCTCATCCCTGGAAACACTAAGTGGTAGGCAGTATTCCTTGAAACAAGTTACTCAAGTCTCATCCGAAGACAATCTGCTTCACCCTCCTGCTTGTAACATTCAGCCTTTTCTTACAACATAAGCACCGCTGGATCCAGTCACTTCAAAGAGGTGATTTTGCACAAAGTTGAAGGTACTCACACATAAAAACAATGAGAGGTATCAGTATGTCCTTAGACAGCTAACTCAGTTGAGAATCCTCAGAGTGCTAGGCTCTCTTCCTGTTAAGAGTCCTGTCTCTCTTAGAAGGCCTACAGGGCATCTTCCATTCTCTGGAATGGGGCAATTTGGAAAAAACCTGGAGTCCTCATCCCTGAAAATCTTGAGAGGTAGGTAGTATTCCATGAAACAACTAACTCAATTCACAATGCTGAAGGAAGTGTTTGACCCTCTTCCTTCTAACATTCATGGATTTCTTACAAGAGCTACAGTGTTTCTCCTTTCACTTCACAGAGTTAATTTTGCACAAAGGTGATCTTCTTAGCACATGAAAACTGACAAGCAGACAGTATTCATTTAAAAATCTAAGTCAATTCACAATGCTAAACAAGTTGCCAAGCCCTGTTGCTTCTAACATTCATGACTCTCTTACAAGAGCTACCAGGAATTTTCCATTCGCTTGTATGGGATATTTTGCAAAGTTGTGTTCCTGACCCATGAAAACGCTGAGAGGTACTCAGTATTCCTTTACACAGCTAACTCAGTTCACAATGCTGAACAAGGTGGTAGACCCTTTTCTTTCTAACATTAATGATTCTCTCTCAAGTTCGACAGTGCTTCTTCCAATCCCTTTTAGCGGGTTATATTGCACAAAGGTGGTATTCCTCACCCATGAACACACTGAGTTGTAGGCATTATTCCTTGAAAGAAGTATATCAATTGTCCTTGGGAAACACGGTGCTTGACCCTCCTGTTTCTAACATTCCTACTTCTCTTCCAAGAGTTGGAGGGTTTGTTCCCTTGACTTGAAAGAGGTAATTTTGCACAAACTTGAGGATCCTCACCCATAAAAACACTGAGAGTTAGGCAGTATTCCCTTCAACAGGTAACTCAATTCACAATGCTTAAGAGGGTGCTAGACCCTCTTGCTTCTAACATTAATCATTGTCTTACAAGAGCTACAGTATGCCTCCTTTCACTTGAATGGCCTATTTTACAGAACATTGAAGTTTCTCCCGGTGAAAACACTGACAGTTACGCAGTGTTCCCTTAAACAGGTAACTCAATTCACCATGCTTCACAAGTTGCTTGACCCTCTTGCTTGTAACACTTATGGTTCTCTTACAGGAGAAACAGTGCTTCTTCCTTACATTGCAACAGGCCTATTTTGCACAAAGCTACTATTCTTCACACTGTAAAAGCCTGAGAGACAGGTAGTATTCCTTTGTAAAGCTCACTCAATTCTCACTTTTGAACAACATTCCAGACCCTCTTGCTCCTAGAATGAATGGTTTTCATACATCCTAAACTGTTCTTCTTCCTTTCAGTTGAATGCAGCTATTTGGCCAAACGGTGATGTTCCTCACCCATGAAAAAACTCAGAGGTAGTCAGTATTCCTTTCAACAGGTAACTTATTTCTCATAGGAAGACAAGTTGCAAAATATTCCTGTCTCTCACACACTGCATCAGGCCCTGAGCTACTAGTGTGTGTCCCTTTCGCCTGAAGAGCGTATTTTTCAAGGAGTGAATGGTTCTCCATTTTCAAAGGCTTTCATTTGGCAAGCATTCCTTTCAAATGCTAATTCAACTCTCACAGGGAAACAATGTGCTTGCAACTCCTGCTGCAAACCTTGACATCTGCTTGCAAGAGACACAGTGCCTGTTCCATTCAGTGGAAAGGTCTATTGGCACAAAGACGGAAATGCTCACACTGTCAAACCCTGACAGATAGGCAGTGTCCCTTTTGAAGGCTAAATCAATTGAAGCTGCTAAACAAAGTGCTAGAGCACCTTTCCTGGAAGCTTTGTGGTTCTCCTACCAGACACCCAGTAATCCTTCCCTTCATTGAAACAGGCAATTTTGCACCAAAAGCAAGTTCCTCACACTTTCAAACCCTGAGTGGCAGGTGGTCTTCCTTTGAAAACTTCACTCTACTCACACTTTTACACAAGTTGCTAGACCCTCTTGTTTCTAACCTCAAACATTTTCTTAGAAGAGCCTCAGAGATTCTTCCATTCTTTTCAAAGGGTGATGTTGCACAAAGGTGATACTCCTCATCCCTGGAAACACTAAGTGGTAGGCAGTATTCCTTGAAACAAGTTACTCAAGTCTCATCCGAAGACAATCTGCTTCACCCTCCTGCTTGTAACATTCAGCCTTTTCTTACAACATAAGCACCGCTGGATCCAGTCACTTCAAAGAGGTGATTTTGCACAAAGTTGAAGGTACTCACACATAAAAACACTGAGAGGAATCAGTATGTCCTTAGATAGCTAACTCAGTTGAGAATCCTCAGAGTGCTAGGCTCTCTTCCTGTTAACAGTCCTGTCTCTCTTAGAAGGCCTACAGGGCATCTTCCATTCTCTGGAATGGGGCAATTTGGAAAAAACCTGGAGTCCTCATCCCTGAAAATCTTGACAGGTAGGTAGTATTCCATGAAACAACTAACTCAATTCACAATGCTGAAGAAAGTGTTTGACCCTCTTCCTTCTAACATTCATGGTTTTCTTACAAGAGCTACAGTGTTTCTCCATTCACTTCACAGAGGCAATTTTGCACAAAGGTGATCTTCTTAGCACATGAAAACTCGGACAAGCAGGCAGTATTCCTTTAAAAAGCTAAGTCAATTCACAATGCTAAACAAGTTGCCAAGCCCTGTTGCTTCTAACATTCATGACTCTCTTACAAGAGCTACCAGGACTCTTCCATTCGCTTGTATGGGATATTTTGCCAAAGTTGTGTTCCTGACCCATGAAAACGCTGAGAGGTACTCAGTATTCCTTTACACAGCTAACTCAGTTCACAATGCTGAACAAGGTGGTAGACCCTTTTCTTTCTAACATTAATGATTCTCTCTCAAATTCAACAGTGCTTCTTCCAATCCCTTTTAGGGGGTTATATTGCACAAAGGTGGTATTCGTCACCCATGAACACACTGAGTTGTAGGCATTATTACTTGAAAGAAGTATATCAATTCTCCTTGGGAAACAAGGTGCTTGACCCTCCTGTTTCTAACATTCCTACTTCTCTTCCAAGAGTTGGAGGGTTGGTTCCCTTGACTTGAAAGAGGTAACTTTGCACAAACTTGAGGATCCTCACCCATAAAAACACTGAGAGTTAGGCAGTATTCCCTTCAACAGGTAACTCAATTCACAATGCTTAAGAGGGTGCTAGACCCTCTTGCTTCTAACATTAATCATTGTCTTACAAGAGCTACAGTATGCCTCCTTTCACTTGAATGGCCTATTTTACAGAACATTGAAGTTTCTCCCCGTGAAAACACTGACAGTTACGCAGTGTTCCCTTAAACAGGTAACTCAATTCACCATGCTTCACAAGTTGCTTGACCCTCTTGCTTGTAACACTTATGGTTCTCTTACAGGAGAAACAGTGCTTCTTCCTTACATTGCAACAGGCCTATTTTGCACAAAGCTACTATTCTTCACACTGTAAAAGCCTGAGAGACAGGTAGTATTCCTTTGTAAAGCTCACTCAATTCTCACTTTTGAACAACGTTCCAGACCCTCTTGCTCCTAGAATGAATGGTTTTCATACATCCTCAACTGTTCTTCTTCCATTCAGTTGAATGCAGCTATTTGGCCCAACGGTGATGTTCCTCACCCATGAAAAAAGTCAGGGGTACTCAGTATTCCTTTCAAAAGGTAACTCATTTCTCATAGGGAGACAAGTTGCAAAATATTCCTGCCTCTCACACACTGCATCAGGCCCTGAGGTACAAGTGTATGTCCATTTCGCTGGAAGCGGGTATTTTTCAAGGAGTGAATGATTCTCCATTGTCAAAGGCTTTCATTTGGCCAGCATTCCTTTCACATGCTAATTCAACTCTCACAGGGAAACAATGTGCTTGCAACTCCTGCTGCAAACCTTGACATCTGCTTGCAAGAGACACAGTGCCTGTTCCATTCAGTGGAAAGGTCTATTGGCACAAAGATGGAAATGCTCACACTGTCAAACCCTGACAGATATTTAGTGTTCCTTTTGAATGCTAAATCAATTGAAGCTGCTAAACAAAGTGCTAGAGCAACTTTCCTGGAAGCTTTGTGGTTCTCCTACCAGACACCCAGTAATCCTTCCCTTCATTGAAACAGGCAATTTTGCACCAAAAGCAAGTTCCTCACACTTTCAAACCCTGAGTGGCAGGTGGTCTTCCTTTGAAAACTTCACTCTACTCACACTTTTACACAAGTTGCTAGACCCTCTTGCTTCTAACCTCAAACATTTTCTTAGAAGAGCCTCAGAGATTCTTCCATTCTTTTCAAAGGGTGATGTTGCACAAAGGTGATACTCCTCATCCCTGGAAACACTAAGTGGTAGGCAGTATTCCTTGAAACAAGTTACTCAAGTCTCATCCGAAGACAATCTGCTTCACCCTCCTGCTTGTAACATTCAGCCTTTTCTTACAACATAAGCACCGCTGGATCCAGTCACTTCAAAGAGGTGATTTTGCACAAAGTTGAAGGTACTCACACATAAAAACACTGAGAGGTATCAGTATGTCCTTAGACAGCTAACTCAGTTGAGAATCCTCAGAGTGCTAGGCTCTCTTCCTGTTAACAGTCCTGTCTCTCTTAGAAGGCCTACAGGGCATCTTCCATTCTCTGGAATGGGGCAATTTGGAAAAAACCTGGAGTCCTCATCCCTGAAAATCTTGAGAGGTAGGTAGTATTCCATGAAACAACTAACTCAATTCACAATGCTGAAGGAAGTGTTTGACCCTCTTCCTTCTAACATTCATGGATTTCTTACAAGAGCTACAGTGTTTCTCCTTTCACTTCACAGAGTTAATTTTGCACAAAGGTGATCTTCTTAGCACATGAAAACTGACAAGCAGACAGTATTCATTTAAAAAGCTAAGTCAATTCACAATGCTAAACAAGTTGCCAAGCCCTGTTGCTTCTAACATTCATGACTCTCTTACAAGAGCTACCAGGAATTTTCCATTCGCTTGTATGGGATATTTTGCAAAGTTGTGTTCCTGACCCATGAAAACGCTGAGAGGTACTCAGTATTCCTTTACACAGCTAACTCAGTTCACAATGCTGAACAAGGTGGTAGACCCTTTTCTTTCTAACATTAATGATTCTCTCTCAAGTTCGACAGTGCTTCTTCCAATCCCTTTTAGCGGGTTATATTGCACAAAGGTGGTATTCCTCACCCATGAACACACTGAGTTGTAGGCATTATTCCTTGAAAGAAGTATATCAATTGTCCTTGGGAAACACGGTGCTTGACCCTCCTGTTTCTAACATTCCTACTTCTCTTCCAAGAGTTGGAGGGTTTGTTCCCTTGACTTGAAAGAGGTAATTTTGCACAAACTTGAGGATCCTCACCCATAAAAACACTGAGAGTTAGGCAGTATTCCCTTTAACAGGTAACTCAATTCACAATGCTTAAGAGGGTGCTAGACCCTCTTGCTTCTAACATTAATCATTGTCTTACAAGAGCTACAGTATGCCTCCTTTCACTTGAATGGCCTATTTTACAGAACATTGAAGTTTCTCCCCGTGAAAACACTGACAGTTACGCAGTGTTCCCTTAAACAGGTAACTCAATTCACCATGCTTCACAAGTTGCTTGACCCTCTTGCTTGTAACACTTATGGTTCTCTTACAGGAGAAACAGTGCTTCTTCCTTACATTGCAACAGGCCTATTTTGCACAAAGCTACTATTCTTCACACTGTAAAAGCCTGAGAGACAGGTAGTATTCCTTTGTAAAGCTCACTCAATTCTCACTTTTGAACAACATTCCAGACCCTCTTGCTCCTAGAATGAATGGTTTTCATACATCCTAAACTGTTCTTCTTCCTTTCAGTTGAATGCAGCTATTTGGCCAAACGGTGATGTTCCTCACCCATGAAAAAACTCAGAGGTAGTCAGTATTCCTATCAACAGGTAACTTATTTCTCATAGGAAGACAAGTTGCAAAATATTCCTGTCTCTCACACACTGCATCAGGCCCTGAGCTACTAGTGTGTGTCCCTTTCGCCTGAAGAGCGTATTTTTCAAGGAGTGAATGGTTCTCCATTTTCAAAGGCTTTCATTTGGCAAGCATTCCTTTCAAATGCTAATTCAACTCTCACAGGGAAACAATGTGCTTGCAACTCCTGCTGCAAACCTTGACATCTGCTTGCAAGAGACACAGTGCCTGTTCCATTCAGTGGAAAGGTCTATTGGCACAAAGACGGAAATGCTCACACTGTCAAACCCTGACAGATAGGCAGTGTCCCTTTTGAAGGCTAAATCAATTGAAGCTGCTAAACAAAGTGCTAGAGCACCTTTCCTGGAAGCTTTGTGGTTCTCCTACCAGACACCCAGTAATCCTTCCCTTCATTGAAACAGGCAATTTTGCACCAAAAGCAAGTTCCTCACACTTTCAAACCCTGAGTGGCAGGTGGTCTTCCTTTGAAAACTTCACTCTACTCACACTTTTACACAAGTTGCTAGACCCTCTTGCTTCTAACCTCAAACATTTTCTTAGAAGAGCCTCAGAGATTCTTCCATTCTTTTCAAAGGGTGATGTTGCACAAAGGTGATACTCCTCATCCCTGGAAACACTAAGTGGTAGGCAGTATTCCTTGAAACAAGTTACTCAAGTCTCATCCGAAGACAATCTGCTTCACCCTCCTGCTTGTAACATTCAGCCTTTTCTTACAACATAAGCACCGCTGGATCCAGTCACTTCAAAGAGGTGATTTTGCACAAAGTTGAAGGTACTCACACATAAAAACACTGAGAGGTATCAGTATGTCCTTAGACAGCTAACTCAGTTGAGAATCCTCAGAGTGCTAGGCTCTCTTCCTGTTAACAGTCCTGTCTCTCTTAGAAGGCCTACAGGGCATCTTCCATTCTCTGGAATGGGGCAATTTGGAAAAAACCTGGAGTCCTCATCCCTGAAAATCTTGAGAGGTAGGCAGTATTCCATGAAACAACTAACTCAATTCACAATGCTGAAGGAAGTGTTTGACCCTCTTCCTTCTAACATTCATGGATTTCTTACAAGAGCTACAGTGTTTCTCCTTTCACTTCACAGAGTTAATTTTGCACAAAGGTGATCTTCTTAGCACATGAAAACTGACAAGCAGACAGTATTCATTTAAAAAGCTAAGTCAATTCACAATGCTAAACAAGTTGCCAAGCCCTGTTGCTTCTAACATTCATGACTCTCTTACAAGAGCTACCAGGAATTTTCCATTCGCTTGTATGGGATATTTTGCAAAGTTGTGTTCCTGACCCATGAAAACGCTGAGAGGTACTCAGTATTCCTTTACACAGCTAACTCAGTTCACAATGCTGAACAAGGTGGTAGACCCTTTTCTTTCTAACATTAATGATTCTCTCTCAAGTTCGACAGTGCTTCTTCCAATCCCTTTTAGCGGGTTATATTGCACAAAGGTGGTATTCCTCACCCATGAACACACTGAGTTGTAGGCATTATTCCTTGAAAGAAGTATATCAATTCTCCTTGGGAAACACGGTGCTTGACCCTCCTGTTTCTAACATTCCTACTTCTCTTCCAAGAGTTGGAGGGTTGGTTCCCTTGACTTGAAAGAGGTAATTTTGCACAAACTTGAGGATCCTCACCCATAAAAACACTGAGAGTTAGGCAGTATTCCCTTCAACAGGTAACTCAATTCACAATGCTTAAGAGGGTGCTAGACCCTCTTGCTTCTAACATTAATCATTGTCTTACAAGAGCTACAGTATGCCTCCTTTCACTTGAATATCCTATTTTACAGAACATTGAAGTTTCTCCCCGTGAAAACACTGACAGTTACGCAGTGTTCCCTTAAACAGGTAACTCAATTCACCATGCTTCACAAGGTGCTTGACCCTCTTGCTTGTAACACTTATGGTTCTCTTACAGGAGAAACAGTGCTTCTTCCTTACATTGCAACAGGCCTATTTTGCACAAAGCTACTATTCTTCACACTGTAAAAGCCTGAGAGACAGGTAGTATTCCTTTGTAAAGCTCACTCAATTCTCACTTTTGAACAACATTCCAGACCCTCTTGCTCCTAGAATGAATGGTTTTCATACATCCTAAACTGTTCTTCTTCCATTCAGTTGAATGCAGCTATTTGGCCAAACGGTGATGTTCCTCATCCATGAAAAAACTCAGAGGTAGTCAGTATTCCTTTCAACAGGTAACTTATTTCTCATAGGAAGACAAGTTGCAAAATATTCCTGTCTCTCACACACTGCATCAGGCCCTGAGCTACTAGTGTGTGTCCCTTTCGCCTGAATAGCATATTTTTCAAGGAGTGAATGGTTCTCCATTTTCAAAGGCTTTCATTTGGCCAGCATTCCTTTCACATGCTAATTCAACTCTCACAGGGAAACAATGTGCTTGCAACTCCTGCTGCAAACCTTGACATCTGCTTGCAAGAGACACAGTGCCTGTTCCATTCAGTGGAAAGGTCTATTGGCACAAAGACAGAAATGCTCACACTGTCAAACCCTGACAGATAGGCAGTGTCCCTTTTGAAGGCTAAATCAATTGAAGCTGCTAAACAAAGTGCTAGAGCACCTTTCCTGTAAGCTTTGTGGTTCTCCTACCAGACACCCAGTAATCCTTCCCTTCATTGAAACAGGCAATTTTGCAGCAAAAGGAAGTTCCTCACACATTCAAACCCTGAGTGGCAGGTGGTCTTCCTTTAAAAACTTCACTCTACTCACACTGTTACACAAGTTGCTAGACCCTCTTGCTTCTACCCTCAAACATTTTCTTAGAAGAGATTCAGAGATTCTTCCATTCTCTTCAAAGGGTGATGTTGCACAAAGGCGATACTCCTCATCCCTGGAAACACTAAGTGGTAGGCAGTATTCCTTGAAACAAGTTACTCAAGTCTCATCCGAAGACAATCTGCTTCACCCTCCTGCTTGTAACATTCATCCTTTTCTTACAACATAAGCACCGCTGGATCCAGTCACTTCAAATAGGTGATTTTGCACAAAGTTGAAGGTACTCACACATAAAAACACTGAGAGGAATCAGTATGTCCTTAGACAGCTAACTCAGTTGAGAATCCTCAGAGTGCTAGGCTCTCTTCCTGTTAACAGTCCTGTCTCTCTTAGAAGGCCTACAGGGCATCTTCCATTCTCTGGAATGGGGCAATTTGGAAAAAACCTGGAGTCCTCATCCCTGAAAATCTTGACAGGTAGGTAGTATTCCATGAAACAACTAACTCAATTCACAATGCTGAAGAAAGTGTTTGACCCTCTTCCTTCTAACATTCATGGTTTTCTTACAAGAGCTACAGTGTTTCTCCATTCACTTCACAGAGGCAATTTTGCACAAAGGTGATCTTCTTAGCACATGAAAACTGACAAGCAGGCAGTATTCCTTTAAAAAGCTAAGTCAATTCACAATGCTAAACAAGTTGCCAAGCCCTGTTGCTTCTAACATTCATGACTACCAGGAATTTTCCATTCGCTTGTATGGGATATTTTGCAAAGTTGTGTTCCTGACCCATGAAAACGCTGAGAGGTACTCATTATTCCTTTACACAGCTAACTCTGTTCACAATGCTGAACAAGGTAGTAGACCCTTTTCTTTCTAACATTAATGATTCTCTCTCAAATTCGACAGTGCTTCTTCCAATCCCTTTTAGGGGGTTATATTGCACAAAGGTGGTATTCCTCACCCATGAACACACTGAGTTGTAGGCATTATTCCTTGAAAGAAGTATATCAATTGTCCTTGGGAAACAAGGTGCTTGACCCTCCTGTTTCTAACATTCCTACTTCTCTTCCAAGAGTTGGAGGGTTGGTTCCCTTGACTTGAAAGAGGTAATTTTGCACAAACTTGAGGATCCTCACCCATAAAAACACTGAGAGTTAGGCAGTATTCCCTTCAACAGGTAGCTCAAATCACAATGCTTAAGAGGGTGCTAGACCCTCTTGCTTCTACCCTCAAACATTTTCTTAGAAGAGATTCAGAGATTCTTCCATTCTCTTCAAAGGGTGATGTTGCACAAAGTTGATACTCCTCATCCCTGGAAACACTAAGTGGTAGGCAGTATTCCTTGAAACAAGTTACTCAAGTCTCATCCGAAGACAATCTGCTTCACCCTCCTGCTTGTAACATTCAGCCTTTTCTTACAACATAAGCACCGCTGGATCCAGTCACTTCAAAGAGGTGATTTTGCACAAAGTTGAAGGTACTCACACATAAAAACACTGAGAGGTATCAGTATGTCCTTAGACAGCTAACTCAGTTGAGAATCCTCAGAGTGCTAGGCTCTCTTCCTGTTAACAGTCCTGTCTCTCTTAGAAGGCCTACAGGGCATCTTCCATTCTCTGGAATGGGGCAATTTGGAAAAAACCTGGAGTCCTCATCCCTGAAAATCTTGAGAGGTAGGTAGTATTCCATGAAACAACTAACTCAATTCACAATGCTGAAGGAAGTGTTTGACCCTCTTCCTTCTAACATTCATGGATTTCTTACAAGAGCTACAGTGTTTCTCCTTTCACTTCACAGAGATAATTTTGCACAAAGGTGATCTTCTTAGCACATGAAAACTGACAAGCAGACAGTATTCATTTAAAAAGCTAAGTCAATTCACAATGCTAAAAAAGTTGCCAAGCCCTGTTGCTTCTAACATTCATGACTCTCTTACAAGAGCTACCAGGAATTTTCCATTCGCTTGTATGGGATATTTTGCAAAGTTGTGTTCCTGACCCATGAAAACGCTGAGAGGTACTCAGTATTCCTTTACACAGCTAACTCAGTTCACAATGCTGAACAAGGTGGTAGACCCTTTTCTTTCTAACATTAATGATTCTCTCTCAAATTCAACAGTGCTTCTTCCAATCCCTTTTAGGGGGTTATATTGCACAAAGGTGGTATTCCTCACCCATGAACACACTGAGTTGTAGGCATTATTACTTGAAAGAAGTATATCAATTCTCCTTGGGAAACAAGGTGCTTGACCCTCCTGTTTCTAACATTCCTACTTCTCTTCCAAGAGTTGGTGGGTTGGTTCCCTTGACTTGAAAGAGGTAACTTTGCACAAACTTGAGGATCCTCACCCATAAAAACACTGAGAGTTAGGCAGTATTCCCTTCAACAGGTAACTCAATTCACAATGCTTAAGAGGGTGCTAGACCCTCTTGCTTCTAACATTAATCATTGTCTTACAAGAGCTACAGTATGCCTCCTTTCACTTGAATGGCCTATTTTACAGAACATTGAAGTTTCTCCCCGTGAAAACACTGACATTTACGCAGTGTTCCCTTAAACAGGTAACTCAATTCACCATGCTTCACAAGTTGCTTGACCCTCTTGCTTGTAACACTTATGGTTCTCTTACAGGAGAAACAGTGCTTCTTCCTTACATTGCAACAGGCCTATTTTGCACAAAGCTACTATTCTTCACACTGTAAAAGCCTGAGAGACAGGTAGTATTCCTTTGTAAAGCTCACTCAATTCTCACTTTTGAACAACGTTCCAGACCCTCTTGCTCCTAGAATGAATGGTTTTCATACATCCTAAACTGTTCTTCTTCCATTCAGTTGAATGCAGCTATTTGGCCCAACGGTGATGTTCCTCACCCATGAAAAAAGTCAGGGGTAGTCAGTATTCCTTTCAAAAGGTAACTCATTTCTCATAGGGAGACAAGTTGCAAAATATTCCTGCCTCTCACACACTGCATCAGGCCCTGAGGTACAAGTGTATGTCCATTTCGCTGGAAGGGCTTATTTTTCAAGGAGTGAATGATTCTCCATTGTCAAAGGCTTTCATTAGGCCAGCATTCCTTTCACATGCTAATTCAACTCTCACAGGGAAACAATGTGCTTGCAACTCCTGCTGCAAACCTTGACATCTGCTTGCAAGAGACACAGTGCCTGTTCCATTCAGTGGAAAGGTCTATTGGCACAAAGATGGAAATGCTCACACTGTCAAAACCTGACAGATATTTAGTGTTCCTTTTGAATGCTAAATCAATTGAAGCTGCTAAACAAAGTGCTAGAGCAACTTTCCTGTAAGCTTTGTGGTTCTCCTACCAGACACCCAGTAATCCTTCCCTTCATTGAAACAGGCAATTTTGCACCAAAAGCAAGTTCCTCACACTTTCAAACCCTGAGTGGCAGGTGGTCTTCCTTTGAAAACTTCACTCTACTCACACTTTTACACAAGTTGCTAGACCCTCTTGCTTCTAACCTCAAACATTTTCTTAGAAGAGCCTCAGAGATTCTTCCATTCTTTTCAAAGGGTGATGTTGCACAAAGGTGATACTCCTCATCACTGGAAACACTAAGTGGTAGGCAGTATTCCTTGAAACAAGTTACTCAAGTCTCATCCGAAGACAATCTGCTTCACCCTCCTGCTTGTAACATTCAGCCTTTTCTTACAACATAAGCACCGCTGGATCCAGTCACTTCAAAGAGGTGATTTTGCACAAAGTTGAAGGTACTCACACATAAAAACACTGAGAGGTATCAGTATGTCCTTAGACAGCTAACTCAGTTGAGAATCCTCAGAGTGCTAGGCTCTCTTCCTGTTAACAGTCCTGTCTCTCTTAGAAGGCCTACAGGGCATCTTCCATTCTCTGGAATGGGGCAATTTGGAAAAAACTTGTAGTCCTCATCCCTGAAAATCTTGAGACGTAGGTAGTATTCCATGAAACAACTAACTCAATTCACAATGCTGAAGGAAGTGTTTGACCCTCTTCCTTCTAACATTCATGGATTTCTTACAAGAGCTACAGTGTTTCTCCTTTCACTTCACAGAGTTAATTTTGCACAAAGGTGATCTTCTTAGCACATGAAAACTGACAAGCAGACAGTATTCATTTAAAAAGCTAAGTCAATTCACAATGCTAAACAAGTTGCCAAGCCCTGTTGCTTCTAACATTCATGACTCTCTTACAAGAGCTACCAGGAATTTTCCATTCGCTTGTATGGGATATTTTGCAAAGTTGTGTTCCTGACCCATGAAAACGCTGAGAGGTACTCAGTATTCCTTTACACAGCTAACTCAGTTCACAATGCTGAACAAGGTGGTAGACCCTTTTCTTTCTAACATTAATGATTCTCTCTCAAGTTCGACAGTGCTTCTTCCAATCCCTTTTAGCGGGTTATATTGCACAAAGGTGGTATTCCTCACCCATGAACACACTGAGTTGTAGGCATTATTCCTTGAAAGAAGTATATCAATTCTCCTTGGGAAACACGGTGCTTGACCCTCCTGTTTCTAACATTCCTACTTCTCTTCCAAGAGTTGGAGGGGTGGTTCCCTTGACTTGAAAGAGGTAATTTTGCACAAACTTGAGGATCCTCACCCATAAAAACACTGAGAGTTAGGCAGTATTCCCTTCAACAGGTAACTCAATTCACAATGCTTAAGAGGGTGCTAGACCCTCTTGCTTCTAACATTAATCATTGTCTTACAAGAGCTACAGTATGCCTCCTTTCACTTGAGAGGCCTATTTTGCAGAATATTGAAGTTTCTCCCCGTGAAAACACTGACAGTTACGCAGTGTTCCCTTAAACAGGTAACTCAATTCACCATGCTTCACAAGTTGCTTGACCCTCTTGCTTGTAACACTTATGGTTCTCTTACATGAGAAACAGTGCTTCTTCCTCACATTGCAACATGCCTATTTTGCACAAAGCTACTATTCTTCACACTGTAAAAGCCTGAGAGACAGGTAGTATTCCTTTGTAAAGCTCACTCAATTCTCACTTTTGAACAACGTTCCAGACCCCCTTGCTCCTAGAATGAATGGTTTTCATACATCCTAAACTGTTCTTCTTCCATTCAGTTGAATGCAGCTATTTGGCCCAACGGTGATGTTCCTCACCCATGAAAAAACTCAGGGGTAGTCAGTATTCCTTTCAAAAGGTAACTCATTTCTCATAGGGAGACAAGTTGCAAAATATTCCTGCCTCTCACACACTGCATCAGGCCCTGAGGTACAAGTGTGTGTCCATTTCGCCGGAAGCAGGTATTTTTCAAGGAGTGAATGATTCTCCATTGTCAAAGGCTTTCATTTGGCCAGCATTCCTTTCACATGCTAATTCAACTCTCACAGGGAAACAATGTGCTTGCAACTCCTGCTGCAAACCTTGACATCTGCTTGCAAGAGACACAGTGCCTGTTCCATTCAGTGGAAAGGTCTATTGGCACAAAGACGGAAATGCTCACACTGTCAAACCCTGACAGGTAGGCAGTGTCCCTTTTGAAGGCTAAATCAATTGAAGCTGCTAAACAAAGTGCTAGAGCACCTTTCCTGTAAGCTTTGTGGTTCTCCTACCAGACACCCAGTAATCCTTCCCTTCATTGAAACAGGCAATTTTGCAGCAAAAGGAAGTTCCTCACACTTTCAAACCCTGAGTGGCAGGTGGTCTTCCTTTAAAAATTTCACTCTACTCACACTGTTATACAAGTTGCTAGACCCTCTTGCTTCTACCCTCAAACATTTTCTTAGAAGAGATTCAGAGATTCTTCCATTCTCTTCAAAGGGTGATGTTGCACAAAGGTGATACTCCTCATCCCTGGAAACACTAAGTGGTAGGCAGTATTCCTTGAAACAAGTTACTCAAGTCTCATCCGAAGACAATCTGCTTCACCCTCCTGCTTGTAACATTCATCCTTTTCTTACAACATAAGCATCGCTGGATCCAGTCACTTCAAAGAGGTGATTTTGCACAAAGTTGAAGGTACTCACACATAAAAACACTGAGAGGTATCAGTATGTCCTTAGACAGCTAACTCAGTTGAGAATCCTCAGAGTCCTAGGCTCTCTTCCCGTTAACAGTCCTGTCTCTCTTAGAAGGCCTACAGGGCATCTTCCATTCTCTGGAATGGGGCAATTTGGAAAAAACCTGGAGTCCTCATCCCTGAAAATCTTGAGAGGTAGGTAGTATTCCATGAAACAACTAACTCAATTCACAATGCTGAAGAAGGTGTTTGACCCTCTTCCTTCTAACATTCATGGTTTTCTTACAAGAGCCACAGTGTTTCTCCATTCACTTCACAGAGGCAATTTTGCACAAAGGTGATCTTCTTAGCACATGAAAACTCGGACAAGCAGGCAGTATTCCTTTAAAAAGCTAAGTCAATTCACAATGCTAAACAAGTTGCCAAGCCCTGTTGCTTATAACATTCATGACTCTCTTACAAGAGCTACCAGGACTCTTCCATTCGCTTGTATGGGATATTTAGCCAAAGTTGTGTTCCTGACCCATGAAAACGCTGAGAGGTACTCAGTATTCCTTTACACAGCTAACTCAGTTCACAATGCTGAACAAGGTGGTAGACCCTTTTCTTTCTAACATTAATGATTCTCTCTCAAATTCAACAGTGCTTCTTCCAATCCCTTTTAGGGGGTTATATTGCACAAAGGTGGTATTCCTCACCCATGAACACACTGAGTTGTAGGCATTATTACTTGAAAGAAGTATATCAATTCTCCTTGGGAAACAAGGTGCTTGACCCTCCTGTTTCTAACATTCCTACTTCTCTTCCAAGAGTTGGAGGGTTGGTTCCCTTGACTTGAAAGAGGTAACTTTGCACAAACTTGAGGATCCTCACCCATAAAAACACTGAGAGTTAGGCAGTATTCCCTTCAACAGGTAACTCAATTCACAATGCTTAAGAGGGTGCTAGACCCTCTTGCTTCTAACATTAATCATTGTCTTACAAGAGCTACAGTATGCCTCCTTTCACTTGAATGGCCTATTTTACAGAACATTGAAGTTTCTCCCCGTGAAATCACTGACAGTTACGCAGTGTTCCCTTAAACAGGTAACTCAATTCACCATGCTTCACAAGTTGCTTGACCCTCTTGCTTGTAACACTTATGGTTCTCTTACAGGAGAAACAGTGCTTCTTCCTTACATTGCAACAGGCCTATTTTGCACAAAGCTACTATTCTTCACACTGTAAAAGCCTGAGAGACAGGTAGTATTCCTTTGTAAAGCTCACTCAATTCTCACTTTTGAACAACGTTCCAGACCCTCTTGCTCCTAGAATGAATGGTTTTCATACATCCTAAACTGTTCTTCTTCCATTCAGTTGAATGCAGCTATTTGGCCCAACGGTGATGTTCCTCACCCATGAAAAAAGTCAGGGGTAGTCAGTATTCCTTTCAAAAGGTAACTCATTTCTCATAGGGAGACAAGTTGCAAAATATTCCTGCCTCTCACACACTGCATTAGGCCCTGAGGTACAAGTGTATGTCCATTTCGCTGGAAGCGGGTATTTTTCAAGGAGTGAATGATTCTCCATTTTCAAAGGCTTTCATTTGGCCAGCATTCCTTTCACATGCTAATTCAACTCTCACAGGGAAACAATGTGCTTGCAACTCCTGCTGCAAACCTTGACATCTGCTTGCAAGAGACACAGTGCCTGTTCCATTCAGTGGAAAGGTCTATTGGCACAAAGATGGAAATGCTCACACTGTCAAACCCTGACAGATAGGCAGTGTTCCTTTTGAATGCTAAATCAATTGAAGCTGCTAAACAAAGTGCTAGAGCAACTTTCCTGTAAGCTTTGTGGTTCTCCTACCAGACACCCAGTAATCCTTCCCTTCATTGAAACAGGCAATTTTGCACCAAAAGCAAGTTCCTCACACTTTCAAACCCTGAGTGGCAGGTGGTCTTCCTTTGAAAACTTCACTCTACTCACACTTTTACACAAGTTGCTAGACCCTCTTGCTTCTAACCTCAAACATTTTCTTAGAAGAGCCTCAGAGATTCTTCCATTCTTTTCAAAGGGTGATGTTGCACAAAGGTGATACTCCTCATCCCTGGAAACACTAAGTGGTAGGCAGTATTCCTTGAAACAAGTTACTCAAGTCTCATCCGAAGACAATCTGCTTCACCCTCCTGCTTGTAACATTCAGCCTTTTCTTACAACATAAGCACCGCTGGATCCAGTCACTTCAAAGAGGAGATTTTGCACAAAGTTGAAGGTACTCACACATAAAAACACTGAGAGGTATCAGTATGTCCTTAGACAGCTAACTCAGTTGAGAATCCTCAGAGTGCTAGGCTCTCTTCCCGTTAACAGTCCTGTCTCTCTTAGAAGGCCTACAGGGCATCTTCCATTCTCTGGAATGGGGCAATTTGGAAAAAACCTGGAGTCCTCATCCCTGAAAATCTGGAGAGGTAGGTAGTATTCCATGAAACAACTAACTCAATTCACAATGCTGAAGGAAGTGTTTGACCCTCTTCCTTCTAACATTCAAGGATTTCTTACAAGAGCTACAGTGTTTCTCCTTTCACTTCACAGAGTTAATTTTGCACAAAGGTGATCTTCTTAGCACATGAAAACTGACAAGCAGACAGTATTCATTTAAAAAGCTAAGTCAATTCACAATGCTAAACAAGTTGCCAAGCCCTGTTGCTTCTAACATTCATGACTCTCTTACAAGAGCTACCAGGAATTTTCCATTCGCTTGTATGGGATGTTTTGCAAAGTTGTGTTCCTGACCCATGAAAACGCTGAGAGGTACTCAGTATTCCTTTACACAGCTAACTCAGTTCACAATGCTGAACAAGGTGGTAGACCCTTTTCTTTCTAACATTAATGATTCTCTCTCAAGTTCGACAGTGCTTCTTCCAATCCCTTTTAGCGGGTTATATTGCACAAAGGTGGTATTCCTCACCCATGAACACACTGAGTTGTAGGCATTATTCCTTGAAAGAAGTATATCAATTCTCCTTGGGAAACACGGTGCTTGACCCTCCTGTTTCTAACATTCCTACTTCTCTTCCAAGAGTTGGAGGGTTGGTTCCCTTGACTTGAAAGAGGTAATTTTGCACAAACTTGAGGATCCTCACCCATAAAAACACTGAGAGTTAGGCAGTATTCCCTTCAACAGGTAACTCAATTCACAATGCTTAAGAGGGTGCTAGACCCTCTTGCTTCTAACATTAATCATTGTCTTACAAGAGCTACAGTATGCCTCCTTTCACTTGAATGGCCTATTTTACAGAACATTGAAGTTTCTCCCCGTGAAAACACTGACAGTTACGCAGTGTTCCCTTAAACAGGTAACTCAATTCACCATGCTTCACAAGGTGCTTGACCCTCTTGCTTGTAACACTTATGGTTCTCTTACAGGAGAAACAGTGCTTCTTCCTTACATTGCAACAGGCCTATTTTGCACAAAGCTACTATTCTTCACACTGTAAAAGCCTGAGAGACAGGTAGTATTCCTTTGTAAAGCTCACTCAATTCTCACTTTTCAACAACATTCCAGACCCTCTTGCTCCTAAAATGAATGGTTTTCATACATCCTAAACTGTTCTTCTTCCATTCAGTTGAATGCAGCTATTTGGCCAAACGGTGATGTTCCTCACCCATGAAAAACTCAGAGGTAGTCAGTATTCCTTTCAACAGGTAACTTATTTCTCATAGGAAGACAAGTTGCAAAATATTCCTGTCTCTCACACACTGCATCAGGCCCTGAGCTACTAGTGTGTGTCCCTTTCGCCTGAAGAGCGTATTTTTCAAGGAGTGAATGGTTCTCCATTTTCAAAGGCTTTCATTTGGCAAGCATTCCTTTCAAATGCTAATTCAACTCTCACAGGGAAACAATGTGCTTGCAACTCCTGCTGCAAACCTTGACATCTGCTTGCAAGAGACACAGTGCCTGTTCCATTCAGTGGAAAGGTCTATTGGCACAAAGATGGAAATGCTCACACTGTCAAACCCTGACAGATAGGCAGTGTTCCTTTTGAATGCTAAATCAATTGAAGCTGCTAAACAAAGTGCTAGAGCAACTTTCCTGTAAGCTTTGTGGTTCTCCTACCAGACACCCAGTAATCCTTCCCTTCATTGAAACAGGCAATTTTGCACCAAAAGCAAGTTCCTCACACTTTCAAACCCTGAGTGGCAGGTGGTCTTCCTTTGAAAACTTCACTCTACTCACACTTTTACACAAGTTGCTAGACCCTCTTGCTTCTAACCTCAAACATTTTCTTAGAAGAGCCTCAGAGATTCTTCCATTCTTTTCAAAGGGTGATGTTGCACAAAGGTGATACTCCTCATCCCTGGAAACACTAAGTGGTAGGCAGTATTAATTGAAACAAGTTACTCAAGTCTCATCCGAAGGCAATCTGCTTCACCCTCCTGCTTTTAACATTCAGCCTTTTCTTACAACATAAGCACCGCTGGATCCAGTCACTTCAAAGAGGTGATTTTGCACAAAGTTGAAGGTACTCACATATAAAAACACTGAGAGGTATCAGTATGTCCTTAGACAGCTAACTCAGTTGAGAATCCTCAGAGTGCTAGGCTCTCTTCCCGTTAACAATCATGTCTCTCTTAGAAGGCCTACAGGGCATCTTCCATTCTCTGGAATGGGGCAATTTGGAAAAAACCTGGAGTCCTCATCCCTGAAAATCTTGAGAGGTAGGTAGTATTCCATGAAACAACTAACTCAATTCACAATGCTGAAGAAAGTGTTTGACCCTCTTCCTTCTAACATTCATGGTTTTCTTACAAGAGCCACAGTGTTTCTCCATTCACTTCACAGAGGCAATTTTGCACAAAGGTGATCTTCTTAGCACATGAAAACTCGGACAAGCAGGCAGTATTCCTTTAAAAAGCTAAGTCAATTCACAATGCTAAACAAGTTGCCAAGCCCTGTTGCTTCTAACATTCATGACTCTCTTACAAGAGCTACCAGGACTCTTCCATTCGCTTGTATGGGATATTTAGCCAAAGTTGTGTTCCTGACCCATGAAAACGCTGAGAGGTACTCAGTATTCCTTTACACAGCTAACTCAGTTCACAATGCTGAACAAGGTGGTAGACCCTTTTCTTTCTAACATTAATGATTCTCTCTCAAATTCAACAGTGCTTCTTCCAATCCCTTTTAGGGGGTTATATTGCACAAAGGTGGTATTCCTCACCCATGAACACACTGAGTTGTAGGCATTATTACTTGAAAGAAGTATATCAATTCTCCTTGGGAAACAAGGTGCTTGACCCTCCTGTTTCTAACATTCCTACTTCTCTTCCAAGAGTTGGAGGGTTGGTTCCCTTGACTTGAAAGAGGTAACTTTGCACAAACTTGAGGATCCTCACCCATAAAAACACTGAGAGTTAGGCAGTATTCCCTTCAACAGGTAACTCAATTCACAATGCTTAAGAGGGTGCTAGACCCTCTTGCTTCTAACATTAATCATTGTCTTACAAGAGCTACAGTATGCCTCCTTTCACTTGAATGGCCTATTTTACAGAACATTGAAGTTTCTCCCCGTGAAAACACTGACAGTTACGCAGTGTTCCCTTAAACAGGTAACTCAATTCACCATGCTTCACAAGTTGCTTGACCCTCTTGCTTGTAACACTTATGGTTCTCTTACAGGAGAAACAGTGCTTCTTCCTTACATTGCAACAGGCCTATTTTGCACAAAGCTACTATTCTTCACACTGTAAAAGCCTGAGAGACAGGTAGTATTCCTTTGTAAAGCTCACTCAATTCTCACTTTTGAACAACGTTCCAGACCCTCTTGCTCCTAGAATGAATGGTTTTCATACATCCTAAACTGTTCTTCTTCCATTCAGTTGAATGCAGCTATTTGGCCCAACGGTGATGTTCCTCACCCATGAAAAAAGTCAGGGGTAGTCAGTATTCCTTTCAAAAGGTAACTCATTTCTCATAGGGAGACAAGTTGCAAAATATTCCTGCCTCTCACACACTGCATCAGGCCCTGAGGTACAAGTGTATGTCCATTTCGCTGGAAGGGCTTATTTTTCAAGGAGTGAATGATTCTCCATTGTCAAAGGCTTTCATTAGGCCAGCATTCCTTTCACATGCTAATTCAACTCTCACAGGGAAACAATGTGCTTGCAACTCCTGCTGCAAACCTTGACATCTGCTTGCAAGAGACACAGTGCCTGTTCCATTCAGTGGAAAGGTCTATTGGCACAAAGATGGAAATGCTCACACTGTCAAAACCTGACAGATATTTAGTGTTCCTTTTGAATGCTAAATCAATTGAAGCTGCTAAACAAAGTGCTAGAGCAACTTTCCTGTAAGCTTTGTGGTTCTCCTACCAGACACCCAGTAATCCTTCCCTTCATTGAAACAGGCAATTTTGCACCAAAAGCAAGTTCCTCACACTTTCAAACCCTGAGTGGCAGGTGGTCTTCCTTTGAAAACTTCACTCTACTCACACTTTTACACAAGTTGCTAGACCCTCTTGCTTCTAACCTCAAACATTTTCTTAGAAGAGCCTCAGAGATTCTTCCATTCTTTTCAAAGGGTGATGTTGCACAAAGGTGATACTCCTCATCACTGGAAACACTAAGTGGTAGGCAGTATTCCTTGAAACAAGTTACTCAAGTCTCATCCGAAGACAATCTGCTTCACCCTCCTGCTTGTAACATTCAGCCTTTTCTTACAACATAAGCACCGCTGGATCCAGTCACTTCAAAGAGGTGATTTTGCACAAAGTTGAAGGTACTCACACATAAAAACACTGAGAGGTATCAGTATGTCCTTAGACAGCTAACTCAGTTGAGAATCCTCAGAGTGCTAGGCTCTCTTCCTGTTAACAGTCCTGTCTCTCTTAGAAGGCCTACAGGGCATCTTCCATTCTCTGGAATGGGGCAATTTGGAAAAAACTTGGAGTCCTCATCCCTGAAAATCTTGAGACGTAGGTAGTATTCCATGAAACAACTAACTCAATTCACAATGCTGAAGGAAGTGTTTGACCCTCTTCCTTCTAACATTCATGGATTTCTTACAAGAGCTACAGTGTTTCTCCTTTCACTTCACAGAGTTAATTTTGCACAAAGGTGATCTTCTTAGCACATGAAAACTGACAAGCAGACAGTATTCATTTAAAAAGCTAAGTCAATTCACAATGCTAAACAAGTTGCCAAGCCCTGTTGCTTCTAACATTCATGACTCTCTTACAAGAGCTACCAGGAATTTTCCATTCGCTTGTATGGGATATTTTGCAAAGTTGTGTTCCTGACCCATGAAAACGCTGAGAGGTACTCAGTATTCCTTTACACAGCTAACTCAGTTCACAATGCTGAACAAGGTGGTAGACCCTTTTCTTTCTAACATTAATGATTCTCTCTCAAGTTCGACAGTGCTTCTTCCAATCCCTTTTAGCGGGTTATATTGCACAAAGGTGGTATTCCTCACCCATGAACACACTGAGTTGTAGGCATTATTCCTTGAAAGAAGTATATCAATTCTCCTTGGGAAACACGGTGCTTGACCCTCCTGTTTCTAACATTCCTACTTCTCTTCCAAGAGTTGGAGGGGTGGTTCCCTTGACTTGAAAGAGGTAATTTTGCACAAACTTGAGGATCCTCACCCATAAAAACACTGAGAGTTAGGCAGTATTCCCTTCAACAGGTAACTCAATTCACAATGCTTAAGAGGGTGCTAGACCCTCTTGCTTCTAACATTAATCATTGTCTTACAAGAGCTACAGTATGCCTCCTTTCACTTGAGAGGCCTATTTTGCAGAATATTGAAGTTTCTCCCCGTGAAAACACTGACAGTTACGCAGTGTTCCCTTAAACAGGTAACTCAATTCACCATGCTTCACAAGTTGCTTGACCCTCTTGCTTGTAACACTTATGGTTCTCTTACATGAGAAACAGTGCTTCTTCCTCACATTGCAACATGCCTATTTTGCACAAAGCTACTATTCTTCACACTGTAAAAGCCTGAGAGACAGGTAGTATTCCTTTGTAAAGCTCACTCAATTCTCACTTTTGAACAACGTTCCAGACCCCCTTGCTCCTAGAATGAATGGTTTTCATACATCCTAAACTGTTCTTCTTCCATTCAGTTGAATGCAGCTATTTGGCCCAACGGTGATGTTCCTCACCCATGAAAAAACTCAGGGGTAGTCAGTATTCCTTTCAAAAGGTAACTCATTTCTCATAGGGAGACAAGTTGCAAAATATTCCTGCCTCTCACACACTGCATCAGGCCCTGAGGTACAAGTGTGTGTCCATTTCGCCGGAAGCAGGTATTTTTCAAGGAGTGAATGATTCTCCATTGTCAAAGGCTTTCATTTGGCCAGCATTCCTTTCACATGCTAATTCAACTCTCACAGGGAAACAATGTGCTTGCAACTCCTGCTGCAAACCTTGACATCTGCTTGCAAGAGACACAGTGCCTGTTCCATTCAGTGGAAAGGTCTATTGGCACAAAGACGGAAATGCTCACACTGTCAAACCCTGACAGGTAGGCAGTGTCCCTTTTGAAGGCTAAATCAATTGAAGCTGCTAAACAAAGTGCTAGAGCACCTTTCCTGTAAGCTTTGTGGTTCTCCTACCAGACACCCAGTAATCCTTCCCTTCATTGAAACAGGCAATTTTGCAGCAAAAGGAAGTTCCTCACACTTTCAAACCCTGAGTGGCAGGTGGTCTTCCTTTAAAAATTTCACTCTACTCACACTGTTATACAAGTTGCTAGACCCTCTTGCTTCTACCCTCAAACATTTTCTTAGAAGAGATTCAGAGATTCTTCCATTCTCTTCAAAGGGTGATGTTGCACAAAGGTGATACTCCTCATCCCTGGAAACACTAAGTGGTAGGCAGTATTCCTTGAAACAAGTTACTCAAGTCTCATCCGAAGACAATCTGCTTCACCCTCCTGCTTGTAACATTCATCCTTTTCTTACAACATAAGCATCGCTGGATCCAGTCACTTCAAAGAGGTGATTTTGCACAAAGTTGAAGGTACTCACACATAAAAACACTGAGAGGTATCAGTATGTCCTTAGACAGCTAACTCAGTTGAGAATCCTCAGAGTCCTAGGCTCTCTTCCCGTTAACAGTCCTGTCTCTCTTAGAAGGCCTACAGGGCATCTTCCATTCTCTGGAATGGGGCAATTTGGAAAAAACCTGGAGTCCTCATCCCTGAAAATCTTGAGAGGTAGGTAGTATTCCATGAAACAACTAACTCAATTCACAATGCTGAAGAAGGTGTTTGACCCTCTTCCTTCTAACATTCATGGTTTTCTTACAAGAGCCACAGTGTTTCTCCATTCACTTCACAGAGGCAATTTTGCACAAAGGTGATCTTCTTAGCACATGAAAACTCGGACAAGCAGGCAGTATTCCTTTAAAAAGCTAAGTCAATTCACAATGCTAAACAAGTTGCCAAGCCCTGTTGCTTATAACATTCATGACTCTCTTACAAGAGCTACCAGGACTCTTCCATTCGCTTGTATGGGATATTTAGCCAAAGTTGTGTTCCTGACCCATGAAAACGCTGAGAGGTACTCAGTATTCCTTTACACAGCTAACTCAGTTCACAATGCTGAACAAGGTGGTAGACCCTTTTCTTTCTAACATTAATGATTCTCTCTCAAATTCAACAGTGCTTCTTCCAATCCCTTTTAGGGGGTTATATTGCACAAAGGTGGTATTCCTCACCCATGAACACACTGAGTTGTAGGCATTATTACTTGAAAGAAGTATATCAATTCTCCTTGGGAAACAAGGTGCTTGACCCTCCTGTTTCTAACATTCCTACTTCTCTTCCAAGAGTTGGAGGGTTGGTTCCCTTGACTTGAAAGAGGTAACTTTGCACAAACTTGAGGATCCTCACCCATAAAAACACTGAGAGTTAGGCAGTATTCCCTTCAACAGGTAACTCAATTCACAATGCTTAAGAGGGTGCTAGACCCTCTTGCTTCTAACATTAATCATTGTCTTACAAGAGCTACAGTATGCCTCCTTTCACTTGAATGGCCTATTTTACAGAACATTGAAGTTTCTCCCCGTGAAATCACTGACAGTTACGCAGTGTTCCCTTAAACAGGTAACTCAATTCACCATGCTTCACAAGTTGCTTGACCCTCTTGCTTGTAACACTTATGGTTCTCTTACAGGAGAAACAGTGCTTCTTCCTTACATTGCAACAGGCCTATTTTGCACAAAGCTACTATTCTTCACACTGTAAAAGCCTGAGAGACAGGTAGTATTCCTTTGTAAAGCTCACTCAATTCTCACTTTTGAACAACGTTCCAGACCCTCTTGCTCCTAGAATGAATGGTTTTCATACATCCTAAACTGTTCTTCTTCCATTCAGTTGAATGCAGCTATTTGGCCCAACGGTGATGTTCCTCACCCATGAAAAAAGTCAGGGGTAGTCAGTATTCCTTTCAAAAGGTAACTCATTTCTCATAGGGAGACAAGTTGCAAAATATTCCTGCCTCTCACACACTGCATTAGGCCCTGAGGTACAAGTGTATGTCCATTTCGCTGGAAGCGGGTATTTTTCAAGGAGTGAATGATTCTCCATTTTCAAAGGCTTTCATTTGGCCAGCATTCCTTTCACATGCTAATTCAACTCTCACAGGGAAACAATGTGCTTGCAACTCCTGCTGCAAACCTTGACATCTGCTTGCAAGAGACACAGTGCCTGTTCCATTCAGTGGAAAGGTCTATTGGCACAAAGATGGAAATGCTCACACTGTCAAACCCTGACAGATAGGCAGTGTTCCTTTTGAATGCTAAATCAATTGAAGCTGCTAAACAAAGTGCTAGAGCAACTTTCCTGTAAGCTTTGTGGTTCTCCTACCAGACACCCAGTAATCCTTCCCTTCATTGAAACAGGCAATTTTGCACCAAAAGCAAGTTCCTCACACTTTCAAACCCTGAGTGGCAGGTGGTCTTCCTTTGAAAACTTCACTCTACTCACACTTTTACACAAGTTGCTAGACCCTCTTGCTTCTAACCTCAAACATTTTCTTAGAAGAGCCTCAGAGATTCTTCCATTCTTTTCAAAGGGTGATGTTGCACAAAGGTGATACTCCTCATCCCTGGAAACACTAAGTGGTAGGCAGTATTCCTTGAAACAAGTTACTCAAGTCTCATCCGAAGACAATCTGCTTCACCCTCCTGCTTGTAACATTCAGCCTTTTCTTACAACATAAGCACCGCTGGATCCAGTCACTTCAAAGAGGAGATTTTGCACAAAGTTGAAGGTACTCACACATAAAAACACTGAGAGGTATCAGTATGTCCTTAGACAGCTAACTCAGTTGAGAATCCTCAGAGTGCTAGGCTCTCTTCCCGTTAACAGTCCTGTCTCTCTTAGAAGGCCTACAGGGCATCTTCCATTCTCTGGAATGGGGCAATTTGGAAAAAACCTGGAGTCCTCATCCCTGAAAATCTGGAGAGGTAGGTAGTATTCCATGAAACAACTAACTCAATTCACAATGCTGAAGGAAGTGTTTGACCCTCTTCCTTCTAACATTCAAGGATTTCTTACAAGAGCTACAGTGTTTCTCCTTTCACTTCACAGAGTTAATTTTGCACAAAGGTGATCTTCTTAGCACATGAAAACTGACAAGCAGACAGTATTCATTTAAAAAGCTAAGTCAATTCACAATGCTAAACAAGTTGCCAAGCCCTGTTGCTTCTAACATTCATGACTCTGTTACAAGAGCTACCAGGAATTTTCCATTCGCTTGTATGGGATGTTTTGCAAAGTTGTGTTCCTGACCCATGAAAACGCTGAGAGGTACTCAGTATTCCTTTACACAGCTAACTCAGTTCACAATGCTGAACAAGGTGGTAGACCCTTTTCTTTCTAACATTAATGATTCTCTCTCAAGTTCGACAGTGCTTCTTCCAATCCCTTTTAGCGGGTTATATTGCACAAAGGTGGTATTCCTCACCCATGAACACACTGAGTTGTAGGCATTATTCCTTGAAAGAAGTATATCAATTCTCCTTGGGAAACACGGTGCTTGACCCTCCTGTTTCTAACATTCCTACTTCTCTTCCAAGAGTTGGAGGGTTGGTTCCCTTGACTTGAAAGAGGTAATTTTGCACAAACTTGAGGATCCTCACCCATAAAAACACTGAGAGTTAGGCAGTATTCCCTTCAACAGGTAACTCAATTCACAATGCTTAAGAGGGTGCTAGACCCTCTTGCTTCTAACATTAATCATTGTCTTACAAGAGCTACAGTATGCCTCCTTTCACTTGAATGGCCTATTTTACAGAACATTGAAGTTTCTCCCCGTGAAAACACTGACAGTTACGCAGTGTTCCCTTAAACAGGTAACTCAATTCACCATGCTTCACAAGGTGCTTGACCCTCTTGCTTGTAACACTTATGGTTCTCTTACAGGAGAAACAGTGCTTCTTCCTTACATTGCAACAGGCCTATTTTGCACAAAGCTACTATTCTTCACACTGTAAAAGCCTGAGAGACAGGTAGTATTCCTTTGTAAAGCTCACTCAATTCTCACTTTTCAACAACATTCCAGACCCTCTTGCTCCTAAAATGAATGGTTTTCATACATCCTAAACTGTTCTTCTTCCATTCAGTTGAATGCAGCTATTTGGCCAAACGGTGATGTTCCTCACCCATGAAAAACTCAGAGGTAGTCAGTATTCCTTTCAACAGGTAACTTATTTCTCATAGGAAGACAAGTTGCAAAATATTCCTGTCTCTCACACACTGCATCAGGCCCTGAGCTACTAGTGTGTGTCCCTTTCGCCTGAAGAGCGTATTTTTCAAGGAGTGAATGGTTCTCCATTTTCAAAGGCTTTCATTTGGCAAGCATTCCTTTCAAATGCTAATTCAACTCTCACAGGGAAACAATGTGCTTGCAACTCCTGCTGCAAACCTTGACATCTGCTTGCAAGAGACACAGTGCCTGTTCCATTCAGTGGAAAGGTCTATTGGCACAAAGATGGAAATGCTCACACTGTCAAACCCTGACAGATAGGCAGTGTTCCTTTTGAATGCTAAATCAATTGAAGCTGCTAAACAAAGTGCTAGAGCAACTTTCCTGTAAGCTTTGTGGTTCTCCTACCAGACACCCAGTAATCCTTCCCTTCATTGAAACAGGCAATTTTGCACCAAAAGCAAGTTCCTCACACTTTCAAACCCTGAGTGGCAGGTGGTCTTCCTTTGAAAACTTCACTCTACTCACACTTTTACACAAGTTGCTAGACCCTCTTGCTTCTAACCTCAAACATTTTCTTAGAAGAGCCTCAGAGATTCTTCCATTCTTTTCAAAGGGTGATGTTGCACAAAGGTGATACTCCTCATCCCTGGAAACACTAAGTGGTAGGCAGTATTAATTGAAACAAGTTACTCAAGTCTCATCCGAAGGCAATCTGCTTCACCCTCCTGCTTTTAACATTCAGCCTTTTCTTACAACATAAGCACCGCTGGATCCAGTCACTTCAAAGAGGTGATTTTGCACAAAGTTGAAGGTACTCACATATAAAAACACTGAGAGGTATCAGTATGTCCTTAGACAGCTAACTCAGTTGAGAATCCTCAGAGTGCTAGGCTCTCTTCCCGTTAACAATCATGTCTCTCTTAGAAGGCCTACAGGGCATCTTCCATTCTCTGGAATGGGGCAATTTGGAAAAAACCTGGAGTCCTCATCCCTGAAAATCTTGAGAGGTAGGTAGTATTCCATGAAACAACTAACTCAATTCACAATGCTGAAGAAAGTGTTTGACCCTCTTCCTTCTAACATTCATGGTTTTCTTACAAGAGCCACAGTGTTTCTCCATTCACTTCACAGAGGCAATTTTGCACAAAGGTGATCTTCTTAGCACATGAAAACTCGGACAAGCAGGCAGTATTCCTTTAAAAAGCTAAGTCAATTCACAATGCTAAACAAGTTGCCAAGCCCTGTTGCTTCTAACATTCATGACTCTCTTACAAGAGCTACCAGGACTCTTCCATTCGCTTGTATGGGATATTTAGCCAAAGTTGTGTTCCTGACCCATGAAAACGCTGAGAGGTACTCAGTATTCCTTTACACAGCTAACTCAGTTCACAATGCTGAACAAGGTGGTAGACCCTTTTCTTTCTAACATTAATGATTCTCTCTCAAATTCAACAGTGCTTCTTCCAATCCCTTTTAGGGGGTTATATTGCACAAAGGTGGTATTCCTCACCCATGAACACACTGAGTTGTAGGCATTATTACTTGAAAGAAGTATATCAATTCTCCTTGGGAAACAAGGTGCTTGACCCTCCTGTTTCTAACATTCCTACTTCTCTTCCAAGAGTTGGAGGGTTGGTTCCCTTGACTTGAAAGAGGTAACTTTGCACAAACTTGAGGATCCTCACCCATAAAAACACTGAGAGTTAGGCAGTATTCCCTTCAACAGGTAACTCAATTCACAATGCTTAAGAGGGTGCTAGACCCTCTTGCTTCTAACATTAATCATTGTCTTACAAGAGCTACAGTATGCCTCCTTTCACTTGAATGGCCTATTTTACAGAACATTGAAGTTTCTCCCCGTGAAAACACTGACAGTTACGCAGTGTTCCCTTAAACAGGTAACTCAATTCACCATGCTTCACAAGTTGCTTGACCCTCTTGCTTGTAACACTTATGGTTCTCTTACAGGAGAAACAGTGCTTCTTCCTTACATTGCAACAGGCCTATTTTGCACAAAGCTACTATTCTTCACACTGTAAAAGCCTGAGAGACAGGTAGTATTCCTTTGTAAAGCTCACTCAATTCTCACTTTTGAACAACGTTCCAGACCCTCTTGCTCCTAGAATGAATGGTTTTCATACATCCTAAACTGTTCTTCTTCCATTCAGTTGAATGCAGCTATTTGGCCCAACGGTGATGTTCCTCACCCATGAAAAAAGTCAGGGGTAGTCAGTATTCCTTTCAAAAAGTAACTCATTTCTCATAGGGAGACAAGTTGCAAAATATTCCTGCCTCTCACACACTGCATCAGGCCCTGAGGTACAAGTGTATGTCCATTTCGCTGGAAGCGGGTATTTTTCAAGGAGTGAATGATTCTCCATTGTCAAAGGCTTTCATTTGGCCAGCATTCCTTTCACATGCTAATTCAACTCTCACAGGGAAACAATGTGCTTGCAACTCCTGCTGCAAACCTTGACATCTGCTTGCAAGAGACACAGTGCCTGTTCCATTCAGTGGAAAGGTCTATTGGCACAAAGACAGAAATGCTCACACTGTCAAACCCTGATAGATAGGCAGTGTTCCTTTTGAAGGCTAAATCAATTGAAGCTGCTAAACAAAGTGCTAGAGCACCTTTCCTGTAAGCTTTGTGGTTCTCCTACCAGACACCCAGTAATCCTTCCCTTCATTGAAACAGGCAATTTTGCAGCAAAAGGAAGTTCCTCACACTTTCAAACCCTGAGTGGCAGGTGGTCTTCCTTTAAAAACTTCACTCTACTCACACTGTTACACAAGTTGCTAGACCCTCTTGCTTCTACCCTCAAACATTTTCTTAGAAGAGCCTCAGAGATTCTTCCATTCTTTTCAAAGGGTGATGTTGCACAAAGGTGATACTCCTCATCCCTGGAAACACTAAGTGGTAGGCAGTATTAATTGAAACAAGTTACTCAAGTCTCATCCGAAGACAATCTGCTTCACCCTCCTGCTTGTAACATTCAGCCTTTTCTTACAACATAAGCACCGCTGGATCCAGTCACTTCAAAGAGGTGATTTTGCACAAAGTTGAAGGTACTCACACATAAAAACACTGAGAGGTATCAGTATGTCCTTAGACAGCTAACTCAGTTGAGAATCCTCAGAGTGCTAGGCTCTCTTCCTGTTAACAGTCCTGTCTCTCTTAGAAGGCCTACAGGGCATCTTCCATTCTCTGGAATGGGGCAATTTGGAAAAAACCTGGAGTCCTCATCCCTGAAAATCTTGACAGGTAGGTAGTATTCCATGAAACAACTAACTCAATTCACAATGCTGAAGAAAGTGTTTGACCCTCTTCCTTCTAACATTCATGGTTTTCTTACAAGAGCTACAGTGTTTCTCCATTCACTTCACAGAGGCAATTTTGCACAAAGGTGATCTTCTTAGCACATGAAAACTCGGACAAGCAGGCAGTATTCCTTTAAAAAGCTAAGTCAATTCACAATGCTAAACAAGTTGCCAAGCCCTGTTGCTTCTAACATTCATGACTACCAGGAATTTTCCATTCGCTTGTATGGGATATTTTGCAAAGTTGTGTTCCTGACCCATGAAAACGCTGAGAGGTACTCAGTATTCCTTTACACAGCTAACTCTGTTCACAATGCTGAACAAGGTAGTAGACCCTTTTCTTTCTAACATTAATGATTCTCTCTCAAATTCGACAGTGCTTCTTCCAATCCCTTTAGGGGGTTATATTGCACAAAGGTGGTATTCCTCACCCATGAACACACTGAGTTGTAGGCATTATTCCTTGAAAGAAGTATATCAATTGTCCTTGGGAAACAAGGTAATTGACCCTCCTGTTTCTAACATTCCTACTTCTCTTCCAAGAGTTGGAAGGTTGGTTCCCTTGACTTGAAAGAGGTAATTTTGCACAAACTTGAAGATCCTCACCCATAAAAACACTGAGAGTTAGGCAGTATTCCCTTCAACAGGTAACTCAATTCACAATGCTTAAGAGGGTGCTAGACCCTCTTGCTTCTAACATTAATCATTGTCTTACAAGAGCTACAGTATGCCTCCTTTCACTTGAGAGGCCTATTTTGCAGAACATTGAAGTTTCTCCCCGTGAAAACACTGACAGTTACGCAGTGTTCCCTTAAACAGGTAACTCAATTCACCATGCTTCACAAGTTGCTTGACCCTCTTGCTTGTAACACTTATGGTTCTCTTACATGAGAAACAGTGCTCATTCCTCACATTGCAACATGCCTATTTTGCACAAAGCTACTATTCTTCACACTGTAAAAGCCTGAGAGACAGGTAGTATTCCTTTGTAAAGCTCACTCAATTCTCACTTTTGAACAACATTCCAGACCCCCTTGCTCCTAGAATGAATGGTTTTCATACATCCTAAACTGTTCTTCTTCCATTCAGTTGAATGCAGCTATTTGGCCAAACGGTGATGTTCCTCACCCATGAAAAAAGTCAGGGGTAGTCAGTATTCCTTTCAAAAGGTAACTCATTTCTCATAGGGAGACAAGTTGCAAAATATTCCTGCCTCTCACACACTGTATAAGGCCCTGAGGTACAAGTGTGTGTCCATTTCGCCGGAAGCAGGTATTTTTCAAGGAGTGAATGATTCTCCATTGTCAAAGGCTTTCATTTGGCCAGCATTCCTTTCACATGCTAATTCAACTCTCACAGGGAAACAATGTGCTTGCAACTCCTGCTGCAAACCTTGACATCTGCTTGCAAGAGACACAGTGCCTGTTCCATTCAGTGGAAAGGTCTATTGGCACAAAGACGGAAATGCTCACACTGTCAAACCCTGACAGATAGGCAGTGTCCCTTTTGAAGGCTAAATCAATTGAAGCTGCTAAACAAAGTGCTAGAGCACCTTTCCTGGAAGCTTTGTGGTTCTCCTACCAGACACCCAGTAATCCTTCCCTTCATTGAAACAGGCAATTTTGCAGCAAAAGGAAGTTCCTCACACTTTCAAACCCTGAGTGGCAGGTGGTCTTCCTTTAAAAATTTCACTCTACTCACACTGTTATACAAGTTGCTAGACCCTCTTGCTTCTACCCTCAAACATTTTCTTAGAAGAGATTCAGAGATTCTTCCATTCTCTTCAAAGGGTGATGTTGCACAAAGGTGATACTCCTCATCCCTGGAAACACTAAGTGGTAGGCAGTATTCCTTGAAACAAGTTACTCAAGTCTCATCCGAAGACAATCTGCTTCACCCTCCTGCTTGTAACATTCAGCCTTTTCTTACAACATAAGCACCGCTGGATCCAGTCACTTCAAAGAGGTGATTTTGCACAAAGTTGAAGGTACTCACACATAAAAACACTGAGAGGTATCAGTATGTCCTTAGACAGCTAACTCAGTTGAGAATCCTCAGAGTGCTAGGCTCTCTTCCTGTTAACAGTCCTGTCTCTCTTAGAAGGCCTACAGGGCATCTTCCATTCTCTGGAATGGGGCAATTTGGAAAAAACCTGGAGTCCTCATCCCTGAAAATCTTGAGAGGTAGGTAGTATTCCATGAAACAACTAACTCAATTCACAATGCTGAAGGAAGTGTTTGACCCTCTTCCTTCTAACATTCATGGATTTCTTACAAGAGCTACAGTGTTTCTCCTTTCACTTCACAGAGATAATTTTGCACAAAGGTGATCTTCTTAGCACATGAAAACTGACAAGCAGACAGTATTCATTTAAAAAGCTAAGTCAATTCACAATGCTAAAAAAGTTGCCAAGCCCTGTTGCTTCTAACATTCATGACTCTCTTACAAGAGCTACCAGGAATTTTCCATTCGCTTGTATGGGATATTTTGCAAAGTTGTGTTCCTGACCCATGAAAACGCTGAGAGGTACTCAGTATTCCTTTACACAGCTAACTCAGTTCACAATGCTGAACAAGGTGGTAGACCCTTTTCTTTCTAACATTAATGATTCTCTCTCAAATTCAACAGTGCTTCTTCCAATCCCTTTTAGGGGGTTATATTGCACAAAGGTGGTATTCCTCACCCATGAACACACTGAGTTGTAGGCATTATTACTTGAAAGAAGTATATCAATTCTCCTTGGGAAACAAGGTGCTTGACCCTCCTGTTTCTAACATTCCTACTTCTCTTCCAAGAGTTGGTGGGTTGGTTCCCTTGACTTGAAAGAGGTAACTTTGCACAAACTTGAGGATCCTCACCCATAAAAACACTGAGAGTTAGGCAGTATTCCCTTCAACAGGTAACTCAATTCACAATGCTTAAGAGGGTGCTAGACCCTCTTGCTTCTAACATTAATCATTGTCTTACAAGAGCTACAGTATGCCTCCTTTCACTTGAATGGCCTATTTTACAGAACATTGAAGTTTCTCCCCGTGAAAACACTGACATTTACGCAGTGTTCCCTTAAACAGGTAACTCAATTCACCATGCTTCACAAGTTGCTTGACCCTCTTGCTTGTAACACTTATGGTTCTCTTACAGGAGAAACAGTGCTTCTTCCTTACATTGCAACAGGCCTATTTTGCACAAAGCTACTATTCTTCACACTGTAAAAGCCTGAGAGACAGGTAGTATTCCTTTGTAAAGCTCACTCAATTCTCACTTTTGAACAACGTTCCAGACCCTCTTGCTCCTAGAATGAATGGTTTTCATACATCCTAAACTGTTCTTCTTCCATTCAGTTGAATGCAGCTATTTGGCCCAACGGTGATGTTCCTCACCCATGAAAAAAGTCAGGGGTAGTCAGTATTCCTTTCAAAAGGTAACTCATTTCTCATAGGGAGACAAGTTGCAAAATATTCCTGCCTCTCACACACTGCATCAGGCCCTGAGGTACAAGTGTATGTCCATTTCGCTGGAAGGGCTTATTTTTCAAGGAGTGAATGATTCTCCATTGTCAAAGGCTTTCATTAGGCCAGCATTCCTTTCACATGCTAATTCAACTCTCACAGGGAAACAATGTGCTTGCAACTCCTGCTGCAAACCTTGACATCTGCTTGCAAGAGACACAGTGCCTGTTCCATTCAGTGGAAAGGTCTATTGGCACAAAGATGGAAATGCTCACACTGTCAAAACCTGACAGATATTTAGTGTTCCTTTTGAATGCTAAATCAATTGAAGCTGCTAAACAAAGTGCTAGAGCAACTTTCCTGTAAGCTTTGTGGTTCTCCTACCAGACACCCAGTAATCCTTCCCTTCATTGAAACAGGCAATTTTGCACCAAAAGCAAGTTCCTCACACTTTCAAACCCTGAGTGGCAGGTGGTCTTCCTTTGAAAACTTCACTCTACTCACACTTTTACACAAGTTGCTAGACCCTCTTGCTTCTAACCTCAAACATTTTCTTAGAAGAGCCTCAGAGATTCTTCCATTCTTTTCAAAGGGTGATGTTGCACAAAGGTGATACTCCTCATCACTGGAAACACTAAGTGGTAGGCAGTATTCCTTGAAACAAGTTACTCAAGTCTCATCCGAAGACAATCTGCTTCACCCTCCTGCTTGTAACATTCAGCCTTTTCTTACAACATAAGCACCGCTGGATCCAGTCACTTCAAAGAGGTGATTTTGCACAAAGTTGAAGGTACTCACACATAAAAACACTGAGAGGTATCAGTATGTCCTTAGACAGCTAACTCAGTTGAGAATCCTCAGAGTGCTAGGCTCTCTTCCTGTTAACAGTCCTGTCTCTCTTAGAAGGCCTACAGGGCATCTTCCATTCTCTGGAATGGGGCAATTTGGAAAAAACTTGGAGTCCTCATCCCTGAAAATCTTGAGACGTAGGTAGTATTCCATGAAACAACTAACTCAATTCACAATGCTGAAGGAAGTGTTTGACCCTCTTCCTTCTAACATTCATGGATTTCTTACAAGAGCTACAGTGTTTCTCCTTTCACTTCACAGAGTTAATTTTGCACAAAGGTGATCTTCTTAGCACATGAAAACTGACAAGCAGACAGTATTCATTTAAAAAGCTAAGTCAATTCACAATGCTAAACAAGTTGCCAAGCCCTGTTGCTTCTAACATTCATGACTCTCTTACAAGAGCTACCAGGAATTTTCCATTCGCTTGTATGAGATATTTTGCAAAGTTGTGTTCCTGACCCATGAAAACGCTGAGAGGTACTCAGTATTCCTTTACACAGCTAACTCAGTTCACAATGCTGAACAAGGTGGTAGACGCTTTTCTTTCTAACATTAATGATTCTCTCTCAAGTTCGACAGTGCTTCTTCCAATCCCTTTTAGGGGGTTATATTGCACAAAGGTGGTATTCCTCACCCATGAACACACTGAGTTGTAGGCATTATTCCTTGAAAGAAGTATATCAATTCTCCTTGGGAAACACGGTGCTTGACCCTCCTGTTTCTAACATTCCTACTTCTCTTCCAAGAGTTGGAGGGGTGGTTCCCTTGACTTGAAAGAGGTAATTTTGCACAAACTTGAGGATCCTCACCCATAAAAACACTGAGAGTTAGGCAGTATTCCCTTCAACAGGTAACTCAATTCACAATGCTTAAGAGGGTGCTAGACCCTCTTGCTTCTAACATTAATCATTGTCTTACAAGAGCTACAGTATGCCTCCTTTCACTTGAGAGGCCTATTTTGCAGAATATTGAAGTTTCTCCCCGTGAAAACACTGACAGTTACGCAGTGTTCCCTTAAACAGGTAACTCAATTCACCATGCTTCACAAGTTGCTTGGCCCTCTTGCTTGTAACACTTATGGTTCTCTTACATGAGAAACAGTGCTTCTTCCTCACATTGCAACATGCCTATTTTGCACAAAGCTACTATTCTTCACACTGTAAAAGCCTGAGAGACAGGTAGTATTCCTTTGTAAAGCTCACTCAATTCTCACTTTTGAACAACGTTCCAGACCCCCTTGCTCCTAGAATGAATGGTTTTCATACATCCTAAACTGTTTTTCTTCCATTCAGTTGAATGCAGCTATTTGGCCCAACGGTGATGTTCCTCACCCATGAAAAAACTCAGGGGTAGTCAGTATTCCTTTCAAAAGGTAACTCATTTCTCATAGGGAGACAAGTTGCAAAATATTCCTGCCTCTCACACACTGCATCAGGCCCTGAGGTACAAGTGTGTGTCCATTTCGCCGGAAGCAGGTATTTTTCAAGGAGTGAATGATTCTCCATTGTCAAAGGCTTTCATTTGGCCAGCATTCCTTTCACATGCTAATTCAACTCTCACAGGGAAACAATGTGCTTGCAACTCCTGCTGCAAACCTTGACATCTGCTTGCAAGAGACACAGTGCCTGTTCCATTCAGTGGAAAGGTCTATTGGCACAAAGACGGAAATGCTCACACTGTCAAACCCTGACAGGTAGGCAGTGTCCCTTTTGAAGGCTAAATCAATTGAAGCTGCTAAACAAAGTGCTAGAGCACCTTTCCTGTAAGCTTTGTGGTTCTCCTACCAGACACCCAGTAATCCTTCCCTTCATTGAAACAGGCAATTTTGCAGCAAAAGGAAGTTCCTCACACTTTCAAACCCTGAGTGGCAGGTGGTCTTCCTTTGAAAACTTCACTCTACTCACACTTTTACACAAGTTGCTAGACCCTCTTGCTTCTAACCTCAAACATTTTCTTAGAAGAGCCTCAGAGATTCTTCCATTCTTTTCAAAGGGTGATGTTGCACAAAGGTGATACTCCTCATCACTGGAAACCCTAAGTGGTAGGCAGTATTCCTTGAAACAAGTTACTCAAGTCTCATCCGAAGACAATCTGCTTCACCCTCCTGCTTGTAACATTCAGCCTTTTCTTACAACATAAGCACCGCTGGATCCAGTCACTTCAAAGAGGAGATTTTGCACAAAGTTGAAGGTACTCACACATAAAAACACTGAGAGGTATCAGTATGTCCTTAGACAGCTAACTCAGTTGAGAATCCTCAGAGTGCTAGGCTCTCTTCCCGTTAACAGTCCTGTCTCTCTTAGAAGGCCTACAGGGCATCTTCCATTCTCTGGAATGGGGCAATTTGGAAAAAACCTGGAGTCCTCATCCCTGAAAATCTGGAGAGGTAGGTAGTATTCCATGAAACAACTAACTCAATTCACAATGCTGAAGGAAGTGTTTGACCCTCTTCCTTCTAACATTCAAGGATTTCTTACAAGAGCTACAGTGTTTCTCCTTTCACTTCACAGAGTTAATTTTGCACAAAGGTGATCTTCTTAGCACATGAAAACTCGGACAAGCAGGCAGTATTCCTTTAAAAAGCTAAGTCAATTCACAATGCTAAACAAGTTGCCAAGCCCTGTTGCTTCTAACATTCATGACTCTCTTACAAGAGCTACCAGGACTCTTCCATTCGCTTGTATGGGATATTTAGCCAAAGTTGTGTTCCTGACCCATGAAAACGCTGAGAGGTACTCAGTATTCCTTTACACAGCTAACTCAGTTCACAATGCTGAACAAGGTGGTAGACCCTTTTCTTTCTAACATTAATGATTCTCTCTCAAATTCAACAGTGCTTCTTCCAATCCCTTTTAGGGGGTTATATTGCACAAAGGTGGTATTCCTCACCCATGAACACACTGAGTTGTAGGCATTATTACTTGAAAGAAGTATATCAATTCTCCTTGGGAAACAAGGTGCTTGACCCTCCTGTTTCTAACATTCCTACTTCTCTTCCAAGAGTTGGAGGGTTGGTTCCCTTGACTTGAAAGAGGTAACTTTGCACAAACTTGAGGATCCTCACCCATAAAAACACTGAGAGTTAGGCAGTATTCCCTTCAACAGGTAACTCAATTCACAATGCTTAAGAGGGTGCTAGACCCTCTTGCTTCTAACATTAATCATTGTCTTACAAGAGCTACAGTATGCCTCCTTTCACTTGAATGGCCTATTTTACAGAACATTGAAGTTTCTCCCCGTGAAAACACTGACAGTTACGCAGTGTTCCCTTAAACAGGTAACTCAATTCACCATGCTTCACAAGTTGCTTGACCCTCTTGCTTGTAACACTTATGGTTCTCTTACAGGAGAAACAGTGCTTCTTCCTTACATTGCAACAGGCCTATTTTGCACAAAGCTACTATTCTTCACACTGTAAAAGCCTGAGAGACAGGTAGTATTCCTTTGTAAAGCTCACTCAATTCTCACTTTTGAACAACGTTCCAGACCCTCTTGCTCCTAGAATGAATGGTTTTCATACATCCTAAACTGTTCTTCTTCCATTCAGTTGAATGCAGCTATTTGGCCCAACGGTGATGTTCCTCACCCATGAAAAAAGTCAGGGGTAGTCAGTATTCCTTTCAAAAAGTAACTCATTTCTCATAGGGAGACAAGTTGCAAAATATTCCTGCCTCTCACACACTGCATCAGGCCCTGAGGTACAAGTGTATGTCCATTTCGCTGGAAGCGGGTATTTTTCAAGGAGTGAATGATTGTCCATTGTCAAAGGCTTTCATTTGGCCAGCATTCCTTTCACATGCTAATTCAACTCTCACAGGGAAACAATGTGCTTGCAACTCCTGCTGCAAACCTTGACATCTGCTTGCAAGAGACACAGTGCCTGTTCCATTCAGTGGAAAGGTCTATTGGCACAAAGACGGAAATGCTCACACTGTCAAACCCTGACAGATAGGCAGTGTTCCTTTTGAAGGCTAAATCAATTGAAGCTGCTAAACAAAGTGCTAGAGCACCTTTCCTGTAAGCTTTGTGGTTCTCCTACCAGACACCCAGTAATCCTTCCCTTCATTGAAACAGGCAATTTTGCAGCAAAAGGAAGTTCCTCACACTTTCAAACCCTGAGTGGCAGGTGGTCTTCCTTTAAAAACTTCACTCTACTCACACTGTTACACAAGTTGCTAGACCCTCTTGCTTCTACCCTCAAACATTTTCTTAGAAGAGCCTCAGAGATTCTTCCATTCTTTTCAAAGGGTGATGTTGCACAAAGGTGATACTCCTCATCCCTGGAAACACTAAGTGGTAGGCAGTATTAATTGAAACAAGTTACTCAAGTCTCATCCGAAGACAATCTGCTTCACCCTCCTGCTTGTAACATTCAGCCTTTTCTTACAACATAAGCACCGCTGGATCCAGTCACTTCAAAGAGGTGATTTTGCACAAAGTTGAAGGTACTCACACATAAAAACACTGAGAGGTATCAGTATGTCCTTAGACAGCTAACTCAGTTGAGAATCCTCAGAGTGCTAGGCTCTCTTCCTGTTAACAGTCCTGTCTCTCTTAGAAGGCCTACAGGGCATCTTCCATTCTCTGGAATGGGGCAATTTGGAAAAAACCTGGAGTCCTCATCCCTGAAAATCTTGACAGGTAGGTAGTATTCCATGAAACAACTAACTCAATTCACAATGCTGAAGAAAGTGTTTGACCCTCTTCCTTCTAACATTCATGGTTTTCTTACAAGAGCTACAGTGTTTCTCCATTCACTTCACAGAGGCAATTTTGCACAAAGGTGATCTTCTTAGCACATGAAAACTCGGACAAGCAGGCAGTATTCCTTTAAAAAGCTAAGTCAATTCACAATGCTAAACAAGTTGCCAAGCCCTGTTGCTTCTAACATTCATGACTACCAGGAATTTTCCATTCGCTTGTATGGGATATTTTGCAAAGTTGTGTTCCTGACCCATGAAAACGCTGAGAGGTACTCAGTATTCCTTTACACAGCTAACTCTGTTCACAATGCTGAACAAGGTAGTAGACCCTTTTCTTTCTAACATTAATGATTCTCTCTCAAATTCGACAGTGCTTCTTCCAATCCCTTTTAGGGGGTTATATTGCACAAAGGTGGTATTCCTCACCCATGAACACACTGAGTTGTAGGCATTATTCCTTGAAAGAAGTATATCAATTGTCCTTGGGAAACAAGGTAATTGACCCTCCTGTTTCTAACATTCCTACTTCTCTTCCAAGAGTTGGAAGGTTGGTTCCCTTGACTTGAAAGAGGTAATTTTGCACAAACTTGAAGATCCTCACCCATAAAAACACTGAGAGTTAGGCAGTATTCCCTTCAACAGGTAACTCAATTCACAATGCTTAAGAGGGTGCTAGACCCTCTTGCTTCTAACATTAATCATTGTCTTACAAGAGCTACAGTATGCCTCCTTTCACTTGAGAGGCCTATTTTGCAGAACATTGAAGTTTCTCCCCGTGAAAACACTGACAGTTACGCAGTGTTCCCTTAAACAGGTAACTCAATTCACCATGCTTCACAAGTTGCTTGACCCTCTTGCTTGTAACACTTATGGTTCTCTTACATGAGAAACAGTGCTCATTCCTCACATTGCAACATGCCTATTTAGCACAAAGCTACTATTCTTCACACTGTAAAAGCCTGAGAGACAGGTAGTATTCCTTTGTAAAGCTCACTCAATTCTCACTTTTGAACAACATTCCAGACCCCCTTGCTCCTAGAATGAATGGTTTTCATACATCCTAAACTGTTCTTCTTCCATTCAGTTGAATGCAGCTATTTGGCCAAACGGTGATGTTCCTCACCCATGAAAAAAGTCAGGGGTAGTCAGTATTCCTTTCAAAAGGTAACTCATTTCTCATAGGGAGACAAGTTGCAAAATATTCCTGCCTCTCACACACTGTATCAGGCCCTGAGGTACAAGTGTGTGTCCATTTCGCCGGAAGCAGGTATTTTTCAAGGAGTGAATGATTCTCCATTGTCAAAGGCTTTCATTTGGCCAGCATTCCTTTCACATGCTAATTCAACTCTCACAGGGAAACAATGTGCTTGCAACTCCTGCTGCAAACCTTGACATCTGCTTGCAAGAGACACAGTGCCTGTTCCATTCAGTGGAAAGGTCTATTGGCACAAAGACGGAAATGCTCACACTGTCAAACCCTGACAGATAGGCAGTGTCCCTTTTGAAGGCTAAATCAATTGAAGCTGCTAAACAAAGTGCTAGAGCACCTTTCCTGTAAGCTTTGTGGTTCTCCTACCAGACACCCAGTAATCCTTCCCTTCATTGAAACAGGCAATTTTGCAGCAAAAGGAAGTTCCTCACACTTTCAAACCCTGAGTGGCAGGTGGTCTTCCTTTAAAAATTTCACTCTACTCACACTGTTATACAAGTTGCTAGACCCTCTTGCTTCTACCCTCAAACATTTTCTTAGAAGAGCCTCAGAGATTCTTCCATTCTCTTCAAAGGGTGATGTTGCACAAAGGTGATACTCCTCATCCCTGGAAACACTAAGTGGTAGGCAGTATTCCTTGAAACAAGTTACTCAAGTCTCATCCGAAGACAATCTGCTTCACCCTCCTGCTTGTAACATTCATCCTTTTCTTACAACATAAGCATCGCTGGATCCAGTCACTTCAAAGAGGTGATTTTGCACAAAGTTGAAGGTACTCACACATAAAAACACTGAGAGGTATCAGTATGTCCTTAGACAGCTAACTCAGTTGAGAATCCTCAGAGTCCTAGGCTCTCTTCCCGTTAACAGTCCTGTCTCTCTTAGAAGGCCTACAGGGCATCTTCCATTCTCTGGAATGGGGCAATTTGGAAAAAACCTGGAGTCCTCATCCCTGAAAATCTTGAGAGGTAGGTAGTATTCCATGAAACAACTAACTCAATTCACAATGCTGAAGAAGGTGTTTGACCCTCTTCCTTCTAACATTCATGGTTTTCTTACAAGAGCCACAGTGTTTCTCCATTCACTTCACAGAGGCAATTTTGCACAAAGGTGATCTTCTTAGCACATGAAAACTCGGACAAGCAGGCAGTATTCCTTTAAAAAGCTAAGTCAATTCACAATGCTAAACAAGTTGCCAAGCCCTGTTGCTTCTAACATTCATGACTCTCTTACAAGAGCTACCAGGACTGTTCCATTCGCTTGTATGGGATATTTAGCCAAAGTTGTGTTCCTGACCCATGAAAACGCTGAGAGGTACTCAGTATTCCTTTACACAGCTAACTCAGTTCACAATGCTGAACAAGGTGGTAGACCCTTTTCTTTCTAACATTAATGATTCTCTCTCAAATTCAACAGTGCTTCTTCCAATCCCTTTTAGGGGGTTATATTGCACAAAGGTGGTATTCCTCACCCATGAACACACTGAGTTGTAGGCATTATTACTTGAAAGAAGTATATCAATTCTCCTTGGGAAACAAGGTGCTTGACCCTCCTGTTTCTAACATTCCTACTTCTCTTCCAAGAGTTGGAGGGTTGGTTCCCTTGACTTGAAAGAGGTAACTTTGCACAAACTTGAGGATCCTCACCCATAAAAACACTGAGAGTTAGGCAGTATTCCCTTCAACAGGTAACTCAATTCACAATGCTTAAGAGGGTGCTAGATCCTCTTGCTTCTAACATTAATCATTGTCTTACAAGAGCTACAGTATGCCTCCTTTCACTTGAATGGCCTATTTTACAGAACATTGAAGTTTCTCCCCGTGAAAACACTGACAGTTACGCAGTGTTCCCTTAAACAGGTAACTCAATTCACCATGCTTCACAAGTTGCTTGACCCTCTTGCTTGTAACACTTATGGTTCTCTTACAGGAGAAACAGTGCTTCTTCCTTACATTGCAACAGGCCTATTTTGCACAAAGCTACTATTCTTCACACTGTAAAAGCCTGAGAGACAGGTAGTATTCCTTTGTAAAGCTCACTCAATTCTCACTTTTGAACAACGTTCCAGACCCTCTTGCTCCTAGAATGAATGGTTTTCATACATCCTAAACTGTTCTTCTTCCATTCAGTTGAATGCAGCTATTTGGCCCAACGGTGATGTTCCTCACCCATGAAAAAAGTCACGGGTACTCAGTATTCCTTTCAAAAGGTAACTCATTTCTCATAGGGAGACAAGTTGCAAAATATTCCTGCCTCTCACACACTGCATCAGGCCCTGAGGTACAAGTGTATGTCCATTTCGCTGGAAGCGGGTATTTTTCAAGGAGTGAATGATTCTCCATTGTCAAAGGCTTTCATTTGGCCAGCATTCCTTTCACATGCTAATTCAACTCTCACAGGGAAACAATGTGCTTGCAACTCCTGCTGCAAACCTTGACATCTGCTTGCAAGAGACACAGTGCCTGTTCCATTCAGTGGAAAGGTCTATTGGCACAAAGATGGAAATGCTCACACTGTCAAACCCTGACAGATATTTAGTGTTCCTTTTGAATGCTAAATCAATTGAAGCTGCTAAACAAAGTGCTAGAGCACCTTTCCTGTAAGCTTTGTGGTTCTCCTACCAGACACCCAGTAATCCTTCCCTTCATTGAAACAGGCAATTTTGCACCAAAAGCAAGTTCCTCACACTTTCAAACCCTGAGTGGCAGGTGGTCTTCCTTTGAAAACTTCACTCTACTCACACTTTTACACAAGTTGCTAGACCCTCTTGCTTCTAACCTCAAACATTTTCTTAGAAGAGCCTCAGAGATTCTTCCATTCTTTTCAAAGGGTGATGTTGCACAAAGGTGATACTCCTCATCACTGGAAACACTAAGTGGTAGGCAGTATTCCTTGAAACAAGTTACTCAAGTCTCATCCGAAGACAATCTGCTTCACCCTCCTGCTTGTAACATTCAGCCTTTTCTTACAACATAAGCACCGCTGGATCCAGTCACTTCAAAGAGGTGATTTTGCACAAAGTTGAAGGTACTCACACATAAAAACACTGAGAGGTATCAGTATGTCCTTAGACAGCTAACTCAGTTGAGAATCCTCAGAGTGCTAGGCTCTCTTCCTGTTAACAGTCCTGTCTCTCTTAGAAGGCCTACAGGGCATCTTCCATTCTCTGGAATGGGGCAATTTGGAAAAAACCTGGAGTCCTCATCCCTGAAAATCTTGAGAGGTAGGTAGTATTCCATGAAACAACTAACTCAATTCACAATGCTGAAGGAAGTGTTTGACCCTCTTCCTTCTAACATTCATGGATTTCTTACAAGAGCTACAGTGTTTCTCCTTTCACTTCACAGAGTTAATTTTGCACAAAGGTGATCTTCTTAGCACATGAAAACTGACAAGCAGACAGTATTCATTTAAAAAGCTAAGTCAATTCACAATGCTAAACAAGTTGCCAAGCCCTGTTGCTTCTAACATTCATGACTCTCTTACAAGAGCTACCAGGAATTTTCCATTCGCTTGTATGGGATATTTTGCAAAGTTGTGTTCCTGACCCATGAAAACGCTGAGAGGTACTCAGTATTCCTTTACACAGCTAACTCAGTTCACAATGCTGAACAAGTTGGTAGACCCTTTTCTTTCTAACATTAATGATTCTCTCTCAAGTTCGACAGTGCTTCTTCCAATCCCTTTTAGCGGGTTATATTGCACAAAGGTGGTATTCCTCACCCATGAACACACTGAGTTGTAGGCATTATTCCTTGAAAGAAGTATATCAATTCTCCTTGGGAAACACGGTGCTTGACCCTCCTGTTTCTAACATTCCTACTTCTCTTCCAAGAGTTGGAGGGGTGGTTCCCTTGACTTGAAAGAGGTAATTTTGCACAAACTTGAGGATCCTCACCCATAAAAACACTGAGAGTTAGGCAGTATTCCCTTCAACAGGTAACTCAATTCACAATGCTTAAGAGGGTGCTAGACCCTCTTGCTTCTAACATTAATCATTGTCTTACAAGAGCTACAGTATGCCTCCTTTCACTTGAGAGGCCTATTTTGCAGAATATTGAAGTTTCTCCCCGTGAAAACACTGACAGTTACGCAGTGTTCCCTTAAACAGGTAACTCAATTCACCATGCTTCACAAGTTGCTTGACCCTCTTGCTTGTAACACTTATGGTTCTCTTACATGAGAAACAGTGCTTCTTCCTCACATTGCAACATGCCTATTTTGCACAAAGCTACTATTCTTCACACTGTAAAAGCCTGAGAGACAGGTAGTATTCCTTTGTAAAGCTCACTCAATTCTCACTTTTGAACAACGTTCCAGACCCCCTTGCTCCTAGAATGAATGGTTTTCATACATCCTAAACTGTTCTTCTTCCATTCAGTTGAATGCAGCTATTTGGCCCAACGGTGATGTTCCTCACCCATGAAAAAACTCAGGGGTAGTCAGTATTCCTTTCAAAAGGTAACTCATTTCTCATAGGGAGACAAGTTGCAAAATATTCCTGCCTCTCACACACTACATCAGGCCCTGAGGTACAAGTGTGTGTCCATTTCGCCGGAAGCAGGTATTTTTCAAGGAGTGAATGATTCTCCATTGTCAAAGTCTTTCATTTGGCCAGCATTCCTTTCACATGCTAATTCAACTCTCACAGGGAAACAATGTGCTTGCAACTCCTGCTGCAAACCTTGACATCTGCTTGCAAGAGACACAGTGCCTGTTCCATTCAGTGGAAAGGTCTATTGGCACAAAGACGGAAATGCTCACACTGTCAAACCCTGACAGGTAGGCAGTGTCCCTTTTGAAGGCTAAATCAATTGAAGCTGCTAAACAAAGTGCTAGAGCACCTTTCCTGTAAGCTTTGTGGTTCTCCTACCAGACACCCAGTAATCCTTCCCTTCATTGAAACAGGCAATTTTGCAGCAAAAGGAAGTTCCTCACACTTTCAAACCCTGAGTGGCAAGTGGTCTTCCTTTAAAAATTTCACTCTACTCACACTGTTATACAAGTTGCTAGACCCTCTTGCTTCTACCCTCAAACATTTTCTTAGAAGAGATTCAGAGATTCTTCCATTCTCTTCAAAGGGTGATGTTGCACAAAGGTGATACTCCTCATCCCCGGAAACACTAAGTGGTAGGCAGTATTCCTTGAAACAAGTTACTCAAGTCTCATCCGAAGACAATCTGCTTCACCCTCCTGCTTGTAACATTCATCCTTTTCTTACAACATAAGCATCGCTGGATCCAGTCACTTCAAAGAGGTGATTTTGCACAAAGTTGAAGGTACTCACACATAAAAACACTGAGAGGTATCAGTATGTCCTTAGACAGCTAACTCAGTTGAGAATCCTCAGAGTCCTAGGCTCTCTTCCCGTTAACAGTCCTGTCTCTCTTAGAAGGCCTACAGGGCATCTTCCATTCTCTGGAATGGGGCAATTTGGAAAAAACCTGGAGTCCTCATCCCTGAAAATCTTGAGAGGTAGGTAGTATTCCATGAAACAACTAACTCAATTCACAATGCTGAAGAAGGTGTTTGACCCTCTTCCTTCTAACATTCATGGTTTTCTTACAAGAGCCACAGTGTTTCTCCATTCACTTCACAGAGGCAATTTTGCACAAAGGTGATCTTCTTAGCACATGAAAACTCGGACAAGCAGGCAGTATTCCTTTAAAAAGCTAAGTCAATTCACAATGCTAAACAAGTTGCCAAGCCCTGTTGCTTATAACATTCATGACTCTCTTACAAGAGCTACCAGGACTCTTCCATTCGCTTGTATGGGATATTTAGCCAAAGTTGTGTTCCTGACCCATGAAAACGCTGAGAGGTACTCAGTATTCCTTTACACAGCTAACTCAGTTCACAATGCTGAACAAGGTGGTAGACCCTTTTCTTTCTAACATTAATGATTCTCTCTCAAATTCAACAGTGCTTCTTCCAATCCCTTTTAGGGGGTTATATTGCACAAAGGTGGTATTCCTCACCCATGAACACACTGAGTTGTAGGCATTATTCCTTGAAAGAAGTATATCAATTCTCCTTGGGAAACAAGGTGCTTGACCCTCCTGTTTCTAACATTCCTACTTCTCTTCCAAGAGTTGGAGGGTTGGTTCCCTTGACTTGAAAGAGGTAACTTTGCACAAACTTGAGGATCCTCACCCATAAAAACACTGAGAGTTAGGCAGTATTCCCTTCAACAGGTAACTCAATTCACAATGCTTAAGAGGGTGCTAGACCCTCTTGCTTCTAACATTAATCATTGTCTTACAAGAGCTACAGTATGCCTCCTTTCACTTGAATGGCCTATTTTACAGAACATTGAAGTTTCTCCCCGTGAAAACACTGACAGTTACGCAGTGTTCCCTTAAACAGGTAACTCAATTCACCATGCTTCACAAGGTGCTTGACCCTCTTGCTTGTAACACTTATGGTTCTCTTACAGGAGAAACAGTGCTTCTTCCTTACATTGCAACAGGCCTATTTTGCACAAAGCTACTATTCTTCACACTGTAAAAGCCTGAGAGACAGGTAGTATTCCTTTGTAAAGCTCACTCAATTCTCACTTTTGAACAACGTTCCAGACCCTCTTGCTCCTAGAATGAATGGTTTTCATACATCCTAAACTGTTCTTCTTCCATTCAGTTGAATGCAGCTATTTGGCCCAACGGTGATGTTCCTCACCCATGAAAAAAGTCAGGGGTAGTCAGTATTCCTTTCAAAAGGTAACTCATTTCTCATAGGGAGACAAGTTGCAAAATATTCCTGCCTCTCACACACTGCATCAGGCCCTGAGGTACAAGTGTATGTCCATTTCGCTGGAAGCGGGTATTTTTCAAGGAGTGAATGATTCTCCATTGTCAAAGGCTTTCATTTGGCCAGCATTCCTTTCACATGCTAATTCAACTCTCACAGGGAAACAATGTGCTTGCAACTCCTGCTGCAAACCTTGACATCTGCTTGCAAGAGACACAGTGCCTGTTCCATTCAGTGGAAAGGTCTATTGGCACAAAGATGGAAATGCTCACACTGTCAAACCCTGACAGATATTTAGTGTTCCTTTTGAATGCTAAATCAATTGAAGCTGCTAAACAAAGTGCTAGAGCAACTTTCCTGTAAGCTTTGTGGTTCTCCTACCAGACACCCAGTAATCCTTCCCTTCATTGAAACAGGCAATTTTGCACCAAAAGCAAGTTCCTCACACTTTCAAACCCTGAGTGGCAGGTGGTCTTCCTTTGAAAACTTCACTCTACTCACACTTTTACACAAGTTGCTAGACCCTCTTGCTTCTAACCTCAAACATTTTCTTAGAAGAGCCTCAGAGATTCTTCCATTCTTTTCAAAGGGTGATGTTGCACAAAGGTGATACTCCTCATCACTGGAAACACTAAGTGGTAGGCAGTATTCCTTGAAACAAGTTACTCAAGTCTCATCCGAAGACAATCTGCTTCACCCTCCTGCTTGTAACATTCAGCCTTTTCTTACAACATAAGCACCGCTGGATCCAGTCACTTCAAAGAGGAGATTTTGCACAAAGTTGAAGGTACTCACACATAAAAACACTGAGAGGTATCAGTATGTCCTTAGACAGCTAACTCAGTTGAGAATCCTCAGAGTGCTAGGCTCTCTTCCCGTTAACAGTCCTGTCTCTCTTAGAAGGCCTACAGGGCATCTTCCATTCTCTGGAATGGGGCAATTTGGAAAAAACCTGGAGTCCTCATCCCTGAAAATCATGAGAGGTAGGTAGTATTCCATGAAACAACTAACTCAATTCACAATGCTGAAGGAAGTGTTTGACCCTCTTCCTTCTAACATTCAAGGATTTCTTACAAGAGCTACAGTGTTTCTCCTTTCACTTCACAGAGTTAATTTTGCACAAAGGTGATCTTCTTAGCACATGAAAACTGACAAGCAGACAGTATTCATTTAAAAAGCTAAGTCAATTCACAATGCTAAACAAGTTGCCAAGCCCTGTTGCTTCTAACATTCATGACTCTCTTACAAGAGCTACCAGGAATTTTCCATTCGCTTGTATGGGATGTTTTGCAAAGTTGTGTTCCTGACCCATGAAAACGCTGAGAGGTACTCAGTATTCCTTTACACAGCTAACTCAGTTCACAATGCTGAACAAGGTGGTAGACCCTTTTCTTTCTAACATTAATGATTCTCTCTCAAGTTCGACAGTGCTTCTTCCAATCCCTTTTAGCGGGTTATATTGCACAAAGGTGGTATTCCTCACCCATGAACACACTGAGTTGTAGGCATTATTCCTTGAAAGAAGTATATCAATTCTCCTTGGGAAACACGGTGCTTGACCCTCCTGTTTCTAACATTCCTACTTCTCTTCCAAGAGTTGGAGGGTTGGTTCCCTTGACTTGAAAGAGGTAATTTTGCACAAACTTGAGGATCCTCACCCATAAAAACACTGAGAGTTAGGCAGTATTCCCTTCAACAGGTAACTCAATTCACAATGCTTAAGAGGGTGCTAGACCCTCTTGCTTCTAACATTAATCATTGTCTTACAAGAGCTACAGTATGCCTCCTTTCACTTGAATGGCCTATTTTACAGAACATTGAAGTTTCTCCCCGTGAAAACACTGACAGTTACGCAGTGTTCCCTTAAACAGGTAACTCAATTCACCATGCTTCACAAGGTGCTTGACCCTCTTGCTTGTAACACTTATGGTTCTCTTACAGGAGAAACAGTGCTTCTTCCTTACATTGCAACAGGCCTATTTTGCACAAAGCTACTATTCTTCACACTGTAAAAGCCTGAGAGACAGGTAGTATTCCTTTGTAAAGCTCACTCAATTCTCACTTTTCAACAACATTCCAGACCCTCTTGCTCCTAAAATGAATGGTTTTCATACATCCTAAACTGTTCTTCTTCCATTCAGTTGAATGCAGCTATTTGGCCAAACGGTGATGTTCCTCACCCATGAAAAACTCAGAGGTAGTCAGTATTCCTTTCAACAGGTAACTTATTTCTCATAGGAAGACAAGTTGCAAAATATTCCTGTCTCTCACACACTGCATCAGGCCCTGAGCTACTAGTGTGTGTCCCTTTCGCCTGAAGAGCGTATTTTTCAAGGAGTGAATGGTTCTCCATTTTCAAAGGCTTTCATTTGGCAAGCATTCCTTTCAAATGCTAATTCAACTCTCACAGGGAAACAATGTGCTTGCAACTCCTGCTGCAAACCTTGACATCTGCTTGCAAGAGACACAGTGCCTGTTCCATTCAGTGGAAAGGTCTATTGGCACAAAGACGGAAATGCTCACACTGTCAAACCCTGACAGATATTTAGTGTTCCTTTTGAATGCTAAATCAATTGAAGCTGCTAAAGAAAGTGCTAGAGCAACTTTCCTGTAAGCTTTGTGGTTCTCCTACCAGACACCCAGTAATCCTTCCCTTCATTGAAACAGGCAATTTTGCACCAAAAGCAAGTTCCTCACACTTTCAAACCCTGAGTGGCAGGTGGTCTTCCTTTGAAAACTTCACTCTACTCACACTTTTACACAAGTTGCTAGACCCTCTTGCTTCTAACCTCAAACATTTTCTTAGAAGAGCCTCAGAGATTCTTCCATTCTTTTCAAAGGGTGATGTTGCACAAAGGTGATACTCCTCATCCCTGGAAACACTAAGTGGTAGGCAGTATTAATTGAAACAAGTTACTCAAGTCTCATCCGAAGGCAATCTGCTTCACCCTCCTGCTTTTAACATTCAGCCTTTTCTTACAACATAAGCACCGCTGGATCCAGTCACTTCAAAGAGGTGATTTTGCACAAAGTTGAAGGTACTCACATATAAAAACACTGAGAGGTATCAGTATGTCCTTAGACAGCTAACTCAGTTGAGAATCCTCAGAGTGCTAGGCTCTCTTTCTGTTAACAGTCCTGTCTCTCTTAGAAGGCCTACAGGGCATCTTCTATTCTCTGGAATGGGGCAATTTGGAAAAAACCTGGAGTCCTCATCCCTGAAAATCTTGAGAGGTAGGCAGTATTCCATGAAACAACTAACTCAATTCACAATGCTGAAGGAAGTGTTTGACCCTCTTCCTTCTAACATTCATGGATTTCTTACAAGAGCTACAGTGTTTCTCCTTTCACTTCACAGAGTTAATTTTGCACAAAGGTGATCTTCTTAGCACATGAAAACTGACAAGCAGACAGTATTCATTTAAAAAGCTAAGTCAATTCACAATGCTAAACAAGTTGCCAAGCCCTGTTGCTTCTAACATTCATGACTCTCTTACAAGAGCTACCAGGAATTTTCCATTCGCTTGTATGGGATATTTTGCAAAGTTGTGTTCCTGACCCATGAAAACGCTGAGAGGTACTCAGTATTCCTTTACACAGCTAACTCAGTTCACAATGCTGAACAAGGTGGTAGACCCTTTTCTTTCTAACATTAATGATTCTCTCTCAAGTTCGACAGTGCTTCTTCCAATCCCTTTTAGGGGGTTATATTGCACAAAGGTGGTATTCCTCACCCATGAACACACTGAGTTGTAGGCATTATTCCTTGAAAGAAGTATATCAATTCTCCTTGGGAAACACGGTGCTTGACCCTCCTGTTTCTAACATTCCTACTTCTCTTCCAAGAGTTGGAGGGTTGGTTCCCTTGACTTGAAAGAGGTAATTTTGCACAAACTTGAGGATCCTCACCCATAAAAACACTGAGAGTTAGGCAGTATTCCCTTCAACAGGTAACTCAATTCACAATGCTTAAGAGGGTGCTAGACCCTCTTGCTTCTAACATTAATCATTGTCTTACAAGAGCTACAGTATGCCTCCTTTCACTTGAATGGCCTATTTTACAGAACATTGAATTTTCTCCCCGTGAAAACACTGACAGTTACGCAGTGTTCCCTTAAACAGGTAACTCAATTCACCATGCTTCACAAGGTGCTTGACCCTCTTGCTTGTAACACTTATGGTTCTCTTACAGGAGAAACAGTGCTTCTTCCTTACATTGCAACAGGCCTATTTTGCACAAAGCTACTATTCTTCACACTGTAAAAGCCTGAGAGACAGGTAGTATTCCTTTGTAAAGCTCACTCAATTCTCACTTTTGAACAACGTTCCAGACCCTCTTGCTCCTAGAATGAATGGTTTTCATACATCCTAAACTGTTCTTCTTCCATTCAGTTGAATGCAGCTATTTGGCCAAACGGTGATGTTCCTCACCCATGAAAAAACTCAGAGGTAGTCAGTATTCCTTTCAACAGGTAACTTATTTCTCATAGGAAGACAAGTTGCAAAATATTCCTGCCTCTCACACACTGCATCAGGCCCTGAGCTACTAGTGTGTGTCCCTTTCGCCTGAAGAGCGTATTTTTCAAGGAGTGAATGGTTCTCCATTTTCAAAGGCTTTCATTTGGCAAGCATTCCTTTCAAATGCTAATTCAACTCTCACAGGGAATCAATGTGCTTGCAACCCCTGCTGCAAACCTTGACATCTGCTTGCAAGAGACACAGTGCCTGTTCCATTCAGTGGAAAGGTCTATTGGCACAAAGACGGAAATGCTCACACTGTCAAACCCTGACAGATAGGCAGTGTCCCTTTTGAAGGCTAAATCAATTGAAGCTGCTAAACAAAGTGCTAGAGCACCTTTCCTGTAAGCTTTGTGGTTCTCCTACCAGACACCCAGTAATCCTTCCCTTCATTGAAACAGGCAATTTTGCACCAAAAGGAAGTTCCTCACACTTTCAAACCCTGAGTGGCAGGTGGTCTTCCTTTAAAAACTTCACTCTACTCACACTGTTACACAAGTTGCTAGACCCTCTTGCTTCTACCCTCAAACATTTTCTTAGAAGAGATTCAGAGATTCTTCCATTCTCTTCAAAGGGTGATGTTGCACAAAGGTGATACTCCTCATCCCTGGAAACACTAAGTGGTAGGCAGTATTCCTTGAAACAAGTTACTCAAGTCTCATCCGAAGACAATCTGCTTCACCCTGCTGCTTGTAACATTCAGCCTTTTCTTACAACATAAGCACCGCTGGATCCAGTCACTTCAAAGAGGTGATTTTGCACAAAGTTGAAGGTACTCACACATAAAAACACTGAGAGGTATCAGTATGTCCTTAGACAGCTAACTCAGTTGAGAATCCTCAGAGTGCTAGGCTCTCTTCCTGTTAACAGTCCTGTCTCTCTTAGAAGGCCTACAGGGCATCTTCCATTCTCTGGAATGGGGCAATTTGGAAAAAACCTGGAGTCCTCATCCCTGAAAATCTTGAGAGGTAGGTAGTATTCCATGAAACAACTAACTCAATTCACAATGCTGAAGAAGGTGTTTGACCCTCTTCCTTCTAACATTCATGGTTTTCTTACAAGAGCCACAGTGTTTCTCCATTCACTTCACAGAGGCAATTTTGCACAAAGGTGATCTTCTTAGCACATGAAAACTCGGACAAGCAGGCAGTATTCCTTTAAAAAGCTAAGTCAATTCACAATGCTAAACAAGTTGCCAAGCCCTGTTGCTTCTAACATTCATGACTACCAGGAATTTTCCATTCGCTTGTATGGGATATTTTGCAAAGTTGTGTTCCTGACCCATGAAAACGCTGAGAGGTACTCAGTATTCCTTTACACAGCTAACTCTGTTCACAATGCTGAACAAGGTAGTAGACCCTTTTCTTTCTAACATTAATGATTCTCTCTCAAATTCGACAGTGCTTCTTCCAATCCCTTTTAGGGGGTTATATTGCACAAAGGTGGTATTCCTCACCCATGAACACACTGAGTTGTAGGCATTATTCCTTGAAAGAAGTATATCAATTGTCCTTGGGAAACAAGGTAATTGACCCTCCTGTTTCTAACATTCCTACTTCTCTTCCAAGAGTTGGAAGGTTGGTTCCCTTGACTTGAAAGAGGTAATTTTGCACAAACTTGAAGATCCTCACCCATAAAAACACTGAGAGTTAGGCAGTATTCCCTTCAACAGGTAACTCAATTCACAATGCTTAAGAGGGTGCTAGACCCTCTTGCTTCTAACATTAATCATTGTCTTACAAGAGCTACAGTATGCCTCCTTTCACTTGAGAGGCCTATTTTGCAGAACATTGAAGTTTCTCCCCGTGAAAACACTGACAGTTACGCAGTGTTCCCTTAAACAGGTAACTCAATTCACCATGCTTCACAAGTTGCTTGACCCTCTTGCTTGTAACACTTATGGTTCTCTTACATGAGAAACAGTGCTCATTCCTCACATTGCAACATGCCTATTTTGCACAAAGCTACTATTCTTCACACTGTAAAAGCCTGAGAGACAGGTAGTATTCCTTTGTAAAGCTCACTCAATTCTCACTTTTGAACAACATTCCAGACCCCCTTGCTCCTAGAATGAATGGTTTTCATACATCCTAAACTGTTCTTCTTCCATTCAGTTGAATGCAGCTATTTGGCCAAACGGTGATGTTCCTCACCCATGAAAAAAGTCAGGGGTAGTCAGTATTCCTTTCAAAAGGTAACTCATTTCTCATAGGGAGACAAGTTGCAAAATATTCCTGCCTCTCACACACTGTATCACTCCCTGAGGTACAAGTGTGTGTCCATTTCGCCGGAAGCAGGTATTTTTCAAGGAGTGAATGATTCTCCATTGTCAAAGGCTTTCATTTGGCCAGCATTCCTTTCACATGCTAATTCAACTCTCACAGGGAAACAATGTGCTTGCAACTCCTGCTGCAAACCTTGACATCTGCTTGCAAGAGACACAGTGCCTGTTCCATTCAGTGGAAAGGTCTATTGGCACAAAGACGGAAATGCTCACACTGTCAAACCCTGACAGATAGGCAGTGTCCCTTTTGAAGGCTAAATCAATTGAAGCTGCTAAACAAAGTGCTAGAGCACCTTTCCTGTAAGCTTTGTGGTTCTCCTACCAGACACCCAGTAATCCTTCCCTTCATTGAAACAGGCAATTTTGCAGCAAAAGGAAGTTCCTCACACTTTCAAACCCTGAGTGGCAGGTGGTCTTCCTTTAAAAATTTCACTCTACTCACACTGTTATACAAGTTGCTAGACCCTCTTGCTTCTACCCTCAAACATTTTCTTAGAAGAGCCTCAGAGATTCTTCCATTCTCTTCAAAGGGTGATGTTGCACAAAGGTGATACTCCTCATCCCTGGAAACACTAAGTGGTAGGCAGTATTCCTTGAAACAAGTTACTCAAGTCTCATCCGAAGACAATCTGCTTCACCCTCCTGCTTGTAACATTCATCCTTTTCTTACAACATAAGCATCGCTGGATCCAGTCACTTCAAAGAGGTGATTTTGCACAAAGTTGAAGGTACTCACACATAAAAACACTGAGAGGTATCAGTATGTCCTTAGACAGCTAACTCAGTTGAGAATCCTCAGAGTCCTAGGCTCTCTTCCCGTTAACAGTCCTGTCTCTCTTAGAAGGCCTACAGGGCATCTTCCATTCTCTGGAATGGGGCAATTTGGAAAAAACCTGGAGTCCTCATCCCTGAAAATCTTGAGAGGTAGGTAGTATTCCATGAAACAACTAACTCAATTCACAATGCTGAAGAAGGTGTTTGACCCTCTTCCTTCTACCATTCATGGTTTTCTTACAAGAGCCACAGTGTTTCTCCATTCACTTCACAGAGGCAATTTTGCACAAAGGTGATCTTCTTAGCACATGAAAACTCGGACAAGCAGGCAGTATTCCTTTAAAAAGCTAAGTCAATTCACAATGCTAAACAAGTTGCCAAGCCCTGTTGCTTCTAACATTCATGACTCTCTTACAAGAGCTACCAGGACTGTTCCATTCGCTTGTATGGGATATTTAGCCAAAGTTGTGTTCCTGACCCATGAAAACGCTGAGAGGTACTCAGTATTCCTTTACACAGCTAACTCAGTTCACAATGCTGAACAAGGTGGTAGACCCTTTTCTTTCTAACATTAATGATTCTCTCTCAAATTCAACAGTGCTTCTTCCAATCCCTTTTAGGGGGTTATATTGCACAAAGGTGGTATTCCTCACCCATGAACACACTGAGTTGTAGGCATTATTACTTGAAAGAAGTATATCAATTCTCCTTGGGAAACAAGGTGCTTGACCCTCCTGTTTCTAACATTCCTACTTCTCTTCCAAGAGTTGGAGGGTTGGTTCCCTTGACTTGAAAGAGGTAACTTTGCACAAACTTGAGGATCCTCACCCATAAAAACACTGAGAGTTAGGCAGTATTCCCTTCAACAGGTAACTCAATTCACAATGCTTAAGAGGGTGCTAGATCCTCTTGCTTCTAACATTAATCATTGTCTTACAAGAGCTACAGTATGCCTCCTTTCACTTGAATGGCCTATTTTACAGAACATTGAAGTTTCTCCCCGTGAAAACACTGACAGTTACGCAGTGTTCCCTTAAACAGGTAACTCAATTCACCATGCTTCACAAGTTGCTTGACCCTCTTGCTTGTAACACTTATGGTTCTCTTACAGGAGAAACAGTGCTTCTTCCTTACATTGCAACAGGCCTATTTTGCACAAAGCTACTATTCTTCACACTGTAAAAGCCTGAGAGACAGGTAGTATTCCTTTGTAAAGCTCACTCAATTCTCACTTTTGAACAACGTTCCAGACCCTCTTGCTCCTAGAATGAATGGTTTTCATACATCCTAAACTGTTCTTCTTCCATTCAGTTGAATGCAGCTATTTGGCCCAACGGTGATGTTCCTCACCCATGAAAAAAGTCAGGGGTACTCAGTATTCCTTTCAAAAGGTAACTCATTTCTCATAGGGAGACAAGTTGCAAAATATTCCTGCCTCTCACACACTGCATCAGGCCCTGAGGTACAAGTGTATGTCCATTTCGCTGGAAGCGGGTATTTTTCAAGGAGTGAATGATTCTCCATTGTCAAAGGCTTTCATTTGGCCAGCATTCCTTTCACATGCTAATTCAACTCTCACAGGGAAACAATGTGCTTGCAACTCCTGCTGCAAACCTTGACATCTGCTTGCAAGAGACACAGTGCCTGTTCCATTCAGTGGAAAGGTCTATTGGCACAAAGATGGAAATGCTCACACTGTCAAACCCTGACAGATATTTAGTGTTCCTTTTGAATGCTAAATCAATTGAAGCTGCTAAACAAAGTGCTAGAGCACCTTTCCTGTAAGCTTTGTGGTTCTCCTACCAGACACCCAGTAATCCTTCCCTTCATTGAAACAGGCAATTTTGCACCAAAAGCAAGTTCCTCACACTTTCAAACCCTGAGTGGCAGGTGGTCTTCCTTTGAAAACTTCACTCTACTCACACTTTTACACAAGTTGCTAGACCCTCTTGCTTCTAACCTCAAACATTTTCTTAGAAGAGCCTCAGAGATTCTTCCATTCTTTTCAAAGGGTGATGTTGCACAAAGGTGATACTCCTCATCACTGGAAACACTAAGTGGTAGGCAGTATTAATTGAAACAAGTTACTCAAGTCTCATCCGAAGACAATCTGCTTCACCCTCCTGCTTGTAACATTCAGCCTTTTCTTACAACATAAGCACCGCTGGATCCAGTCACTTCAAAGAGGTGATTTTGCACAAAGTTGAAGGTACTCACACATAAAAACACTGAGAGGTATCAGTATGTCCTTAGACAGCTAACTCAGTTGAGAATCCTCAGAGTGCTAGGCTCTCTTCCTGTTAACAGTCCTGTCTCTCTTAGAAGGCCTACAGGGCATCTTCCTTTCTCTGGAATGGGGCAATTTGGAAAAAACCTGGAGTCCTCATCCCTGAAAATCTTGAGAGGTAGGTAGTATTCCATGAAACAACTAACTCAATTCACAATGCTGAAGGAAGTGTTTGACCCTCTTCCTTCTAACATTCATGGATTTCTTACAAGAGCTACAGTGTTTCTCCTTTCACTTCACAGAGTTAATTTTGCACAAAGGTGATCTTCTTAGCACATGAAAACTGACAAGCAGACAGTATTCATTTAAAAAGCTAAGTCAATTCACAATGCTAAACAAGTTGCCAAGCCCTGTTGCTTCTAACATTCATGACTCTCTTACAAGAGCTACCAGGAATTTTCCATTCGCTTGTATGGGATATTTTGCAAAGTTGTGTTCCTGACCCATGAAAACGCTGAGAGGTACTCAGTATTCCTTTACACAGCTAACTCAGTTCACAATGCTGAACAAGTTGGTAGACCCTTTTCTTTCTAACATTAATGATTCTCTCTCAAGTTCGACAGTGCTTCTTCCAATCCCTTTTAGCGGGTTATATTGCACAAAGGTGGTATTCCTCACCCATGAACACACTGAGTTGTAGGCATTATTCCTTGAAAGAAGTATATCAATTCTCCTTGGGAAACACGGTGCTTGACCCTCCTGTTTCTAACATTCCTACTTCTCTTCCAAGAGTTGGAGGGGTGGTTCCCTTGACTTGAAAGAGGTAATTTTGCACAAACTTGAGGATCCTCACCCATAAAAACACTGAGAGTTAGGCAGTATTCCCTTCAACAGGTAACTCAATTCACAATGCTTAAGAGGGTGCTAGACCCTCTTGCTTCTAACATTAATCATTGTCTTACAAGAGCTACAGTATGCCTCCTTTCACTTGAGAGGCCTATTTTGCAGAATATTGAAGTTTCTCCCCGTGAAAACACTGACAGTTACGCAGTGTTCCCTTAAACAGGTAACTCAATTCACCATGCTTCACAAGTTGCTTGACCCTCTTGCTTGTAACACTTATGGTTCTCTTACATGAGAAACAGTGCTTCTTCCTCACATTGCAACATGCCTATTTTGCACAAAGCTACTATTCTTCACACTGTAAAAGCCTGAGAGACAGGTAGTATTCCTTTGTAAAGCTCACTCAATTCTCACTTTTGAACAACGTTCCAGACCCCCTTGCTCCTAGAATGAATGGTTTTCATACATCCTAAACTGTTCTTCTTCCATTCAGTTGAATGCAGCTATTTGGCCCAACGGTGATGTTCCTCACCCATGAAAAAACTCAGGGGTAGTCAGTATTCCTTTCAAAAGGTAACTCATTTCTCATAGGGAGACAAGTTGCAAAATATTCCTGCCTCTCACACACTACATCAGGCCCTGAGGTACAAGTGTGTGTCCATTTCGCCGGAAGCAGGTATTTTTCAAGGAGTGAATGATTCTCCATTGTCAAAGGCTTTCATTTGGCCAGCATTCCTTTCACATGCTAATTCAACTCTCACAGGGAAACAATGTGCTTGCAACTCCTGCTGCAAACCTTGACATCTGCTTGCAAGAGACACAGTGCCTGTTCCATTCAGTGGAAAGGTCTATTGGCACAAAGATGGAAATGCTCACACTGTCAAACCCTGACAGATAGGCAGTGTTCCTTTTGAATGCTAAATCAATTGAAGCTGCTAAACAAAGTGCTAGAGCACCTTTCCTGTAAGCTTTGTGGTTCTCCTACCAGACACCCAGTAATCCTTCCCTTCATTGAAACAGGCAATTTTGCACCAAAAGCAAGTTCCTCACACTTTCAAACCCTGAGTGGCAGGTGGTCTTCCTTTAAAAACTTCACTCTACTCACACTGTTACACAAGTTGCTAGACCCTCTTGCTTCTACCCTCAAACATTTTCTTAGAAGAGATTCAGAGATTCTTCCATTCTCTTCAAAGGGTGATGTTGCACAAAGGTGATACTCCTCATCCCTGGAAACACTAAGTGGTAGGCTGTATTCCTTGAAACAAGTTACTCAAGTCTCATCCGAAGACAATCTGCTTCACCCTCCTGCTTGTAACATTCAGCCTTTTCTTACAAGATAAGCACCGCTGGATCCAGTCACTTCAAAGAGGTGATTTTGCACAAAGTTGAAGGTACTCACACATAAAAACACTGAGAGGTATCAGTATGTCCTTAGACAGCTAACTCAGTTGAGAATCCTCAGAGTCCTAGGCTCTCTTCCTGTTAACAGTCCTGTCTCTCTTAGAAGGCCTACAGGGCATCTTCCATTCTCTGGAATGGGGCAATTTGGAAAAAACCTGGAGTCCTCATCCCTGAAAATCTTGAGAGGTAGGTAGTATTCCATGAAACAACTAACTCAATTCACAATGCTGAAGAAGGTGTTTGACCCTCTTCCTTCTAACATTCATGGTTTTCTTACAAGAGCCACAGTGTTTCTCCATTCACTTCACAGAGGCAATTTTGCACAAAGGTGATCTTCTTAGCACATGAAAACTCGGACAAGCAGGCAGTATTCCTTTAAAAAGCTAAGTCAATTCACAATGCTAAACAAGTTGCCAAGCCCTGTTGCTTCTAACATTCATGACTCTCTTACAAGAGCTACCAGGACTCTTCCATTCGCTTGTATGGGATATTTTGCCAAAGTTGTGTTCCTGACCCATGAAAACGCTGAGAGGTACTCAGTATTCCTTTACACAGCTAACTCAGTTCACAATGCTGAACAAGGTGGTAGACCCTTTTCTTTCTAACATTAATGATTCTCTCTCAAATTCAACAGTGCTTCTTCCAATCCCTTTTAGGGGGTTATATTGCACAAAGGTGGTATTCCTCACCCATGAACACACTGAGTTGTAGGCATTATTCCTTGAAAGAAGTATATCAATTCTCCTTGGGAAACAAGGTGCTTGACCCTCCTGTTTCTAACATTCCTACTTCTCTTCCAAGAGTTGGAGGGTTGGTTCCCTTGACTTGAAAGAGGTAACTTTGCACAAACTTGAGGATCCTCACCCATAAAAACACTGAGAGTTAGGCAGTATTCCCTTCAACAGGTAACTCAATTCACAATGCTTAAGAGGGTGCTAGACCCTCTTGCTTCTAACATTAATCATTGTCTTACAAGAGCTACAGTATGCCTCCTTTCACTTGAATGGCCTATTTTACAGAACATTGAAGTTTCTCCCCGTGAAAACACTGACAGTTACGCAGTGTTCCCTTAAACAGGTAACTCAATTCACCATGCTTCACAAGGTGCTTGACCCTCTTGCTTGTAACACTTATGGTTCTCTTACAGGAGAAACAGTGCTTCTTCCTTACATTGCAACAGGCCTATTTTGCACAAAGCTACTATTCTTCACACTGTAAAAGCCTGAGAGACAGGTAGTATTCCTTTGTAAAGCTCACTCAATTCTCACTTTTGAACAACATTCCAGACCCTCTTGCTCCTAGAATGAATGGTTTTCATACATCCTAAACTGTTCTTCTTCCATTCAGTTGAATGCAGGTATTTGGCCAACCGGTGATGTTCCTCACCCATGAAAAAACTCAGAGGTAGTCAGTATTCCTTTCAACAGGTAACTTATTTCTCATAGGAAGACAAGTTGCAAAATATTCCTGTCTCTCACACACTGCATCAGGCCCTGAGCTACTAGTGTGTGTCCCTTTCGCCTGAAGAGCGTATTTTTCAAGGAGTGAATGGTTCTCCATTGTCAAAGGCTTTCATTTGGCAAGCATTCCTTTCAAATGCTAATTCAACTCTCACAGGGAAACAATGTGCTTGCAACTCCTGCTGCAAACCTTGACATCTGCTTGCAAGAGACACAGTGCCTGTTCCATTCAGTGGAAAGGTCTATTGGCACAAAGACAGAAATGCTCACACTGTCAAACCCTGACAGATAGGCAGTGTTCCTTTTGAAGGCTAAATCAATTGAAGCTGCTAAACAAAGTGCTAGAGCACCTTTCCTGTAAGCTTTGTGGTTCTCCTACCAGACAACCAGTAATCCTTCCCTTCATTGAAACAGGCAATTTTGCAGCAAAAGGAAGTTCCTCACACTTTCAAACCCTGAGTGGCAGGTGGTCTTCCTTTAAAAACTTCACTCTACTCACACTGTTACCCAAGTTGCTAGACCCTCTTGCTTCTACCCTCAAACATTTTCTTAGAAGAGATTCAGAGATTCTTCCATTCTCTTCAAAGGGTGATGTTGCACAAAGGCGATACTCATCATCCCTGGAAACACTAAGTGGTAGGCAGTATTCCTTGAAACAAGTTACTCAAGTCTCATCCGAAGACAATCTGCTTCACCCTCCTGCTTGTAACATTCATCCTTTTCTTACAACATAAGCACCGCTGGATCCAGTCACTTCAAAGAGGTGATTTTGCACAAAGTTGAAGGTACTCACACATAAAAACACTGAGAGGAATCAGTATGTCCTTAGACAGCTAACTCAGTTGAGAATCCTCAGAGTGCTAGGCTCTCTTCCTGTTAACAGTCCTGTCTCTCTTAGAAGGCCTACAGGGCATCTTCCATTCTCTGGAATGGGGCAATTTGGAAAAAACCTGGAGTCCTCATCCCTGAAAATCTTGAGAGGTAGGTAGTATTCCATGAAACAACTAACTCAATTCACAATGCTGAAGAAGGTGTTTGACCCTCTTCCTTCTAACATTCATGGTTTTCTTACAAGAGCCACAGTGTTTCTCCATTCACTTCACAGAGGCAATTTTGCACAAAGGTGATCTTCTTAGCACATGAAAACTCGGACAAGCAGGCAGTATTCCTTTAAAAAGCTAAGTCAATTCACAATGCTAAACAAGTTGCCAAGCCCTCTTGCTTCTAAAATTCATGACTCTCTTACAAGAGCTACCAGGACTCTTCCATTCGCTTGTATGGGATATTTTGCCAAAGTTGTGTTCCTGACCCATGAAAACGCTGAGAGGTACTCAGTATTCCTTTACACAGCTAACTCAGTTCACAATGCTGAACAAGGTGGTAGACCCTTTTCTTTCTAACATTAATGATTCTCTCTCAAATTCAACAGTGCTTCTTCCAATCCCTTTTAGGGGTTTATATTGCACACAGGTGGTATTCCTCACCCATGAACACACTGAGTTGTAGGCATTATTACTTGAAAGAAGTATATCAATTCTCCTTGGGAAACAAGGTGCTTGACCCTCCTGTTTCTAACATTCCTACTTCTCTTCCAAGAGTTGGAGGGTTGGTTCCCTTGACTTGAAAGAGGTAACTTTGCACAAACTTGAGGATCCTCACCCATAAAAACACTGAGAGTTAGGCAGTATTCCCTTCAACAGGTAACTCAATTCACAATGCTTAAGAGGGTGCTAGACCCTCTTGCTTCTAACATTAATCATTGTCTTACAAGAGCTACAGTATGCCTCCTTTCACTTGAATGGCCTATTTTACAGAACATTGAAGTTTCTCCCCGTGAAAACACTGACAGTTACGCAGTGTTCCCTTAAACAGGTAACTCAATTCACCATGCTTCACAAGTTGCTTGACCCTCTTGCTTGTAACACTTATGGTTCTCTTACAGGAGAAACAGTGCTTCTTCCTTACATTGCAACAGGCCTATTTTGCACAAAGCTACTATTCTTCACACTGTAAAAGCCTGAGAGACAGGTAGTATTCCTTTGTAAAGCTCACTCAATTCTCACTTTTGAACAACGTTCCAGACCCTCTTGCTCCTAGAATGAATGGTTTTCATACATCCTAAACTGTTCTTCTTCCATTCAGTTGAATGCAGCTATTTGGCCCAACGGTGATGTTCCTCACCCATGAAAAAAGTCAGGGGTAGTCAGTATTATTTTCAAAAGGTAACTCATTTCTCATAGGGAGACAAGTTGCAAAATATTCCTGCCTCTCACACACTGCATCAGGCCCTGAGGTACAAGTGTATGTCCATTTCGCTGGAAGCGGGTATTTTTCAAGGAGTGAATGATTCTCCATTGTCAAAGGCTTTCATTTGGCCAGCATTCCTTTCACATGCTAATTCAACTCTCACAGGGAAACAATGTGCTTGCAACTCCTGCTGCAAACCTTGACATCTGCTTGCAAGAGACACAGTGCCTGTTCCATTCAGTGGAAAGGTCTATTGGCACAAAGATGGAAATGCTCACACTGACAAACCCTGACAGATATTTAGTGTTCCTTTTGAATGCTAAATCAATTGAAGCTGCTAAACAAAGTGCTAGAGCAACTTTCCTGTAAGCTTTGTGGTTCTCCTACCAGACACCCAGTAATCCTTCCCTTCATTGAAACAGGCAATTTTGCACCAAAAGCAAGTTCCTCACACTTTCAAACCCTGAGTGGCAGGTGGTCTTCCTTTGAAAACTTCACTCTACTCACACTTTTACACAAGTTGCTAGACCCTCTTGCTTCTAACCTCAAACATTTTCTTAGAAGAGCCTCAGAGATTCTTCCATTCTTTTCAAAGGGTGATGTTGCACAAAGGTGATACTCCTCATCCCTGGAAACACTAAGTGGTAGGCAGTATTCCTTGAAACAAGTTACTCAAGTCTCATCCGAAGACAATCTGCTTCACCCTCCTGCTTGTAACATTCAGCCTTTTCTTACAACATAAGCACCGCTGGATCCAGTCACTTCAAAGAGGTGATTTTGCACAAAGTTGAAGGTACTCACACATAAAAACACTGAGAGGTATCAGTATGTCCTTAGACAGCTAACTCAGTTGAGAATCCTCAGAGTCCTAGGCTCTCTTCCTGTTAACAGTCCTGTCTCTCTTAGAAGGCCTACAGGGCATCTTCCATTCTCTGGAATGGGGCAATTTGGAAAAAACCTGGAGTCCTCATCCCTGAAAATCTTGAGAGGTAGGCAGTATTCCATGAAACAACTAACTCAATTCACAATGCTGAAGGAAGTGTTTGACCCTCTTCCTTCTAACATTCATGGATTTCTTACAAGAGCTACAGTGTTTCTCCTTTCACTTCACAGAGTTAATTTTGCACAAAGGTGATCTTCTTAGCACATGAAAACTGACAAGCAGACAGTATTCATTTAAAAAGCTAAGTCAATTCACAATGCTAAACAAGTTGCCAAGCCCTGTTGCTTCTAACATTCATGACTCTCTTACAAGAGCTACCAGGAATTTTCCATTCGCTTGTATGGGATATTTTGCAAAGTTGTGTTCCTGACCCATGAAAACGCTGAGAGGTACTCAGTATTCCTTTACACAGCTAACTCAGTTCACAATGCTGAACAAGGTGGTAGACCCTTTTCTTTCTAACATTAATGATTCTCTCTCAATTTCGACAGTGCTTCTTCCAATCCCTTTTAGCGGGTTATATTGCACAAAGGTGGTATTCCTCACCCATGAACACACTGAGTTGTAGGCATTATTCCTTGAAAGAAGTATATCAATTCTCCTTGGGAAACACGGTGCTTGACCCTCCTGTTTCTAACATTCCTACTTCTCTTCCAAGAGTTGGAGGGTTGGTTCCCTTGACTTGAAAGAGGTAATTTTGCACAAACTTGAGGATCCTCACCCATAAAAACACTGAGAGTTAGGCAGTATTCCCTTCAACAGGTAACTCAGTTCACAATGCTTAAGAGGGTGCTAGACCCTCTTGCTTCTAACATTAATCATTGTCTTACAAGAGCTACAGTATGCCTCCTTTCACTTGAATGGCCTATTTTACAGAACATTGAAGTTTCTCCCCGTGAAAACACTGACAGTTACGCAGTGTTCCCTTAAACAGGTAACTCAATTCACCATGCTTCACAAGGTGCTTGACCCTCTTGCTTGTAACACTTATGGTTCTCTTACAGGAGAAACAGTGCTTCTTCCTTACATTGCAACAGGCCTATTTTGCACAAAGCTACTATTCTTCACACTGTAAAAGCCTGAGAGACAGGTAGTATTCCTTTGTAAAGCTCACTCAATTCTCACTTTTCAACAACATTCCAGACCCTCTTGCTCCTAGAATGAATGGTTTTCATACATCCTAAACTGTTCTTCTTCCATTCAGTTGAATGCAGCTATTTGGCCAAACGGTGATGTTCCTCACCCATGAAAAAACTCAGAGGTAGTCAGTATTCCTTTCAACAGGTAACTTATTTCTCATAGGAAGACAAGTTGCAAAATATTCCTGTCTCTCACACACTGCATCAGGCCCTGAGCTACTAGTGTGTGTCCCTTTCTCCTGAAGAGCGTATTTTTCAAGGAGTGAATGGTTCTCAATTTTCAAAGACTTTCATTTGGCAAGCATTCCTTTCAAATGCTAATTCAACTCTCACAGGGAAACAATGTGCTTGCAACTCCTGCTGCAAACCTTGACATCTGCTTGCAAGAGACACAGTGCCTGTTCCATTCAGTGGAAAGGTCTATTGGCACAAAGACGGAAATGCTCACACTGTCAAACCCTGACAGATAGGCAGTGTTCCTTTTGAAGGCTAAATCAATTGAAGCTGCTAAACAAAGTGCTAGAGCACCTTTCCTGTAAGCTTTGTGGTTCTCCTACCAGACACCCAGTAATCCTTCCCTTCATTGAAACAGGCAATTTTGCAGCAAAAGGAAGTTCCTCACACATTCAAACCCTGAGTGGCAGGTGGTCTTCCTTTAAAAACTTCACTCTACTCACACTGTTACACAAGTTGCTAGACCCTCTTGCTTCTACCCTAAAACATTTTCTTAGAAGAGATTCAGAGATTCTTCCATTCTCTTCAAAGGGTGATGTTGCACAAAGGCGATACTCCTCATCCCTGGAAACACTAAGTGGTAGGCAGTATTCCTTGAAACAAGTTACTCAAGTCTCATCCGAAGACAATCTGCTTCACCCTCCTGCTTGTAACATTCATCCTTTTCTTACAACATAAGCACCGCTGGATCCAGTCACTTCAAAGAGGTGATTTTGCACAAAGTTGAAGGTACTCACACATAAAAACACTGAGAGGAATCAGTATGTCCTTAGACAGCTAACTCAGTTGAGAATCCTCAGAGTGCTAGGCTCTCTTCCTGTTAACAGTCCTGTCTCTCTTAGAAGGCCTACAGGGCATCTTCCATTCTCTGGAATGGGGCAATTTGGAAAAAACCTGGAGTCCTCATCCCTGAAAATCTTGACAGGTAGGTAGTATTCCATGAAACAACTAACTCAATTCACAATGCTGAAGAAAGTGTTTGACCCTCTTCCTTCTAACATTCATGGTTTTCTTACAAGAGCTACAGTGTTTCTCCATTCACTTCACAGAGGCAATTTTGCACAAAGGTGATCTTCTTAGCACATGAAAACTGACAAGCAGGCAGTATTCCTTTAAAAAGCTAAGTCAATTCACAATGCTAAACAAGTTGCCAAGCCCTGTTGCTTCTAACATTCATGACTACCAGGAATTTTCCATTCGCTTGTATGGGATATTTTGCAAAGTTGTGTTCCTGACCCATGAAAACGCTGAGAGGTACTCAGTATTCCTTTACACAGCTAACTCTGTTCACAATGCTGAACAAGGTAGTAGACACTTTTCTTTCTAACACTAATGATTCTCTCTCAAATTCGACAGTGCTTCTTCCAATCCCTTTTAGGGGGTTATATTGCACAAAGGTGGTATTCCTCACCCATGAACACACTGAGTTGTAGGCATTATTCCTTGAACGAAGTATATCAATTGTCCTTGGGAAACAAGGTGCTTGACCCTCCTGTTTCTAACATTCCTACTTCTCTTCCAAGAGTTGGAGGGTTGGTTCCCTTGACTTGAAAGAGGTAATTTTGCACAAACTTGAAGATCCTCACCCATAAAAACACTGAGAGTTAGGCAGTATTCCCTTCAACAGGTAACTCAATTCACAATGCTTAAGAGGGTGCTAGACCCTCTTGCTTCTAACATTAATCATTGTCTTACAAGAGCTACAGTATGCCTCCTTTCACTTGAGAGGCCTATTTTGCAGAACATTGAAGTTTCTCCCCGTGAAAACACTGACAGTTACGCAGTGTTCCCTTAAACAGGTAACTCAATTCAACATGCTTCACAAGTTGCTTGACCCTCTTGCTTGTAACACTTATGGTTCTCTTACATGAGAAACAGTGCTTCTTCCTCACATTGCAACATGTCTATTTTGCACAAAGCTACTATTCTTCACACTGTAAAAGCCTGAGAGACAGGTAGTATTCCTTTGTAAAGCTCACTCAATTCTCACTTTTGAACAACATTCCAGACCCCCTTGCTCCTAGAATGAATGGTTTTCATACATCCTAAACTGTTCTTCTTCCATTCAGTTGAATGCAGCTATTTGGCCCAACGGTGATGTTCCTCACCCATGAAAAAAGTCAGGGGTAGTCAGTATTCCTTTCAAAAGGTAACTCATTTCTCATAGGGAGACAAGTTGCAAAATATTCCTGCCTCTCACACACTGCATCAGGCCCTGAGGTACAAGTGTGTGTCCATTTCGCCGGAAGCAGGCATTTTTCAAGGAGTGAATGATTCTCCATTGTCAAAGGCTTTCATTTGGCCAGCATTCCTTTCACATGCTAATTCAACTCTCACAGGGAAACAATGTGCTTGCAACTCCTGCTGCAAACCTTGACATCTGCTTGCAAGAGACACAGTGCCTGTTCCATTCAGTGGAAAGGTCTATTGGCACAAAGACGGAAATGCTCACACTGTCAAACCCTGACAGATAGGCAGTGTCCCTTTTGAAGGCTAAATCAATTGAAGCTGCTAAACAAAGTGCTAGAGCAACTTTCCTGTAAGCTTTGTGGTTCTCCTACCAGACACCCAGTAATCCTTCCCTTCATTGAAACAGGCAATTTTGCACCAAAAGCAAGTTCCTCACACTTTCAAACCCTGAGTGGCAGGTGGTCTTCCTTTGAAAACTTCACTCTACTCACACTTTTACACAAGTTGCTAGACCCTCTTGCTTCTAACCTCAAACATTTTCTTAGAAGAGCCTCAGAGATTCTTCCATTCTTTTCAAAGGGTGATGTTGCACAAAGGTGATACTCCTCATCCCTGGAAACACTAAGTGGTAGGCAGTATTCCTTGAAACAAGTTACTCAAGTCTCATCCGAAGACAATCTGCTTCACCCTCCTGCTTGTAACATTCAGCCTTTTCTTACAACATAAGCACCGCTGGATCCAGTCACTTCAAAGAGGTGATTTTGCACAAAGTTGAAGGTACTCACACATAAAAACACTGAGAGGTATCAGTATGTCCTTAGACAGCTAACTCAGTTGAGAATCCTCAGAGTCCTAGGCTCTCTTCCTGTTAACAGTCCTGTCTCTCTTAGAAGGCCTACAGGGCATCTTCCATTCTCTGGAATGGGGCAATTTGGAAAAAACCTGGAGTCCTCATCCCTGAAAATCTTGAGAGGTAGGCAGTATTCCATGAAACAACTAACTCAATTCACAATGCTGAAGGAAGTGTTTGACCCTCTTCCTTCTAACATTCATGGATTTCTTACAAGAGCTACAGTGTTTCTCCTTTCACTTCACAGAGTTAATTTTGCACAAAGGTGATCTTCTTAGCACATGAAAACTGACAAGCAGACAGTATTCATTTAAAAAGCTAAGTCAATTCACAATGCTAAACAAGTTGCCAAGCCCTGTTGCTTCTAACATTCATGACTCTCTTACAAGAGCTACCAGGAATTTTCCATTCGCTTGTATGGGATATTTTGCAAAGTTGTGTTCCTGACCCATGAAAACGCTGAGAGGTACTCAGTATTCCTTTACACAGCTAACTCAGTTCACAATGCTGAACAAGGTGGTAGACCCTTTTCTTTCTAACATTAATGATTCTCTCTCAATTTCGACAGTGCTTCTTCCAATCCCTTTTAGCGGGTTATATTGCACAAAGGTGGTATTCCTCACCCATGAACACACTGAGTTGTAGGCATTATTCCTTGAAAGAAGTATATCAATTCTCCTTGGGAAACACGGTGCTTGACCCTCCTGTTTCTAACATTCCTACTTCTCTTCCAAGAGTTGGAGGGTTGGTTCCCTTGACTTGAAAGAGGTAATTTTGCACAAACTTGAGGATCCTCACCCATAAAAACACTGAGAGTTAGGCAGTATTCCCTTCAACAGGTAACTCAGTTCACAATGCTTAAGAGGGTGCTAGACCCTCTTGCTTCTAACATTAATCATTGTCTTACAAGAGCTACAGTATGCCTCCTTTCACTTGAATGGCCTATTTTACAGAACATTGAAGTTTCTCCCCGTGAAAACACTGACAGTTACGCAGTGTTCCCTTAAACAGGTAACTCAATTCACCATGCTTCACAAGGTGCTTGACCCTCTTGCTTGTAACACTTATGGTTCTCTTACAGGAGAAACAGTGCTTCTTCCTTACATTGCAACAGGCCTATTTTGCACAAAGCTACTATTCTTCACACTGTAAAAGCCTGAGAGACAGGTAGTATTCCTTTGTAAAGCTCACTCAATTCTCACTTTTCAACAACATTCCAGACCCTCTTGCTCCTAGAATGAATGGTTTTCATACATCCTAAACTGTTCTTCTTCCATTCAGTTGAATGCAGCTATTTGGCCAAACGGTGATGTTCCTCACCCATGAAAAAACTCAGAGGTAGTCAGTATTCCTTTCAACAGGTAACTTATTTCTCATAGGAAGACAAGTTGCAAAATATTCCTGTCTCTCACACACTGCATCAGGCCCTGAGCTACTAGTGTGTGTCCCTTTCTCCTGAAGAGCGTATTTTTCAAGGAGTGAATGGTTCTCAATTTTCAAAGACTTTCATTTGGCAAGCATTCCTTTCAAATGCTAATTCAACTCTCACAGGGAAACAATGTGCTTGCAACTCCTGCTGCAAACCTTGACATCTGCTTGCAAGAGACACAGTGCCTGTTCCATTCAGTGGAAAGGTCTATTGGCACAAAGACGGAAATGCTCACACTGTCAAACCCTGACAGATAGGCAGTGTTCCTTTTGAAGGCTAAATCAATTGAAGCTGCTAAACAAAGTGCTAGAGCACCTTTCCTGTAAGCTTTGTGGTTCTCCTACCAGACACCCAGTAATCCTTCCCTTCATTGAAACAGGCAATTTTGCAGCAAAAGGAAGTTCCTCACACATTCAAACCCTGAGTGGCAGGTGGTCTTCCTTTAAAAACTTCACTCTACTCACACTGTTACACAAGTTGCTAGACCCTCTTGCTTCTACCCTAAAACATTTTCTTAGAAGAGATTCAGAGATTCTTCCATTCTCTTCAAAGGGTGATGTTGCACAAAGGCGATACTCCTCATCCCTGGAAACACTAAGTGGTAGGCAGTATTCCTTGAAACAAGTTACTCAAGTCTCATCCGAAGACAATCTGCTTCACCCTCCTGCTTGTAACATTCATCCTTTTCTTACAACATAAGCACCGCTGGATCCAGTCACTTCAAAGAGGTGATTTTGCACAAAGTTGAAGGTACTCACACATAAAAACACTGAGAGGAATCAGTATGTCCTTAGACAGCTAACTCAGTTGAGAATCCTCAGAGTGCTAGGCTCTCTTCCTGTTAACAGTCCTGTCTCTCTTAGAAGGCCTACAGGGCATCTTCCATTCTCTGGAATGGGGCAATTTGGAAAAAACCTGGAGTCCTCATCCCTGAAAATCTTGACAGGTAGGTAGTATTCCATGAAACAACTAACTCAATTCACAATGCTGAAGAAAGTGTTTGACCCTCTTCCTTCTAACATTCATGGTTTTCTTACAAGAGCTACAGTGTTTCTCCATTCACTTCACAGAGGCAATTTTGCACAAAGGTGATCTTCTTAGCACATGAAAACTGACAAGCAGGCAGTATTCCTTTAAAAAGCTAAGTCAATTCACAATGCTAAACAAGTTGCCAAGCCCTGTTGCTTCTAACATTCATGACTACCAGGAATTTTCCATTCGCTTGTATGGGATATTTTGCAAAGTTGTGTTCCTGACCCATGAAAACGCTGAGAGGTACTCAGTATTCCTTTACACAGCTAACTCTGTTCACAATGCTGAACAAGGTAGTAGACACTTTTCTTTCTAACACTAATGATTCTCTCTCAAATTCGACAGTGCTTCTTCCAATCCCTTTTAGGGGGTTATATTGCACAAAGGTGGTATTCCTCACCCATGAACACACTGAGTTGTAGGCATTATTCCTTGAACGAAGTATATCAATTGTCCTTGGGAAACAAGGTGCTTGACCCTCCTGTTTCTAACATTCCTACTTCTCTTCCAAGAGTTGGAGGGTTGGTTCCCTTGACTTGAAAGAGGTAATTTTGCACAAACTTGAAGATCCTCACCCATAAAAACACTGAGAGTTAGGCAGTATTCCCTTCAACAGGTAACTCAATTCACAATGCTTAAGAGGGTGCTAGACCCTCTTGCTTCTAACATTAATCATTGTCTTACAAGAGCTACAGTATGCCTCCTTTCACTTGAGAGGCCTATTTTGCAGAACATTGAAGTTTCTCCCCGTGAAAACACTGACAGTTACGCAGTGTTCCCTTAAACAGGTAACTCAATTCAACATGCTTCACAAGTTGCTTGACCCTCTTGCTTGTAACACTTATGGTTCTCTTACATGAGAAACAGTGCTTCTTCCTCACATTGCAACATGTCTATTTTGCACAAAGCTACTATTCTTCACACTGTAAAAGCCTGAGAGACAGGTAGTATTCCTTTGTAAAGCTCACTCAATTCTCACTTTTGAACAACATTCCAGACCCCCTTGCTCCTAGAATGAATGGTTTTCATACATCCTAAACTGTTCTTCTTCCATTCAGTTGAATGCAGCTATTTGGCCCAACGGTGATGTTCCTCACCCATGAAAAAAGTCAGGGGTAGTCAGTATTCCTTTCAAAAGGTAACTCATTTCTCATAGGGAGACAAGTTGCAAAATATTCCTGCCTCTCACACACTGCATCAGGCCCTGAGGTACAAGTGTGTGTCCATTTCGCCGGAAGCAGGCATTTTTCAAGGAGTGAATGATTCTCCATTGTCAAAGGCTTTCATTTGGCCAGCATTCCTTTCACATGCTAATTCAACTCTCACAGGGAAACAATGTGCTTGCAACTCCTGCTGCAAACCTTGACATCTGCTTGCAAGAGACACAGTGCCTGTTCCATTCAGTGGAAAGGTCTATTGGCACAAAGACGGAAATGCTCACACTGTCAAACCCTGACAGATAGGCAGTGTCCCTTTTGAAGGCTAAATCAATTGAAGCTGCTAAACAAAGTGCTAGAGCACCTTTCCTGTAAGCTTTGTGGTTCTCCTACCAGACACCCAGTAATCCTTCCCTTCATTGAAACAGGCAATTTTGCAGCAAAAGGAAGTTCCTCACACTTTCAAACCCTGAGTGGCAGGTGGTCTTTCTTTAAAAATTTCACTCTACTCACACTGTTATACAAGTTGCTAGACCCTCTTGCTTCTACCCTCAAACATTTTCTTAGAAGAGATTCAGAGATTCTTCCATTCTCTTCAAAGGGTGATGTTGCACAAAGGTGATACTCCTCATCCCTGGAAACACTAAGTGGTAGGCAGTATTCCTTGAAACAAGTTACTCAAGTCTCATCCGAAGACAATCTGCTTCACCCTCCTGCTTGTAACATTCATCCTTTTCTTACAACATAAGCATCGCTGGATCCAGTCACTTCAAAGAGGTGATTTTGCACAAAGTTGAAGGTACTCACACATAAAAACACTGAGAGGAATCAGTATGTCCTTAGACAGCTAACTCAGTTGAGAATCCTCAGAGTGCTAGGCTCTCTTCCTGTTAACAGTCCTGTCTCTCTTAGAAGGCCTACAGGGCATCTTCCATTCTCTGGAATGGGGCAATTTGGAAAAAACCTGGAGTCCTCATCCCTGAAAATCTTGAGAGGTAGGTAGTATTCCATGAAACAACTAACTCAGTTCACAATGCTGAAGAAGGTGTTTGACCCTCTTCCTTCTAACATTCATGGTTTTCTTACAAGAGCCACAGTGTTTCTCCATTCACTTCACAGAGGCAATTTTGCACAAAGGTGATCTTCTTAGCACATGAAAACTCGGACAAGCAGGCAGTATTCCTTTAAAAAGCTAAGTCAATTCACAATGCTAAACAAGTTGCCAAGCCCTCTTGCTTCTAAAATTCATGACTCTCTTACAAGAGCTACCAGGACTCTTCCATTCGCTTGTATGGGATATTTTGCCAAAGTTGTGTTCCTGACCCATGAAAACGCTGAGAGGTACTCAGTATTCCTTTACACAGCTAACTCAGTTCACAATGCTGAACAAGGTGGTAGACCCTTTTCTTTCTAACATTAATGATTCTCTCTCAAATTCAACAGTGCTTCTTCCAATCCCTTTTAGGGGGTTATATTGCACAAAGGTGGTATTCCTCACCCATGAACACACTGAGTTGTAGGCATTATTACTTGAAAGAAGTATATCAATTCTCCTTGGGAAACAAGGTGCTTGACCCTCCTGTTTCTAACATTCCTACTTCTCTTCCAAGAGTTGGAGGGTTGGTTCCCTTGACTTGAAAGAGGTAACTTTGCACAAACTTGAGGATCCTCACCCATAAAAACACTGAGAGTTAGGCAGTATTCCCTTCAACAGGTAACTCAGTTCACAATGCTTAAGAGGGTGCTAGACCCTCTTGCTTCTAACATTAATCATTGTCTTACAAGAGTAACAGTATGCCTCCTTTCACTTGAATGGCCTATTTTACAGAACATTGAAGTTTCTCCCCGTGAAAACACTGACAGTTACGCAGTGTTCCCTTAAACAGGTAACTCAATTCACCATGCTTCACAAGGTGCTTGACCCTCTTGCTTGTAACACTTATGGTTCTCTTACAGGAGAAACAGTGCTTCTTCCTTACATTGCAACAGGCCTATTTTGCACAAAGCTACTATTCTTCACACTGTAAAAGCCTGAGAGACAGGTAGTATTCCTTTGTAAAGCTCACTCAATTCTCACTTTTCAACAACATTCCAGACCCTCTTGCTCCTAGAATGAATGGTTTTCATACATCCTAAACTGTTCTTCTTCCATTCAGTTGAATGCAGCTATTTGGCCAAACGGTGATGTTCCTCACCCATGAAAAAACTCAGAGGTAGTCAGTATTCCTTTCAACAGGTAACTTATTTCTCATAGGAAGACAAGTTGCAAAATATTCCTGTCTCTCACACACTGCATCAGGCCCTGAGCTACTAGTGTGTGTCCCTTTCTCCTGAAGAGCGTATTTTTCAAGGAGTGAATGGTTCTCAATTTTCAAAGACTTTCATTTGGCAAGCATTCCTTTCAAATGCTAATTCAACTCTCACAGGGAAACAATGTGCTTGCAACTCCTGCTGCAAACCTTGACATCTGCTTGCAAGAGACACAGTGCCTGTTCCATTCAGTGGAAAGGTCTATTGGCACAAAGACGGAAATGCTCACACTGTCAAACCCTGACAGATAGGCAGTGTTCCTTTTGAAGGCTAAATCAATTGAAGCTGCTAAACAAAGTGCTAGAGCACCTTTCCTGTAAGCTTTGTGGTTCTCCTACCAGACACCCAGTAATCCTTCCCTTCATTGAAACAGGCAATTTTGCAGCAAAAGGAAGTTCCTCACACATTCAAACCCTGAGTGGCAGGTGGTCTTCCTTTAAAAACTTCACTCTACTCACACTGTTACACAAGTTGCTAGACCCTCTTGCTTCTACCCTAAAACATTTTCTTAGAAGAGATTCAGAGATTCTTCCATTCTCTTCAAAGGGTGATGTTGCACAAAGGCGATACTCCTCATCCCTGGAAACACTAAGTGGTAGGCAGTATTCCTTGAAACAAGTTACTCAAGTCTCATCCGAAGACAATCTGCTTCACCCTCCTGCTTGTAACATTCATCCTTTTCTTACAACATAAGCACCGCTGGATCCAGTCACTTCAAAGAGGTGATTTTGCACAAAGTTGAAGGTACTCACACATAAAAACACTGAGAGGAATCAGTATGTCCTTAGACAGCTAACTCAGTTGAGAATCCTCAGAGTGCTAGGCTCTCTTCCTGTTAACAGTCCTGTCTCTCTTAGAAGGCCTACAGGGCATCTTCCATTCTCTGGAATGGGGCAATTTGGAAAAAACCTGGAGTCCTCATCCCTGAAAATCTTGACAGGTAGGTAGTATTCCATGAAACAACTAACTCAATTCACAATGCTGAAGAAAGTGTTTGACCCTCTTCCTTCTAACATTCATGGTTTTCTTACAAGAGCTACAGTGTTTCTCCATTCACTTCACAGAGGCAATTTTGCACAAAGGTGATCTTCTTAGCACATGAAAACTGACAAGCAGGCAGTATTCCTTTAAAAAGCTAAGTCAATTCACAATGCTAAACAAGTTGCCAAGCCCTGTTGCTTCTAACATTCATGACTACCAGGAATTTTCCATTCGCTTGTATGGGATATTTTGCAAAGTTGTGTTCCTGACCCATGAAAACGCTGAGAGGTACTCAGTATTCCTTTACACAGCTAACTCTGTTCACAATGCTGAACAAGGTAGTAGACACTTTTCTTTCTAACACTAATGATTCTCTCTCAAATTCGACAGTGCTTCTTCCAATCCCTTTTAGGGGGTTATATTGCACAAAGGTGGTATTCCTCACCCATGAACACACTGAGTTGTAGGCATTATTCCTTGAACGAAGTATATCAATTGTCCTTGGGAAACAAGGTGCTTGACCCTCCTGTTTCTAACATTCCTACTTCTCTTCCAAGAGTTGGAGGGTTGGTTCCCTTGACTTGAAAGAGGTAATTTTGCACAAACTTGAAGATCCTCACCCATAAAAACACTGAGAGTTAGGCAGTATTCCCTTCAACAGGTAACTCAATTCACAATGCTTAAGAGGGTGCTAGACCCTCTTGCTTCTAACATTAATCATTGTCTTACAAGAGCTACAGTATGCCTCCTTTCACTTGAGAGGCCTATTTTGCAGAACATTGAAGTTTCTCCCCGTGAAAACACTGACAGTTACGCAGTGTTCCCTTAAACAGGTAACTCAATTCAACATGCTTCACAAGTTGCTTGACCCTCTTGCTTGTAACACTTATGGTTCTCTTACATGAGAAACAGTGCTTCTTCCTCACATTGCAACATGCCTATTTTGCACAAAGCTACTATTCTTCACACTGTAAAAGCCTGAGAGACAGGTAGTATTCCTTTGTAAAGCTCACTCAATTCTCACTTTTGAACAACATTCCAGACCCCCTTGCTCCTAGAATGAATGGTTTTCATACATCCTAAACTGTTCTTCTTCCATTCAGTTGAATGCAGCTATTTGGCCCAACGGTGATGTTCCTCACCCATGAAAAAAGTCAGGGGTAGTCAGTATTCCTTTCAAAAGGTAACTCATTTCTCATAGGGAGACAAGTTGCAAAATATTCCTGCCTCTCACACACTGCATCAGGCCCTGAGGTACAAGTGTGTGTCCATTTCGCCGGAAGCAGGCATTTTTCAAGGAGTGAATGATTCTCCATTGTCAAAGGCTTTCATTTGGCCAGCATTCCTTTCACATGCTAATTCAACTCTCACAGGGAAACAATGTGCTTGCAACTCCTGCTGCAAACCTTGACATCTGCTTGCAAGAGACACAGTGCCTGTTCCATTCAGTGGAAAGGTCTATTGGCACAAAGACGGAAATGCTCACACTGTCAAACCCTGACAGATAGGCAGTGTCCCTTTTGAAGGCTAAATCAATTGAAGCTGCTAAACAAAGTGCTAGAGCACCTTTCCTGTAAGCTTTGTGGTTCTCCTACCAGACACCCAGTAATCCTTCCCTTCATTGAAACAGGCAATTTTGCAGCAAAAGGAAGTTCCTCACACTTTCAAACCCTGAGTGGCAGGTGGTCTTCCTTTAAAAATTTCACTCTACTCACACTGTTATACAAGTTGCTAGACCCTCTTGCTTCTACCCTCAAACATTTTCTTAGAAGAGATTCAGAGATTCTTCCATTCTCTTCAAAGGGTGATGTTGCACAAAGGTGATACTCCTCATCCCTGGAAACACTAAGTGGTAGGCAGTATTCCTTGAAACAAGTTACTCAAGTCTCATCCGAAGACAATCTGCTTCACCCTCCTGCTTGTAACATTCATCCTTTTCTTACAACATAAGCATCGCTGGATCCAGTCACTTCAAAGAGGTGATTTTGCACAAAGTTGAAGGTACTCACACATAAAAACACTGAGAGGAATCAGTATGTCCTTAGACAGCTAACTCAGTTGAGAATCCTCAGAGTGCTAGGCTCTCTTCCTGTTAACAGTCCTGTCTCTCTTAGAAGGCCTACAGGGCATCTTCCATTCTCTGGAATGGGGCAATTTGGAAAAAACCTGGAGTCCTCATCCCTGAAAATCTTGAGAGGTAGGTAGTATTCCATGAAACAACTAACTCAGTTCACAATGCTGAAGAAGGTGTTTGACCCTCTTCCTTCTAACATTCATGGTTTTCTTACAAGAGCCACAGTGTTTCTCCATTCACTTCACAGAGGCAATTTTGCACAAAGGTGATCTTCTTAGCACATGAAAACTCGGACAAGCAGGCAGTATTCCTTTAAAAAGCTAAGTCAATTCACAATGCTAAACAAGTTGCCAAGCCCTCTTGCTTCTAAAATTCATGACTCTCTTACAAGAGCTACCAGGACTCTTCCATTCGCTTGTATGGGATATTTTGCCAAAGTTGTGTTCCTGACCCATGAAAACGCTGAGAGGTACTCAGTATTCCTTTACACAGCTAACTCAGTTCACAATGCTGAACAAGGTGGTAGACCCTTTTCTTTCTAACATTAATGATTCTCTCTCAAATTCAACAGTGCTTCTTCCAATCCCTTTTAGGGGGTTATATTGCACAAAGGTGGTATTCCTCACCCATGAACACACTGAGTTGTAGGCATTATTACTTGAAAGAAGTATATCAATTCTCCTTGGGAAACAAGGTGCTTGACCCTCCTGTTTCTAACATTCCTACTTCTCTTCCAAGAGTTGGAGGGTTGGTTCCCTTGACTTGAAAGAGGTAACTTTGCACAAACTTGAGGATCCTCACCCATAAAAACACTGAGAGTTAGGCAGTATTCCCTTCAACAGGTAACTCAGTTCACAATGCTTAAGAGGGTGCTAGACCCTCTTGCTTCTAACATTAATCATTGTCTTACAAGAGTAACAGTATGCCTCCTTTCACTTGAATGGCCTATTTTACAGAACATTGAAGTTTCTCCCCGTGAAAACACTGACAGTTACGCAGTGTTCCCTTAAACAGGTAACTCAATTCACCATGCTTCACAAGGTGGTTGACCCTCTTGCTTGTAACACTTATGGTTCTCTTACAGGAGAAACAGTGCTTCTTCCTTACATTGCAACAGGCCTATTTTGCACAAAGCTACTATTCTTCACACTGTAAAAGCCTGAGAGACAGGTAGTATTCCTTTGTAAAGCTCACTCAATTCTCACTTTTCAACAACATTCCAGACCCTCTTGCTCCTAGAATGAATGGTTTTCATACATCCTAAACTGTTCTTCTTCCATTCAGTTGAATGCAGCTATTTGGCCAAACGGTGATGTTCCTCACCCATGAAAAAAGTCAGGGGTAGTCAGTATTCCTTTCAAAAGGTAACTCATTTCTCATAGGGAGACAAGTTGCAAAATATTCCTGCCTCTCACACACTGCATCAGGCCCTGAGGTACAAGTGTATGTCCATTTCGCTGGAAGCAGGTATTTTTCAAGGAGTGAATGATTCTCCATTGTCAAAGGCTTTCATTTGGCCAGCATTCCTTTCACATGCTAATTCAACTCTCACAGGGAAACAATGTGCTTGCAACTCCTGCTGCAAACCTTGACATCTGCTTGCAAGAGACACAGTGCCTGTTCCATTCAGTGGAAAGGTCTATTGGCACAAAGATGGAAATGCTCACACTGTCAAACCCTGACAGATAGGCAGTGTTCCTTTTGAATGCTAAATCAATTGAAGCTGCTAAACAAAGTGCTAGAGCACCTTTCCTGTAAGCTTTGTGGTTCTCCTACCAGACACCCAGTAATCCTTCCCTTCATTGAAACAGGCAATTTTGCACCAAAAGCAAGTTCCTCACACTTTCAAACCCTGAGTGGCAGGTGGTCTTCCTTTAAAAACTTCACTCTACTCACACTGTTACACAAGTTGCTAGACCCTCTTGCTTCTACCCTCAAACATTTTCTTAGAAGAGATTCAGAGATTCTTCCATTCTCTTCAAAGGGTGATGTTGCACAAAGGTGATACTCCTCATCCCTGGAAACACTAAGTGGTAGGCTGTATTCCTTGAAACAAGTTACTCAAGTCTCATCCGAAGACAATCTGCTTCACCCTCCTGCTTGTAACATTCAGCCTTTTCTTACAAGATAAGCACCGCTGGATCCAGTCACTTCAAAGAGGTGATTTTGCACAAAGTTGAAGGTACTCACACATAAAAACACTGAGAGGTATCAGTATGTCCTTAGACAGCTAACTCAGTTGAGAATCCTCAGAGTCCTAGGCTCTCTTCCTGTTAACAGTCCTGTCTCTCTTAGAAGGCCTACATGGCATCTTCCATTCTCTGGAATGGGGCAATTTGGAAAAAACCTGGAGTCCTCATCCCTGAAAATCTTGAGAGGTAGGTAGTATTCCATGAAACAACTAACTCAATTCACAATGCTGAAGAAGGTGTTTGACCCTCTTCCTTCTAACATTCATGGTTTTCTTACAAGAGCCACAGTGTTTCTCCATTCACTTCACAGAGGCAATTTTGCACAAAGGTGATCTTCTTAGCACATGAAAACTCGGACAAGCAGGCAGTATTCCTTTAAAAAGCTAAGTCAATTCACAATGCTAAACAAGTTGCCAAGCCCTGTTGCTTCTAACATTCATGACTCTCTTACAAGAGCTACCAGGACTCTTCCATTCGCTTGTATGGGATATTTTGCCAAAGTTGTGTTCCTGACCCATGAAAACGCTGAGAGGTACTCAGTATTCCTTTACACAGCTAACTCAGTTCACAATGCTGAACAAGGTGGTAGACCCTTTTCTTTCTAACATTAATGATTCTCTCTCAAATTCAACAGTGCTTCTTCCAATCCCTTTTAGGGGGTTATATTGCACAAAGGTGGTATTCCTCACCCATGAACACACTGAGTTGTAGGCATTATTCCTTGAAAGAAGTATATCAATTCTCCTTGGGAAACAAGGTGCTTGACCCTCCTGTTTCTAACATTCCTACTTCTCTTCCAAGAGTTGGAGGGTTGGTTCCCTTGACTTGAAAGAGGTAACTTTGCACAAACTTGAGGATCCTCACCCATAAAAACACTGAGAGTTAGGCAGTATTCCCTTCAACAGGTAACTCAATTCACAATGCTTAAGAGGGTGCTAGACCCTCTTGCTTCTAACATTAATCATTGTCTTACAAGAGCTACAGTATGCCTCCTTTCACTTGAATGGCCTATTTTACAGAACATTGAAGTTTCTCCCCGTGAAAACACTGACAGTTACGCAGTGTTCCCTTAAACAGGTAACTCAATTCACCATGCTTCACAAGGTGCTTGACCCTCTTGCTTGTAACACTTATGGTTCTCTTACAGGAGAAACAGTGCTTCTTCCTTACATTGCAACAGGCCTATTTTGCACAAAGCTACTATTCTTCACACTGTAAAAGCCTGAGAGACAGGTAGTATTCCTTTGTAAAGCTCACTCAATTCTCACTTTTGAACAACATTCCAGACCCTCTTGCTCCTAGAATGAATGGTTTTCATACATCCTAAACTGTTCTTCTTCCATTCAGTTGAATGCAGGTATTTGGCCAACCGGTGATGTTCCTCACCCATGAAAAAACTCAGAGGTAGTCAGTATTCCTTTCAACAGGTAACTTATTTCTCATAGGAAGACAAGTTGCAAAATATTCCTGTCTCTCACACACTGCATCAGGCCCTGAGCTACTAGTGTGTGTCCCTTTCGCCTGAAGAGCGTATTTTTCAAGGAGTGAATGGTTCTCCATTGTCAAAGGCTTTCATTTGGCAAGCATTCCTTTCAAATGCTAATTCAACTCTCACAGGGAAACAATGTGCTTGCAACTCCTGCTGCAAACCTTGACATCTGCTTGCAAGAGAGACAGTGCCTGTTCCATTCAGTGGAAAGGTCTATTGGCACAAAGACAGAAATGCTCACACTGTCAAACCCTGACAGATAGGCAGTGTTCCTTTTGAAGGCTAAATCAATTGAAGCTGCTAAACAAAGTGCTAGAGCACCTTTCCTGTAAGCTTTGTGGTTCTCCTACCAGACACCCAGTAATCTTTCCCTTCATTGAAACAGGCAATTTTGCAGCAAAAGGAAGTTCCTCACACTTTCAAACCCTGAGTGGCAGGTGGTCTTCCTTTAAAAACTTCACTCTACTCACACTGTTACCCAAGTTGCTAGACCCTCTTGCTTCTACCCTCAAACATTTTCTTAGAAGAGATTCAGAGATTCTTCCATTCTCTGCAAAGGGTGATGTTGCACAAAGGCGATACTCCTCATCCCTGGAAACACTAAGTGGTAGGCAGTATTCCTTGAAACAAGTTACTCAAGTCTCATCCGAAGACAATCTGCTTCACCCTCCTGCTTGTAACATTCATCCTTTTCTTACAACATAAGCACCGCTGGATCCAGTCACTTCAAAGAGGTGATTTTGCACAAAGTTGAAGGTACTCACACATAAAAACACTGAGAGGAATCAGTATGTCCTTAGACAGCTAACTCAGTTGAGAATCCTCAGAGTGCTAGGCTCTCTTCCTGTTAACAGTCCTGTCTCTCTTAGAAGGCCTACAGGGCATCTTCCATTCTCTGGAATGGGGCAATTTGGAAAAAACCTGGAGTCCTCATCCCTGAAAATCTTGAGAGGTAGGTAGTGTTCCATGAAACAACTAACTCAATTCACAATGCTGAAGAAAGTGTTTGACCCTCTTCCTTCTAACATTCATGGTTTACTTACAAGAGCTACAGTGTTTCTCCATTCACTTCACAGAGTTAATTTTGCACAAAGGTGATCTTCTTAGCACATGAAAACTGACAAGCAGGCAGTATTCCTTTAAAAAGCTAAGTCAATTCACAATGCTAAACAAGTTGCCAAGCCCTGTTGCTTCTAACATTCATGACTCTCTTACAAGAGCTACCAGGACTCTTCCATTCGCTTGTATGGGATATTTAGCCAAAGTTGTGTTCCTGACCCATGAAAACGCTGAGAGGTACTCAGTATTCCTTTACACAGCTAACTCAGTTCACAATGCTGAACAAGGTGGTAGACCCTTTTCTTTCTAACATTAATGATTCTCTCTCAAATTCAACAGTGCTTCTTCCAATCCCTTTTAGGGGGTTATATTGCACAAAGGTGGTATTCCTCACCCATGAACACACTGAGTTGTAGGCATTATTACTTGAAAGCAGTATATCAATTCTCCTTGGGAAACAAGGTGCTTGACCCTCCTGTTTCTAACATTCCTACTTCTCTTCCAAGAGTTGGAGGGTTGGTTCCCTTGACTTGAAAGAGGTAACTTTGCACAAACTTGAGGATCCTCACCCATAAAAACACTGAGAGTTAGGCAGTATTCCCTTCAACAGGTAACTCAATTCACAATGCTAAAGAGGGTGCTAGACCCTCTTGCTTCTAACATTAATCATTGTCTTACAAGAGCTACAGTATGCCTCCTTGCACTTGAATGGCCTATTTTACAGAACATTGAAGTTTCTCCCCGTGAAAACACTGACAGTTACGCAGTGTTCCCTTAAACAGGTAACTCAATTCACCATGCTTCAAAAGTTGCTTGACCCTCTTGCTTGTAACACTTATGGTTCTCTTACAGGAGAAACAGTGCTTCTTCCTTACATTGCAACAGGCCTATTTTGCACAAAGCTACTATTCTTCACACTGTAAAAGCCTGAGAGACAGGTAGTATTCCTTTGTAAAGCTCACTCAATTCTCACTTTTGAACAACGTTCCAGACCCTCTTGCTCCTAGAATGAATGGTTTTCATACATCCTAAACTGTTCTTCTTCCATTCAGTTGAATGCAGCTATTTGGCCCAACGGTGATGTTCCTCACCCATGAAAAAAGTCAGGGGTAGTCAGTATTCCTTTCAAAAGGTAACTCATTTCTCATAGGGAGACAAGTTGCAAAATATTCCTGCCTCTCACACACTGCATCAGGCCCTGAGGTACAAGTGTATGTCCATTTCGCTGGAAGCGGGTATTTTTCAAGGAGTGAATGATTCTCCATTGTCAAAGGCTTTCATTTGGCCAGCATTCCTTTCACATGCTAATTCAACTCTCACAGGGAAACAATGTGCTTGCAACTCCTGCTGCAAACCTTGACATCTGCTTGCAAGAGACACAGTGCCTGTTCCATTCAGTGGAAAGGTCTATTGGCACAAAGATGGAAATGCTCACACTGTCAAACCCTGACAGATATTTAGTGTTCCTTTTGAATGCTAAATCAATTGAAGCTGCTAAACAAAGTGCTAGAGCAACTTTCCTGTAAGCTTTGTGGTTCTCCTACCAGACACCCAGTAATCCTTCCCTTCATTGAAACAGGCAATTTTGCAGCAAAAGGAAGTTCCTCACACTTTCAAACCCTGAGTGGCAGGTGGTCTTCCTTTGAAAACTTCACTCTACTCACACTTTTACACAAGTTGCTAGACCCTCTTGCTTCTACCCTCAAACATTTTCTTAGAAGAGCCTCAGAGATTCTTCCATTCTTTTCAAAGGGTGATGTTGCACAAAGGTGATACTCCTCATCCCTGGAAACACTAAGTGGTAGGCAGTATTCCTTGAAACAAGTTACTCAAGTCTCATCCGAAGACAATCTGCTTCACCCTCCTGCTTGTAACATTCAGCCTTTTCTTACAACATAAGCACCGCTGGATCCAGTCACTTCAAAGAGGTGATTTTGCACAAAGTTGAAGGTACTCACACATAAAAACACTGAGAGGTATCAGTATGTCCTTAGACAGCTAACTCAGTTGAGAATCCTCAGAGTGCTAGGCTCTCTTCCTGTTAACAGTCCTGTCTCTCTTAGAAGGCCTACAGGGCATCTTCCATTCTCTGGAATGGGGCAATTTGGAAAAAACCTGGAGTCCTCATCCCTGAAAATCTTGAGAGGTAGGCAGTATTCCATGAAACAACTAACTCAATTCACAATGCTGAAGGAAGTGTTTGACCCTCTTCCTTCTAACATTCATGGATTTCTTACAAGAGCTACAGTGTTTCTCCTTTCACTTCACAGAGTTAATTTTGCACAAAGGTGATCTTCTTAGCACATGAAAACTGACAAGCAGACAGTATTCATTTAAAAAGCTAAGTCAATTCACAATGCTAAACAAGTTGCCAAGCCCTGTTGCTTCTAACATTCATGACTCTCTTACAAGAGCTACCAGGAATTTTCCATTCGCTTGTATGGGATATTTTGCAAAGTTGTGTTCCTGACCCATGAAAACGCTGAGAGGTACTCAGTATTCCTTTACACAGCTAACTCAGTTCACAATGCTGAACAAGGTGGTAGACCCTTTTCTTTCTAACATTAATGATTCTCTCTCAAGTTCGACAGTGCTTCTTCCAATCCCTTTTAGCGGGTTATATTGCACAAAGGTGGTATTCCTCACCCATGAACACACTGAGTTGTAGGCATTATTCCTTGAAAGAAGTATATCAATTCTCCTTGGGAAACACGGTGCTTGACCCTCCTGTTTCTAACATTCCTACTTCTCTTCCAAGAGTTGGAGGGTTGGTTCCCTTGACTTGAAAGAGGTAATTTTGCACAAACTTGAGGATCCTCACCCATAAAAACACTGAGAGTTAGGCAGTATTCCCTTCAACAGGTAACTCAGTTCACAATGCTTAAGAGGGTGCTAGACCCTCTTGCTTCTAACATTAATCATTGTCTTACAAGAGCTACAGTATGCCTCCTTTCACTTGAATGGCCTATTTTACAGAACATTGAAGTTTCTCCCCGTGAAAACACTGACAGTTACGCAGTGTTCCCTTAAACAGGTAACTCAATTCACCATGCTTCACAAGGTGCTTGACCCTCTTGCTTGTAACACTTATGGTTCTCTTACAGGAGAAACAGTGCTTCTTCCTTACATTGCAACAGGCCTATTTTGCACAAAGCTACTATTCTTCACACTGTAAAAGCCTGAGAGACAGGTAGTATTCCTTTGTAAAGCTCACTCAATTCTCACTTTTGAACAACATTCCAGACCCTCTTGCTCCTAGAATGAATGGTTTTCATACATCCTAAACTGTTCTTCTTCCATTCAGTTCAATGCAGGTATTTGGCCAACCGGTGATGTTCCTCACCCATGAAAAAACTCAGAGGTAGTCAGTATTCCTTTCAACAGGTAACTTATTTCTCATAGGAAGACAAGTTGCAAAATATTCCTGTCTCTCACACACTGCATCAGGCCCTGAGCTACTAGTGTGTGTCCCTTTGGCCTGAAGAGCGTATTTTTCAAGGAGTGAATGGTTCTCCATTGTCAAAGGCTTTCATTTGGCAAGCATTCCTTTCAAATGCTAATTCAACTCTCACAGGGAAACAATGTGCTTGCAACTCCTGCTGCAAACCTTGACATCTGCTTGCAAGAGAGACAGTGCCTGTTCCATTCAGTGGAAAGGTCTATTGGCACAAAGACAGAAATGCTCACACTGTCAAACCCTGACAGATAGGCAGTGTTCCTTTTGAAGGCTAAATCAATTGAAGCTGCTAAACAAAGTGCTAGAGCACCTTTCCTGTAAGCTTTGTGGTTCTCCTACCAGACACCCAGTAATCCTTCCCTTCATTGAAACAGGCAATTTTGCAGCAAAAGGAAGTTCCTCACACTTTCAAACCCTGAGTGGCAGGTGGTCTTCCTTTAAAAACTTCACTCTACTCACACTGTTACACAAGTTGCTAGACCCTCTTGCTTCTACCCTCAAACATTTTCTTAGAAGAGATTCAGAGATTCTTCCATTCTCTGCAAAGGGTGATGTTGCACAAAGGCGATACTCCTCATCCCTGGAAACACTAAGTGGTAGGCAGTATTCCTTGAAACAAGTTACTCAAGTCTCATCCGAAGACAATCTGCTTCACCCTCCTGCTTGTAACATTCATCCTTTTCTTACAACATAAGCACCGCTGGATCCAGTCACTTCAAAGAGGTGATTTTGCACAAAGTTGAAGGTACTCACACATAAAAACACTGAGAGGAATCAGTATGTCCTTAGACAGCTAACTCAGTTGAGAATCCTCAGAGTGCTAGGCTCTCTTCCTGTTAACAGTCCTGTCTCTCTTAGAAGGCCTACAGGGCATCTTCCATTCTCTGGAATGGGGCAATTTGGAAAAAACCTGGAGTCCTCATCCCTGAAAATCTTGAGAGGTAGGTAGTGTTCCATGAAACAACTAACTCAATTCACAATGCTGAAGAAAGTGTTTGACCCTCTTCCTTCTAACATTCATGGTTTACTTACAAGAGCTACAGTGTTTCTCCATTCACTTCACAGATTTAATTTTGCACAAAGGTGATCTTCTTAGCACATGAAAACTGACAAGCAGGCAGTATTCCTTTAAAAAGCTAAGTCAATTCACAATGCTAAACAAGTTGCCAAGCCCTGTTGCTTCTAACATTCATGACTCTCTTACAAGAGCTACCAGGACTCTTCCATTCGCTTGTATGGGATATTTTGCCAAAGTTGTGTTCCTGACCCATGAAAACGCTGAGAGGTACTCAGTATTCCTTTACACAGCTAACTCAGTTCACAATGCTGAACAAGGTGGTAGACGCTTTTCTTTCTAACATTAATGATTCTCTCTCAAATTCAACAGTGCTTCTTCCAATCCCTTTTAGGGGGTTATATTGCACAAAGGTGGTATTCCTCACCCATGAACACACTGAGTTGTAGGCATTATTACTTGAAAGCAGTATATCAATTCTCCTTGGGAAACAAGGTGCTTGACCCTCCTGTTTCTAACATTCCTACTTCTCTTCCAAGAGTTGGAGGGTTGGTTCCCTTGACTTGAAAGAGGTAACTTTGCACAAACTTGAGGATCCTCACCCATAAAAACACTGAGAGTTAGGCAGTATTCCCTTCAACAGGTAACTCAATTCACAATGCTAAAGAGGGTGCTAGACCCTCTTGCTTCTAACATTAATCATTGTCTTACAAGAGCTACAGTATGCCTCCTTGCACTTGAATGGCCTATTTTACAGAACATTGAAGTTTCTCCCCGTGAAAACACTGACAGTTACGCAGTGTTCCCTTAAACAGGTAACTCAATTCACCATGCTTCAAAAGTTGCTTGACCCTCTTGCTTGTAACACTTATGGTTCTCTTACAGGAGAAACAGTGCTTCTTCCTTACATTGCAACAGGCCTATTTTGCACAAAGCTACTATTCTTCACACTGTAAAAGCCTGAGAGACAGGTAGTATTCCTTTGTAAAGCTCACTCAATTCTCACTTTTGAACAACGTTCCAGACCCTCTTGCTCCTAGAATGAATGGTTTTCATACATCCTAAACTGTTCTTCTTCCATTCAGTTGAATGCAGCTATTTGGCCCAACGGTGATGTTCCTCACCCATGAAAAAAGTCAGGGGTAGTCAGTATTCCTTTCAACAGGTAACTCATTTCTCATAGGGAGACAAGTTGCAAAATATTCCTGCCTCTCACACACTGCATCAGGCCCTGAGGTACAAGTGTATGTCCATTTCGCTGGAAGCGGGTATTTTTCAAGGAGTGAATGATTCTCCATTGTCAAAGGCTTTCATTTGGCCAGCATTCCTTTCACATGCTAATTCAACTCTCACAGGGAAACAATGTGCTTGCAACTCCTGCTGCAAACCTTGACATCTGCTTGCAAGAGACACAGTGCCTGTTCCATTCAGTGGAAAGGTCTATTGGCACAAAGATGGAAAGGCTCACACTGTCAAACCCTGACAGATATTTAGTGTTCCTTTTGAATGCTAAATCAATTGAAGCTGCTAAACAAAGTGCTAGAGCAACTTTCCTGTAAGCTTTGTGGTTCTCCTACCAGACACCCAGTAATCCTTCCCTTCATTGAAACAGGCAATTTTGCACCAAAAGCAAGTTCCTCACACTTTCAAACCCTGAGTGGCAGGTGGTCTTCCTTTGAAAACTTCACTCTACTCACACTTTTACACAAGTTGCTAGACCCTCTTGCTTCTACCCTCAAACATTTTCTTAGAAGAGCCTCAGAGTTTCTTCCATTCTTTTCAAAGGGTGATGTTGCACAAAGGTGATACTCCTCATCCCTGGAAACACTAAGTGGTAGGCAGTATTCCTTGAAACAAGTTACTCAAGTCTCATCCGAAGACAATCTGCTTCACCCTCCTGCTTGTAACATTCAGCCTTTTCTTACAACATAAGCACCGCTGGATCCAGTCACTTCAAAGAGGTGATTTTGCACAAAGTTGAAGGTACTCACACATAAAAACACTGAGAGGTATCAGTATGTCCTTAGACAGCTAACTCAGTTGAGAATCCTCAGAGTGCTAGGCTCTCTTCCTGTTAACAGTCCTGTCTCTCTTAGAAGGCCTACAGGGCATCTTCCATTCTCTGGAATGGGGCAATTTGGAAAAAACCTGGAGTCCTCATCCCTGAAAATCTTGAGAGGTAGGCAGTATTCCATGAAACAACTAACTCAATTCACAATGCTGAAGGAAGTGTTTGACCCTCTTCCTTCTAACATTCATGGATTTCTTACAAGAGCTACAGTGTTTCTCCTTTCACTTCACAGAGTTAATTTTGCACAAAGGTGATCTTCTTAGCACATGAAAACTGACAAGCAGACAGTATTCATTTAAAAAGCTAAGTCAATTCACAATGCTAAACAAGTTGCCAAGCCCTGTTGCTTCTAACATTCATGACTCTCTTACAAGAGCTACCAGGAATTTTCCATTCGCTTGTATGGGATATTTTGCAAAGTTGTGTTCCTGACCCATGAAAACGCTGAGAGGTACTCAGTATTCCTTTACACAGCTAACTCAGTTCACAATGCTGAACAAGGTGGTAGACCCTTTTCTTTCTAACATTAATGATTCTCTCTCAAGTTCGACAGTGCTTCTTCCAATCCCTTTTAGCGGGTTATATTGCACAAAGGTGGTATTCCTCACCCATGAACACACTGAGTTGTAGGCATTATTCCTTGAAAGAAGTATATCAATTCTCCTTGGGAAACACGGTGCTTGACCCTCCTGTTTCTAACATTCCTACTTCTCTTCCAAGAGTTGGAGGGTTGGTTCCCTTGACTTGAAAGAGGTAATTTTGCACAAACTTGAGGATCCTCACCCATAAAAACACTGAGAGTTAGGCAGTATTCCCTTCAACAGGTAACTCAGTTCACAATGCTTAAGAGGGTGCTAGACCCTCTTGCTTCTAACATTAATCATTGTCTTACAAGAGCTACAGTATGCCTCCTTTCACTTGAATGGCCTATTTTACAGAACATTGAAGTTTCTCCCCGTGAAAACACTGACAGTTACGCAGTGTTCCCTTAAACAGGTAACTCAATTCACCATGCTTCACAAGGTGCTTGACCCTCTTGCTTGTAACACTTATGGTTCTCTTACAGGAGAAACAGTGCTTCTTCCTTACATTGCAACAGGCCTATTTTGCACAAAGCTACTATTCTTCACACTGTAAAAGCCTGAGAGACAGGTAGTATTCCTTTGTAAAGCTCACTCAATTCTCACTTTTGAACAACATTCCAGACCCTCTTGCTCCTAGAATGAATGGTTTTCATACATCCTAAACTGTTCTTCTTCCATTCAGTTGAATGCAGCTATTTGGCCAAACGGTGATGTTCCTCACCCATGAAAAAACTCAGAGGTAGTCAGTTTTCCTTTCAACAGGTAACTTATTTCTCATAGGAAGACAAGTTGCAAAATATTCCTGCCTCTCACACACTGCATCAGGCCCTGAGCTACTAGTGTGTGTCCCTTTCGCCTGAAGAGCGTATTTTTCAAGGAGTGAATGGTTCTCCATTTTCAAAGGCTTTCATTTGGCAAGCATTCCTTTCAAATGCTAATTCAACTCTCACAGGGAAACAATGTGCTTGCAACTCCTGCTGCAAACCTTGACATCTGCTTGCAAGAGACACAGTGCCTGTTCCATTCAGTGGAAAGGTCTATTGGCACAAAGACGGAAATGCTCACACTGTCAAACCCTGACAGATAGGCAGTGTCCCTTTTGAAGGCTAAATCAATTGAAGCTGCTAAACAAAGTGCTAGAGCACCTTTCCTGTAAGCTTTGTGGTTCTCCTACCAGACACCCAGGAATCCTTCCCTTCATTGAAACAGGCAATTTTGCAGCAAAAGGAAGTTCCTCCCACTTTCAAACCCTGAGTGGCAGGTGGTCTTCCTTTAAAAACTTCACTCTACTCACACTGTTACAAAAGTTGCTAGACCCTCTTGCTTCTACCCTCAAACATTTTCTTAGAAGAGATTCAGAGATTCTTCCATTCTCTTCAAAGGGTGATGTTGCACAAAGGCGATACTCCTCATCCCTGGAAACACTAAGTGGTAGGCAGTATTCCTTGAAACAAGTTACTCAAGTCTCATCCGAAGACAATCTGCTTCACCCTCCTGCTTGTAACATTCATCCTTTTCTTACAACATAAGCACCGCTGGATCCAGTCACTTCAAAGAGGTGATTTTGCACAAAGTTGAAGGTACTCACACATAAAAACACTGAGAGGAATCAGTATGTCCTTAGACAGCTAACTCAGTTGAGAATCCTCAGAGTGCTAGGCTCTCTTCCTGTTAACAGTCCTGTCTCTCTTAGAAGGCCTACAGGGCATCTTCCATTCTCTGGAATGGGGCAATTTGGAAAAAACCTGGAGTCCTCATCCCTGAAAATCTTGAGAGGTAGGCAGTATTCCATGAAACAACTAACTCAATTCACAATGCTGAAGGAAGTGTTTGACCCTCTTCCTTCTAACATTCATGGATTTCTTACAAGAGCTACAGTGTTTCTCCTTTCACTTCACAGAGTTAATTTTGCACAAAGGTGATCTTCTTAGCACATGAAAACTGACAAGCAGACAGTATTCATTTAAAAAGCTAAGTCAATTCACAATGCTAAACAAGTTGCCAAGCCCTGTTGCTTCTAACATTCATGACTCTCTTACAAGAGCTACCAGGAATTTTCCATTCGCTTGTATGGGATATTTTGCAAAGTTGTGTTCCTGACCCATGAAAACGCTGAGAGGTACTCAGTATTCCTTCACACAGCTAACTCAGTTCACAATGCTGAACAAGGTGGTAGACCCTTTTCTTTCTAACATTAATGATTCTCTCTCAAGTTCGACAGTGCTTCTTCCAATCCCTTTTAGCGGGTTATATTGCACAAAGGTGGTATTCCTCACCCATGAACACACTGAGTTGTAGGCCTTATTCCTTGAAAGAAGTATATCAATTCTCCTTGGGAAACACGGTGCTTGACCCTCCTGTTTCTAACATTCCTACTTCTCTTCCAAGAGTTGGAGGGTTGGTTCCCTTGACTTGAAAGAGGTAATTTTGCACAAACTTGAGGATCCTCACCCATAAAAACACTGAGAGTTAGGCAGTATTCCCTTCAACAGGTAACTCAGTTCACAATGCTTAAGAGGGTGCTAGACCCTCTTGCTTCTAACATTAATCATTGTCTTACAAGAGCTACAGTATGCCTCCTTTCACTTGAATGGCCTATTTTACAGAACATTGAAGTTTCTCCCCGTGAAAACACTGACAGTTACGCAGTGTTCCCTTAAACAGGTAACTCAATTCACCATGCTTCACAAGGTGCTTGACCCTCTTGCTTGTAACACTTATGGTTCTCTTACAGGAGAAACAGTGCTTCTTCCTTACATTGCAACAGGCCTATTTTGCACAAAGCTACTATTCTTCACACTGTAAAAGCCTGAGAGACAGGTAGTATTCCTTTGTAAAGCTCACTCAATTCTCACTTTTGAACAACATTCCAGACCCTCTTGCTCCTAGAATGAATGGTTTTCATACATCCTAAACTGTTCTTCTTCCATTCAGTTCAATGCAGCTATTTGGTCAACCGGTGATGTTCCTCACCCATGAAAAAACTCAGAGGTAGTCAGTATTCCTTTCAACAGGTAACTTATTTCTCATAGGAAGACAAGTTGCAAAATATTCCTGTCTCTCACACACTGCATCAGGCCCTGAGCTACTAGTGTGTGTCCCTTTGGCCTGAAGAGCGTATTTTTCAAGGAGTGAATGGTTCTCCATTGTCAAAGGCTTTCATTTGGCAAGCATTCCTTTCAAATGCTAATTCAACTCTCACCGGGAAACAATGTGCTTGCAACTCCTGCTGCAAACCTTGACATCTGCTTGCAAGAGACACAGTGCCTGTTCCATTCAGTGGAAAGGTCTATTGGCACAAAGACAGAAATGCTCACACTGTCAAACCCTGACAGATAGGCAGTGTTCCTTTTGAAGGCTAAATCAATTGAAGCTGCTAAACAAAGTGCTAGAGCACCTTTCCTGTAAGCTTTGTGGTTCTCCTACCAGACACCCAGTAATCCTTCCCTTCATTGAAACAGGCAATTTTGCAGCAAAAGGAAGTTCCTCACACTTTCAAACCCTGAGTGGCAGGTGGTCTTCCTTTAAAAACTTCACTCTACTCACACTGTTACCCAAGTTGCTAGACCCTCTTGCTTCTACCCTCAAACATTTTCTTAGAAGAGATTCAGAGATTCTTCCATTCTCTTCAAAGGGTGATGTTGCACAAAGGCGATACTCCTCATCCCTGGAAACACTAAGTGGTAGGCAGTATTCCTTGAAACAAGTTACTCAAGTCTCATCCGAAGACAATCTGCTTCACCCTCCTGCTTGTAACATTCATCCTTTTCTTACAACATAAGCACCGCTGGATCCAGTCACTTCAAAGAGGTGATTTTGCACAAAGTTGAAGGTACTCACACATAAAAACACTGAGAGGAATCAGTATGTCCTTAGACAGCTAACTCAGTTGAGAATCCTCAGAGTGCTAGGCTCTCTTCCTGTTAACAGTCCTGTCTCTCTTAGAAGGCCTACAGGGCATCTTCCATTCTCTGGAATGGGGCAATTTGGAAAAAACCTGGAGTCCTCATCCCTGAAAATCTTGAGAGGTAGGTAGTGTTCCATGAAACAACTAACTCAATTCACAATGCTGAAGAAAGTGTTTGACCCTCTTCCTTCTAACATTCATGGTTTACTTACAAGAGCTACAGTGTTTCTCCATTCACTTCACAGAGTTAATTTTGCACAAAGGTGATCTTCTTAGCACATGAAAACTGACAAGAAGGCAGTATTCCTTTAAAAAGCTAAGTCAATTCACAATGCTAAACAAGTTGCCAAGCCCTGTTGCTTCTAACATTCATGACTCTCTTACAAGAGCTACCAGGACTCTTCCATTCGCTTGTATGGGATATTTTGCCAAAGTTGTGTTCCTGACCCATGAAAACGCTGAGAGGTACTCAGTATTCCTTTACACAGCTAACTCAGTTCACAATGCTGAACAAGGTGGTAGACCCTTTTCTTTCTAACATTAATGATTCTCTCTCAAATTCAACAGTGCTTCTTCCAATCCCTTTTAGGGGGTTATATTGCACAAAGGTGGTATTCCTCACCCATGAACACACTGAGTTGTAGGCATTATTACTTGAAAGCAGTATATCAATTCTCCTTGGGAAACAAGGTGCTTGACCCTCCTGTTTCTAACATTCCTACTTCTCTTCCAAGAGTTGGAGGGTTGGTTCCCTTGACTTGAAAGAGGTAACTTTGCACAAACTTGAGGATCCTCACCCATAAAAACACTGAGAGTTAGGCAGTATTCCCTTCAACAGGTAACTCAATTCACAATGCTAAAGAGGGTGCTAGACCCTCTTGCTTCTAACATTAATCATTGTCTTACAAGAGCTACAGTATGCCTCCTTGCACTTGAATGGCCTATTTTACAGAACATTGAAGTTTCTCCCCGTGAAAACACTGACAGTTACGCAGTGTTCCCTTAAACAGGTAACTCAATTCACCATGCTTCACAAGTTGCTTGACCCTCTTGCTTGTAACACTTATGGTTCTCTTACAGGAGAAACAGTGCTTCTTCCTTACATTGCAACAGGCCTATTTTGCACAAAGCTACTATTCTTCACACTGTAAAAGCCTGAGAGACAGGTAGTATTCCTTTGTAAAGCTCACTCAATTCTCACTTTTGAACAACGTTCCAGACCCTCTGGCTCCTAGAATGAATGGTTTTCATACATCCTAAACTGTTCTTCTTCCATTCAGTTGAATGCAGCTATTTGGCCCAACGGTGATGTTCCTCACCCATGAAAAAAGTCAGGGGTAGTCAGTATTCCTTTCAAAAGGTAACTCATTTCTCATAGGGAGACAAGTTGCAAAATATTCCTGCCTCTCACACACTGCATCAGGCCCTGAGGTACAAGTGTATGTCCATTTCGCTGGAAGCGGGTATTTTTCAAGGAGTGAATGATTCTCCATTGTCAAAGGCTTTCATTTGGCCAGCATTCCTTTCACATGCTAATTCAACTCTCACAGGGAAACAATGTGCTTGCAACTCCTGCTGCAAACCTTGACATCTGCTTGCAAGAGACACAGTGCCTGTTCCATTCAGTGGAAAGGTCTATTGGCACAAAGATGGAAATGCTCACACTGTCAAACCCTGACAGATATTTAGTGTTCCTTTTGAATGCTAAATCAATTGAAGCTGCTAAACAAAGTGCTAGAGCAACTTTCCTGTAAGCTTTGTGGTTCTCCTACCAGACACCCAGTAATCCTTCCCTTCATTGAAACAGGCAATTTTGCACCAAAAGCAAGTTCCTCACACTTTCAAACCCTGAGTGGCAGGTGGTCTTCCTTTGAAAACTTCACTCTACTCACACTTTTACACAAGTTGCTAGACCCTCTTGCTTCTAACCTCAAACATTTTCTTAGAAGAGCCTCAGAGATTCTTCCATTCTTTTCAAAGGGTGATGTTGCACAAAGGTGATACTCCTCATCCCTGGAAACACTAAGTGGTAGGCAGTATTCCTTGAAACAAGTTACTCAAGTCTCATCCGAAGACAATCTGCTTCACCCTCCTGCTTGTAACATTCAGCCTTTTCTTACAACATAAGCACCGCTGGATCCAGTCACTTCAAAGAGGTGATTTTGCACAAAGTTGAAGGTACTCACACATAAAAACACTGAGAGGTATCAGTATGTCCTTAGACAGCTAACTCAGTTGAGAATCCTCAGAGTGCTAGGCTCTCTTCCTGTTAACAGTCCTGTCTCTCTTAGAAGGCCTACAGGGCATCTTCCATTCTCTGGAATGGGGCAATTTGGAAAAAACCTGGAGTCCTCATCCCTGAAAATCTTGAGAGGTAGGCAGTATTCCATGAAACAACTAACTCAATTCACAATGCTGAAGGAAGTGTTTGACCCTCTTCCTTCTAACATTCATGGATTTCTTACAAGAGCTACAGTGTTTCTCCTTTCACTTCACAGAGTTAATTTTGCACAAAGGTGATCTTCTTAGCACATGAAAACTGACAAGCAGACAGTATTCATTTAAAAAGCTAAGTCAATTCACAATGCTAAACAAGTTGCCAAGCCCTGTTGCTTCTAACATTCATGACTCTCTTACAAGAGCTACCAGGAATTTTCCATTCGCTTGTATGGGATATTTTGCAAAGTTGTGTTCCTGACCCATGAAAACGCTGAGAGGTACTCAGTATTCCTTTACACAGCTAACTCAGTTCACAATGCTGAACAAGGTGGTAGACCCTTTTCTTTCTAACATTAATGATTCTCTCTCAAGTTCGACAGTGCTTCTTCCAATCCCTTTTAGCGGGTTATATTGCACAAAGGTGGTATTCCTCACCCATGAACACACTGAGTTGTAGGCCTTATTCCTTGAAAGAAGTATATCAATTCTCCTTGGGAAACACGGTGCTTGACCCTCCTGTTTCTAACATTCCTACTTCTCTTCCAAGAGTTGGAGGGTTGGTTCCCTTGACTTGAAAGAGGTAATTTTGCACAAACTTGAGGATCCTCACCCATAAAAACACTGAGAGTTAGGCAGTATTCCCTTCAACAGGTAACTCAGTTCACAATGCTTAAGAGGGTGCTAGACCCTCTTGCTTCTAACATTAATCATTGTCTTAAAAGAGCTACAGTATGCCTCCTTTCACTTGAATGGCCTATTTTACAGAACATTGAAGTTTCTCCCCGTGAAAACACTGACAGTTACGCAGTGTTCCCTTAAACAGGTAACTCAATTCACCATGCTTCACAAGGTGCTTGACCCTCTTGCTTGTAACACTTATGGTTCTCTTACAGGAGAAACAGTGCTTCTTCCTTACATTGCAACAGGCCTATTTTGCACAAAGCTACTATTCTTCACACTGTAAAAGCCTGAGAGACAGGTAGTATTCCTTTGTAAAGCTCACTCAATTCTCACTTTTGAACAACATTCCAGACCCTCTTGCTCCTAGAATGAATGGTTTTCATACATCCTAAACTGTTCTTCTTCCATTCAGTTCAATGCAGGTATTTGGTCAACCGGTGATGTTCCTCACCCATGAAAAAACTCAGAGGTAGTCAGTATTCCTTTCAACAGGTAACTTATTTCTCATAGGAAGACAAGTTGCAAAATATTCCTGTCTCTCACACACTGCATCAGGCCCTGAGCTACTAGTGTGTGTCCCTTTGGCCTGAAGAGCGTATTTTTCAAGGAGTGAATGGTTCTCCATTGTCAAAGGCTTTCATTTGGCAAGCATTCCTTTCAAATGCTAATTCAACTCTCACAGGGAAACAATGTGCTTGCAACTCCTGCTGCAAACCTTGACATCTGCTTGCAAGAGACACAGTGCCTGTTCCATTCAGTGGAAAGGTCTATTGGCACAAAGACAGAAATGCTCACACTGTCAAACCCTGACAGATAGGCAGTGTTCCTTTTGAAGGCTAAATCAATTGAAGCTGCTAAACAAAGTGCTAGAGCACCTTTCCTGTAAGCTTTGTGGTTCTCCTACCAGACACCCAGTAATCCTTCCCTTCATTGAAACAGGCAATTTTGCAGCAAAAGGAAGTTCCTCACACTTTCAAACCCTGAGTGGCAGGTGGTCTTCCTTTAAAAACTTCACTCTACTCACACTGTTACCCAAGTTGCTAGACCCTCTTGCTTCTACCCTCAAACATTTTCTTAGAAGAGATTCAGAGATTCTTCCATTCTCTTCAAAGGGTGATGTTGCACAAAGGCGATACTCCTCATCCCTGGAAACACTAAGTGGTAGGCAGTATTCCTTGAAACAAGTTACTCAAGTCTCATCCGAAGACAATCTGCTTCACCCTCCTGCTTGTAACATTCATCCTTTTCTTACAACATAAGCACCGCTGGATCCAGTCACTTCAAAGAGGTGATTTTGCACAAAGTTGAAGGTACTCACACATAAAAACACTGAGAGGAATCAGTATGTCCTTAGACAGCTAACTCAGTTGAGAATCCTCAGAGTGCTAGGCTCTCTTCCTGTTAACAGTCCTGTCTCTCTTAGAAGGCCTACAGGGCATCTTCCATTCTCTGGAATGGGGCAATTTGGAAAAAACCTGGAGTCCTCATCCCTGAAAATCTTGAGAGGTAGGTAGTGTTCCATGAAACAACTAACTCAATTCACAATGCTGAAGAAAGTGTTTGACCCTCTTCCTTCTAACATTCATGGTTTACTTACAAGAGCTACAGTGTTTCTCCATTCACTTCACAGAGTTAATTTTGCACAAAGGTGATCTTCTTAGCACATGAAAACTGACAAGCAGGCAGTATTCCTTTAAAAAGCTAAGTCAATTCACAATGCTAAACAAGTTGCCAAGCCCTGTTGCTTCTAACATTCATGACTCTCTTACAAGAGCTACCAGGACTCTTCCATTCGCTTGTATGGGATATTTTGCCAAAGTTGTGTTCCTGACCCATGAAAACGCTGAGAGGTACTCAGTATTCCTTTACACAGCTAACTCAGTTCACAATGCTGAACAAGGTGGTAGACCCTTTTCTTTCTAACATTAATGATTCTCTCTCAAATTCAACAGTGCTTCTTCCAATCCCTTTTAGGGGGTTATATTGCACAAAGGTGGTATTCCTCACCCATGAACACACTGAGTTGTAGGCATTATTACTTGAAAGCAGTATATCAATTCTCCTTGGGAAACAAGGTGCTTGACCCTCCTGTTTCTAACATTCCTACTTCTCTTCCAAGAGTTGGGGGGTTGGTTCCCTTGACTTGAAAGAGGTAACTTTGCACAAACTTGAGGATCCTCACCCATAAAAACACTGAGAGTTAGGCAGTATTCCCTTCAACAGGTAACTCAATTCACAATGCTAAAGAGGGTGCTAGACCCTCTTGCTTCTAACATTAATCATTGTCTTACAAGAGCTACAGTATGCCTCCTTGCACTTGAATGGCCTATTTTACAGAACATTGAAGTTTCTCCCCGTGAAAACACTGACAGTTACGCAGTGTTCCCTTAAACAGGTAACTCAATTCACCATGCTTCAAAAGTTGCTTGACCCTCTTGCTTGTAACACTTATGGTTCTCTTACAGGAGAAACAGTGCTTCTTCCTTACATTGCAACAGGCCTATTTTGCACAAAGCTACTATTCTTCACACTGTAAAAGCCTGAGAGACAGGTAGTATTCCTTTGTAAAGCTCACTCAATTCTCACTTTTGAACAACGTTCCAGACCCTCTTGCTCCTAGAATGAATGGTTTTCATACATCCTAAACTGTTCTTCTTCCATTCAGTTGAATGCAGCTATTTGGCCCAACGGTGATGTTCCTCACCCATGAAAAAAGTCAGGGGTAGTCAGTATTCCTTTCAAAAGGTAACTCATTTCTCATAGGGAGACAAGTTGCAAAATATTCCTGCCTCTCACACACTGCATCAGGCCCTGAGGTACAAGTGTATGTCCATTTCGCTGGAAGCGGGTATTTTTCAAGGAGTGAATGATTCTCCATTGTCAAAGGCTTTCATTTGGCCAGCATTCCTTTCACATGCTAATTCAACTCTCACAGGGAAACAATGTGCTTGCAACTCCTGCTGCAAACCTTGACATCTGCTTGCAAGAGACACAGTGCCTGTTCCATTCAGTGGAAAGGTCTATTGGCACAAAGATGGAAATGCTCACACTGTCAAACCCTGACAGATATTTAGTGTTCCTTTTGAATGCTAAATCAATTGAAGCTGCTAAACAAAGTGCTAGAGCAACTTTCCTGTAAGCTTTGTGGTTCTCCTACCAGACACCCAGTAATCCTTCCCTTCATTGAAACAGGCAATTTTGCACCAAAAGCAAGTTCCTCACACTTTCAAACCCTGAGTGGCAGGTGGTCTTCCTTTGAAAACTTCACTCTACTCACACTTTTACACAAGTTGCTAGACCCTCTTGCTTCTACCCTCAAACATTTTCTTAGAAGAGCCTCAGAGATTCTTCCATTCTTTTCAAAGGGTGATGTTGCACAAAGGTGATACTCCTCATCCCTGGAAACACTAAGTGGTAGGCAGTATTCCTTGAAACAAGTTACTCAAGTCTCATCCGAAGACAATCTGCTTCACCCTCCTGCTTGTAACATTCAGCCTTTTCTTACAACATAAGCACCGCTGGATCCAGTCACTTCAAAGAGGTGATTTTGCACAAAGTTGAAGGTACTCACACATAAAAACACTGAGAGGTATCAGTATGTCCTTAGACAGCTAACTCAGTTGAGAATCCTCAGAGTGCTAGGCTCTCTTCCTGTTAACAGTCCTGTCTCTCTTAGAAGGCCTACAGGGCATCTTCCATTCTCTGGAATGGGGCAATTTGGAAAAAACCTGGAGTCCTCATCCCTGAAAATCTTGAGAGGTAGGCAGTATTCCATGAAACAACTAACTCAATTCACAATGCTGAAGGAAGTGTTTGACCCTCTTCCTTCTAACATTCATGGATTTCTTACAAGAGCTACAGTGTTTCTCCTTTCACTTCACAGAGTTAATTTTGCACAAAGGTGATCTTCTTAGCACATGAAAACTGACAAGCAGACAGTATTCATTTAAAAAGCTAAGTCAATTCACAATGCTAAACAAGTTGCCAAGCCCTGTTGCTTCTAACATTCATGACTCTCTTACAAGAGCTACCAGGAATTTTCCATTCGCTTGTATGGGATATTTTGCAAAGTTGTGTTCCTGACCCATGAAAACGCTGAGAGGTACTCAGTATTCCTTTACACAGCTAACTCAGTTCACAATGCTGAACAAGGTGGTAGACCCTTTTCTTTCTAACATTAATGATTCTCTCTCAAGTTCGACAGTGCTTCTTCCAATCCCTTTTAGCGGGTTATATTGCACAAAGGTGGTATTCCTCACCCATGAACACACTGAGTTGTAGGCCTTATTCCTTGAAAGAAGTATATCAATTCTCCTTGGGAAACACGGTGCTTGACCCTCCTGTTTCTAACATTCCTACTTCTCTTCCAAGAGTTGGAGGGTTGGTTCCCTTGACTTGAAAGAGGTAATTTTGCACAAACTTGAGGATCCTCACCCATAAAAACACTGAGAGTTAGGCAGTATTCCCTTCAACAGGTAACTCAGTTCACAATGCTTAAGAGGGTGCTAGACCCTCTTGCTTCTAACATTAATCATTGTCTTAAAAGAGCTACAGTATGCCTCCTTTCACTTGAATGGCCTATTTTACAGAACATTGAAGTTTCTCCCCGTGAAAACACTGACAGTTACGCAGTGTTCCCTTAAACAGGTAACTCAATTCACCATGCTTCACAAGGTGCTTGACCCTCTTGCTTGTAACACTTATGGTTCTCTTACAGGAGAAACAGTGCTTCTTCCTTACATTGCAACAGGCCTATTTTGCACAAAGCTACTATTCTTCACACTGTAAAAGCCTGAGAGACAGGTAGTATTCCTTTGTAAAGCTCACTCAATTCTCACTTTTGAACAACATTCCAGACCCTCTTGCTCCTAGAATGAATGGTTTTCATACATCCTAAACTGTTCTTCTTCCATTCAGTTCAATGCAGGTATTTGGTCAACCGGTGATGTTCCTCACCCATGAAAAAACTCAGAGGTAGTCAGTATTCCTTTCAACAGGTAACTTATTTCTCATAGGAAGACAAGTTGCAAAATATTCCTGTCTCTCACACACTGCATCAGGCCCTGAGCTACTAGTGTGTGTCCCTTTGGCCTGAAGAGCGTATTTTTCAAGGAGTGAATGGTTCTCCATTGTCAAAGGCTTTCATTTGGCAAGCATTCCTTTCAAATGCTAATTCAACTCTCACAGGGAAACAATGTGCTTGCAACTCCTGCTGCAAACCTTGACATCTGCTTGCAAGAGACACAGTGCCTGTTCCATTCAGTGGAAAGGTCTATTGGCACAAAGACAGAAATGCTCACACTGTCAAACCCTGACAGATAGGCAGTGTTCCTTTTGAAGGCTAAATCAATTGAAGCTGCTAAACAAAGTGCTAGAGCACCTTTCCTGTAAGCTTTGTGGTTCTCCTACCAGACACCCAGTAATCCTTCCCTTCATTGAAACAGGCAATTTTGCAGCAAAAGGAAGTTCCTCACACTTTCAAACCCTGAGTGGCAGGTGGTCTTCCTTTAAAAACTTCACTCTACTCACACTGTTACCCAAGTTGCTAGACCCTCTTGCTTCTACCCTCAAACATTTTCTTAGAAGAGATTCAGAGATTCTTCCATTCTCTTCAAAGGGTGATGTTGCACAAAGGCGATACTCCTCATCCCTGGAAACACTAAGTGGTAGGCAGTATTCCTTGAAACAAGTTACTCAAGTCTCATCCGAAGACAATCTGCTTCACCCTCCTGCTTGTAACATTCATCCTTTTCTTACAACATAAGCACCGCTGGATCCAGTCACTTCAAAGAGGTGATTTTGCACAAAGTTGAAGGTACTCACACATAAAAACACTGAGAGGAATCAGTATGTCCTTAGACAGCTAACTCAGTTGAGAATCCTCAGAGTGCTAGGCTCTCTTCCTGTTAACAGTCCTGTCTCTCTTAGAAGGCCTACAGGGCATCTTCCATTCTCTGGAATGGGGCAATTTGGAAAAAACCTGGAGTCCTCATCCCTGAAAATCTTGAGAGGTAGGTAGTGTTCCATGAAACAACTAACTCAATTCACAATGCTGAAGAAAGTGTTTGACCCTCTTCCTTCTAACATTCATGGTTTACTTACAAGAGCTACAGTGTTTCTCCATTCACTTCACAGAGTTAATTTTGCACAAAGGTGATCTTCTTAGCACATGAAAACTGACAAGCAGGCAGTATTCCTTTAAAAAGCTAAGTCAATTCACAATGCTAAACAAGTTGCCAAGCCCTGTTGCTTCTAACATTCATGACTCTCTTACAAGAGCTACCAGGACTCTTCCATTCGCTTGTATGGGATATTTTGCCAAAGTTGTGTTCCTGACCCATGAAAACGCTGAGAGGTACTCAGTATTCCTTTACACAGCTAACTCAGTTCACAATGCTGAACAAGGTGGTAGACCCTTTTCTTTCTAACATTAATGATTCTCTCTCAAATTCAACAGTGCTTCTTCCAATCCCTTTTAGGGGGTTATATTGCACAAAGGTGGTATTCCTCACCCATGAACACACTGAGTTGTAGGCATTATTACTTGAAAGCAGTATATCAATTCTCCTTGGGAAACAAGGTGCTTGACCCTCCTGTTTCTAACATTCCTACTTCTCTTCCAAGAGTTGGGGGGTTGGTTCCCTTGACTTGAAAGAGGTAACTTTGCACAAACTTGAGGATCCTCACCCATAAAAACACTGAGAGTTAGGCAGTATTCCCTTCAACAGGTAACTCAATTCACAATGCTAAAGAGGGTGCTAGACCCTCTTGCTTCTAACATTAATCATTGTCTTACAAGAGCTACAGTATGCCTCCTTGCACTTGAATGGCCTATTTTACAGAACATTGAAGTTTCTCCCCGTGAAAACACTGACAGTTACGCAGTGTTCCCTTAAACAGGTAACTCAATTCACCATGCTTCAAAAGTTGCTTGACCCTCTTGCTTGTAACACTTATGGTTCTCTTACAGGAGAAACAGTGCTTCTTCCTTACATTGCAACAGGCCTATTTTGCACAAAGCTACTATTCTTCACACTGTAAAAGCCTGAGAGACAGGTAGTATTCCTTTGTAAAGCTCACTCAATTCTCACTTTTGAACAACGTTCCAGACCCTCTTGCTCCTAGAATGAATGGTTTTCATACATCCTAAACTGTTCTTCTTCCATTCAGTTGAATGCAGCTATTTGGCCCAACGGTGATGTTCCTCACCCATGAAAAAAGTCAGGGGTAGTCAGTATTCCTTTCAAAAGGTAACTCATTTCTCATAGGGAGACAAGTTGCAAAATATTCCTGCCTCTCACACACTGCATCAGGCCCTGAGGTACAAGTGTATGTCCATTTCGCTGGAAGCGGGTATTTTTCAAGGAGTGAATGATTCTCCATTGTCAAAGGCTTTCATTTGGCCAGCCTTCCTTTCACATGCTAATTCAACTCTCACAGGGAAACAATGTGCTTGCAACTCCTTCTGCAAACCTTGACATCTGCTTGCAAGAGACACAGTGCCTGTTCCATTCAGTGGAAAGGTCTATTGGCACAAAGATGGAAATGCTCACACTGTCAAACCCTGACAGATATTTAGTGTTCCTTTTGAATGCTAAATCAATTGAAGCTGCTAAACAAAGTGCTAGAGCAACTTTCCTGTAAGCTTTGTGGTTCTCCTACCAGACACCCAGTAATCCTTCCCTTCATTGAAACAGGCAATTTTGCACCAAAAGCAAGTTCCTCACACTTTCAAACCCTGAGTGGCAGGTGGTCTTCCTTTGAAAACTTCACTCTACTCACACTTTTACACAAGTTGCTAGACCCTCTTGCTTCTACCCTCAAACATTTTCTTAGAAGAGCCTCAGAGATTCTTCCATTCTTTTCAAAGGGTGATGTTGCACAAAGGTGATACTCCTCATCCCTGGAAACACTAAGTGGTAGGCAGTATTCCTTGAAACAAGTTACTCAAGTCTCATCCGAAGACAATCTGCTTCACCCTCCTGCTTGTAACATTCAGCCTTTTCTTACAACATAAGCACCGCTGGATCCAGTCACTTCAAAGAGGTGATTTTGCACAAAGTTGAAGGTACTCACACATAAAAACACTGAGAGGTATCAGTATGTCCTTAGACAGCTAACTCAGTTGAGAATCCTCAGAGTGCTAGGCTCTCTTCCTGTTAACAGTCCTGTCTCTCTTAGAAGGCCTACAGGGCATCTTCCATTCTCTGGAATGGGGCAATTTGGAAAAAACCTGGAGTCCTCATCCCTGAAAATCTTGAGAGGTAGGCAGTATTCCATGAAACAACTAACTCAATTCACAATGCTGAAGGAAGTGTTTGACCCTCTTCCTTCTAACATTCATGGATTTCTTACAAGAGCTACAGTGTTTCTCCTTTCACTTCACAGAGTTAATTTTGCACAAAGGTGATCTTCTTAGCACATGAAAACTGACAAGCAGACAGTATTCATTTAAAAAGCTAAGTCAATTCACAATGCTAAACAAGTTGCCAAGCCCTGTTGCTTCTAACATTCATGACTCTCTTACAAGAGCTACCAGGAATTTTCCATTCGCTTGTATGGGATATTTTGCAAAGTTGTGTTCCTGACCCATGAAAACGCTGAGAGGTACTCAGTATTCCTTTACACAGCTAACTCAGTTCACAATGCTGAACAAGGTGGTAGACCCTTTTCTTTCTAACATTAATGATTCTCTCTCAAGTTCGACAGTGCTTCTTCCAATCCCTTTTAGCGGGTTATATTGCACAAAGGTGGTATTCCTCACCCATGAACACACTGAGTTGTAGGCCTTATTCCTTGAAAGAAGTATATCAATTCTCCTTGGGAAACACGGTGCTTGACCCTCCTGTTTCTAACATTCCTACTTCTCTTCCAAGAGTTGGAGGGTTGGTTCCCTTGACTTGAAAGAGGTAATTTTGCACAAACTTGAGGATCCTCACCCATAAAAACACTGAGAGTTAGGCAGTATTCCCTTCAACAGGTAACTCAGTTCACAATGCTTAAGAGGGTGCTAGACCCTCTTGCTTCTAACATTAATCATTGTCTTAAAAGAGCTACAGTATGCCTCCTTTCACTTGAATGGCCTATTTTACAGAACATTGAAGTTTCTCCCCGTGAAAACACTGACAGTTACGCAGTGTTCCCTTAAACAGGTAACTCAATTCACCATGCTTCACAAGGTGCTTGACCCTCTTGCTTGTAACACTTATGGTTCTCTTACAGGAGAAACAGTGCTTCTTCCTTACATTGCAACAGGCCTATTTTGCACAAAGCTACTATTCTTCACACTGTAAAAGCCTGAGAGACAGGTAGTATTCCTTTGTAAAGCTCACTCAATTCTCACTTTTGAACAACATTCCAGACCCTCTTGCTCCTAGAATGAATGGTTTTCATACATCCTAAACTGTTCTTCTTCCATTCAGTTCAATGCAGGTATTTGGTCAACCGGTGATGTTCCTCACCCATGAAAAAACTCAGAGGTAGTCAGTATTCCTTTCAACAGGTAACTTATTTCTCATAGGAAGACAAGTTGCAAAATATTCCTGTCTCTCACACACTGCATCAGGCCCTGAGCTACTAGTGTGTGTCCCTTTGGCCTGAAGAGCGTATTTTTCAAGGAGTGAATGGTTCTCCATTGTCAAAGGCTTTCATTTGGCAAGCATTCCTTTCAAATGCTAATTCAACTCTCACAGGGAAACAATGTGCTTGCAACTCCTGCTGCAAACCTTGACATCTGCTTGCAAGAGACACAGTGCCTGTTCCATTCAGTGGAAAGGTCTATTGGCACAAAGACAGAAATGCTCACACTGTCAAACCCTGACAGATAGGCAGTGTTCCTTTTGAAGGCTAAATCAATTGAAGCTGCTAAACAAAGTGCTAGAGCACCTTTCCTGTAAGCTTTGTGGTTCTCCTACCAGACACCCAGTAATCCTTCCCTTCATTGAAACAGGCAATTTTGCAGCAAAAGGAAGTTCCTCACACTTTCAAACCCTGAGTGGCAGGTGGTCTTCCTTTAAAAACTTCACTCTACTCACACTGTTACCCAAGTTGCTAGACCCTCTTGCTTCTACCCTCAAACATTTTCTTAGAAGAGATTCAGAGATTCTTCCATTCTCTTCAAAGGGTGATGTTGCACAAAGGCGATACTCCTCATCCCTGGAAACACTAAGTGGTAGGCAGTATTCCTTGAAACAAGTTACTCAAGTCTCATCCGAAGACAATCTGCTTCACCCTCCTGCTTGTAACATTCATCCTTTTCTTACAACATAAGCACCGCTGGATCCAGTCACTTCAAAGAGGTGATTTTGCACAAAGTTGAAGGTACTCACACATAAAAACACTGAGAGGAATCAGTATGTCCTTAGACAGCTAACTCAGTTGAGAATCCTCAGAGTGCTAGGCTCTCTTCCTGTTAACAGTCCTGTCTCTCTTAGAAGGCCTACAGGGCATCTTCCATTCTCTGGAATGGGGCAATTTGGAAAAAACCTGGAGTCCTCATCCCTGAAAATCTTGAGAGGTAGGTAGTGTTCCATGAAACAACTAACTCAATTCACAATGCTGAAGAAAGTGTTTGACCCTCTTCCTTCTAACATTCATGGTTTACTTACAAGAGCTACAGTGTTTCTCCATTCACTTCACAGAGTTAATTTTGCACAAAGGTGATCTTCTTAGCACATGAAAACTGACAAGCAGGCAGTATTCCTTTAAAAAGCTAAGTCAATTCACAATGCTAAACAAGTTGCCAAGCCCTGTTGCTTCTAACATTCATGACTCTCTTACAAGAGCTACCAGGACTCTTCCATTCGCTTGTATGGGATATTTTGCCAAAGTTGTGTTCCTGACCCATGAAAACGCTGAGAGGTACTCAGTATTCCTTTACACAGCTAACTCAGTTCACAATGCTGAACAAGGTGGTAGACCCTTTTCTTTCTAACATTAATGATTCTCTCTCAAATTCAACAGTGCTTCTTCCAATCCCTTTTAGGGGGTTATATTGCACAAAGGTGGTATTCCTCACCCATGAACACACTGAGTTGTAGGCATTATTACTTGAAAGCAGTATATCAATTCTCCTTGGGAAACAAGGTGCTTGACCCTCCTGTTTCTAACATTCCTACTTCTCTTCCAAGAGTTGGGGGGTTGGTTCCCTTGACTTGAAAGAGGTAACTTTGCACAAACTTGAGGATCCTCACCCATAAAAACACTGAGAGTTAGGCAGTATTCCCTTCAACAGGTAACTCAATTCACAATGCTAAAGAGGGTGCTAGACCCTCTTGCTTCTAACATTAATCATTGTCTTACAAGAGCTACAGTATGCCTCCTTGCACTTGAATGGCCTATTTTACAGAACATTGAAGTTTCTCCCCGTGAAAACACTGACAGTTACGCAGTGTTCCCTTAAACAGGTAACTCAATTCACCATGCTTCAAAAGTTGCTTGACCCTCTTGCTTGTAACACTTATGGTTCTCTTACAGGAGAAACAGTGCTTCTTCCTTACATTGCAACAGGCCTATTTTGCACAAAGCTACTATTCTTCACACTGTAAAAGCCTGAGAGACAGGTAGTATTCCTTTGTAAAGCTCACTCAATTCTCACTTTTGAACAACGTTCCAGACCCTCTTGCTCCTAGAATGAATGGTTTTCATACATCCTAAACTGTTCTTCTTCCATTCAGTTGAATGCAGCTATTTGGCCCAACGGTGATGTTCCTCACCCATGAAAAAAGTCAGGGGTAGTCAGTATTCCTTTCAAAAGGTAACTCATTTCTCATAGGGAGACAAGTTGCAAAATATTCCTGCCTCTCACACACTGCATCAGGCCCTGAGGTACAAGTGTATGTCCATTTCGCTGGAAGCGGGTATTTTTCAAGGAGTGAATGATTCTCCATTGTCAAAGGCTTTCATTTGGCCAGCATTCCTTTCACATGCTAATTCAACTCTCACAGGGAAACAATGTGCTTGCAACTCCTTCTGCAAACCTTGACATCTGCTTGCAAGAGACACAGTGCCTGTTCCATTCAGTGGAAAGGTCTATTGGCACAAAGATGGAAATGCTCACACTGTCAAACCCTGACAGATATTTAGTGTTCCTTTTGAATGCTAAATCAATTGAAGCTGCTAAACAAAGTGCTAGAGCAACTTTCCTGTAAGCTTTGTGGTTCTCCTACCAGACACCCAGTAATCCTTCCCTTCATTGAAACAGGCAATTTTGCACCAAAAGCAAGTTCCTCACACTTTCAAACCCTGAGTGGCAGGTGGTCTTCCTTTGAAAACTTCACTCTACTCACACTTTTACACAAGTTGCTAGACCCTCTTGCTTCTACCCTCAAACATTTTCTTAGAAGAGCCTCAGAGATTCTTCCATTCTTTTCAAAGGGTGATGTTGCACAAAGGTGATACTCCTCATCCCTGGAAACACTAAGTGGTAGGCAGTATTCCTTGAAACAAGTTACTCAAGTCTCATCCGAAGACAATCTGCTTCACCCTCCTGCTTGTAACATTCAGCCTTTTCTTACAACATAAGCACCGCTGGATCCAGTCACTTCAAAGAGGTGATTTTGCACAAAGTTGAAGGTACTCACACATAAAAACACTGAGAGGTATCAGTATGTCCTTAGACAGCTAACTCAGTTGAGAATCCTCAGAGTGCTAGGCTCTCTTCCTGTTAACAGTCCTGTCTCTCTTAGAAGGCCTACAGGGCATCTTCCATTCTCTGGAATGGGGCAATTTGGAAAAAACCTGGAGTCCTCATCCCTGAAAATCTTGAGAGGTAGGCAGTATTCCATGAAACAACTAACTCAATTCACAATGCTGAAGGAAGTGTTTGACCCTCTTCCTTCTAACATTCATGGATTTCTTACAAGAGCTACAGTGTTTCTCCTTTCACTTCACAGAGTTAATTTTGCACAAAGGTGATCTTCTTAGCACATGAAAACTGACAAGCAGACAGTATTCATTTAAAAAGCTAAGTCAATTCACAATGCTAAACAAGTTGCCAAGCCCTGTTGCTTCTAACATTCATGACTCTCTTACAAGAGCTACCAGGAATTTTCCATTCGCTTGTATGGGATATTTTGCAAAGTTGTGTTCCTGACCCATGAAAACGCTGAGAGGTACTCAGTATTCCTTTACACAGCTAACTCAGTTCACAATGCTGAACAAGGTGGAGACCCTTTTCTTTCTAACATTAATGATTCTCTCTCAAGTTCGACAGTGCTTCTTCCAATCCCTTTTAGCGGGTTATATTGCACAAAGGTGGTATTCCTCACCCATGAACACACTGAGTTGTAGGCATTATTCCTTGAAAGAAGTATATCAATTCTCCTTGGGAAACACGGTGCTTGACCCTCCTGTTTCTAACATTCCTACTTCTCTTCCAAGAGTTGGAGGGTTGGTTCCCTTGACTTGAAAGAGGTAATTTTGCACAAACTTGAGGATCCTCACCCATAAAAACACTGAGAGTTAGGCAGTATTCCCTTCAACAGGTAACTCAGTTCACAATGCTTAAGAGGGTGCTAGACCCTCTTGCTTCTAACATTAATCATTGTCTTACAAGAGCTACAGTATGCCTCCTTGCACTTGAATGGCCTATTTTACAGAACATTGAAGTTTCTCCCCGTGAAAACACTGACAGTTACGCAGTGTTCCCTTAAACAGGTAACTCAATTCACCATGCTTCAAAAGTTGCTTGACCCTCTTGCTTGTAACACTTATGGTTCTCTTACAGGAGAAACAGTGCTTCTTCCTTACATTGCAACAGGCCTATTTTGCACAAAGCTACTATTCTTCACACTGTAAAAGCCTGAGAGACAGGTAGTATTCCTTTGTAAAGCTCACTCAATTCTCACTTTTGAACAACGTTCCAGACCCTCTTGCTCCTAGAATGAATGGTTTTCATACATCCTAAACTGTTCTTCTTCCATTCAGTTGAATGCAGCTATTTGGCCCAACGGTGATGTTCCTCACCCATGAAAAAAGTCAGGGGTAGTCAGTATTCCTTTCAAAAGGTAACTCATTTCTCATAGGGAGACAAGTTGCAAAATATTCCTGCCTCTCACACACTGCATCAGGCCCTGAGGTACAAGTGTATGTCCATTTCGCTGGAAGCGGGTATTTTTCAAGGAGTGAATGATTCTCCATTTTCAAAGGCTTTCATTTGGCCAGCATTCCTTTCACATGCTAATTCAACTCTCACAGGGAAACAATGTGCTTGCAACTCCTGCTGCAAACCTTGACATCTGCTTGCAAGAGACACAGTGCCTGTTCCATTCAGTGGAAAGGTCTATTGGCACAAAGATGGAAATGCTCACACTGTCAAACCCTGACAGATATTTAGTGTTCCTTTTGAATGCTAAATCAATTGAAGCTGCTAAACAAAGTGCTAGAGCAACTTTCCTGTAAGCTTTGTGGTTCTCCTACCAGACACCCAGTAATCCTTCCCTTCATTGAAACAGGCAATTTTGCACCAAAAGCAAGTTCCTCACACTTTCAAACCCTGAGTGGCAGGTGGTCTTCCTTTGAAAACTTCACTCTACTCACACTTTTACACAAGTTGCTAGACCCTCTTGCTTCTAACCTCAAACATTTTCTTAGAAGAGCCTCAGAGATTCTTCCATTCTTTTCAAAGGGTGATGTTGCACAAAGGTGATACTCCTCATCCCTGGAAACACTAAGTGGTAGGCAGTATTCCTTGAAACAAGTTACTCAAGTCTCATCCGAAGACAATCTGCTTCACCCTCCTGCTTGTAACATTCAGCCTTTTCTTACAACATAAGCACCGCTAGATCCAGTCACTTCAAAGAGGTGATTTTGCACAAAGTTGAAGGTACTCACACATAAAAACACTGAGAGGTATCAGTATGTCCTTAGACAGCTAACTCAGTTGAGAATCCTCAGAGTGCTAGGCTCTCTTCCTGTTAACAGTCCTGTCTCTCTTAGAAGGCCTACAGGGCATCTTCCATTCTCTGGAATGGGGCAATTTGGAAAAAACCTGGAGTCCTCATCCCTGAAAATCTTGAGAGGTAGGCAGTATTCCATGAAACAACTAACTCAATTCACAATGCTGAAGGAAGTGTTTGACCCTCTTCCTTCTAACATTCATGGATTTCTTACAAGAGCTACAGTGTTTCTCCTTTCACTTCACAGAGTTAATTTTGCACAAAGGTGATCTTCTTAGCACATGAAAACTGACAAGCAGACAGTATTCATTTAAAAAGCTAAGTCAATTCACAATACTAAACAAGTTGCCAAGCCCTGTTGCTTCTAACGTTCATGACTCTCTTACAAGAGCTACCAGGAATTTTCCATTCGCTTGTATGGGATATTTTGCAAAGTTGTGTTCCTGACCCATGAAAACGCTGAGAGGTACTCAGTATTCCTTTACACAGCTAACTCAGTTCACAATGCTGAACAAGGTGGTAGACCCTTTTCTTTCTAACATTAATGATTCTCTCTCAAGTTCGACAGTGCTTCTTCCAATCCCTTTTAGCGGGTTATATTGCACAAAGGTGGTATTCCTCACCCATGAACACACTGAGTTGTAGGCCTTATTCCTTGAAAGAAGTATATCAATTCTCCTTGGGAAACACGGTGCTTGACCCTCCTGTTTCTAACATTCCTACTTCTCTTCCAAGAGTTGGAGGGTTGGGTCCCTTGACTTGAAAGAGGTAATTTTGCACAAACTTGAGGATCCTCACCCATAAAAACACTGAGAGTTAGGCAGTATTCCCTTCAACAGGTAACTCAGTTCACAATGCTTAAGAGGGTGCTAGACCCTCTTGCTTCTAACATTAATCATTGTCTTACAAGAGCTACAGTATGCCTCCTTTCACTTGAATGGCCTATTTTACAGAACATTGAAGTTTCTCCCCGTGAAAACACTGACAGTTACGCAGTGTTCCCTTAAACAGGTAACTCAATTCACCATGCTTCACAAGGTGCTTGACCCTCTTGCTTGTAACACTTATGGTTCTCTTACAGGAGAAACAGTGCTTCTTCCTTACATTGCAACAGGCCTATTTTGCACAAAGCTACTATTCTTCACACTGTAAAAGCCTGAGAGACAGGTAGTATTCCTTTGTAAAGCTCACTCAATTCTCACTTTTGAACAACATTCCAGACCCTCTTGCTCCTAGAATGAATGGTTTTCATACATCCTAAACTGTTCTTCTTCCATTCAGTTGAATGCAGCTATTTGTCCAAACGGTGATGTTCCTCACCCATGAAAAAACTCAGAGGTAGTCAGTTTTCCTTTCAACAGGTAACTTATTTCTCATAGGAAGACAAGTTGCAAAATATTCCTGCCTCTCACACACTGCATCAGGCCCTGAGCTACTAGTGTGTGTCCCTTTCGCCTGAAGAGCGTATTTTTCAAGGAGTAAATGGTTCTCCATTTTCAAAGGCTTTCATTTGGCAAGCATTCCTTTCAAATGCTAATTCAACTCTCACAGGGAAACAATGTGCTTGCAACTCCTGCTGCAAACCTTGACATCTGCTTGCAAGAGACACAGTGCCTGTTCCATTCAGTGGAAAGGTCTATTGGCACAAAGACGGAAATGCTCACACTGTCAAACCCTGACAGATAGGCAGTGTCCCTTTTGAAGGCTAAATCAATTGAAGCTGCTAAACAAAGTGCTAGAGCACCTTTCCTGTAAGCTTTGTGGTTCTCCTACCAGACACCCAGGAATCCTTCCCTTCATTGAAACAGGCAATTTTGCAGCAAAAGGAAGTTCCTCACACTTTCAAACCCTGAGTGGCAGGTGGTCTTCCTTTAAAAACTTCACTCTACTCACACTGTTACAAAAGTTGCTAGACCCTCTTGCTTCTACCCTCAAACATTTTCTTAGAAGAGATTCAGAGATTCTTCCATTCTCTTCAAAGGGTGATGTTGCACAAAGGCGATACTCCTCATCCCTGGAAACACTAAGTGGTAGGCAGTATTCCTTGAAACAAGTTACTCAAGTCTCATCCGAAGACAATCTGCTTCACCCTCCTGCTTGTAACATTCAGCCTTTTCTTACAACATAAGCACCGCTGGATCCAGTCACTTCAAAGAGGTGATTTTGCACAAAGTTGAAGGTACTCACACATAAAAACACTGAGAGGTATCAGTATGTCCTTAGACAGCTAACTCAGTTGAGAATCCTCAGAGTGCTAGGCTCTCTTCCTGTTAACAGTCCTGTCTCTCTTAGAAGGCCTACAGGGCATCTTCCATTCTCTGGAATGGGGCAATTTGGAAAAAACCTGGAGTCCTCATCCCTGAAAATCTTGAGAGGTAGGTAGTATTCCATGAAACAACTAACTCAGTTCACAATGCTGAAGAAGGTGTTTGACCCTCTTCCTTCTAACATTCATGGTTTTCTTACAAGAGCCACAGTGTTTCTCCATTCACTTCACAGAGGCAATTTTGCACAAAGGTGATCTTCTTAGCACATGAAAACTCGGACAAGCAGGCAGTATTCCTTTAAAAAGCTAAGTCAATTCACAATGCTAAACAAGTTGCCAAGCCCTCTTGCTTCTAAAATTCATGACTCTCTTACAAGAGCTACCAGGACTCTTCCATTCGCTTGTATGGGATATTTTGCCAAAGTTGTGTTCCTGACCTATGAAAACGCTGAGAGGTACTCAGTTTTCCTTTACACAGCTAACTCAGTTCACAATGCTGAACAAGGTGGTAGACCCTTTTCTTTCTAACATTAATGATTCTCTCTCAAGTTCGACAGTGCTTCTTCCAATCCCTTTTAGCGGGTTATATTGCACAAAGGTGGTATTCCTCACCCATGAACACACTGAGTTGTAGGCATTATTCCTTGAAAGAAGTATATCAATTCTCCTTGGGAAACACGGTGCTTGACCCTCCTGTTTCTAACATTCCTACTTCTCTTCCAAGAGTTGGAGGGTTGGTTCCCTTGACTTGAAAGAGGTAATTTTGCACAAACTTGAGGATCCTCACCCATAAAAACACTGAGAGTTAGGCAGTATTCCCTTCAACAGGTAACTCAATTCACAATGCTTAAGAGGGTGCTAGACCCTCTTGCTTCTAACATTAATCATTGTCTTACAAGAGCTACAGTATGCCTCCTTTCACTTGAATGGCCTATTTTACAGAACATTGAAGTTTCTCCCCGTGAAAACACTGACAGTTACGCAGTGTTCCCTTAAACAGGTAACTCAATTCACCATGCTTCACAAGTTGCTTGACCCTCTTGCTTGTAACAGTTATGGTTCTCTTACAGGAGAAACAGTGCTTCTTCCTTACATTGCAACAGGCCTATTTTGCACAAAGCTACTATTCTTCACACTGTAAAAGCCTGAGAGACAGGTAGTATTCCTTTGTAAAGCTCACTCAATTCTCACTTTTGAACAACGTTCCAGACCCTCTTGCTCCTAGAATGAATGGTTTTCATACATCCTAAACTGTTCTTCTTCCATTCAGTTGAATGCAGCTATTTGGCCCAACGGTGATGTTCCTCACCCATGAAAAAAGTCAGGGGTAGTCAGTATTCCTTTCAAAAGGTAACTCATTTCTCATAGGGAGACAAGTTGCAAAATATTCCTGCCTCTCACACACTGCATCAGGCCCTGAGGTACAAGTGTATGTCCATTTCGCTGGAAGCAGGTATTTTTCAAGGAGTGAATGATTCTCCATTGTCAAAGGCTTTCATTTGGCCAGCATTCCTTTCACATGCTAATTCAACTCTCACAGGGAAACAATGTGCTTGCAACTCTTGCTGCAAACCTTGACATCTGCTTGCAAGAGACACAGTGCCTGTTCCATTCAGTGGAAAGGTCTATTGGCACAAAGATGGAAATGCTCACACTGTCAAACCCTGACAGATATTTAGTGTTCCTTTTGAATGCTAAATCAATTGAAGCTGCTAAACAAAGTGCTAGAGCACCTTTCCTGTAAGCTTTGTGGTTCTCCTACCAGACACCCAGTAATCCTTCCCTTCATTGAAACAGGCAATTTTGCACCAAAAGCAAGTTCCTCACACTTTCAAACCCTGAGTGGCAGGTGGTCTTCCTTTAAAAACTTCACTCTACTCACACTGTTACACAAGTTGCTAGACCCTCTTGCTTCTACCCTCAAACATTTTCTTAGAAGAGATTCAGAGATTCTTCCATTCTCTTCAAAGGGTGATGTTGCACAAAGGTGACACTCCTCATCCCTGGAAACACTAAGTGGTAGGCAGTATTAATTGAAACAAGTTACTCAAGTCTCATCCGAAGACAATCTGCTTCACCCTCCTGCTTGTAACATTCAGCCTTTTCTTACAACATAAGCACCGCTGGAGCCAGTCACTTCAAAGAGGTGATTTTGCACAAAGTTGAAGGTACTCACACATAAAAACACTGAGAGGTATCAGTATGTCCTTAGACAGCTAACTCAGTTGAGAATCCTCAGAGTGCTAGGCTCTCTTCCTGTTAACAGTCCTGTCTCTCTTAGAAGGCCTACAGGGCATCTTCCATTCTCTGGAATGGGGCAATTTGGAAAAAACCTGGAGTCCTCATCCCTGAAAATCTTGAGAGGTAGGCAGTATTCCATGAAACAACTAACTCAATTCACAATGCTGAAGGAAGTGTTTGACCCTCTTCCTTCTAACATTCATGGATTTCTTACAAGAGCTACAGTGTTTCTCCTTTCACTTCACAGAGTTAATTTTGCACAAAGGTGATCTTCTTAGCACATGAAAACTGACAAGCAGACAGTATTCATTTAAAAAGCTAAGTCAATTCACAATGCTAAACAAGTTGCCAAGCCCTGTTGCTTCTAACATTCATGACTCTCTTACAAGAGCTACCAGGAATTTTCCATTCACTTGTATGGGATATTTTGCAAAGTTGTGTTCCTGACCCATGAAAACGCTGAGAGGAACTCAGTATTCCTTTACACAGCGAACTCAGTTCACAATGCTGAACAAGGTGGTAGACCCTTTTCTTTCTAACATTAATGATTCTCTCTCAAGTTCGACAGTGCTTCTTCCAATCCCTTTTAGCGGGTTATATTGCACAAAGGTGGTATTCCTCACCCATGAACACACTGAGTTGTAGGCATTATTCCTTGAAAGAAGTATATCAATTCTCCTTGGGAAACACGGTGCTTGACCCTCCTGTTTCTAACATTCCTACTTCTCTTCCAAGAGTTGGAGGGTTGGTTCCCTTGACTTGAAAGAGGTAATTTTGCACAAACTTGAGGATCCTCACCCATAAAAACACTGAGAGTTAGGCAGTATTCCCTTCAACAGGTAACTCAATTCACAATGCTTAAGAGGGTGCTAGACCCTCTTGCTTCTAACATTAATCATTGTCTTACAAGAGCTACAGTATGCCTCCTTTCACTTGAATGGCCTATTTTACAGAACATTGAAGTTTCTCCCCGTGAAAACACTGACAGTTACGCAGTGTTCCCTTAAACAGGTAACTCAATTCACCATGCTTCACAAGGTGCTTGACCCTCTTGCTTGTAACACTTATGGTTCTCTTACAGGAGAAACAGTGCTTCTTCCTTACATTGCAACAGGCCTATTTTGCACAAAGCTACTATTCTTCACACTGTAAAAGCCTGAGAGACAGGTAGTATTCCTTTGTAAAGCTCACTCAATTCTCACTTTTGAACAACATTCCAGACCCTCTTGCTCCTAGAATGAATGGTTTTCATACATCCTAAACTGTTCTTCTTCCATTCAGTTGAATGCAGGTATTTGGCCAAACGGTGATGTTCCTCACCCATGAAAAAACTCAGAGGTAGTCAGTATTCCTTTCAACAGGTAACTTATTTCTCATAGGAAGACAAGTTGCAAAATATTCCTGTCTCTCACACACTGCATCAGGCCCTGAGCTACTAGTGTGTGTCCCTTTGGCCTGAAGAGCGTATTTTTCAAGGAGTGAATGGTTCTCCATTTTCAAAGGCTTTCATTTGGCAAGCATTCCTTTCAAATGCTAATTCAACTCTCACAGGGAAACAATGTGCTTGCAACTCCTGCTGCAAACCTTGACATCTGCTTGCAAGAGACACAGTGCCTGTTCCATTCAGTGGAAAGGTCTATTGGCAAAAAGACAGAAATGCTCACACTGTCAAACCCTGACAGATAGGCAGTGTTCCTTTTGAAGGCTAAATCAATTGAAGCTGCTAAACAAAGTGCTAGAGCACCTTTCCTGTAAGCTTTGTGGTTCTCCTACCAGACACCCAGTAATCCTTCCCTTCATTGAAACAGGCAATTTTGCAGCAAAAGGAAGTTCCTCACACTTTCAAACCCTGAGTGGCAGGTGGTCTTCCTTTAAAAACTTCACTCTACTCACACTGTTACACAAGTTGCTAGACCCTCTTGCTTCTACCCTCAAACATTTTCTTAGAAGAGATTCAGAGATTCTTCCATTCTCTTCAAAGGGTGATGTTGCACAAAGGCGATACTCCTCATCCCTGGAAACACTAAGTTGTAGGCAGTATTCCTTGAAACAAGTTACTCAAGTCTCATCCGAAGACAATCTGCTTCACCCTCCTGCTTGTAACATTCATCCTTTTCTTACAACATAAGCACCGCTGGATCCAGTCACTTCAAAGAGGTGATTTTGCACAAAGTTGAAGGTACTCACACATAAAAACACTGAGAGGAATCAGTATGTCCTTAGACAGCTAACTCAGTTGAGAATCCTCAGAGTGCTAGGCTCTCTTCCTGTTAACAGTCCTGTCTCTCTTAGAAGGCCTACAGGGCATCTTCCATTCTCTGGAATGGGGCAATTTGGAAAAAACCTGGAGTCCTCATCCCTGAAAATCTTGAGAGGTAGGTAGTATTCCATGAAACAACTAACTCAATTCACAATGCTGAAGAAAGTGTTTGACCCTCTTCCTTCTAACATTCATGGTTTACTTACAAGAGCTACAGTGTTTCTCCATTCACTTCACAGAGGCAATTTTGCACAAAGGTGATCTTCTTAGCACATGAAAACTGACAAGCAGGCAGTATTCCTTTAAAAAGCTAAGTCAATTCACAATGCTAAACAAGTTGCCAAGCCCTGTTGCTTCTAACATTCATGACTACCAGGAATTTTCCATTCGCTTGTATGGGATATTTTGCAAAGTTGTGTTCCTGACCCATGAAAACGCTGAGAGGTACTCAGTATTCCTTTACACAGCTAACTCTGTTCACAATGCTGAACAAGGTAGTAGACCCTTTTCTTTGTAACATTAATGATTCTCTCTCAAATTCGACAGTGCTTCTTCCAATCCCTTTTAGGGGGTTATATTGCACAAAGGTGGTATTCCTCACCCATGAACACACTGAGTTGTAGGCATTATTCCTTGAAAGAAGTATATCAATTGTCCTTGGGAAACAAGGTGCTTGACCCTCCTGTTTCTAACATTCCTACTTCTCTTCCAAGAGTTGGAGGGTTGGTTCCCTTGACTTGAAAGAGGTAATTTTGCACAAACTTGAAGATCCTCACCCATAAAAACACTGAGAGTTAGGCAGTATTCCCTTCAACAGGTAACTCAATTCACAATGCTTAAGAGGGTGCTAGACCCTCTTGCTTCTAACATTAATCATTGTCTTACAAGAGCTACAGTATGCCTCCTTTCACTTGAGAGGCCTATTTTGCAGAACATTGAAGTTTCTCCCCGTGAAAACACTGACAGTTACGCAGTGTTCCCTTAAACAGGTAACTCAATTCACCATGCTTCACAAGTTGCTTGACCCTCTTGCTTGTAACACTTATGGTTCTCTTACATGAGAAACAGTGCTTCTTCCTCACATTGCAACATGCCTATTTTGCACAAAGCTACTATTCTTCACACTGTAAAAGCCTGAGAGACAGGTAGTATTCCTTTGTAAAGCTCACTCAATTCTCACTTTTGAACAACGTTCCAGACCCCCTTGCTCCTAGAATGAATGGTTTTCATACATCCTAAACTCTTCTTCTTCCCTTCAGTTGAATGCAGCTATTTGGCCCAACGGTGATGTTCCTCACCCATGAGAAAACTCAGGGGTAGTCAGTATTCCTTTCAAAAGGTAACTCATTTCTCATAGGGAGACAAGTTGCAAAATATTCCTGCCTCTCACACACTGCATCAGGCCCTGAGGTACAAGTGTGTGTCCATTTCGCCGGAAGCAGGTATTTTTCAAGGAGTGAATGATTCTCCATTGTCAAAGGCTTTCATTTGGCCAGCATTCCTTTCACATGCTAATTCAACTCTCACAGGGAAACAATGTGCTTGCAACTCCTGCTGCAAACCTTGACATCTGCTTGCAAGAGACACAGTGCCTGTTCCATTCAGTGGAAAGGTCTATTGGCACAAAGACGGAAATGCTCACACTTTCAAACCCTGACAGATAGGCAGTGTTCCTTTTGAAGGCCAAATCAATTGAAGCTGCTAAACAAAGTGCAAGAGCAACTTTCCTGTAAGCTTTGTGGTTCTCCTACCAGACACCCAGTAATCCTTCCCTTCATTGAAACAGGCAATTTTGCAGCAAAAGGAAGTTCCTCACACTTTCAAACCCTGAGTGACAGGTGGTCTTCCTTTAAAAACTTCACTCTACTCACACTGTTACACAAGTTGCTAGACCCTCTTGCTTCTACCCTCAAACATTTTCTTAGAAGAGATTCAGAGATTCTTCCATTCTCTTCAAAGGGTGATGTTGCACAAAGGTGATACTCCTCATCCCTGGAAACACTAAGTGGTAGGCAGTATTCCTTGAAACAAGTTACTCAAGTCTCATCCGAAGACAATCTGCTTCACCCTCCTGCTTGTAACATTCATCCTTTTCTTACAACATAAGCACCGCTGGATCCAGTCACTTCAAAGAGGTGATTTTGCACAAAGTAGAAGGTACTCACACATAAAAACACTGAGAGGTATCAGTATGTCCTTAGACAGCTAACTCAGTTGAGAATCCTCAGAGTCCTAGGCTCTCTTCCTGTTAACAGTCCTGTCTCTCTTAGAAGGCCTACAGGGCATCTTACATTCTCTGGAATGGGGCAATTTGGAAAAAACCTGGAGTCCTCATCCCTGAAAATCTTGAGAGGTAGGTAGTATTCCATGAAACAAGTAACTCAATTCACAATGCTGAAGAAGGTGTTTGACCCTCTTCCTTCTAACATTCATGGTTTTCTTACAAGAGCCACAGTGTTTCTCCATTCACTTCACAGAGGCAATTTTGCACAAAGGTGATCTTCTTAGCACATGAAAACTCGGACAAGCAGGCAGTATTCCTTTAAAAAGCTAAGTCAATTCACAATGCTAAACAAGTTGCCAAGCCCTGTTGCTTCTAACATTCATGACTCTCTTACAAGAGCTACCAGGACTCTTCCATTCGCTTGTATGGGATATTTTGCCAAAGTTGTGTTCCTCACCCATGAAAACGCTGAGAGGTACTCAGTATTCCTTTACACAGAAGGTACACAGCTAACTCAGTTCACAATGCTGAACAAGGTGGTAGACCCTTTTCTTTCTAACATTAATGATTCTCTCTCAAATTCAACAGTGCTTCTTCCAATCCCTTTTAGCGGGTTATATTGCACAAAGGTCGTATTCCTCACCCATGAACACACTGAGTTGTAGGCATTATTCCTTGAAAGAAGTATATCAATTCTCCTTGGGAAACAAGGTGCTTGACCTTCCTGTTTCTAACATTCCTACTTCTCTTCCAAGAGTTGGAGGGTTGGTTCCCTTGACTTGAAAGAGGTAACTTTGCACAAACTTGAGGATCCTCACCCATAAAAACACTGAGAGTTAGGCAGTATTCCCTTCAACAGGTAACTCAATTCACAATGCTTAAGAGGGTGCTAGACCCTCTTGCTTCTAACATTAATCATTGTCTTACAAGAGCTACAGTATGCCTCCTTTCACTTGAATGGCCTATTTTACAGAACATTGAAGTTTCTCCCCGTGAAAACACTGACAGTTACGCAGTGTTCCCTTAAACAGGTAACTCAATTCACCATGCTTCACAAGTTGCTTGACCCTCTTGCTTGTAACACTTATGGTTCTCTTACAGGAGAGACAGTGGTTCTTCCTTACATTGCAACAGGCCTATTTTGCACAAAGCTACTATTCTTCACACTGTAAAAGCCTGAGAGATAGGTAGTATTCCTTTGTTAAGCTCACTCAATTCTCACTTTTGAACAACATTCCAGACCCTCTTGCTCCTAGAATGAATGGTTTTCATACATCCTAAACTGTTCTTCTTCCATTCAGTTGAATGCAGCTATTTGGCCAAACGGTGATGTTCCTCACCCATGAAAAAACTCAGAGGTAGTCAGTATTCCTTTCAACAGGTAACTTATTTCTCATAGGAAGACAAGTTGCAAAATATTCCTGCCTCTCACACACTGCATCAGGCCCTGAGCTACTAGTGTGTGTCCCTTTCGCCTGAAGCGCGTATTTTTCAAGGAGTGAATGGTTCTCCATTTTCAAAGGCTTTCATTTGGCAAGCATTCCTTTCAAATGCTAATTCAACTCTCACAGGGAAACAATGTGCTTGCAACTCCTGCTGCAAACCTTGGCATCTGCTTGCAAGAGACACAGTGCCTGTTCCATTCAGTGGAAAGGTCTATTGGCACAAAGACGGAATTGCTCACACTGTCAAACCCTGACAGATAGGCAGTGTCCCTTTTGAAGGCTAAATCAATTGAAGGTGCTAAACAAAGTGCTAGAGCACCTTTCCTGTAAGCTTTGTGGTTCTCCTACCAGACACCCAGTAATCCTTCCCTTCATTGAAACAGGCAATTTTGCAGCAAAAGGAAGTTCCTCACACTTTCAAACCCTGAGTGGCAGGTGGTCTTCCTTTAAAAACTTCACTCTACTCACACTGTTACACAAGTTGCTAGACCCTCTTGCTTCTACCCTCAAACATTTTCTTAGAAGAGATTCAGAGATTCTTCCATTCTCTTCAAAGGGTGATGTTGCACAAAGGTGATACTCCTCATCCCTGGAAACACTAAGTGGTAGGCAGTATTAATTGAAACAAGTTACTCAAGTCTCATCCGAAGACAATCTGCTTCACCCTCCTGCTTGTAACATTCAGCCTTTTCTTACAACATAAGCACCGCTGGATCCAGTCACTTCAAAGAGGTGATTTTGCACAAAGTTGAAGGTACTCACACATAAAAACACTGAGAGGTATCAGTATGTCCTTAGACAGCTAACTCAGTTGAGAATCCTCAGAGTGCTAGGCTCTCTTCCTGTTAACAGTCCTGTCTCTCTTAGAAGGCCTACAGGGCATCTTCCATTCTCTGGAATGGGGCAATTTGGAAAAAACCTGGAGTCCTCATCCCTGAAAATCTTGAGAGGTAGGTAGTATTCCATGAAACAACTAACTCAATTCACAATGCTGAAGAAAGTGTTTGACCCTCTTCCTTCTAACATTCATGGATTTCTTACAAGAGCTACAGTGTTTCTCCATTCACTTCACAGAGTTAATTTTGCACAAAGGTGATCTTCTTAGCACATGAAAACTGACAAGCAGGCAGTATTCCTTTAAAAAGCTAAGTCAATTCACAATGCTAAACAAGTTGCCAAGCCCTGTTGCTTCTAACATTCATGACTCTCTTACAAGAGCTACCAGGAATTTTCCATTCGCTTGTATGGGATATTTTGCAAAGTTGTGTTCCTGACCCATGAAAACGCTGAGAGGTACTCAGTATTCCTTTACACAGCTAACTCAATTCACAATGCTGAACAAGGTGGTAGACCCTTTTCTTTCTAACATTAATGATTCTCTCTCAAATTCAACAGTGCTTCTTCCAATCACTTTTAGGGGGTTATATTGCACAAAGGTGGTATTCCTCACCCATGAACACACTGAGTTGTAGGCATTATTCCTTGAAAGGAGTACCTCAGTTCTAATTGGGAAACAAGGTGCTTGACCCTCCTGTTTCTAACATTCCTACTTCTCTTCCAAGAGTTGGAGGGTTGGTTCCCTTGACTTGAAAGAGGTAATTTTGCACAAACTTGAGGATCCTCACCCATAAAAACACTGAGAGTTAGGCAGTATTCCCTTCAACAGGTAACTCAATTCACAATGCTTAAGAGGGTGCTAGACCCTCTTGCTTCTAACATTAATCATTGTCTTACAAGAGCTACAGTATGCCTCCTTTCACTTGAGAGGCCTATTTTGCAGAACATTGAAGTTTCTCCCCGTGAAAACACTGACAGTTACGCAGTGTTCCCTTAAACAGGTAACTCAATTCACCATGCTTCACAAGGTGCTTGACCCTCTTGCTTGTAACACTTATGGTTCTCTTACAGGAGAAACAGTGCTTCTTCCTTACATTGCAACAGGCCTATTTTGCACAAAGCTACTATTCTTCACACTGTAAAAGCCTGAGAGACAGGTAGTATTCCTTTGTAAAGCTCACTCAATTCTCACTTTTGAACAACATTCCAGACCCTCTTGCTCCTAGAATGAATGGTTTTCATACATCCTAAACTGTTCTTCTTCCATTCAGTTGAATGCAGCTATTTGGCCAAACGGTGATGTTCCTCACCCATGAAAAAACTCAGAGGTAGTCAGTATTCCTTTCAACAGGTAACTTATTTCTCATAGGAAGACAAGTTGCAAAATATTCCTGCCTCTCACACACTGCATCAGGCCCTGAGCTACTAGTGTGTGTCCCTTTCGCCTAAAGAGCATATTTTTCAAGGAGTGAATGGTTCTCCATTGTCAAAGGCTTTCATTTGGCCAGCATTCCTTTCACATGCTAATTCAACTCTCACAGGGAAACAATGTGCTTGCAACTCCTGCTGCAAACCTTGACATCTGCTTGCAAGAGACACAGTGCCTGTTCCATTCAGTGGAAAGGTCTATTGGCACAAAGATGGAAATGCTCACACTGTCAAACCCTGACAGATAGGCAGTGTTCCTTTTGAATGCTAAATCAATTGAAGCTGCTAAACAAAGTGCTAGAGCAACTTTCCTGTAAGCTTTGTGGTTCTCCTACCAGACACCCAGTAATCCTTCCCTTCATTGAAACAGGCAATTTTGCACCAAAAGCAAGTTCCTCACACTTTCAAACCCTGAGTGCCAGGTGGTCTTCCTTTGAAAACTTCACTCTACTCACACTGTTACACAAGTTGCTAGACCCTCTTGCTTCTAACCTCAAACATTTTCTTAGAAGAGCCTCAGAGATTCTTCCATTCTTTTCAAAATGTGATGTTGCACCAAGGTGGTACTCCTCATCCCTGGAAACACTAAGTGGTAGGCAGTATTCCTTGAAACAAGTTACTCAAGTCTCATCCGAAGACAATCTGCTTCACCCTCCTGCTTGTAACATTCAGCCTTTTCTTACAACATAAGCACCGCTGGATCCAGTCACTTCAAAGAGGTGATTTTGCACAAAGTTGAAGGTACTCACACATAAAAACACTGAGAGGTATCAGTATGTCCTTAGACAGCTAACTCAGTTGAGAATCCTCAGAGTGCTAGGCTCTCTTCCTGTTAACTGTCCTGTCTCTCTTAGAAGGCCTACAGGGCATCTTCCATTCTCTGGAATGGGGCAATTTGGAAAAAACCTGGAGTCCTCATCCCTGAAAATCTGGAGAGGTAGGTAGTATTCCATGAAACAACTAACTCAATTCACAATGCTGAACAAAGTGTTTGACCCTCTTCCTTCTAACATTCATGGATTTCTTACAAGAGCTACAGTGTTTCTCCTTTCACTTCACAGAGTAAATTTTGCACAACGGTGATCTTCTTAGCACATGAAAACTGAAAAGCAGAGAGTATTCATTTAAAAAGCTAAGTCAATTCACAATGCTAAACAAGTTGCCAAGCCCTGTTGCTTCTAACATTCATGACTCTCTTACAAGAGCTACCAGGAATTTTCCATTCGCTTGTATGGGATATTTTGCAAAGTTGTGTTCCTGACCCATGAAAACGCTGAGAGGTACTCAGTATTCCTTTACACAGCTAACTCAGTTCACAATGCTGAACAAGGTGGTAGACCCTTTTCTTTCTAACATTAATGATTCTCTCTCAAATTCAACAGTGCTTCTTCCAATCCCTTTTAGCGGGTTATATTGCACAAAGGTGGTATTCCTCACCCATGAACACACTGAGTTGTAGGCATTATTCCTTGAAAGAAGTATATCAATTCTCCTTGGGAAACACGGTGCTTGACCCTCCTGTTTCTAACATTCCTACTTCTCTTCCAAGAGTTGGAGGGTTGGTTCCCTTGACTTGAAAGAGGTAATTTTGCACAAACTTGAGGATCCTCACCCATAAAAACACTGAGAGTTAGGCAGTATTCCCTTCAACAGGTAACTCAATTCACAATGCTTAAGAGGGTGCTAGACCCTCTTGCTTCTAACATTAATCATTGTCTTACAAGAGCTACAGTATGCCTAATTTCACTTGAATGGCCTATTTTACAGAACATTGAAGTTTCTCCCCGTGAAAACACTGACAGTTACGCAGTGTTCCCTTAAACAGGTAACTCAATTCACCATACTTCACAAGTTGCTTGACCCTCTTGCTTGTAACACTTATGGTTCTCTTACAGGAGAAACAGTGCTTCTTCCTTACATTGCAATAGGCTTATTTTGCACAAAGCTACTATTCTTCACACTGTAAAAGCCTGAGAGACAGGTAGTATTCCTTTGTAAAGCTCACTCAATTCTCACTTTTGAACAACGTTCCAGACCCTCTTGCTCCTAGAATGAATGGTTTTCATACATCCTAAACTGTTCTTCTTCCATTCAGTTGAATGCAGCTATTTGGCCCAACGGTGATGTTCCTCACCCATGAAAAAAGTCAGGGGTAGTCAGTATTCCTTTCAAAAGGTAACTCATTTCTCATAGGGAGACAAGTTGCAAAATATTCCTGCCTATCACACACTGCATCAGGCCCTGAGGTACAAGTGTATGTCCATTTCGATGGAAGCGAGTATTTTTCAAGGAGTGAATGATTCTCCATTTTCAAAGGCTTTCATTTGGCAAGCATTCCTTTCAAATGCTAATTCAACTCTCACAGGGAAACAATGTGCTTTTAACTCCTGCTGCAAACCTTGACATCTGCTTGCTAGAGACACAGTGCCTGTTCCATTCAGTGGAAAGGTCTATTGGCACAAAGACGGAAATGCTCACACTGTCAAACCCTGACAGATAGGCAGTGTTCCTTTTGAAGGCTAAATCAATTGAAGCTGCTAAACAAAGTGCTAGAGCAGCTTTCCTGTAAGCTTTGTGGTTCTCCTACCAGACACCCAGTAATCCTTCCCTTCATTGAAACAGGCAATTTTGCAGCAAAAGGAAGTTCCTCACACATTCAAACCCTGAGTGGCAGGTGGTCTTCCTTTAAAAACTTTACTCTACTCACACTGTTACACAAGTTGCTAGACCCTCTTGCTTCTACCCTCAAACATTTTCTTAGAAGAGATTCAGAGATTCTTCCATTCTCTTCAAAGGGTGATGTTGCACAAAGGCGATACTCCTCATCCCTGGAAACACTAAGTGGTAGGCAGTATTCCTTGAAACAAGTTACTCAATTCTCATCCGAAGACAATCTGCTTCACCCTCCTGCTTGTAACATTCAGCCTTTTCTTACAACATAAGCACCGCTGGATCCAGTCACTTCAAAGAGGTGATTTTGCACAAAGTTGAAGGTACTCACACATAAAAACACTGAGAGGTATCAGTATGTCCTTAGACAGCTAACTCAGTTGAGAATCCTCAGAGTGCTAGGCTCTCTTCCTGTTAACAGTCCTGTCTCTCTTAGAAGGCCTACAGGGCATCTTCCATTCTCTGGAATGGGGCAATTTGGAAAAAACCTGGAGTCCTCATCCCTGAAAATCTGGAGAGGTAGGTAGTATTCCATGAAACAACTAACTCAATTCACAATGCTGAAGAAAGTGTTTGACCCTCTTCCTTCTAACATTCATGGATTTCTTACAAGAGCTACAGTGTTTCTCCTTTAACTTCAGAGAGATAATTTTGCACAAAGGTGATCTTCTTAGCACATGAAAACTGACAAGCAGGCAGTATTCCTTTAAACAGCTAAGTCAATTCACAATGCTAAACAAGTTGCCAAGCCCTGTTGCTTCTAACATTCATGACTCTCTTACAAGAGCTACCAGGACTCTTCCATTCGCTTGTATGGGATATTTTGCCAAAGTTGTGTTCCTCACCCATGAAAACGCTGAGAGGTACTCAGTATTCCTTTACACAGCTAACTCAGTTGACAATGCTGAACAAGGTGGTAGACCCTTTTCTTTCTAACATTAATGATTCTCTCTCAAGTTCGACAGGGCTTCTTCCAATCCCTTTTAGGGGGTTATATTGCACAAAGGTGGTATTCCTCTCCCATGAACACATTGAGTTGTAGGCATTATTCCTTGAAAGAAGTATATCAATTCTCCTTGGGAAACAAGGTGCTTGACCCTCCTGTTTCTAACATTCCTACTTCTCTTCCAAGAGTTGGAGGTTTGGTTCCCTTGACTTGAAAGAGGTAATTTTGCACAAACTTGAGGATCCTCACCCATAAAAACACTGAGAGTTAGGCAGTATTGCCTTCAACAGGTAACTCACTTCACAATGCTTAAGAGGGTGCTAGACCCTCTTGCTTCTAACATTAATCATTGTCTTACAAGAGCTACAGTATGCCTCCTTTCACTTGAGAGGCCTATTTTGCAGAACATTGAAGTTTCTCCCCGTGAAAACACTGACAGTTACGCAGTGTTCCCTTAAACAGGTAACTCAATTCACCATGCTTCACAAGGTGCTTGACCCTCTTGCTTGTAACACTTATGGTTCTCTTACAGGAGAAACAGTGCTTCTTCCTTACATTGCAACAGGCCTATTTTGCACAAAGCTACTATTCTTCACACTGTAAAAGCCTGAGAGACAGGTAGTATTCCTTTGTAAAGCTCACTCAATTCTCACTTTTGAACAACGTTCCAGACCCTCTTGCTCCTAGAATGAATGGTTTTCATACATCCTAAACTGTTCTTCTTCCATTCAGTTGAATGCAGCTATTTGGCCCAACGGTGATGTTCCTCACCCATGAAAAAAGTCAGGGGTAGTCAGTATTCCTTTCAAAAGGTAACTCATTTCTCATAGGGAGACAAGTTGCAAAATATTCCTGCCTCTCACACACTGCATCAGGCCCTGAGGTACAAGTGTATGTCCATTTCACTGGAAGCGGGTATTTTTCAAGGAGTGAATGATTCTCCATTGTCAAAGGCTTTCATTTGGCCAGCATTCCTTTCACATGCTAATTCAACTCTCACAGGGAAACAATGTGCTTGCAACTCCTGCTGCAAACCTTGACATCTGCTTGCAAGAGACACAGTGCCTGTTCCATTCAGTGGAAAGGTCTATTGGCACAAAGATGGAAATGCTCACACTGTCAAACCCTGACAGATATTTAGTGTTCCTTTTGAATGCTAAATCAATTGAAGCTGCTAAACAAAGTGCTAGAGCAACTTTCCTGTAAGCTTTGTGGTTCTCCTACCAGACACCCAGTAATCCTTCCCTTCATTGAAACAGGCAATTTTGCACCAAAAGCAAGTTCCTCACACTTTCAAACCCTGAGTGGCAGGTGGTCTTCCTTTGAAAACTTCACTCTACTCACACTTTTACACAAGTTGCTAGACCCTCTTGCTTCTAACCTCAAACATTTTCTTAGAAGAGCCTCAGAGATTCTTCCATTCTTTTCAAAGGGTGATGTTGCACAAAGGTGATACTCCTCATCCCTGGAAACACTAAGTGGTAGGCAGTATTAATTGAAACAAGTTACTCAAGTCTCATCCGAAGACAATCTGCTTCACCCTCCTGCTTGTAACATTCAGCCTTTTCTTACAACATAAGCACCGCTGGATCCAGTCACTTCAAAGAGGTGATTTTGCACAAAGTTGAAGGTACTCACACATAAAAACACTGAGAGGTATCAGTATGTCCTTAGACAGCTAACTCAGTTGAGAATCCTCAGAGTGCTAGGCTCTCTTCCTGTTAACAGTCCTGTCTCTCTTAGAAGGCCTACAGGGCATCTTCCATTCTCTGGTATGGGGCAATTTGGAAAAAACCTGGAGTCCTCATCCCTGAAAATCTTGAGAGGTAGGCAGTATTCCATGAAACAACTAACTCAATTCACAATGCTGAAGGAAGTGTTTGACCCTCTTCCTTCTAACATTCATGGATTTCTTACAAGAGCTACAGTGTTTCTCCTTTTACTTCACAGAGTTAATTTTGCACAAAGGTGATCTTCTTAGCACATGAAAACTGACAAGCAGACAGTATTCATTTAAAAAGCTAAGTCAATTCACAATGCTAAACAAGTTGCCAAGCCCTGTTGCTTCTAACATTCATGACTCTCTTACAAGAGCTACCAGGAATTTTCCATTCGCTTGTATGGGATATTTTGCAAAGTTGTGTTCCTGACCCATGAAAACGCTGAGAGGTACTCAGTATTCCTTTACACAGCTAACTCAGTTCACAATGCTGAACAAGGTGGTAGACCCTTTTCTTTCTAACATTAATGATTCTCTCTCAAGTTCGACAGTGCTTCTTCCAATCCCTTTTAGCGGGTTATATTGCACAAAGGTGGTATTCCTCACCCATGAACACACTGAGTTGTAGGCATTATTCCTTGAAAGAAGTATATCAATTCTCCTTGGGAAACACGGTGCTTGACCCTCCTGTTTCTAACATTCCTACTTCTCTTCCAAGAGTTGGAGGGTTGGTTCCCTTGACTTGAAAGAGGTAATTTTGCACAAACTTGAGGATCCTCACCCATAAAAACACTGAGAGTTAGGCAGTATTCCCTTCAACAGGTAACTCAATTCACAATGCTTAAGAGGGTGCTAGACCCTCTTGCTTCTGACATTAATCATTGTCTTACAAGAGCTACAGTATGCCTCCTTTCACTTGAATGGCCTATTTTACAGAACATTGAAGTTTCTCCCGTGAAAACACTGACAGTTACGCAATGTTCCCTTAAACAGGTAACTCAATTCACCATGCTTCACAAGGTGCTTGACCCTCTTGCTTGTAACACTTATGGTTCTCTTATAGGAGTAACAGTGCTTCTTCCTTACATTGCAACAGGCCTATTTTGCACAAAGCTACTATTCTTCACAGTGTAAAAGCCTGAGAGACAGGTAGTATTCCTTTGTAAAGCTCACTCAATTCTCACTTTTGAACAACATTCCAGACCCTCTTGCTCCTAGAATGAATGGTTTTCATACATCCTAAACTGTTCTTCTTCCATTCAGTTGAATGCAGCTATTTGGCCAAACGGTGATGTTCCTCACCCATGAAAAAACTCAGAGGTAGTCAGTATTCCTTTCAACAGGTAACTTATTTCTCATAGGAAGACAAGTTGCAAAATATTCCTGTCTCTCACACACTGCATCAGGCCCTGAGCTACTAGTGTGTGTCCATTTCGCCGGAAGCGGGTATTTTTCAAGGAGTGAATGATTCTCCATTGTCAAAGGCTTTCATTTGGCAAGCATTCCTTTCAAATGCTAATTCAACTCTCACAGGGAAACAATGTGTTTGCAACTCCTGCTGCAAACCTTGACATCTGCTTGCAAGAGACACAGTGCCTGTTCCATTCAGTGGAAAGGTCTATTGGCAAAAGACAGAAATGCTCACACTGTCAAACCCTGACAGATAGGCAGTGTTCCTTTTGAAGGCTAAATCAATTGAAGCTGCTAAACAAAGTGCTAGAGCACCTTTCCTGTAAGCTTTGTGGTTCTCCTACCAGACACCCAGTAATCCTTCCCTTCATTGAAACAGGCAATTTTGCAGCAAAAGGAAGTTCCTCACACTTTCAAACCCTGAGTGGCAGGTGGTCTTCCTTTAAAAATTTCACTCTACTCACACTGTTATACAAGTTGCTAGACCCTCTTGCTTCTACCCTCAAACATTTTCTTAGAAGAGATTCAGAGATTCTTCCATTCTCTTCAAAGGGTGATGTTGCACAAAGGTGATACTCCTCATCCCTGGAAACACTAAGTGGTAGGCAGTATTCCTTGAAACAAGTTACTCAAGTCTCATCCGAAGACAATCTGCTTCACCCTCCTGCTTGTAACATTCATCCTTTTCTTACAACATAAGCATCGCTGGATCCAGTCACTTCAAAGAGGTGATTTTGCACAAAGTTGAAGGTACTCACACATAAAAACACTGAGAGGTATCAGTATGTCCTTAGACAGCTAACTCAGTTGAGAATCCTCAGAGTCCTAGGCTCTCTTCCTGTTAACAGTCCTGTCTCTCTTAGAAGGCCTACAGGGCATCTTCCATTCTCTGGAATGGGGCAATTTGGAAAAAACCTGGAGTCCTCATCCCTGAAAATCTTGAGAGGTAGGTAGTATTCCATGAAACAACTAACTCAATTCACAATGCTGAAGAAGGTGTTTGACCGTCTTCCTTCTAACATTCATGGTTTTCTTACAAGAGCCACAGTGTTTCTCCATTCACTTCACAGAGGCAATTTTGCACAAAGGTGATCTTCTTAGCACATGAAAACTCGGACAAGCAGGCAGTATTCCTTTAAAAAGCTAAGTCAATTCACAATGCTAAACAAGTTGCCAAGCCCTGTTGCTTCTAACATTCATGACTCTCTTACAAGAGCTACCAGTACTCTTCCATTCGCTTGTAAGGGATATTTAGCCAAAGTTGTGTTCCTGACCCATGAAAACGCTGAGAGGTACTCAGTATTCCTTTACCCAGCTAACTCAGTTCACAATGCTGAACAAGGTGGTAGACCCTTTTCTTTCTAACATTAATGATTCTCTCTCAAATTCAACAGTGCTTCTTCCAATCCCTTTTAGGGGGTTATATTGCACAAAGGTGGTATTCCTCACCCATGAACACACTGAGTTGTAGGCATTATTACTTGAAAGAAGTATATCAATTCTCCTTGGGAAACAAGGTGCTTGACCCTCCTGTTTCTAACATTCCTACTTCTCTTCCAAGAGTTGGAGGGTTGGTTCCCTTGACTTGAAAGAGGTAACTTTGCACAAACTTGAGGATCCTCACCCATAAAAACACTGAGAGTTAGGCAGTATTCCCTTCAACAGGTAACTCAATTCACAATGCTTAAGAGGGTGCTAGACCCTCTTGCTTCTAACATTAATCATTGTCTTACAAGAGCTACAGTATGCCTCCTTTCACTTGAATGGCCTATTTTACAGAACATTGAAGTTTCTCCCCGTGAAAACACTGACAGTTACGCAGTGTTCCCTTAAACAGGTAACTCAATTCACCATGCTTCACAAGTTGCTTGACCCTCTTGCTTGTAACACTTATGGTTCTCTTACAGGAGAAACAGTGCTTCTTCCTTACATTGCAACAGGCCTATTTTGCACAAAGCTACTATTCTTCACACTGTAAAAGCCTGAGAGACAGGTAGTATTCCTTTGTAAAGCTCACTCAATTCTCACTTTTGAACAACATTCCAGACCCTCTTGCTCCTAGAATGAATGGTTTTCATACATCCTAAACTGTTCTTCTTCCATTCAGTTGAATGCAGCTATTTGGCCCAACGGTGATGTTCCTCACCCATGAAAAAAGTCAGGGGTAGTCAGTATTCCTTTCAAAAGGTAACTCATTTCTCATAGGGAGACAAGTTGCAAAATATTCCTGCCTCTCACACACTGCATCAGGCCCTGAGGTACAAGTGTATGTCCATTTCGCTGGAAGCGGGTATTTTTCAAGGAGTGAATGATTCTCCATTGTCAAAGGCTTTCATTTGGCCAGCATTCCTTTCACATGCTAATTCAACTCTCACAGGGAAACAATGTGCTTGCAACTCCTGCTGCAAACCTTGACATCTGCTTGCAAGAGACACAGTGCCTGTTCCATTCAGTGGAAAGGTCTATTGGCACAAAGATGGAAATGCTCACACTGTCAAACCCTGACAGATATTTAGTGTTCCTTTTGAATGCTAAATCAATTGAAGCTGCTAAACAAAGTGCTAGAGCAACTTTCCTGTAAGCTTTGTGGTTCTCCTACCAGACACCCAGTAATCCTTCCCTTCATTGAAACAGGCAATTTTGCACCAAAAGCAAGTTCCTCACACTTTCAAACTCTGAGTGGCTGGTGGTCTATCTTTGAAAACTTCACTCTACTCACACTTTTACACAAGTTGCTAGACCCTCTTGCTTCTAACCTCAAACATTTTCTTAGAAGAGCCTCAGAGATTCTTCCATTCTTTTCAAAGGTTGATGTTGCATAAAGGTGATACTCCTCATCCCTGGAAACACTAAGTGGTAGGCAGTATTCCTTGAAACAAGTTACTCAAGTCTCATCCGAAGACAATCTGCTTCACCCTCCTGCTTGTAACATTCAGCCTTTTCTTACAACATAAGCACCGCTGGATCCAGTCACTTCAAAGACGTGATTTTGCACAAAGTTGAAGGTACTCACACATAAAAACACTGAGAGGTATCAGTATGTCCTTAGACAGCTAACTCAGTTGAGAATCCTCAGAGTGCTAGGCTCTCTTCCTGTTAACAGTCCTGTCTCTCTTAGAAGGCCTACAGGGCATCTTCCATTCTCTGGAATGGGGCAATTTGGAAAAAACCTGGAGTCCTCATCCCTGAAAATCTTGAGAGGTAGGCAGTATTCCATGAAACAACTAACTCAATTCACAATGCTGAAGGAAGTGTTTGACCCTCTTCCTTCTAACATTCATGGATTTCTTACAAGAGCTACAGTGTTTCTCCTTTTACTTCACAGAGTTAATTTTGCACAAAGGTGATCTTCTTAGCACATGAAAACTGACAAGCAGACAGTATTCATTTAAAAAGCTAAGTCAATTCACAATGCTAAACAAGTTGCCAAGCCCTGTTGCTTCTAACATTCATGACTCTCTTACAAGAGCTACCAGGAATTTTCCATTCGCTTGTATGGGATATTTTGCAAAGTTGTGTTCCTGACCCATGAAAACGCTGAGAGGTACTCAGTATTCCTTTACACAGCTAACTCAGTTCACAATGCTGAACAAGGTGGTAGACCCTTTTCTTTCTAACATTAATGATTCTCTCTCAAGTTCGACAGTGCTTCTTCCAATCCCTTTTAGCGGGTTATATTGCACAAAGGTGGTATTCCTCACCCATGAACACACTGAGTTGTAGGCATTATTCCTTGAAAGAAGTATATCAATTCTCCTTGGGAAACACGGTGCTTGACCCTCCTGTTTCTAACATTCCTACTTCTCTTCCAAGAGTTGGAGGGTTGGTTCCCTTGACTTGAAAGAGGTAATTTTGCACAAACTTGAGGATCCTCACCCATAAAAACACTGAGAGTTAGGCAGTATTCCCTTCAACAGGTAACTCAATTCACAATGCTTAAGAGGGTGCTAGACCCTCTTGCTTCTGACATTAATCATTGTCTTACAAGAGCTACAGTATGCCTCCTTTCACTTGAATGGCCTATTTTACAGAACATTGAAGTTTCTCCCGTGAAAACACTGACAGTTACGCAATGTTCCCTTAAACAGGTAACTCAATTCACCATGCTTCACAAGGTGCTTGACCCTCTTGCTTGTAACACTTATGGTTCTCTTATAGGAGTAACAGTGCTTCTTCCTTACATTGCAACAGGCCTATTTTGCACAAAGCTACTATTCTTCACAGTGTAAAAGCCTGAGAGACAGGTAGTATTCCTTTGTAAAGCTCACTCAATTCTCACTTTTGAACAACATTCCAGACCCTCTTGCTCCTAGAATGAATGGTTTTCATACATCCTAAACTGTTCTTCTTCCATTCAGTTGAATGCAGCTATTTGGCCAAACGGTGATGTTCCTCACCCATGAAAAAACTCAGAGGTAGTCAGTATTCCTTTCAACAGGTAACTTATTTCTCATAGGAAGACAAGTTGCAAAATATTCCTGTCTCTCACACACTGCATCAGGCCCTGAGCTACTAGTGTGTGTCCATTTCGCCGGAAGCGGGTATTTTTCAAGGAGTGAATGATTCTCCATTGTCAAAGGCTTTCATTTGGCAAGCATTCCTTTCAAATGCTAATTCAACTCTCACAGGGAAACAATGTGTTTGCAACTCCTGCTGCAAACCTTGACATCTGCTTGCAAGAGACACAGTGCCTGTTCCATTCAGTGGAAAGGTCTATTGGCAAAAGACAGAAATGCTCACACTGTCAAACCCTGACAGATAGGCAGTGTTCCTTTTGAAGGCTAAATCAATTGAAGCTGCTAAACAAAGTGCTAGAGCACCTTTCCTGTAAGCTTTGTGGTTCTCCTACCAGACACCCAGTAATCCTTCCCTTCATTGAAACAGGCAATTTTGCAGCAAAAGGAAGTTCCTCACACTTTCAAACCCTGAGTGGCAGGTGGTCTTCCTTTAAAAATTTCACTCTACTCACACTGTTATACAAGTTGCTAGACCCTCTTGCTTCTACCCTCAAACATTTTCTTAGAAGAGATTCAGAGATTCTTCCATTCTCTTCAAAGGGTGATGTTGCACAAAGGTGATACTCCTCATCCCTGGAAACACTAAGTGGTAGGCAGTATTCCTTGAAACAAGTTACTCAAGTCTCATCCGAAGACAATCTGCTTCACCCTCCTGCTTGTAACATTCATCCTTTTCTTACAACATAAGCATCGCTGGATCCAGTCACTTCAAAGAGGTGATTTTGCACAAAGTTGAAGGTACTCACACATAAAAACACTGAGAGGTATCAGTATGTCCTTAGACAGCTAACTCAGTTGAGAATCCTCAGAGTCCTAGGCTCTCTTCCTGTTAACAGTCCTGTCTCTCTTAGAAGGCCTACAGGGCATCTTCCATTCTCTGGAATGGGGCAATTTGGAAAAAACCTGGAGTCCTCATCCCTGAAAATCTTGAGAGGTAGGTAGTATTCCATGAAACAACTAACTCAATTCACAATGCTGAAGAAGGTGTTTGACCGTCTTCCTTCTAACATTCATGGTTTTCTTACAAGAGCCACAGTGTTTCTCCATTCACTTCACAGAGGCAATTTTGCACAAAGGTGATCTTCTTAGCACATGAAAACTCGGACAAGCAGGCAGTATTCCTTTAAAAAGCTAAGTCAATTCACAATGCTAAACAAGTTGCCAAGCCCTGTTGCTTCTAACATTCATGACTCTCTTACAAGAGCTACCAGTACTCTTCCATTCGCTTGTAAGGGATATTTAGCCAAAGTTGTGTTCCTGACCCATGAAAACGCTGAGAGGTACTCAGTATTCCTTTACCCAGCTAACTCAGTTCACAATGCTGAACAAGGTGGTAGACCCTTTTCTTTCTAACATTAATGATTCTCTCTCAAATTCAACAGTGCTTCTTCCAATCCCTTTTAGGGGGTTATATTGCACAAAGGTGGTATTCCTCACCCATGAACACACTGAGTTGTAGGCATTATTACTTGAAAGAAGTATATCAATTCTCCTTGGGAAACAAGGTGCTTGACCCTCCTGTTTCTAACATTCCTACTTCTCTTCCAAGAGTTGGAGGGTTGGTTCCCTTGACTTGAAAGAGGTAACTTTGCACAAACTTGAGGATCCTCACCCATAAAAACACTGAGAGTTAGGCAGTATTCCCTTCAACAGGTAACTCAATTCACAATGCTTAAGAGGGTGCTAGACCCTCTTGCTTCTAACATTAATCATTGTCTTACAAGAGCTACAGTATGCCTCCTTTCACTTGAATGGCCTATTTTACAGAACATTGAAGTTTCTCCCCGTGAAAACACTGACAGTTACGCAGTGTTCCCTTAAACAGGTAACTCAATTCACCATGCTTCACAAGTTGCTTGACCCTCTTGCTTGTAACACTTATGGTTCTCTTACAGGAGAAACAGTGCTTCTTCCTTACATTGCAACAGGCCTATTTTGCACAAAGCTACTATTCTTCACACTGTAAAAGCCTGAGAGACAGGTAGTATTCCTTTGTAAAGCTCACTCAATTCTCACTTTTGAACAACATTCCAGACCCTCTTGCTCCTAGAATGAATGGTTTTCATACATCCTAAACTGTTCTTCTTCCATTCAGTTGAATGCAGCTATTTGGCCCAACGGTGATGTTCCTCACCCATGAAAAAAGTCAGGGGTAGTCAGTATTCCTTTCAAAAGGTAACTCATTTCTCATAGGGAGACAAGTTGCAAAATATTCCTGCCTCTCACACACTGCATCAGGCCCTGAGGTACAAGTGTATGTCCATTTCGCTGGAAGCGGGTATTTTTCAAGGAGTGAATGATTCTCCATTGTCAAAGGCTTTCATTTGGCCAGCATTCCTTTCACATGCTAATTCAACTCTCACAGGGAAACAATGTGCTTGCAACTCCTGCTGCAAACCTTGACATCTGCTTGCAAGAGACACAGTGCCTGTTCCATTCAGTGGAAAGGTCTATTGGCACAAAGATGGAAATGCTCACACTGTCAAACCCTGACAGATATTTAGTGTTCCTTTTGAATGCTAAATCAATTGAAGCTGCTAAACAAAGTGCTAGAGCAACTTTCCTGTAAGCTTTGTGGTTCTCCTACCAGACACCCAGTAATCCTTCCCTTCATTGAAACAGGCAATTTTGCACCAAAAGCAAGTTCCTCACACTTTCAAACTCTGAGTGGCTGGTGGTCTATCTTTGAAAACTTCACTCTACTCACACTTTTACACAAGTTGCTAGACCCTCTTGCTTCTAACCTCAAACATTTTCTTAGAAGAGCCTCAGAGATTCTTCCATTCTTTTCAAAGGTTGATGTTGCATAAAGGTGATACTCCTCATCCCTGGAAACACTAAGTGGTAGGCAGTATTCCTTGAAACAAGTTACTCAAGTCTCATCCGAAGACAATCTGCTTCACCCTCCTGCTTGTAACATTCAGCCTTTTCTTACAACATAAGCACCGCTGGATCCAATCACTTCAAAGACGTGATTTTGCACAAAGTTGAAGGTACTCACACATAAAAACACTGAGAGGTATCAGTATGTCCTTAGACAGCTAACTCAGTTGAGAATCCTCAGAGTGCTAGGCTCTCTTCCTGTTAACAGTCCTGTCTCTCTTAGAAGGCCTACAGGGCATCTTCCATTCTCTGGAATGGGGCAATTTGGAAAAAACCTGGAGGCCTCATCCCTGAAAATCTTGAGAGGTAGGCAGTATTCCATGAAACAACTAACTCAATTCACAATGCTGAAGGAAGTGTTTGACCCTCTTCCTTCTAACATTCATGGATTTCTTACAAGAGCTACAGTGTTTCTCCTTTTACTTCACAGAGTTAATTTTGCACAAAGGTGATCTTCTTAGCACATGAAAACTGACAAGCAGACAGTATTCATTTAAAAAGCTAAGTCAATTCACAATGCTAAACAAGTTGCCAAGCCCTGTTGCTTCTAACATTCATGACTCTCTTACAAGAGCTACCAGGAATTTTCCATTCGCTTGTATGGGATATTTTGCAAAGTTGTGTTCCTGACCCATGAAAACGCTGAGAGGTACTCAGTATTCCTTTACACAGCTAACTCAGTTCACAATGCTGAACAAGGTGGTAGACCCTTTTCTTTCTAACATTAATGATTCTCTCTCAAGTTCGACAGTGCTTCTTCCAATCCCTTTTAGCGGGTTATATTGCACAAAGGTGGTATTCCTCACCCATGAACACACTGAGTTGTAGGCATTATTCCTTGAAAGAAGTATATCAATTCTCCTTGGGAAACACGGTGCTTGACCCTCCTGTTTCTAACATTCCTACTTCTCTTCCAAGAGTTGGAGGGTTGGTTCCCTTGACTTGAAAGAGGTAATTTTGCACAAACTTGAGGATCCTCACCCATAAAAACACTGAGAGTTAGGCAGTATTCCCTTCAACAGGTAACTCAATTCACAATGCTTAAGAGGGTGCTAGACCCTCTTGCTTCTGACATTAATCATTGTCTTACAAGAGCTACAGTATGCCTCCTTTCACTTGAATGGCCTATTTTACAGAACATTGAAGTTTCTCCCGTGAAAACACTGACAGTTACGCAATGTTCCCTTAAACAGGTAACTCAATTCACCATGCTTCACAAGGTGCTTGACCCTCTTGCTTGTAACACTTATGGTTCTCTTATAGGAGTAACAGTGCTTCTTCCTTACATTGCAACAGGCCTATTTTGCACAAAGCTACTATTCTTCACAGTGTAAAAGCCTGAGAGACAGGTAGTATTCCTTTGTAAAGCTCACTCAATTCTCACTTTTGAACAACATTCCAGACCCTCTTGCTCCTAGAATGAATGGTTTTCATACATCCTAAACTGTTCTTCTTCCATTCAGTTGAATGCAGCTATTTGGCCAAACGGTGATGTTCCTCACCCATGAAAAAACTCAGAGGTAGTCAGTATTCCTTTCAACAGGTAACTTATTTCTCATAGGAAGACAAGTTGCAAAATATTCCTGTCTCTCACACACTGCATCAGGCCCTGAGCTACTAGTGTGTGTCCATTTCGCCGGAAGCGGGTATTTTTCAAGGAGTGAATGATTCTCCATTGTCAAAGGCTTTCATTTGGCAAGCATTCCTTTCAAATGCTAATTCAACTCTCACAGGGAAACAATGTGTTTGCAACTCCTGCTGCAAACCTTGACATCTGCTTGCAAGAGACACAGTGCCTGTTCCATTCAGTGGAAAGGTCTATTGGCAAAAGACAGAAATGCTCACACTGTCAAACCCTGACAGATAGGCAGTGTTCCTTTTGAAGGCTAAATCAATTGAAGCTGCTAAACAAAGTGCTAGAGCACCTTTCCTGTAAGCTTTGTGGTTCTCCTACCAGACACCCAGTAATCCTTCCCTTCATTGAAACAGGCAATTTTGCAGCAAAAGGAAGTTCCTCACACTTTCAAACCCTGAGTGGCAGGTGGTCTTCCTTTAAAAATTTCACTCTACTCACACTGTTATACAAGTTGCTAGACCCTCTTGCTTCTACCCTCAAACATTTTCTTAGAAGAGATTCAGAGATTCTTCCATTCTCTTCAAAGGGTGATGTTGCACAAAGGTGATACTCCTCATCCCTGGAAACACTAAGTGGTAGGCAGTATTCCTTGAAACAAGTTACTCAAGTCTCATCCGAAGACAATCTGCTTCACCCTCCTGCTTGTAACATTCATCCTTTTCTTACAACATAAGCATCGCTGGATCCAGTCACTTCAAAGAGGTGATTTTGCACAAAGTTGAAGGTACTCACACATAAAAACACTGAGAGGTATCAGTATGTCCTTAGACAGCTAACTCAGTTGAGAATCCTCAGAGTCCTAGGCTCTCTTCCTGTTAACAGTCCTGTCTCTCTTAGAAGGCCTACAGGGCATCTTCCATTCTCTGGAATGGGGCAATTTGGAAAAAACCTGGAGTCCTCATCCCTGAAAATCTTGAGAGGTAGGTAGTATTCCATGAAACAACTAACTCAATTCACAATGCTGAAGAAGGTGTTTGACCGTCTTCCTTCTAACATTCATGGTTTTCTTACAAGAGCCACAGTGTTTCTCCATTCACTTCACAGAGGCAATTTTGCACAAAGGTGATCTTCTTAGCACATGAAAACTCGGACAAGCAGGCAGTATTCCTTTAAAAAGCTAAGTCAATTCACAATGCTAAACAAGTTGCCAAGCCCTGTTGCTTCTAACATTCATGACTCTCTTACAAGAGCTACCAGTACTCTTCCATTCGCTTGTAAGGGATATTTAGCCAAAGTTGTGTTCCTGACCCATGAAAACGCTGAGAGGTACTCAGTATTCCTTTACCCAGCTAACTCAGTTCACAATGCTGAACAAGGTGGTAGACCCTTTTCTTTCTAACATTAATGATTCTCTCTCAAATTCAACAGTGCTTCTTCCAATCCCTTTTAGGGGGTTATATTGCACAAAGGTGGTATTCCTCACCCATGAACACACTGAGTTGTAGGCATTATTACTTGAAAGAAGTATATCAATTCTCCTTGGGAAACAAGGTGCTTGACCCTCCTGTTTCTAACATTCCTACTTCTCTTCCAAGAGTTGGAGGGTTGGTTCCCTTGACTTGAAAGAGGTAACTTTGCACAAACTTGAGGATCCTCACCCATAAAAACACTGAGAGTTAGGCAGTATTCCCTTCAACAGGTAACTCAATTCACAATGCTTAAGAGGGTGCTAGACCCTCTTGCTTCTAACATTAATCATTGTCTTACAAGAGCTACAGTATGCCTCCTTTCACTTGAATGGCCTATTTTACAGAACATTGAAGTTTCTCCCCGTGAAAACACTGACAGTTACGCAGTGTTCCCTTAAACAGGTAACTCAATTCACCATGCTTCACAAGTTGCTTGACCCTCTTGCTTGTAACACTTATGGTTCTCTTACAGGAGAAACAGTGCTTCTTCCTTACATTGCAACAGGCCTATTTTGCACAAAGCTACTATTCTTCACACTGTAAAAGCCTGAGAGACAGGTAGTATTCCTTTGTAAAGCTCACTCAATTCTCACTTTTGAACAACATTCCAGACCCTCTTGCTCCTAGAATGAATGGTTTTCATACATCCTAAACTGTTCTTCTTCCATTCAGTTGAATGCAGCTATTTGGCCCAACGGTGATGTTCCTCACCCATGAAAAAAGTCAGGGGTAGTCAGTATTCCTTTCAAAAGGTAACTCATTTCTCATAGGGAGACAAGTTGCAAAATATTCCTGCCTCTCACACACTGCATCAGGCCCTGAGGTACAAGTGTATGTCCATTTCGCTGGAAGCGGGTATTTTTCAAGGAGTGAATGATTCTCCATTGTCAAAGGCTTTCATTTGGCCAGCATTCCTTTCACATGCTAATTCAACTCTCACAGGGAAACAATGTGCTTGCAACTCCTGCTGCAAACCTTGACATCTGCTTGCAAGAGACACAGTGCCTGTTCCATTCAGTGGAAAGGTCTATTGGCACAAAGATGGAAATGCTCACACTGTCAAACCCTGACAGATATTTAGTGTTCCTTTTGAATGCTAAATCAATTGAAGCTGCTAAACAAAGTGCTAGAGCAACTTTCCTGTAAGCTTTGTGGTTCTCCTACCAGACACCCAGTAATCCTTCCCTTCATTGAAACAGGCAATTTTGCACCAAAAGCAAGTTCCTCACACTTTCAAACTCTGAGTGGCTGGTGGTCTATCTTTGAAAACTTCACTCTACTCACACTTTTACACAAGTTGCTAGACCCTCTTGCTTCTAACCTCAAACATTTTCTTAGAAGAGATTCAGAGATTCTTCCATTCTCTTCAAAGGGTGATGTTGCACAAAGGTGATACTCCTCATCCCTGGAAACACTAAGTGGTAGGCAGTATTCCTTGAAACAAGTTACTCAAGTCTCATCCGAAGACAATCTGCTTCACCCTCCTGCTTGTAACATTCAGCCTTTTCTTACAACATAAGCACCGCTGGATCCAGTCACTTCAAAGACGTGATTTTGCACAAAGTTGAAGGTACTCACACATAAAAACACTGAGAGGTATCAGTATGTCCTTAGACAGCTAACTCAGTTGAGAATCCTCAGAGTGCTAGGCTCTCTTCTTGTTAACAGTCCTGTCTCTCTTAGAAGGCCTACAGGGCATCTTCCATTCTCTGGAATGGGGCAATTTGGAAAAAACCTGGAGTCCTCATCCCTGAAAATCTTGAGAGGTTGGCAGTATTCCATGAAACAACTAACTCAATTCACAATGCTGAAGGAAGTGTTTGACCCTCTTCCTTCTAACATTCATGGATTTCTTACAAGAGCTACAGTGTTTCTCCTTTCACTTCACAGAGTTAATTTTGCACAAAGGTGATCTTCTTAGCACATGAAAACTGACAAGCAGACAGTATTCATTTAAAAAGCTAAGTCAATTCACAATGCTAAACAAGTTGCCAAGCCCTGTTGCTTCTAACATTCATGACTCTCTTACAAGAGCTACCAGGAATTTTCCATTCGCTTGTATGGGATATTTTGCAAAGTTGTGTTCCTGACCCATGAAAACGCTGAGAGGTACTCAGTATTCCTTTACACAGCTAACTCAGTTCACAATGCTGAACAAGGTGGTAGACCCTTTTCTTTCTAACATTAATGATTCTCTCTCAAGTTCGACAGTGCTTCTTCCAATCCCTTTTAGCGGGTTATATTGCACAAAGGTGGTATTCCTCACCCATGAACACAGTGAGTTGTAGGCATTATTCCTTGAAAGAAGTATATCAATTCTCCTTGGGAAACACGGTGCTTGACCCTCCTGTTTCTAACATTCCTACTTCTCTTCCAAGAGTTGGAGGGTTGGTTCCCTTGACTTGAAAGAGGTAACTTTGCACAAACTTGAGGATCCTCACCCATAAAAACACTGAGAGTTAGGCAGTATTCCCTTCAACAGGTAACTCAATTCACAATGCTTAAGAGGGTGCTAGACCCTCTTGCTTCTAACATTAATCATTGTCTTACAAGAGCTACAGTATGCCTCCTTTCACTTGAATGGCCTATTTTACAGAACATTGAAGTTTCTCCCCGTGAAAACACTGACAGTTACGCAGTGTTCCCTTAAACAGGTAACTCAATTCACCATGCTTCAAAAGGTGCTTGACCCTCTTGCTTGGAACACTTATGGTTCTCTTACAGGAGAAACAGTGCTTCTTCCTTACATTGCAACAGGCCTATTTTGCACAAAGCTACTATTCTTCACACTGTAAAAGCCTGAGAGACAGGTAGTATTCCTTTGTAAAGCTCACTCAATTCTCACTTTTGAACAACATTCCAGACCCTCTTGCTCCTAGAACGAATGGTTTTCATACATCCTAAACTGTTCTTCTTCCATTCAGTTGAATGCAGCTATTTGGCCAAACGGTGATGTTCCTCACCCATGAAAAAACTCAGAGGTAGTCAGTATTCCTTTCAACAGGTAACTTATTTCTCATAGGAAGACAAGTTGCAAAATATTCCTGTCTCTCACACACTGCATCAGGCCCTGAGCTACTAGTGTGTGTCCCTTTCGCCTGAAGAGCGTATTTTTCAAGGAGTGAATGGTTCTCCATTTTCAAAGGCTTTCATTTGGCAAGCATTCCTTTCAAATGCTAATTCAACTCTCACAGAGAAACAATGTGCTTGCAACTCCTGCTGCAAACCTTGACATCTGCTTGCAAGAGACACAGTGCCTGTTCCATTCAGTGGAAAGGTCTATTGGCACAAAGACAGAAATGCTCACACTGTCAAACCCTGACAGATAGGCAGTGTTCCTTTTGAAGGCTAAATCAATTGAAGCTGCTAAACAAAGTGCTAGAGCACCTTTCCTGTAAGCTTTGTGGTTCTCCTACCAGACACCCAGTAATCCTTCCCTTCATTGAAACAGGCAATTTTGCAGCAAAAGGAAGTTCCTCACACTTTCAAACCCTGAGTGGCAGGTGGTCTTCCTTTAAAAACTTCACTCTACTCACACTGTTACACAAGTTGCTAGACCCTCTTGCTTCTACCCTCAAACATTTTCTTAGAAGAGCCTCAGAGATTCTTCCATTCTTTTCAAAGGGTGATGTTGCACAAAGGTGATACTCCTCATCCCTGGAAACACTAAGTGGTAGGCAGTATTAATTGAAACAAGTTACTCAAGTCTCATCCGAAGACAATCTGCTTCACCCTCCTGCTTGTAACATTCAGCCTTTTCTTACAACATAAGCACCGCTGGATCCAGTCACTTCAAAGAGGTGATTTTGCACAAAGTTGAAGGTACTCACACATAAAAACACTGAGAGGTATCAGTATGTCCTTAGACAGCTAACTCAGTTGAGAATCCTCAGAGTGCTAGGCTCTCTTCCTGTTAACAGTCCTGTCTCTCTTAGAAGGCCTACAGGGCATCTTCCATTCTCTGGAATGGGGCAATTTGGAAAAAACCTGGAGTCCTCATCCCTGAAAATCTTGAGAGGTAGGCAGTATTCCATGAAACAACTAACTCAATTCACAATGCTGAAGGAAGTGTTTGACCCTCTTCCTTCTAACATTCATGGATTTCTTACAAGAGCTACAGTGTTTCTCCTTTCACTTCACAGAGTTAATTTTGCACAAAGGTGATCTTCTTAGCACATGAAAACTGACAAGCAGACAGTATTCATTTAAAAAGCTAAGTCAATTCACAATGCTAAACAAGTTGCCAAGCCCTGTTGCTTCTAACATTCATGACTCTCTTACAAGAGCTACCAGGAATTTTCCATTCGCTTGTATGGGATATTTTGCAAAGTTGTGTTCCTGACCCATGAAAACGCTGAGAGGTACTCAGTATTCCTTTACACAGCTAACTCAGTTCACAATGCTGAACAAGGTGGTAGACCCTTTTCTTTCTAACATTAATGATTCTCTCTCAAGTTCGACAGTGCTTCTTCCAATCCCTTTTAGCGGGTTATATTGCACAAAGGTGGTATTCCTCACCCATGAACACAGTGAGTTGTAGGCATTATTCCTTGAAAGAAGTATATCAATTCTCCTTGGGAAACACGGTGCTTGACCCTCCTGTTTCTAACATTCCTACTTCTCTTCCAAGAGTTGGAGGGTTGGTTCCCTTGACTTGAAAGAGGTAATTTTGCACAAACTTGAGGATCCTCACCCATAAAAACACTGAGAGTTAGGCAGTATTCCCTTCAACAGGTAACTCAATTCACAATGCTTAAGAGGGTGCTAGACCCTCTTGCTTCTAACATTAATCATTGTCTTACAAGAGCTACAGTATGCCTCCTTTCACTTGAATGGCCTATTTTACAGAACATTGAAGTTTCTCCCCGTGAAAACACTGACAGTTACGCAGTGTTCCCTTAAACAGGTAACTCAATTCACCATGCTTCACAAGGTGCTTGACCCTCTTGCTTGTAACACTTATGGTTCTCTTACAGGAGAAACAGTGCTTCTTCCTTACATTGCAACAGGCCTATTTTGCACAAAGCTACTATTCTTCACACTGTAAAAGCCTGAGAGACAGGTAGTATTCCTTTGTAAAGCTCACTCAATTCTCACTTTTGAACAACATTCCAGACCCTCTTGCTCCTAGAACGAATGGTTTTCATACATCCTAAGCTGTTCTTCTTCCATTCAGTTGAATGCAGCTATTTGGCCAAACGGTGATGTTCCTCACCCATGAAAAAACTCAGAGGTAGTCAGTATTCCTTTCAACAGGTAACTTATTTCTCATAGGAAGACAAGTTGCAAAATATTCCTGTCTCTCACACACTGCATCAGGCCCTGAGCTACTAGTGTGTGTCCCTTTCGCCTGAAGAGCGTATTTTTCAAGGAGTGAATGGTTCTCCATTTTCAAAGGCTTTCATTTGGCAAGCATTCCTTTCAAATGCTAATTCAACTCTCACAGGGAAACAATGTGCTTGCAACTCCTGCTGCAAACCTTGACATCTGCTTGCAAGAGACACAGTGCCTGTTCCATTCAGTGGAAAGGTCTATTGGCACAAAGACAGAAATGCTCACACTGTCAAACCCTGACAGATAGGCAGTGTTCCTTTTGAAGGCTAAATCAATTGAAGCTGCTAAACAAAGTGCTAGAGCACCTTTCCTGTAAGCTTTGTGGTTCTCCTACCAGACACCCAGTAATCCTTCCCTTCATTGAAACAGGCAATTTTGCAGCAAAAGGAAGTTCCTCACACTTTCAAACCCTGAGTGGCAGGTGGTCTTCCTTTAAAAACTTCACACTACTCACACTGTTACACAAGTTGCTAGACCCTCTTGCTTCTACCCTCAAACATTTTCTTAGAAGAGATTCAGAGATTCTTCCATTCTCTTCAAAGGGTGATGTTGCACAAAGGCGATACTCCTCATCCCTGGAAACACTAAGTGGTAGGCAGTATTCCTTGAAACAAGTTACTCAAGTCTCGTCCGAAGACAATCTGCTTCACCCTCCTGCTTGTAACATTCATCCTTTTCTTACAACATAAGCACCGCTGGATCCAGTCACTTCAAAGAGGTGATTTTGCACAAAGTTGAAGGTACTCACACATAAAAACACTGAGAGGTATCAGTATGTCCTTAGACAGCTAACTCAGTTGAGAATCCTCAGAGTCCTAGGCTCTCTTCCTGTTAACAGTCCTGTCTCTCTTAGAAGGCCTACAGGGCATCTTCCATTCTCTGGAATGGGGCAATTTGGAAAAAACCTGGAGTCCTCATCCCTGAAAATCTTGACAGGTAGGTAGTATTCCATGAAACAACTAACTCAATTCACAATGCTGAAGAAAGTGTTTGACCCTCTTCCTTCTAACATTCATGGTTTACTGACAAGAGCTACAGTGTTTCTCCATTCACTTCACAGAGGCAATTTTGCACAAAGGTGATCTTCTTAGCACATGAAAACTGACAAGCAGGCAGTATTCCTTTAAAAAGCTAAGTCAATTCACAATGCTAAACAAGTTACCAAGCCCTGTTGCTTCTAACATTCATGACTACCAGGAATTTTCCATTCGCTTGTATGGGATATTTTGCAAAGTTGTGTTCCTGACCCATGAAAACGCTGAGAGGTACTCAGTATTCCTTTACACAGCTAACTCTGTTCACAATGCTGAACAAGGTAGTAGACCCTTTTCTTTCTAACATTAATGATTCTCTCTCAAATTCGACAGTGCTTCTTCCAATCCCTTTTAGGGGGTTATATTGCACAAAGGTGGTATTCCTCACCCATGAACACACTGAGTTGTAGGCATTATTCCTTGAAAGAAGTATATCAATTGTCCTTGGGAAACAAGGTGCTTGACCCTCCTGTTTCTAACATTCCTACTTCTCTTCCAAGAGTAGGAGGGTTGGTTCCCTTGACTTGAAAGAGGTAATTTTGCACAAACTTGAAGATCCTCACCCATAAAAACACTGAGAGTTAGGCAGTATTCCCTTCAACAGGTAACTCAATTCACAATGCTTAAGAGGGTGCTAGACCCTCTTGCTTCTAACATTAATCATTGTCTTACAAGAGCTACAGTATGCCTCCTTTCACTTGAGAGGCCTATTTTGCAGAACATTGAAGTTTCTCCCCGTGAAAACACTGACAGTTACGCAGTGTTCCCTTAAACAGGTAACTCAATTCACCATGCTTCACAAGTTGCTTGACCCTCTTGCTTGTAACACTTATGGTTCTCTTACATGAGAAACAGTGCTTCTTCCTCACATTGCAACATGCCTATTTTGCACAAAGCTACTATTCTTCACACTGTAAAAGCCTGAGAGACAGGTAGTATTCCTTTGTAAAGCTCACTCAATTCTCACTTTTGAACAACGTTCCAGACCCCCTTGCTCCTAGAATGAATGGTTTTCATACATCCTAAACTGTTCTTCTTCCATTCAGTTGAATGCAGCTATTTGGCCCAACGGTGATGTTCCTCACCCATGAAAAAACTCAGGGGTAGTCAGTATTCCTTTCAAAAGGTAACTCATTTCTCATAGGGAGACAAGTTGCAAAATATTCCTGCCTCTCACACACTGCATCAGGCCCTGAGGTACAAGTGTGTGTCCATTTCGCCTGAAGAGCGTATTTTTCAAGGAGTGAATGATTCTCCATTGTCAAAGGCTTTCATTTGGCCAGCATTCCTTTCACATGCTAATTCAACTCTCACAGGGAAACAATGTGCTTGCAACTCCTGCTGCAAACCTTGACATCTGCTTGCAACAGACACAGTGCCTGTTCCATTCAGTGGAAAGGTCTATTGGCACAAAGACGGAAATGCTCACACTGTCAAACCCTGACAGATAGGCAGTGTTCCTTTTGAAGGCCAAATCAATTGAAGCTGCTAAACAAAGTGCTAGAGCAACTTTCCTGTAAGCTTTGTGGTTCTCCTACCAGACACCCAGTAATCCTTCCCTTCATTGAAACAGGCAATTTTGCAGCAAAAGGAAGTTCCTCACACTTTCAAACCCTGAGTGGCAGGTGGTCTTCCTTTAAAAACTTCACTCTACTCACACTGTTACACAAGTTGCTAGACCCTCTTGCTTCTACCCTCAAACATTTTCTTAGAAGAGATTCAGAGATTCTTCCATTCTCTTCAAAGGGTGATGTTGCACAAAGGCGATACTCCTCATCCCTGGAAACACTAAGTGGTAGGCAGTATTCCTTGAAACAAGTTACTCAATTCTCATCCGAAGACAATCTGCTTCACCCTCCTGCTTGTAACATTCAGCCTTTTCTTACAACATAAGCACCGCTGGATCCAGTCACTTCAAAGAGGTGATTTTGCACAAAGTTGAAGGTACTCACACATAAAAACACTGAGAGGTATCAGTATGTCCTTAGACAGCTAACTCAGTTGAGAATCCTCAGAGTGCTAGGCTCTCTTCCTGTTAACAGTCCTGTCTCTCTTAGAAGGCCTACAGGGCATCTTCCATTCTCTGGAATGGGGCAATTTGGAAAAAACCTGGAGTCCTCATCCCTGAAAATCTTGAGAGGTAGGCAGTATTCCATGAAACAACTAACTCAATTCACAATGCTGAAGGAAGTGTTTGACCCTCTTCCTTCTAACATTCATGGATTTCTTACAAGAGCTACAGTGTTTCTCCTTTCACTTCACAGAGTTAATTTTGCACAAAGGTGATCTTCTTAGCACATGAAAACTGACAAGCAGACAGTATTCATTTAAAAAGCTAAGTCAATTCACAATGCTAAACAAGTTGCCAAGCCCTGTTGCTTCTAACATTCATGACTCTCTTACAAGAGCTACCAGGAATTTTCCATTCGCTTGTATGGGATATTTTGCAAAGTTGTGTTCCTGACCCATGAAAACGCTGAGAGGTACTCAGTATTCCTTTACACAGCTAACTCAGTTCACAATGCTGAACAAGGTGGTAGACCCTTTTCTTTCTAACATTAATGATTCTCTCTCAAGTTCGACAGTGCTTCTTCCAATCCCTTTTAGCGGGTTATATTGCACAAAGGTGGTATTCCTCACCCATGAACACAGTGAGCTGTAGGCATTATTCCTTGAAAGAAGTATATCAATTCTCCTTGGGAAACACGGTGCTTGACCCTCCTGTTTCTAACATTCCTACTTCTCTTCCAAGAGTTGGAGGGTTGGTTCCCTTGACTTGAAAGAGGTAATTTTGCACAAACTTGAGGATCCTCACCCATAAAAACACTGAGAGTTAGGCAGTATTCCCTTCAACAGGTAACTCAATTCACAATGCTTAAGAGGGTGCTAGACCCTCTTGCTTCTAACATTAATCATTGTCTTACAAGAGCTACAGTATGCCTCCTTTCACTTGAATGGCCTATTTTACAGAACATTGAAGTTTCTCCCCGTGAAAACACTGACAGTTACGCAGTGTTCCCTTAAACAGGTAACTCAATTCACCATGCTTCACAAGGTGCTTGACCCTCTTGCTTGTAACACTTATGGTTCTCTTACAGGAGAAACAGTGCTTCTTCCTTACATTGCAACAGGCCTATTTTGCACAAAGCTACTATTCTTCACACTGTAAAAGCCTGAGAGACAGGTAGTATTCCTTTGTAAAGCTCACTCAATTCTCACTTTTGAACAACATTCCAGACCCTCTTGCTCCTAGAACGAATGGTTTTCATACATCCTAAGCTGTTCTTCTTCCATTCAGTTGAATGCAGCTATTTGGCCAAACGGTGATGTTCCTCACCCATGAAAAAACTCAGAGGTAGTCAGTATTCCTTTCAACAGGTAACTTATTTCTCATAGGAAGACAAGTTGCAAAATATTCCTGTCTCTCACACACTGCATCAGGCCCTGAGCTACTAGTGTGTGTCCCTTTCGCCTGAAGAGCGTATTTTTCAAGGAGTGAATGGTTCTCCATTTTCAAAGGCTTTCATTTGGCAAGCATTCCTTTCAAATGCTAATTCAACTCTCACAGGGAAACAATGTGCTTGCAACTCCTGCTGCAAACCTTGACATCTGCTTGCAAGAGACACAGTGCCTGTTCCATTCAGTGGAAAGGTCTATTGGCACAAAGACAGAAATGCTCACACTGTCAAACCCTGACAGATAGGCAGTGTTCCTTTTGAAGGCTAAATCAATTGAAGCTGCTAAACAAAGTGCTAGAGCACCTTTCCTGTAAGCTTTGTGGTTCTCCTACCAGACACCCAGTAATCCTTCCCTTCATTGAAACAGGCAATTTTGCAGCAAAAGGAAGTTCCTCACACTTTCAAACCCTGAGTGGCAGGTGGTCTTCCTTTAAAAACTTCACACTACTCACACTGTTACACAAGTTGCTAGACCCTCTTGCTTCTACCCTCAAACATTTTCTTAGAAGAGATTCAGAGATTCTTCCATTCTCTTCAAAGGGTGATGTTGCACAAAGGCGATACTCCTCATCCCTGGAAACACTAAGTGGTAGGCAGTATTCCTTGAAACAAGTTACTCAAGTCTCGTCCGAAGATAATCTGCTTCACCCTCCTGCTTGTAACATTCATCCTTTTCTTACAACATAAGCACCGCTGGATCCAGTCACTTCAAAGAGGTGATTTTGCACAAAGTTGAAGGTACTCACACATAAAAACACTGAGAGGTATCAGTATGTCCTTAGACAGCTAACTCAGTTGAGAATCCTCAGAGTCCTAGGCTCTCTTCCTGTTAACAGTCCTGTCTCTCTTAGAAGGCCTACAGGGCATCTTCCATTCTCTGGAATGGGGCAATTTGGAAAAAACCTGGAGTCCTCATCCCTGAAAATCTTGACAGGTAGGTAGTATTCCATGAAACAACTAACTCAATTCACAATGCTGAAGAAAGTGTTTGACCCTCTTCCTTCTAACATTCATGGTTTACTGACAAGAGCTACAGTGTTTCTCCATTCACTTCACAGAGGCAATTTTGCACAAAGGTGATCTTCTTAGCACATGAAAACTGACAAGCAGGCAGTATTCCTTTAAAAAGCTAAGTCAATTCACAATGCTAAACAAGTTACCAAGCCCTGTTGCTTCTAACATTCATGACTACCAGGAATTTTCCATTCGCTTGTATGGGATATTTTGCAAAGTTGTGTTCCTGACCCATGAAAACGCTGAGAGGTACTCAGTATTCCTTTACACAGCTAACTCTGTTCACAATGCTGAACAAGGTAGTAGACCCTTTTCTTTCTAACATTAATGATTCTCTCTCAAATTCGACAGTGCTTCTTCCAATCCCTTTTAGGGGGTTATATTGCACAAAGGTGGTATTCCTCACCCATGAACACACTGAGTTGTAGGCATTATTCCTTGAAAGAAGTATATCAATTGTCCTTGGGAAACAAGGTGCTTGACCCTCCTGTTTCTAACATTCCTACTTCTCTTCCAAGAGTAGGAGGGTTGGTTCCCTTGACTTGAAAGAGGTAATTTTGCACAAACTTGAAGATCCTCACCCATAAAAACACTGAGAGTTAGGCAGTATTCCCTTCAACAGGTAACTCAATTCACAATGCTTAAGAGGGTGCTAGACCCTCTTGCTTCTAACATTAATCATTGTCTTACAAGAGCTACAGTATGCCTCCTTTCACTTGAGAGGCCTATTTTGCAGAACATTGAAGTTTCTCCCCGTGAAAACACTGACAGTTACGCAGTGTTCCCTTAAACAGGTAACTCAATTCACCATGCTTCACAAGTTGCTTGACCCTCTTGCTTGTAACACTTATGGTTCTCTTACATGAGAAACAGTGCTTCTTCCTCACATTGCAACATGCCTATTTTGCACAAAGCTACTATTCTTCACACTGTAAAAGCCTGAGAGACAGGTATTATTCCTTTGTAAAGCTCACTCAATTCTCACTTTTGAACAACGTTCCAGACCCCCTTGCTCCTAGAATGAATGGTTTTCATACATCCTAAACTGTTCTTCTTCCATTCAGTTGAATGCAGCTATTTGGCCCAACGGTGATGTTCCTCACCCATGAAAAAACTCAGGGGTAGTCAGTATTCCTTTCAAAAGGTAACTCATTTCTCATAGGGAGACAAGTTGCAAAATATTCCTGCCTCTCACACACTGCATCAGGCCCTGAGGTACAAGTGTGTGTCCATTTCGCCTGAAGAGCGTATTTTTCAAGGAGTGAATGATTCTCCATTGTCAAAGGCTTTCATTTGGCCAGCATTCCTTTCACATGCTAATTCAACTCTCACAGGGAAACAATGTGCTTGCAACTCCTGCTGCAAACCTTGACATCTGCTTGCAACAGACACAGTGCCTGTTCCATTCAGTGGAAAGGTCTATTGGCACAAAGACGGAAATGCTCACACTGTCAAACCCTGACAGATAGGCAGTGTTCCTTTTGAAGGCCAAATCAATTGAAGCTGCTAAACAAAGTGCTAGAGCAACTTTCCTGTAAGCTTTGTGGTTCTCCTACCAGACACCCAGTAATCCTTCCCTTCATTGAAACAGGCAATTTTGCAGCAAAAGGAAGTTCCTCACACTTTCAAACCCTGAGTGGCAGGTGGTCTTCCTTTAAAAACTTCACTCTACTCACACTGTTACACAAGTTGCTAGACCCTCTTGCTTCTACCCTCAAACATTTTCTTAGAAGAGATTCAGAGATTCTTCCATTCTCTTCAAAGGGTGATGTTGCACAAAGGCGATACTCCTCATCCCTGGAAACACTAAGTGGTAGGCAGTATTCCTTGAAACAAGTTACTCAATTCTCATCCGAAGACAATCTGCTTCACCCTCCTGCTTGTAACATTCAGCCTTTTCTTACAACATAAGCACCGCTGGATCCAGTCACTTCAAAGAGGTGATTTTGCACAAAGTTGAAGGTACTCACACATAAAAACACTGAGAGGTATCAGTATGTCCTTAGACAGCTAACTCAGTTGAGAATCCTCAGAGTGCTAGGCTCTCTTCCTGTTAACAGTCGTGTCTCTCTTAGAAGGCCTACAGGGCATCTTCCATTCTCTGGAATGGGGCAATTTGGAAAAAACCTGGAGTCCTCATCCCTGAAAATCTTGAGAGGTAGGCAGTATTCCATGAAACAACTAACTCAATTCACAATGCTGAAGGAAGTGTTTGACCCTCTTCCTTCTAACATTCATGGATTTCTTACAAGAGCTACAGTGTTTCTCCTTTCACTTCACAGAGTTAATTTTGCACAAAGGTGATCTTCTTAGCACATGAAAACTGACAAGCAGACAGTATTCATTTAAAAAGCTAAGTCAATTCACAATGCTAAACAAGTTGCCAAGCCCTGTTGCTTCTAACATTCATGACTCTCTTACAAGAGCTACCAGGAATTTTCCATTCGCTTGTATGGGATATTTTGCAAAGTTGTGTTCCTGACCCATGAAAACGCTGAGAGGTACTCAGTATTCCTTTACACAGCTAACTCAGTTCACAATGCTGAACAAGGTGGTAGACCCTTTTCTTTCTAACATTAATGATTCTCTCTCAAGTTCGACAGTGCTTCTTCCAATCCCTTTTAGCGGGTTATATTGCACAAAGGTGGTATTCCTCACCCATGAACACAGTGAGTTGTAGGCATTATTCCTTGAAAGAAGTATATCAATTCTCCTTGGGAAACACGGTGCTTGACCCTCCTGTTTCTAACATTCCTACTTCTCTTCCAAGAGTTGGAGGGTTGGATCCCTTGACTTGAAAGAGGTAATTTTGCACAAACTTGAGGATCCTCACCCATAAAAACACTGAGAGTTAGGCAGTATTCCCTTCAACAGGTAACTCAATTCACAATGCTTAAGAGGGTGCTAGACCCTCTTGCTTCTAACATTAATCATTGTCTTACAAGAGCTACAGTATGCCTCCTTTCACTTGAATGGCCTATTTTACAGAACATTGAAGTTTCTCCCCGTGAAAACACTGACAGTTACGCAGTGTTCCCTTAAACAGGTAACTCAATTCACCATGCTTCACAAGGTGCTTGACCCTCTTGCTTGTAACACTTATGGTTCTCTTACAGGAGAAACAGTGCTTCTTCCTTACATTGCAACAGGCCTATTTTGCACAAAGCTACTATTCTTCACACTGTAAAAGCCTGAGAGACAGGTAGTATTCCTTTGTAAAGCTCACTCAATTCTCACTTTTGAACAACATTCCAGACCCTCTTGCTCCTAGAACGAATGGTTTTCATACATCCTAAGCTGTTCTTCTTCCATTCAGTTGAATGCAGCTATTTGGCCAAACGGTGATGTTCCTCACCCATGAAAAAACTCAGAGGTAGTCAGTATTCCTTTCAACAGGTAACTTATTTCTCATAGGAAGACAAGTTGCAAAATATTCCTGTCTCTCACACACTGCATCAGGCCCTGAGCTACTAGTGTGTGTCCCTTTCGCCTGAAGAGCGTATTTTTCAAGGAGTGAATGGTTCTCCATTTTCAAAGGCTTTCATTTGGCAAGCATTCCTTTCAAATGCTAATTCAACTCTCACAGGGAAACAATGTGCTTGCAACTCCTGCTGCAAACCTTGACATCTGCTTGCAAGAGACACAGTGCCTGTTCCATTCAGTGGAAAGGTCTATTGGCACAAAGACAGAAATGCTCACACTGTCAAACCCTGACAGATAGGCAGTGTTCCTTTTGAAGGCTAAATCAATTGAAGCTGCTAAACAAAGTGCTAGAGCACCTTTCCTGTAAGCTTTGTGGTTCTCCTACCAGACACCCAGTAATCCTTCCCTTCATTGAAACAGGCAATTTTGCAGCAAAAGGAAGTTCCTCACACTTTCAAACCCTGAGTGGCAGGTGGTCTTCCTTTAAAAACTTCACACTACTCACACTGTTACACAAGTTGCTAGACCCTCTTGCTTCTACCCTCAAACATTTTCTTAGAAGAGATTCAGAGATTCTTCCATTCTCTTCAAAGGGTGATGTTGCACAAAGGCGATACTCCTCATCCCTGGAAACACTAAGTGGTAGGCAGTATTCCTTGAAACAAGTTACTCAAGTCTCGTCCGAAGACAATCTGCTTCACCCTCCTGCTTGTAACATTCATCCTTTTCTTACAACATAAGCACCGCTGGATCCAGTCACTTCAAAGAGGTGATTTTGCACAAAGTTGAAGGTACTCACACATAAAAACACTGAGAGGTATCAGTATGTCCTTAGACAGCTAACTCAGTTGAGAATCCTCAGAGTCCTAGGCTCTCTTCCTGTTAACAGTCCTGTCTCTCTTAGAAGGCCTACAGGGCATCTTCCATTCTCTGGAATGGGGCAATTTGGAAAAAACCTGGAGTCCTCATCCCTGAAAATCTTGACAGGTAGGTAGTATTCCATGAAACAACTAACTCAATTCACAATGCTGAAGAAAGTGTTTGACCCTCTTCCTTCTAACATTCATGGTTTACTGACAAGAGCTACAGTGTTTCTCCATTCACTTCACAGAGGCAATTTTGCACAAAGGTGATCTTCTTAGCACATGAAAACTGACAAGCAGGCAGTATTCCTTTAAAAAGCTAAGTCAATTCACAATGCTAAACAAGTTACCAAGCCCTGTTGCTTCTAACATTCATGACTACCAGGAATTTTCCATTCGCTTGTATGGGATATTTTGCAAAGTTGTGTTCCTGACCCATGAAAACGCTGAGAGGTACTCAGTATTCCTTTACACAGCTAACTCTGTTCACAATGCTGAACAAGGTAGTAGACCCTTTTCTTTCTAACATTAATGATTCTCTCTCAAATTCGACAGTGCTTCTTCCAATCCCTTTTAGGGGGTTATATTGCACAAAGGTGGTATTCCTCACCAATGAACACACTGAGTTGTAGGCATTATTCCTTGAAAGAAGTATATCAATTGTCCTTGGGAAACAAGGTGCTTGACCCTCCTGTTTCTAACATTCCTACTTCTCTTCCAAGAGTAGGAGGGTTGGTTCCCTTGACTTGAAAGAGGTAATTTTGCACAAACTTGAAGATCCTCACCCATAAAAACACTGAGAGTTAGGCAGTATTCCCTTCAACAGGTAACTCAATTCACAATGCTTAAGAGGGTGCTAGACCCTCTTGCTTCTAACATTAATCATTGTCTTACAAGAGCTACAGTATGCCTCCTTTCACTTGAGAGGCCTATTTTGCAGAACATTGAAGTTTCTCCCCGTGAAAACACTGACAGTTACGCAGTGTTCCCTTAAACAGGTAACTCAATTCACCATGCTTCACAAGTTGCTTGACCCTCTTGCTTGTAACACTTATGGTTCTCTTACATGAGAAACAGTGCTTCTTCCTCACATTGCAACATGCCTATTTTGCACAAAGCTACTATTCTTCACACTGTAAAAGCCTGAGAGACAGGTAGTATTCCTTTGTAAAGCTCACTCAATTCTCACTTTTGAACAACGTTCCAGACCCCCTTGCTCCTAGAATGAATGGTTTTCATACATCCTAAACTGTTCTTCTTCCATTCAGTTGAATGCAGCTATTTGGCCCAACGGTGATGTTCCTCACCCATGAAAAAAGTCAGGGGTAGTCAGTATTCCTTTCAAAAGGTAACTCATTTCTCATAGGGAGACAAGTTGCAAAATATTCCTGCCTCTCACACACTGCATCAGGCCCTGAGGTACAAGTGTGTGTCCATTTCGCCTGAAGAGCGTATTTTTCAAGGAGTGAATGATTCTCCATTGTCAAAGGCTTTCATTTGGCCAGCATTCCTTTCACATGCTAATTCAACTCTCACAGGGAAACAATGTGCTTGCAACTCCTGCTGCAAACCTTGACATCTGCTTGCAACAGACACAGTGCCTGTTCCATTCAGTGGAAAGGTCTATTGGCACAAAGACGGAAATGCTCACACTGTCAAACCCTGACAGATAGGCAGTGTTCCTTTTGAAGGCCAAATCAATTGAAGCTGCTAAACAAAGTGCTAGAGCAACTTTCCTGTAAGCTTTGTGGTTCTCCTACCAGACACCCAGTAATCCTTCCCTTCATTGAAACAGGCAATTTTGCAGCAAAAGGAAGTTCCTCACACTTTCAAACCCTGAGTGGCAGGTGGTCTTCCTTTAAAAACTTCACTCTACTCACACTGTTACACAAGTTGCTAGACCCTCTTGCTTCTACCCTCAAACATTTTCTTAGAAGAGATTCAGAGATTCTTCCATTCTCTTCAAAGGGTGATGTTGCACAAAGGCGATACTCCTCATCCCTGGAAACACTAAGTGGTAGGCAGTATTCCTTGAAACAAGTTACTCAATTCTCATCCGAAGACAATCTGCTTCACCCTCCTGCTTGTAACATTCAGCCTTTTCTTACAACATAAGCACCGCTGGATCCAGTCACTTCAAAGAGGTGATTTTGCACAAAGTTGAAGGTACTCACACATAAAAACACTGAGAGGTATCAGTATGTCCTTAGACAGCTAACTCAGTTGAGAATCCTCAGAGTGCTAGGCTCTCTTCCTGTTAACAGTCCTGTCTCTCTTAGAAGGCCTACAGGGCATCTTCCATTCTCTGGAATGGGGCAATTTGGAAAAAACCTGGAGTCCTCATCCCTGAAAATCTTGAGAGGTAGGCAGTATTCCATGAAACAACTAACTCAATTCACAATGCTGAAGGAAGTGTTTGACCCTCTTCCTTCTAACATTCATGGATTTCTTACAAGAGCTACAGTGTTTCTCCTTTCACTTCACAGAGTTAATTTTGCACAAAGGTGATCTTCTTAGCACATGAAAACTGACAAGCAGACAGTATTCATTTAAAAAGCTAAGTCAATTCACAATGCTAAACAAGTTGCCAAGCCCTGTTGCTTCTAACATTCATGACTCTCTTACAAGAGCTACCAGGAATTTTCCATTCGCTTGTATGGGATATTTTGCAAAGTTGTGTTCCTGACCCATGAAAACGCTGAGAGGTACTCAGTATTCCTTTACACAGCTAACTCAGTTCACAATGCTGAACAAGGTGGTAGACCCTTTTCTTTCTAACATTAATGATTCTCTCTCAAGTTCGACAGTGCTTCTTCCAATCCCTTTTAGCGGGTTATATTGCACAAAGGTGGTATTCCTCACCCATGAACACAGTGAGTTGTAGGCATTATTCCTTGAAAGAAGTATATCAATTCTCCTTGGGAAACACGGTGCTTGACCCTCCTGTTTCTAACATTCCTACTTCTCTTCCAAGAGTTGGAGGGTTGGTTCCCTTGACTTGAAAGAGGTAATTTTGCACAAACTTGAGGATCCTCACCCATAAAAACACTGAGAGTTAGGCAGTATTCCCTTCAACAGGTAACTCAATTCACAATGCTTAAGAGGGTGCTAGACCCTCTTGCTTCTAACATTAATCATTGTCTTACAAGAGCTACAGTATGCCTCCTTTCACTTGAATGGCCTATTTTACAGAACATTGAAGTTTCTCCCCGTGAAAACACTGACAGTTACGCAGTGTTCCCTTAAACAGGTAACTCAATTCACCATGCTTCACAAGGTGCTTGACCCTCTTGCTTGTAACACTTATGGTTCTCTTACAGGAGAAACAGTGCTTCTTCCTTACATTGCAACAGGCCTATTTTGCACAAAGCTACTATTCTTCACACTGTAAAAGCCTGAGAGACAGGTAGTATTCCTTTGTAAAGCTCACTCAATTCTCACTGTTGAACAACATTCCAGACCCTCTTGCTCCTAGAACGAATGGTTTTCATACATCCTAAGCTGTTCTTCTTCCATTCAGTTGAATGCAGCTATTTGGCCAAACGGTGATGTTCCTCACCCATGAAAAAACTCAGAGGTAGTCAGTATTCCTTTCAACAGGTAACTTATTTCTCATAGGAAGACAAGTTGCAAAATATTCCTGTCTCTCACACACTGCATCAGGCCCTGAGCTACTAGTGTGTGTCCCTTTCGCCTGAAGAGCGTATTTTTCAAGGAGTGAATGGTTCTCCATTTTCAAAGGCTTTCATTTGGCAAGCATTCCTTTCAAATGCTAATTCAACTCTCACAGGGAAACAATGTGCTTGCAACTCCTGCTGCAAACCTTGACATCTGCTTGCAAGAGACACAGTGCCTGTTCCATTCAGTGGAAAGGTCTATTGGCACAAAGACAGAAATGCTCACACTGTCAAACCCTGACAGATAGGCAGTGTTCCTTTTGAAGGCTAAATCAATTGAAGCTGCTAAACAAAGTGCTAGAGCACCTTTCCTGTAAGCTTTGTGGTTCTCCTACCAGACACCCAGTAATCCTTCCCTTCATTGAAACAGGCAATTTTGCAGCAAAAGGAAGTTCCTCACACTTTCAAACCCTGAGTGGCAGGTGGTCTTCCTTTAAAAACTTCACACTACTCACACTGTTACACAAGTTGCTAGACCCTCTTGCTTCTACCCTCAAACATTTTCTTAGAAGAGATTCAGAGATTCTTCCATTCTCTTCAAAGGGTGATGTTGCACAAAGGCGATACTCCTCATCCCTGGAAACACTAAGTGGTAGGCAGTATTCCTTGAAACAAGTTACTCAAGTCTCGTCCGAAGACAATCTGCTTCACCCTCCTGCTTGTAACATTCATCCTTTTCTTACAACATAAGCACCGCTGGATCCAGTCACTTCAAAGAGGTGATTTTGCACAAAGTTGAAGGTACTCACACATAAAAACACTGAGAGGTATCAGTATGTCCTTAGACAGCTAACTCAGTTGAGAATCCTCAGAGTCCTAGGCTCTCTTCCTGTTAACAGTCCTGTCTCTCTTAGAAGGCCTACAGGGCATCTTCCATTCTCTGGAATGGGGCAATTTGGAAAAAACCTGGAGTCCTCATCCCTGAAAATCTTGACAGGTAGGTAGTATTCCATGAAACAACTAACTCAATTCACAATGCTGAAGAAAGTGTTTGACCCTCTTCCTTCTAACATTCATGGTTTACTGACAAGAGCTACAGTGTTTCTCCATTCACTTCACAGAGGCAATTTTGCACAAAGGTGATCTTCTTAGCACATGAAAACTGACAAGCAGGCAGTATTCCTTTAAAAAGCTAAGTCAATTCACAATGCTAAACAAGTTGCCAAGCCCTCTTGCTTCTAACATTCATGACTCTCTTACAAGAGCTACCAGTACTCTTCCATTCGCTTGTATGGGATATTTTGCCAAAGTTGTGTTCCTCACCCATGAAAACGCTGAGAGGTACTCAGTATTCCTTTACACAGCTAACTCAGTTGACAATGCTGAACAAGGTGGTAGACCCTTTTCTTTCTAACATTAATGATTCTCTCTCAAGTTCGACAGGGCTTCTTCCAATCCCTTTTAGCGGGTTATATTGCACAAAGGTGGTATTCCTCTCCCATGAACACATTGAGTTGTAGGCATTATTCCTTGAAAGAAGTATATCAATTCTCCTTGGGAAACAAGGTGCTTGACCCTCCTGTTTCTAACATTCCTACTTCTCTTCCAAGAGTTGGAGGTTTGGTTCCCTTGACTTGAAAGAGGTAATTTTGCACAAACTTGAGGATCCTCACCCATAAAAACACTGAGAGTTAGGCAGTATTCCCTTCAACAGGTAACTCAATTCACAATGCTTAAGAGGGTGCTAGACCCTCTTGCTTCTAACATTAATCATTGTCTTACAAGAGCTACAGTATGCCTCCTTTCACTTGAGAGGCCTATTTTGCAGAACATTGAAGTTTCTCCCCGTGAAAACACTGACAGTTATGCAGTGTTCCCTTAAACAGGTAACTCAATTCACCATGCTTCACAAGTTGCTTGACCCTCTTGCTTGTAACACTTATGGTTCTCTTACAGGAGAAACAGTGCTTCTTCCTTACATTGCAACAGGCCTATTTTGCACAAAGCTACTGTTCTTCACACTGTAAAAGCCTGAGAGACAGGTAGTATTCCTTTGTAAAGCTCACTCAATTCTCACTTTTGAACAACGTTCCAGACCCTCTTGCTCCTAGAATGAATGGTTTTCATACATCCTAAACTGTTCTTCTTCCATTCAGTTGAATGCAGCTATTTGGCCCAACGGTGATGTTCCTCACCCATGAAAAAAGTCAGGGGTAGTCAGTATTCCTTTCAAAAGGTAACTCATTTCTCATAGGGAGACAAGTTGCAAAATATTCCTGCCTCTCACACACTGCTTCAGGCCCTGAGGTACAAGTGTATGTCCATTTCGCCGGAAGCGGGTATTTTTCAAGGAGTGAATGATTCTCCATTGTCAAAGGCTTTCATTTGGCCAGCATTCCTTTCACATGCTAATTCAACTCTCACAGGGAAACAATGTGCTTGCAACTCCTGCTGCAAACCTTGACATCTGCTTGCAAGAGACACAGTGCCTGTTCCATTCAGTGGAAAGGTCTATTGGCACAAAGATGGAAATGCTCACACTGTCAAACCCTGACAGATAGGCAGTGTTCCTTTTGAATGCTAAATCAATTGAAGCTGCTAAACAAAGTGCTAGAGCAACTTTCCTGTAAGCTTTGTGGTTCTCCTACCAGACACCCAGTAATCCTTCCCTTCATTGAAACAGGCAATTTTGCACCAAAAGCAAGTTCCTCACACTTTCAAACCCTGAGTGGCAGGTGGTCTTCCTTTGAAAACTTCACTCTACTCACACTGTTACACAAGTTGCTAGACCCTCTTGCTTCTAACCTCAAACATTTTCTTAGAAGAGATTCAGAGATTCTTCCATTCTCTTCAAAGGGTGATGTTGCACAAAGGTGATACTCCTCATCCCTGGAAACACTAAGTGGTAGGCAGTATTCCTTGAAACAAGTTACTCAAGTCTCATCCGAAGACAATCTGCTTCACCCTCCTGCTTGTAACATTCATCCTTTTCTTACAACATAAGCACCGCTGGATCCAGTCACTTCAAAGAGGTGATTTTGCACAAAGTTGAAGGTACTCACACATAAAAACACTGAGAGGTATCAGTATGTCCTTAGACAGCTAACTCAGTTGAGAATCCTCAGAGTGCTAGGCTCTCTTCCTGTTAACAGTCCTGTCTCTCTTAGAAGGCCTACAGGGCATCTTCCATTCTCTGGAATGGGGCAATTTGGAAAAAACCTGGAGTCCTCATCCCTGAAAATCTTGAGAGGTAGGTAGTATTCCATGAAACAACTAACTCAATTCACAATGCTGAACAAAGTGTTTGACCCTCTTCCTTCTAACATTCATGGATTTCTTACAAGAGCTACAGTGTTTCTCCTTTCACTTCACAGAATAAATTTTGCACAAAGGTGATCTTCTTAGCACATGAAAACTGAAAAGCAGAGAGTATTCATTTAAAAAGCTAAGTCAATTCACAATGCTAAACAAGTTGCCAAGCCCTGTTGCTTCTAACATTCATGACTCTCTTACAAGAGCTACCAGGAATTTTCCATTCGCTTGTATGGGATATTTTGCAAAGTTGTGTTCCTGACCCATGAAAACGCTGAGAGGTACTCAGTATTCCTTTACACAGCTAACTCAGTTCACAATGCTGAACAAGGTGGTAGACCCTTTTCTTTCTAACATTAATGATTCTCTCTCAAGTTCGACAGGGCTTCTTCCAATCCCTTTTAGGGGGTTATATTGCACAAAGGTGGTATTCCTCTCCCATGAACACATTGAGTTGTAGGCATTATTCCTTGAAAGAAGTATATCAATTCTCCTTGGGAAACAAGGTGCTTGACCCTCCTGTTTCTAACATTCCTACTTCTCTTCCAAGAGTTGGAGGTTTGGTTCCCTTGACTTGAAAGAGGTAATTTTGCACAAACTTGAGGATCCTCACATGTAAAAACACTGAGAGTTAGGCAGTATTCCCTTCAACAGGTAACTCAATTCACAATGCTTAAGAGGGTGCTAGACCCTCTTGCTTCTAACATTAATCATTGTCTTACAAGAGCTACAGTATGCCTCCTTTCACTTGAGAGGCCTATTTTGCAGAACATTGAAGTTTCTCCCCGTGAAAACACTGACAGTTACGCAGTGTTCCCTTAAACAGGTAACTCAATTCACCATGCTTCACAAGGTGCTTGACCCTCTTGCTTGTAACACTTATGGTTCTCTTACAGGAGAAACAGTGCTTCTTCCTTACATTGCAACAGGCCTATTTTGCACAAAGCTACTGTTCTTCACAGTGTAAAAGCCTGAGAGACAGGTAGTATTCCTTTGTAAAGCTCACTCAATTCTCACTTTTGAACAACGTTCCAGACCCTCTTGCTCCTAGAATGAATGGTTTTCATACATCCTAAACTGTTCTTCTTCCATTCAGTTGAATGCAGCTATTTGGCCCAACGGTGATGTTCCTCACCCATGAAAAAAGTCAGGGGTAGTCAGTATTCCTTTCAAAAGTAACTCATTTCTCATAGGAAGACAAGTTGCAAAATATTCCTGTCTCTCACACACTGCATCAGGCCCTGAGCTACTAGTGTGTGTCCCTTTCGCCTGAAGAGCGTATTTTTCAAGGAGTGAATGGTTCTCCATTTTCAAACGCTTTCATTTGGCAAGCATTCCTTTCAAATGCTAATTCAACTCTCACAGGGAAACAATGTGCTTGCAACTCCTGCTGCAAACCTTGACATCTGCTTGCAAGAGACACAGTGCCTGTTCCATTCAGTGGAAAGGTCTATTGGCACAAAGACGGAAATGCTCACACTGTCAAACCCTGACAGATAGGCAGTGTCCCTTTTGAAGGCTAAATCAATTGAAGCTGCTAAACAAAGTGCTAGAGCACCTTTCCTGTAAGCTTTGTGGTTCTCCTACCAGACACCCAGTAATCCTTCCCTTCATTGAAACAGGCAATTTTGCAGCAAAAGGAAGTTCCTCACACTTTCAAACCCTGAGTGGCAGGTGGTCTTCCTTTAAAAGCTTCACTCTACTCACACTGTTACACAAGTTGCTAGACCCTCTTGCTTCTACCCTCAAACATTTTCTTAGAAGAGATTCACAGATTCTTCCATTCTCTTCAAAGGGTGATGTTGCACAAAGGTGATACTCCTCATCCCTGGAAACACTAAGTGGTAGGCAGTATTCCTTGAAACAAGTTACTCAAGTCTCATCCGAAGACAATCTGCTTCACCCTCCTGCTTGTAACATTCAGCCTTTTCTTACAACATAAGCACCGCTGGATCCAGTCACTTCAAAGAGGTGATTTTGCACAAAGTTGAAGGTACTCACACATAAAAACACTGAGAGGTATCAGTATGTCCTCAGACAGCTAACTCAGTTGAGAATCCTCAGAGTCCTAGGCTCTCTTCCTGTTAACAGTCCTGTCTCTCTTAGAAGGCCTACAGGGCATCTTCCATTCTCTGGAATGGGGCAATTTGGAAAAAACCTGGAGTCCTCATCCCTGAAAATCTTGAGAGGTAGGTAGTATTCCATGAAACAACTAACTCAATTCACAATGCTGAAGAAGGTGTTTGACCCTCTTCCTTCTAACATTCATGGTTTTCTTACAAGAGCCACAGTGTTTCTCCATTCACTTCACAGAGGCAATTTTGCACAAAGGTGATCTTCTTAGCACATGAAAACTCGGACAAGCAGGCAGTATTCCTTTAAAAAGCTAAGTCAATTCACAATGCTAAACAAGTTGCCAAGCCCTCTTGCTTCTAACATTCATGACTCTCTTACAAGAGCTACCAGGACTCTTCCATTCGCTTGTATGGGATATTTTGCCAAAGTTGTGTTCCTGACCCATGAAAACGCTGAGAGGTACTCAGTATTCCTTTACACAGCTAACTCAGTTCACAATGCTGAACAAGGTGGTAGACCCTTTTCTTTCTAACATTAATGATTCTCTCTCAAATTCAACAGTGCTTCTTCCAATCCCTTTTAGGGGGTTATATTGCACAAAGGTGGTATTCCTCACCCATGAACACACTGAGTTGTAGGCATTATTACTTGAAAGAAGTATATCAATTCTCCTTGGGAAACAAGGTGCTTGCCCCTCCTGTTTCTAACATTCCTACTTCTCTTCCAAGAGTTGGAGGGTTGGTTCCCTTGACTTGAAAGAGGTAACTTTGCACAAACTTGAGGATCCTCACCCATAAAAACACTGAGAGTTAGGCAGTATTCCCTTCAACAGGTAACTCAATTCACAATGCTTAAGAGGGTGCTAGACCCTCTTGCTTCTAACATTAATCATTGTCTTACAAGAGCTACAGTATGCCTCCTTTCACTTGAATGGCCTATTTTACAGAACATTGAAGTTTCTCCCCGTGAAAACACTGACAGTTACGCAGTGTTCCCTTAAACAGGTAACTCAATTAACCATGCTTCACAAGTTGCTTGACCCTCTTGCTTGTAACACTTATGGTTCTCTTACAGGAGAAACAGTGCTTCTTCCTTACATTGCAACAGGCCTATTTTGCACAAAGCTACTATTGTTCACACTGCAAAAGCCTGAGAGACAGGTAGTATTCCTTTGTAAAGCTCACTCAATTCTCACTTTTGAACAACGTTCCAGACCCTCTTGCTCCTAGAATGAATGGTTTTCATACATCCTAAACTGTTCTTCTTCGATTCAGTTGAATGCAGCTATTTGGCCCAACGGTGATGTTCCTCACCCATGAAAAAAGTCAGGGGTAGTCAGTATTCCTTTCAAAAGGTAACTCATTTCTCATAGGGAGACAAGTTGCAAAATATTGCTGCCTCTCACACACTGCATCAGGCCCTGAGGTACAAGTGTATGTCCATTTCGCTGGAAGCGGGTATTTTTCAAGGAGTGAATGATTCTCCATTGTCAAAGGCTTTCATTTGGCCAGCATTCCTTTCACATGCTAATTCAACTCTCACAGGGAGACAATGTGCTTGCAACTCCTGCTGCAAACCTTGACATCTGCTTGCAAGAGACACAGTGCCTGTTCCATTCAGTGGAAAGGTCTATTGGCACAAAGATGGAAATGCTCACACTGTCAAACCCTGACAGATATTTAGTGTTCCTTTTGAATGCTAAATCAATTGAAGCTGCTAAACAAAGTGCTAGAGCAACTTTCCTGTAAGCTTTGTGGTTCTCCTACCAGACACCCAGTAATCCTTCCCTTCATTGAAACAGGCAATTTTGCACCAAAAGCAAGTTCCTCACACTTTCAAACCCTGAGTGGCAGGTGGTCTTCCTTTGAAAACTTCACTCTACTCACACTTTTACACAAGTTGCTAGACCCTCTTGCTTCTAACCTCAAACATTTTCTTAGAAGAGCCTCAGAGATTCTTCCATTCTTTTCAAAGGGTGATGTTGCACAAAGGTGATACTCCTCATCCCTGGAAACACTAAGTGGTAGGCAGTATTCCTTGAAACAAGTTACTCAAGTCTCATCCGAAGACAATCTGCTTCACCCTCCTGATTGTAACATTCAGCCTTTTCTTACAACATAAGCACCGCTGGATCCAGTCACTTCAAAGAGGTGATTTTGCACAAAGTTGAAGGTACTCACACATAAAAACACTGAGAGGTATCAGTATGTCCTTAGACAGCTAACTCAGTTGAGAATCCTCAGAGTGCTAGGCTCTCTTCCTGTTAACAGTCCTGTCTCTCTTAGAAGGCCTACAGGGCATCTTCCATTCTCTGGAATGGGGCAATTTGGAAAAAACCTGGAGTCCTCATCCCTGAAAATCTTGAGAGGTAGGCAGTATTCCATGAAACAACTAACTCAATTCAAAATGCTGAAGGAAGTGTTTGACCCTCTTCCTTCTAACATTCATGGATTTCTTACAAGAGCTACAGTGTTTCTCCTTTCACTTCACAGAGTTAATTTTGCACAAAGGTGATCTTCTTAGCACATGAAAACTGACAAGCAGACAGTATTCATTTAAAAAGCTAAGTCAATTCACAATGCTAAACAAGTTGCCAAGCCCTGTTGCTTCTAACATTCATGACTCTCTTACAAGAGCTACCAGGAATTTTCCATTCGCTTGTATGGGATATTTTGCAAAGTTGTGTTCCTGACCCATGAAAACGCTGAGAGGTACTCAGTATTCCTTTACACAGCTAACTCAGTTCACAATGCTGAACAAGGTGGTAGACCCTTTTCTTTCTAACATTAATGATTCTCTCTCAAGTTCGACAGTGCTTCTTCCAATCCCTTTTAGCGGGTTATATTGCACAAAGGTGGTATTCCTCACCCATGAACACACTGAGTTGTAGGCATTATTCCTTGAAAGAAGTATATCAATTCTCCTTGGGAAACACGGTGCTTGACCCTCCTGTTTCTAACATTCCTACTTCTCTTCCAAGAGTTGGAGGGTTGGTTCCCTTGACTTGAAAGAGGTAATTTTGCACAAACTTGAGGATCCTCACCCATAAAAACACTGAGAGTTAGGCAGTATTCCCTTCAACAGGTAACTCAATTCACAATGCTTAAGAGGGTGCTAGACCCTCTTGCTTCTAACATTAATCATTGTCTTACAAGAGCTACAGTATGCCTCCTTTCACTTGAATGGCCTATTTTACAGAACATTGAAGTTTCTCCCCGTGAAAACACTGACAGTTACGCAGTGTTCCCTTAAACAGGTAACTCAATTCACCATGCTTCACAAGGTGCTTGACCCTCTTGCTTGTAACACTTATGGTTCTCTTACAGGAGAAACAGTGCTTCTTCCTTACATTGCAACAGGCCTATTTTGCACAAAGCTACTATTCTTCACACTGTAAAAGCCTGAGAGACAGGTAGTATTCCTTTGTAAAGCTCACTCAATTCTCACTTTTGAACAACATTCCAGACCCTCTTGCTCCTAGAACGAATGGTTTTCATACATCCTAAACTGTTCTTCTTCCATTCAGTTGAATGCAGCTATTTGGCCAAACAGTGATGTTCCTCACCCATGAAAAAACTCAGAGGTAGTCAGTATTCCTTTCAACAGGTAACTTATTTCTCATAGGAAGACAAGTTGCAAAATATTCCTGTCTCTCACACACTGCATCAGGCCCTGAGCTACTAGTGTGTGTCCCTTTCGCCTGAAGAGCGTATTTTTCAAGGAGTGAATGGTTCTCCATTTTCAAAGGCTTTCATTTGGCAAGCATTCCTTTCAAATGCTAATTCAACTCTCACAGGGAAACAATGTGCTTGCAACTCCTGCTGCAAACCTTGACATCTGCTTGCAAGAGACACAGTGCCTGTTCCATTCAGTGGAAAGGTCTATTGGCACAAAGACGGAAATGCTCACACTGTCAAACCCTGACAGATAGGCAGTGTCCCTTTTGAAGGCTAAATCAATTGAAGCTGCTAAACAAAGTGCTAGAGCACCTTTCCTGTAAGCTTTGTGGTTCTCCTACCAGACACCCAGTAATCCTTCCCTTCATTGAAACAGGCAATTTTGCAGCAAAAGGAAGTTCCTCACACTTTCAAACCCTGAGTGGCAGGTGGTCTTCCTTTAAAAACTTCACTCTACTCACACTGTTACACAAGTTGCTAGACCCTCTTGCTTCTACCCTCAAACATTTTCTTAGATGAGATTCAGAGATTCTTCCATTCTCTTCAAAGGGTGATGTTGCACAAAGGCGATACTCCTCATCCCTGGAAACACTAAGTGGTAGGCAGTATTCCTTGAAACAAGTTACTCAAGTCTCATCCGAAGACAATCTGCTTCACCCTCCTGCTTGTAACATTCATCCTTTTCTTACAACATAAGCACCGCTGGATCCAGTCACTTCAAAGAGGTGATTTTGCACAAAGTTGAAGGTACTCACACATAAAAACACTGAGAGGAATCAGTATGTCCTTAGACAGCTAACTCAGTTGAGAATCCTCAGAGTGCTAGGCTCTCTTCCTGTTAACAGTCCTGTCTCTCTTAGAAGGCCTACAGGGCATCTTCCATTCTCTGGAATGGGGCAATTTGGAAAAAACCTGGAGTCCTCATCCCTGAAAATCTTGACAGGTAGGTAGTATTCCATGAAACAACTAACTCAATTCACAATGCTGAAGAAAGTGTTTGACCCTCTTCCTTCTAACATTCATGGTTTACTTACAAGAGCTACAGTGTTTCTCCATTCACTTCCCAGAGGCAATTGTGCACAAAGGTGATCTTCTTAGCACATGAAAACTGACAAGCAGGCAGTATTCCTTTAAAAAGCTAAGTCAATTCACAATGCTAAACAAGTTGCCAAGCCCTGTTGCTTCTAACATTCATGACTACCAGGAATTTTCCATTCGCTTGTATGGGATATTTTGCAAAGTTGTGTTCCTGACCCATGAAAACGCTGAGAGGTACTCAGTATTCCTTTACACTGCTAACTCTGTTCACAATGCTGAACAAGGTGGTAGACCCTTTTCTTTCTAACATTAATGATTCTCTCTCAAATTCGACAGTGCTTCTTCCAATCCCTTTTAGGGGGTTATATTGCACAAAGGTGGTATTCCTCACCCATGAACACACTGAGTTGTAGGCATTATTCCTTGAAAGAAGTATATCAATTGTCCTTGGGAAACAAGGTGCTTGACCCTCCTGTTTCTAACATTCCTACTTCTCTTCCAAGATTTGGAGGGTTGGTTCCCTTGACTTGAAAGAGGTAATTTTGCACAAACTTGAAGATCCTCACCCATAAAAACACTGAGAGTTAGGCAGTATTCCCTTCAACAGGTAACTCAATTCACAATGCTTAAGAGGGTGCTAGACCCTCTTGCTTCTAACATTAATCATTGTCTTACAAGAGCTACAGTATGCCTCCTTTCACTTGAGAGGCCTATTTTGCAGAACATTGAAGTTTCTCCCCGTGAAAACACTGACAGTTACGCAGTGTTCCCTTAAACAGGTAACTCAATTCACCATGCTTCACAAGTTGCTTGACCCTCTTGCTTGTAACACTTATGGTTCTCTTACATGAGAAACAGTGCTTCTTCCTCACATTGCAACATGCCTATTTTGCACAAAGCTACTATTCTTCACACTGTAAAAGCCTGAGAGACAGGTAGTATTCCTTTGTAAAGCTCACTCAATTCTCACTTTTGAACAACGTTCCAGACCCCCTTGCTCCTAGAATGAATGGTTTTCATACATCCTAAACTGTTCTTCTTCCATTCAGTTGAATGCAGCTATTTGGCCCAACGGTGATGTTCCTCACCCATGAAAAAACTCAGGGGTAGTCAGTATTCCTTTCAAAAGGTAACTCATTTCTCATAGGGAGACAAGTTGCAAAATATTCCTGCCTCTCACACACTGCATCAGGCCCTGAGGTACAAGTGTGTGTCCATTTCGCCGGAAGGAGGTATTTTTCAAGGAGTGAATGATTCTCCATTGTCAAAGGCTTTCATTTGGCCAGCATTCCTTTCACATGCTAATTCAACTCTCACAGGGAAACAATGTGCTTGCAACTCCTGCTGCAAACCTTGACATCTGCTTGCAAGAGACACAGTGCCTGTTCCATTCAGTGGAAAGGTCTATTGGCACAAAGACAGAAATGCTCACACTGTCAAACCCTGACAGATAGGCAGTGTTCCTTTTGAAGGCCAAATCAATTGAAGCTGCTAAACAAAGTGCTAGAGCAACTTTCCTGTAAGCTTTGTGGTTCTCCTACCAGACACCCAGTAATCCTTCCCTTCATTGAAACAGGCAATTTTGCAGCAAAAGGAAGTTCCTCACACTTTCAAACCCTGAGTGGCAGGTGGTCTTCCTTTAAAAACTTCACTCTACTCACACTGTTACACAAGTTGCTAGACCCTCTTGCTTCTACCCTCAAACATTTTCTTAGAAGAGATTCACAGATTCTTCCATTCTTTTCAAAGGGTGATGTTGCACAAAGGTGATACTCCTCATCCCTGGAAACACTAAGTGGTAGGCAGTATTCCTTGAAACAAGTTACTCAAGTCTCATCCGAAGACAATCTGCTTCACCCTCCTGCTTGTAACATTCAGCCTTTTCTTACAACATAAGCACCGCTGGATCCAGTCACTTCAAAGAGGTGATTTTGCACAAAGTAGAAGGTACTCACACATAAAAACACTGAGAGGTATCAGTATGTCCTTAGACAGCTAACTCAGTTGAGAATCCTCAGAGTCCTAGGCTCTCTTCCTGTTAACAGTCCTGTCTCTCTTAGAAGGCCTACAGGGCATCTTACATTCTCTGGAATGGGGCAATTTGGAAAAAACCTGGAGTCCTCATCCCTGAAAATCTTGAGAGGTAGGTAGTATTCCATGAAACAACTAACTCAATTCACAATGCTGAAGAAGGTGTTTGACCCTCTTCCTTCTAACATTCATGGTTTTCTTACAAGAGCCACAGTGTTTCTCCATTCACTTCACAGAGGCAATTTTGCACAAAGGTGATCTTCTTAGCACATGAAAACTCGGACAAGCAGGCAGTATTCCTTTAAAAAGCTAAGTCAATTCACAATGCTAAACAAGTTGCCAAGCCCTGTTGCTTCTAACATTCATGACTCTCTTACAAGAGCTACCAGGACTCTTCCATTCGCTTGTATGGGATATTTTGGCAAAGTTGTGTTCCTCACCCATGAAAACGCTGAGAGGTACTCAGTATTCCTTTACACAGAAGGTACACAGCTAACTCAGTTCACAATGCTGAACAAGGTGGTAGACCCTTTTCTTTCTAACATTAATGATTCTCTCTCAAATTCAACAGTGCTTCTTCCAATCCCTTTTAGGGGGTTATATTGCACAAAGGTCGTATTCCTCACACATGAACACACTGAGTTGTAGGCATTATTCCTTGAAAGAAGTACATCAATTCTCCTTGGGAAACAAGGTGCTTGACCCTCCTGTTTCTAACATTCCTACTTCTCTTCCAAGAGTTGGAGGGTTGGTTCCCTTGACTTGAAAGAGGTAATTTTGCACAAACTTGAGGATCCTCACCCATAAAAACACTGAGAGTTAGGCAGTATTCCCTTCAACAGGTAACTCAATTCACAATGCTTAAGAGGGTGCTAGACCCTCTTGCTTCTAACATTAATCATTGTCTTACAAGAGCTACAGTATGCCTCCTTTCACTTGAGAGGCCTATTTTGCCGAACATTGAAGTTTCTCCCCGTGAAAACACTGACAGTTACGCAGTGTTCCCTTAAACAGGTAACTCAATTCACCATGCTTCACAAGGTGCTTGACCCTCTTGCTTGTAACACTTATGGTTCTCTTACAGGAGAAACAGTGCTTCTTCCTTACATTGCAACAGGCCTATTTTGCACAAAGCTACTATTCTTCACACTGTAAAAGCCTGAGAGACAGGTAGTATTCCTTTGTAAAGCTCACTCAATTCTCACTTTTGAACAACATTCCAGACCCTCTTGCTCCTAGAATGAATGGTTTTCATACATCCTAAACTGTTCTTCTTCCATTCAGTTGAATGCAGCTATTTGGCCAAACGGTGATGTTCCTCACCCATGAAAAAACTCAGAGGTAGTCAGTATTCCTTTCAACAGGTAACTTATTTCTCATAGGAAGACAAGTTGCAAAATATTCCTGTCTCTCACACACTGCATCAGGCCCTGAGCTACTAGTGTGTGTCCCTTTCGCCTAAAGAGCATATTTTTCAAGGAGTGAATGGTTCTCCATTTTCAAAGGCTTTCATTTGGCAAGCATTCCTTTCAAATGCTAATTCAACTCTCACAGGGAAACAATGTGCTTTTAACTCCTGCTGCAAACCTTGACATCTGCTTGCAAGAGACACAGTGCCTGTTCCATTCAGTGGAAAGGTCTATTGGCACAAAGACAGAAATGCTCACACTGTCAAACCCTGACAGATAGGCAGTGTTCCTTTTGAAGGCTAAATCAATTGAAGCTGCTAAACAAAGTGCTAGAGCAGCTTTCCTGTAAGCTTTGTGGTTCTCCTACCAGACACCCAGTAATCCTTCCCTTCATTGAAACAGGCAATTTTGCAGCAAAAGGAAGTTCCTCACACATTCAAACCCTGAGTGGCAGGTGGTCTTCCTTTAAAAACTTCACTCTACTCACACTGTTACACAAGTTGCTAGACCCTCTTGCTTCTACCCTCAAACATTTTCTTAGAAGAGATTCAGAGATTCTTCCATTCTCTTCAAAGGGTGATGTTGCACAAAGGCGATACTCCTCATCCCTGGAAACACTAAGTGGTAGGCAGTATTCCTTGAAACAAGTTACTCAATTCTCATCCGAAGACAATCTGCTTCACCCTCCTGCTTGTAACATTCAGCCTTTTCTTACAACATAAGCACCGCTGGATCCAGTCACTTCAAAGAGGTGATTTTGCACAAAGTTGAAGGTACTCACACATAAAAACACTGAGAGGTATCAGTATGTCCTTAGACAGCTAACTCAGTTGAGAATCCTCAGAGTGCTAGGCTCTCTTCCTGTTAACAGTCCTGTCTCTCTTAGAAGGCCTACAGGGCATCTTCCATTCTCTGGAATGGGGCAATTTGGAAAAAACCTGGAGTCCTCATCCCTGAAAATCTTGAGAGGTAGGTAGTATTCCATGAAACAACTAACTCAATTCACAATGCTGAAGAAAGTGTTTGACCCTCTTCCTTCTAACATTCATGGATTTCTTACAAGAGCTACAGTGCTTCTCCTTTAACTTCAGAGAGTTAATTTTGCACAAAGGTGATCTTCTTAGCACATGAAAACTGACAAGCAGGCAGTATTCCTTTAAACAGCTAAGTCAATTCACAATGCTAAACAAGTTGCCAAGCCCTCTTGCTTCTAACATTCATGACTCTCTTACAAGAGCTACCAGTACTCTTCCATTCGCTTGTATGGGATATTTTGCCAAAGTTGTGTTCCTCACCCATGAAAACGCTGAGAGGTACTCAGTATTCCTTTACACAGCTAACTCAGTTGACAATGCTGAACAAGGTGGTAGACCCTTTTCTTTCTAACATTAATGATTCTCTCTCAAGTTCGACAGGGCTTCTTCCAATCCCTTTTAGGGGGTTATATTGCACAAAGGTGGTATTCCTCTCCCATGAACACATTGAGTTGTAGGCATTATTCCTTGAAAGAAGTATATCAATTCTCCTTGGGAAACAAGGTGCTTGACCCTCCTGTTTCTAACATTCCTACTTCTCTTCCAAGAGTTGGAGGTTTGGTTCCCTTGACTTCAAAGAGGTAATTTTGCACAAACTTGAGGATCCTCACCCATAAAAACACTGAGAGTTAGGCAGTATTCCCTTCAACAGGTAACTCAATTCACAATGCTTAAGAGGGTGCTAGACCCTCATGCTTCTAACATTAATCATTGTCTTACAAGAGCTACAGTATGCCTCCTTTCACTTGAATGGCCTATTTTACAGAACATTGAAGTTTCTCCCCGTGAAAACACTGACAGTTACGCAGTGTTCCCTTAAACAGGTAACTCAATTCACCATGCTTCACAAGGTGCTTGACCCTCTTGCTTGTAACACTTATGGTTCTCTTACAGGAGAAACAGTGCTTCTTCCTTACATTGCAACAGGCCTATTTTGCACAAAGCTACTGTTCTTCACACTGTAAAAGCCTGAGAGACAGGTAGTATTCCTTTGTAAAGCTCACTCAATTCTCACTTTTGAACAGCGTTCCAGACCCTCTTGCTCCTAGAATGAATGGTTTTCATACATCCTAAACTGTTCTTCTTCCATTCAGTTGAATGCAGCTATTTGGCCCAACGGTGATGTTCCTCACCCATGAAAAAAGTCAGGGGTAGTCAGTATTCCTTTCAAAAGGTAACTCATTTCTCATAGGGAGACAAGTTGCAAAATATTCCTGCCTCTCACACACTGCTTCAGGCCCTGAGGTACAAGTGTATGTCCATTTCGCCGGAAGCGGGTATTTTTCAAGGAGTGAATGATTCTCCATTGTCAAAGGCTTTCATTTGGCAAGCATTCCTTTCACATGCTAATTCAACTCTCACAGGGAAACAATGTGCTTGCAACTCCTGCTGCAAACCTTGACATCTGCTTGCAAGAGACACAGTGCATGTTCCATTCAGTGGAAAGGTCTATTGGCACAAAGATGGAAATGCTCACACTGTCAAACCCTGACAGATAGGCAGTGTTCCTTTTGAATGCTAAATCAATTGAAGCTGCTAAATAAAGTGCTAGAGCAACTTTCCTGTAAGCTTTGTGGTTCTCCTACCAGACACCCAGTAATCCTTCCCTTCATTGAAACAGGCAATTTTGCACCAAAAGCAAGTTCCTCACACTTTCAAACCCTGAGTGGCAGGTGGTCTTCCTTTGAAAACTTCACTCTACTCACACTGTTACACAAGTTGCTAGACCCTCTTGCTTCTAACCTCAAACATTTTCTTAGAAGAGCCTCAGAGATTCTTCCATTCTTTTCAAAGGGTGATGTTGCACAAAGGTGATACTCCTCATCCCTGGAAACACTAAGTGGTAGGCAGTATTCCTTGAAACAAGTTACTCAAGTCTCATCCGAAGACAATCTGCTTCACCCTCCTGCTTGTAACATTCAGCCTTTTCTTACAACATAAGCACCGCTGGATCCAGTCACTTCAAAGAGGTGATTTTGCACAAAGTTGAAGGTACTCACACATAAAAACACTGAGAGGTATCAGTATGTCCTTAGACAGCTAACTCAGTTGAGAATCCTCAGAGTGCTAGGCTCTCTTCCTGTTAACAGTCCTGTCTCTCTTAGAAGGCCTACAGGGCATCTTCCATTCTCTGGAATGGGGCAATTTGGAAAAAACCTGGAGTCCTCATCCCTGAAAATCTGGAGAGGTAGGTAGTATTCCATGAAACAACTAACTCAATTCACAATTCTGAACAAAGTGTTTGACTCTCTTCCTTCTAACATTCATGGATTTCTTACAAGAGCTACAGTGTTTCTCCTTTCACTTCACAGAGTAAATTTTGCACAAAGGTGATCTTCTTAGCACATGAAAACTGAAAAGCAGAGAGTATTCATTTAAAAAGCTAAGTCAATTCACAATGCTAAACAAGTTGCCAAGCCCTGTTGCTTCTCACATTCATGACTCTCTTACAAGAGCTACCAGGAATTTTCCATTCGCTTGTATGGGATATTTTGCAAAGTTGTGTTCCTGACCCATGAAAACGCTGAGAGGTACTCAGTATTCCTTTACACAGCTAACTCAGTTCACAATGCTGAACAAGGTGGTAGACCCTTTTCTTTCTAACATTAATGATTCTCTCTCAAATTCAACAGTGCTTCTTCCAATCCCTTTTAGTGGGTTATATTGCACAAAGGTGGTATTCCTCACCCATGAACACACTGAGTTGTAGGCATTATTCCTTGAAAGAAGTATATCAATTCTCCTTGGGAAACACGGTGCTTGACCCTCCTGTTTCTAACATTCCTACTTCTCTTCCAAGAGTTGGAGGGTTGGTTCTCTTGACTTGAAAGAGGTAATTTTGCACAAACTTGAGGATCCTCACCCATAAAAACACTGAGAGTTAGGCAGTATTCCCTTCAACAGGTAACTCAATTCACAATGCTTAAGAGGGTGCTAGACCCTCTTGCTTCTAACATTAATCATTGTCTTACAAGAGCTACAGTATGCCTCCTTTCACTTGAATGGCCTATTTTACAGAACATTGAAGTTTCTCCCCGTGAAAACACTGACAGTTACGCAGTGTTCCCTTAAACAGGTAACTCAATTCACCATGCTTCACAAGGTGCTTGACCCTCTTGCTTGTAACACTTATGGTTCTCTTACAGGAGAAGCAGTGCTTCTTCCTTACATAGCAACAGGCCTATTTTGCACAAAGCTACTATTCTTCACACTGTAAAAGCCTGAGAGACAGGTAGTATTCCTTTGTATATAGCTCACTCAATTCTCACTTTTGAACAACATTCCAGACCCTCTTGCTCCTAGAATGAATGGTTTTCATACATCCTAAACTGTTCTTCTTCCATTCAGTTGAATGCAGCTATTTGGCCAAACGGTGATGTTCCTCACCCATGAAAAAACTCAGAGGTAGTCAGTATTCCTTTCAACAGGTAACTTATTTCTCATAGGAAGACAAGTTGCAAAATATTCCTGTCTCTCACACACTGCATCAGGCCCTGAGCTACTAGTGTGTGTCCCTTTCGCCTGAAGAGCGTATTTTTCAAGGAGTGAATGGTTCTCCATTTTCAAAGGCTTTCATTTGGCAAGCATTCCTTTCAAATGCTAATTCAACTCTCACAGGGAAACAATGTGCTTGCAACTCCTGCTGCAAACCTTGACATCTGCTTGCAAGAGACACAGTGCCTGTTCCATTCAGTGGAAAGGTCTATTGGCACAAAGACGGAAATGCTCACACTGTCAAACCCTGACAGATAGGCAGTGTCCCTTTTGAAGGCTAAATCAATTGAAGCTGCTAAACAAAGTGCTAGAGCACCTTTCCTGTAAGCTTTGTGGTTCTCCTACCAGACACCCAGTAATCCTTCCCTTCATTGAAACAGGCAATTTTGCACCAAAAGGAAGTTCCTCACACTTTCAAACCCTGAGTGGCAGGTGGTCTTCCTTTAAAAACTTCACTCTACTCACACTGTTACACAAGTTGCTAGACCCTCTTGCTTCTACCCTCAAACATTTTCTTAGAAGAGATTCAGAGATTCTTCCATTCTCTTCAAAGGGTGATGTTGCACAAAGGTGATACTCCTCATCCCTGGAAACACTAAGTGGTAGGCAGTATTCCTTGAAACAAGTTACTCAAGTCTCATCCGAAGACAATCTGCTTCACCCTCCAGCTTGTAACATTCAGCCTTTTCTTACAACATAAGCACCGCTGGATCCAGTCACTTCAAAGAGGTGATTTTGCACAAAGTTGAAGGTACTCACACATAAAAACACTGAGAGGTATCAGTATGTCCTTAGACAGCTAACTCAGTTGACAATCCTCAGAGTCCTAGGCTCTCTTCCTGTTAACAGTCCTGTCTCTCTTAGAAGGCCTACAGGGCATCTTCCATTCTCTGGAATGGGGCAATTTGGAAAAAACCTGGAGTCCTCATCCCTGAAAATCTTGAGAGGTAGGTAGTATTCCATGAAACAACTAACTCAATTCACAATGCTGAAGAAGGTGTTTGACCCTCTTCCTTCTAACATTCATGGTTTTCTTACAAGAGCCACAGTGTTTCTCCGTTCACTTCACAGAGGCAATTTTGCACAAAGGTGATCTTCTTAGCACATGAAAACTCGGACAAGCAGGCAGTATTCCTTTAAAAAGCTAAGTCAATTCACAATGCTAAACAAGTTGCCAAGCCCTGTTGCTTCTAACATTCATGACTCTCTTACAAGAGCTACCAGGACTCTTCCATTCGCTTGTATGGGATATTTTGCCAAAGTTGTGTTCCTCACCCATGAAAACGCTGAGAGGTACTCAGTATTCCTTTACACAGAAGGTACACAGCTAACTCAGTTCACAATGCTGAACAAGGTGGTAGACCCTTTTCTTTCTAACATTAATGATTCTCTCTCAAATTCAACAGTGCTTCTTCCAATCCCTTTTAGCGGGTTATATTGCACAAAGGTGGTATTCCTCACCCATGAACACACTGAGTTGTAGGCATTATTCCTTGAAAGAAGTATATCAATTCTCCTTGGGAAACAAGGTGCTTGACCCTCCTGTTTCTAACATTCCTACTTCTCTTCCAAGAGTTGGAGGGTTGGTTCCCTTGACTTGAAAGAGGTAACTTTGCACAAACTTGAGGATCCTCACCCATAAAAACACTGAGAGTTAGGCAGTATTCCCTTCAACAGGTAACTCAATTCACAATGCTTAAGAGGGTGCTAGACCCTCTTGCTTCTAACATTAATCATTGTCTTACAAGAGCTACAGTATGCCTCCTTTCACTTGAATGGCCTATTTTACAGAACATTGAAGTTTCTCCCCGTGAAAACACTGACAGTTACGCAGTGTTCCCTTAAACAGGTAACTCAATTCACCATGCTTCACAAGTTGCTTGACCCTCTTGCTTGTAACACTTATGGTTCTCTTACAGGAGAGACAGTGCTTCTTCCTTACATTGCAACAGGCCTATTTTGCACAAAGCTACTATTCTTCACACTGTAAAAGCCTGAGAGACAGGTAGTATTCCTTTGTAAAGCTCACTCAATTCTCACTTTTGAACAACATTCCAGACCCTCTTGCTCCTAGAATGAATGGTTTTCATACATCCTTAACTGTTCTTCTTCCATTCAGTTGAATGCAGCTATTTGGCCAAACGGTGATGTTCCTCACCCATGAAAAAACTCAGAGGTAGTCAGTATTCCTTTCAACAGGTAACTTATTTCTCATAGGAAGACAAGTTGCAAAATATTCCTGTCTCTCACACACTGCATCAGGCCCTGAACTACTAGTGTGTGTCCCTTTCGCCTGAAGAGCGTATTTTTCAAGGAGTGAATGGTTCTCCATTTTCAAAGGCTTTCATTTGGCAAGCATTCCTTTCAAATGCTAATTCAACTCTCACAGGGAAACAATGTGCTTGCAACTCCTGCTGCAAACCTTGACATCTGCTTGCAAGAGACACAGTGCCTGTTCCATTCAGTGGAAAGGTCTATTGGCACAAAGACGGAAATGCTCACACTGTCAAACCCTGAGAGATAGACAGTGTCCCTTTTGAAGGCTAAATCAATTGAAGCTGCTAAGCAAAGTGCTAGAGCACCTTTCCTGTAAGCTTTGTGGTTCTCCTACCAGACACCCAGTAATCCTTCCCTTCATTGAAACAGGCAATTTTGCAGCAAAAGGAAGTTCCTCACACTTTCAAACCCTGAGTGGCAGGTGGTCTTCCTTTAAAAACTTCACTCTACTCACACTGTTACACAAGTTGCTAGACCCTCTTGCTTCTACCCTCAAACATTTTCTTAGAAGAGATTCAGAGATTCTTCCATTCTCTTCAAAGGGTGATGTTGCACAAAGGTGATACTCCTCATCCCTGGAAACACTAAGTGGTAGGCAGTATTCCTTGAAACAAGTTACTCAAGTCTCATCCGAAGACAATCTGCTTCACCCTCCTGCTTGTAGCATTCAGCCTTTTCTTACAACATAAGCACCGCTGGATCTAGTCACTTCAAAGAGGTGATTTTGCACAAAGTTGAAGGTACTCACACATAAAAACACTGAGAGGAATCAGTATGTCCTTAGACAGCTAACTCAGTTGAGAATCCTCAGAGTGCTAGGCTCTCTTCCTGTTAACAGTCCTGTCTCTCTTAGAAGGCCTACAGGGCATCTTCCATTCTCTGGAATGGGGCAATTTGGAAAAAACCTGGAGTCCTCATCCCTGAAAATCTTGACAGGTAGGTAGTATTCCATGAAACAACTAACTCAATTCACAATGCTGAAGAAAGTGTTTGACCCTCTTCCTTCTAACATTCATGGTTTTCTTACAAGAGCTACAGTGTTTCTCCATTCACTTCACACAGGCAATTTTGCACAAAGGTGATCTTCTTAGCACATGAAAACTGACAAGCAGGCAGTATTCCTTTAAAAAGCTAAGTCAATTCACAATGCTAAACAAGTTGCCAAGCCCTGTTGCTTCTAACATTCATGACTACCAGGAATTTTCCATTCGCTTGTATGGGATATTTTGCAAAGTTGTGTTCCTGACCCATGAAAACTCTGAGAGGTACTCAGTATTCCTTTACACAGCTAACTCTGTTCACAATGCTGAACAAGGTAGTAGACCCTTTTCTTTCTAACATTAATGATTCTCTCTCAAATTCGACAGTGCTTCTTCCAATCCCTTTTAGGGGGTTATATTGCACAAAGGTGGTATTCCTCACCCATGAACACACTGAGTTGTAGGCATTATTCCTTGAAAGAAGTATATCAATTGTCCTTGGGAAACAAGGTGCTTGACCCTCCTGTTTCTAACATTCCTACTTCTCTTCCAATAGTTGGAGGGTTGGTTCCCTTGACTTGAAAGAGGTAATTTTGCACAAACTTGAAGATCCTCACCCATAAAAACACTGAGAGTTAGGCAGTATTCCCTTCAACAGGTAACTCAATTCACAATGCTTAAGAGGGTGCTAGACCCTCTTGCTTCTAACATTAATCATTGTCTTACAAGAGCTACAGTATGCCTCCTTTCACTTGAGAGGCCTATTTTGCAGAACATTGAAGTTTGTCCCCGTGAAAACACTGACAGTTACGCAGTGTTGCATTAAACAGGTAACTCAATTCACCATGCTTCACAAGTTGCTTGACCCTCTTGCTTGTAACACTTATGGTTCTCTTACAGGAGAAACAGTGCTTCTTCCTCACATTGCAACATGCCTATTTTGCACAAAGCTACTATTCTTCACACTGTAAAAGCCTGAGAGACAGGTAGTATTCCTTTGTAAAGCTCACTCAATTCTCACTTTTGAACAACGTTCCAGACCCCCTTGCTCCTAGAATGAATGGTTTTCATACATCCTAAATTGTTCTTCTTCCATTCAGTTGAATGCAGCTATTTGGCCCAACGGTGATGTTACTCACCCATGAAAAAACTCAGGGGTAGTCAGTATTCCTTTCAAAAGGTAAATCATTTCTCATAGGGAGACAAGTTGCAAAATATTCCTGCCTCTCACACACTGAATCAGGCCCTGAGGTACAAGTGTGTGTCCATTTCGCCGGAAGCGGGTATTTTTCAAGGAGTGAATGATTCTCCATTGTCAAAGGCTTTCATTTGGCAAGCATTCCTTTCACATGCTAATTCAACTCTCACAGGGAAACAATGTGCTTGCAACTCCTGCTGCAAACCTTGACATCTGCTTGCAAGAGACACAGTGCCTGTTCCATTCAGTGGAAAGGTCTATTGGCACAAAGACGGAAATGCTCACACTGTCAAACCCTGACAGATAGGCAGTGTTCCTTTTGAAGGCCAAATCAATTGAAGCTGCTAAACAAAGTGCTAGAGCACCTTTCCTGTAAGCTTTGTGGTTCTCCTACCAGACACCCAGTAATCCTTCCCTTCATTGAAACAGGCAATTTTGCAGCAAAAGGAAGTTCCTCACACTTTCAAACCCTGAGTGGCAGGTGGTCTTCCTTTAAAAATTTCACTCTACTCACACTGTTATACAAGTTGCTACACCCTCTTGCTTCTACCCTCAAACATTTTCTTAGAAGAGCCTCAGAGATTCTTCCATTCTTTTCAAAGGGTGATGTTGCACAAAGGTGATACTCCTCATCCCTGGAAACACTAAGTGGTAGGCAGTATTCCTTGAAACAAGTTACTCAAGTCTCATCCGAAGACAATCTGCTTCACCCTCCTGCTTGTAACATTCAGCCTTTTCTTACAACATAAGCACCGCTGGATCCAGTCACTTCAAAGAGGTGATTTTGCACAAAGTTGAAGGTACTCACACATAAAAACACTGAGAGGTATCCGTATGTCCTTAGACAGCTAACTCAGTTGAGAATCCTCAGAGTGCTAGGCTCTCTTCCTGTTAACAGTCCTGTCTCTCATAGAAGGCCTACAGGGCATCTTCCATTCTCTGGAATGGGGCAATTTGGAAAAAACCTGGAGTCCTCATCCCTGAAAATCTTGAGAGGTAGGTAGTATTCCATGAAACAACTAACTCAATTCACAATGCTGAAGGAAGTGTTTGACCCTCTTCCTTCTAACATTCATGGATTTCTTACAAGAGCTACAGTGTTTCTCCTTTCACTTCACAGAGTTAATTTTGCTCAGAGGTGATCTTCTTAGCACATGAAAACTGACAAGCAGGCCGTATTCCTTTAAAAAGCTAAGTCAATTCACAATGCTAAACAAGTTGCCAAGCCCTGTTGCTTCTAACATTCATGACTCTCTTACAAGAGGTACCAGGAATCTTCCATTCGCTTGTATGGGCTATTTTGCCAAAGTTGTGTTCCTCACCCATGAAAACGCTGGGAGGTACTCAGTATTCCTTTACACAGCTAACTCAGTTCACAATGCTGAACAAGGTGGTAGACCCTTTTCTTTCTAACATTAATGATTCTCTCTCAAGTTCGACAGCGCTTCTTCAAATCCCTTTTAGGGGGTTATATTGCACAAAGGTGGTATTCCTCTCCCATGAACACACTGAGTTGTAGGCATTATTCCTTGAAAGAAGTATTTCAATTCTCCTTGGGAAACAAGGTGCTTGACCCTCCTGTTTCTAACATTCCTACTTCTCTTCCAAGAGTTGGAGGGTTGGTTCCGTTGACTTGAAAGAGGTAATTTTGCACAAACTTGAGGATCCTCACCCATAAAAACACTGAGAGTTAGGCAGTATTCCCTTCAACAGGTAACTCAATTCACAATGCTTAAGAGGGTGCTAGACCCTCTTGCTTCTAACATTAATCATTGTCTTACAAGAGCTACGGTATGCCTCCTTTCACTTGAGAGGCCTATTTTACAGAACATTGAAGTTTCTCCCCGTGAAAACACTGACAGTTACGCAGTGTTCCCTTAAACAGGTAACTCAATTCACCATGCTTCACAAGGTGCTTGACCCTCTTGCTTGTAACACTTATGGTTCTCTTACAGGAGAAACAGTGCTTCTTCCTTACATTGCAACAGGCCTATTTTGCACAAAGCTACTATTCTTCACACTGTAAAAGCCTGAGAGACAGGTAGTATTCCTTTGTAAAGCTCACTCAATTCTCACTTTTGAACAACATTCCAGACCCTCTTGCTCTTAGAATGAATGGTTTTCATACATCCTAAACTGTTCTTCTTCCATTCAGTTGAATGCAGCTATTTGGCCCAACGGTGTTGTTCCTCATCCATGAAAAAACTCAGGGGTAGTCAGTATTCCTTTCAACAGGTAACTCATTTCTCATAGGGAGACAAGTTGCAAAATATTCCTGCCTCTCACACACAGCATCAGGCCCTGAGGTACAAGTGTGTGTCCCTTTTGCCTGAAGAGCGTATTTTTCAAGGAGTGAATGATTCTCCATTGTCAAAGTCTTTCATTTGGGAAGCATTCCTTTCACATGATAATTCAACTCTTCCTTTGAAAACTTCACTCTCCTCACACTGTTACACAAGTTGCTAGACCCTCTTGCTTCTAACCTCAAACATTTTCTTAGAAGAGCCTCAGAGATTCTTCCATTCTTTTCAAAGGTTGATGTTGCACAAAGGTGATACTCCTCATCCCTGGAAACACTAAGTGGTAGGCAGTATTCCTTGAAACAAGTTACTCAAGTCTCATCCGAAGACAATCTGCTTCACCCTCCTGCTCGTAACATTCAGCCTTTTCTTACAACATAAGCACCGCTGGATCCAGTCACTTCAAAGAGGTGATTTTGCACAAAGTTGAAGGTACTCCCACATAAAAACACTGAGAGGTATCAGTTTGTGCTTAGACAGCTAACTCAGTTGAGAATCCTTAGAGTGCTAGGCTCTCTTCCTGTTAACAGTCCTGTCTGTCTTAGAAGGCCTACAGGGCATCTTCCATTCTCTGGAATGGGGCAATTTGGAAAAAACCTGGAGTCCTCATCCCTGAAAATCTTGAGAGGTAGGTAGTATTCCATGAAACAACTAACTCAATTCACAATGCTGAAGAAAGTGTTTGACCCTCTTCCTTCTAACATTCATGGATTTCTTACAAGAACTACATTGTTTCTCCATTCACTTCACAGAGTTAATTTTGCACAAAGGTGATCTTCTTAGCACATGAAAACTGACAAGCAGGCCGTATTCCTTTAAAAAGCTAAGTCAATTCACAATGCTAAACAAGTTGCCAAGCCCTGTTGCTTCTAACATTCATGACTCTCTTACAAGAGCTACCAGGAATCTTCCATTCGCTTGTATGGGCTATTTTGCCAAAGTTGTGTTCCTCACCCATGAAAACGCTGGGAGGTACTCAGTATTCCTTTACACAGCTAACTCAGTTCACAATGCTGAACAAGGTGGTAGACCCTTTTCTTTCTAACATTAATGATTCTCTCTCAAGTTCGACAGCACTTCTTCCAATCCCCTTTAGGGGGTTATATTGCACAAAGGTGGTATTCCTCTCCCATGAACACACTGAGTTGTAGGCATTATTCCTTGAAAGAACTATATCAATTCTCCTTGGGAAACAAGGTGCTTGACCCTCCTGTTTCTAACATTCCTACTTCTCTTCCAAGAGTTGGAGGGTTGGTTCCGTTGACTTGAAAGAGGTAATTTTGCACAAACTTGAGGATCCTCACCCATAAAAACACTGAGAGTTAGGCAGTATTCCCTTCAACAGGTAACTCAATTCACAATGCTTAAGAGGGTGCTAGACCCTCTTGCTTCTAACATTAATGATTGTCTTACAAGAGCTACAGTATGCCTCCTTTCAGTTGAGAGGCCTATTTTACAGAACATTGAAGTTTCTCCCCGTGAAAACACTGACAGTTACGCAGTGTTCCCTTAAACAGGTAACTCAATTCACCATGCTTCACAAGGTGCTTGACCCTCTTGCTTGTAACACTTATGGTTCTCTTACAGGAGAAACAGTGCTTCTTCCTTACATTGCAACAGGCCTATTTTGCACAAAGCTACTATTCTTCACACTGTAAAAGCCTGAGAGACAGGTAGTATTCCTTTGTAAAGCTCACTCATTTCTCACTTTTGAACAACATTCCAGACCCTCTTGCTCCTAGAATGAATGGTTTTCATGCATCCTAAACTGTTCTTCTTCCATTCAGTTGAATGCAGCTATTTGGCCAAACGGTGATGTTCCTCACCCATGAAAAAACTCAGAGGTAGTCAGTATTCCTTTCAACAGGTAACTTATTTCTCATAGGGAGACAAGTTGCAAAATATTCCTGTCTCTCACACACTGCATCAGTCCCTGAGGTACAAGTTTGTGTCCATTTCGCCGGAAGCGGGTATTTTTCAAGGAGTGAATGATTCTCCATTGTCAAAGGCTTTCATTTGGCCAGCATTCCTTTCACATGCTAATTCAACTCTCACAGGGAAACAATGTGCTTGCAACTCCTGCTGCAAACCTTGACATCTGCTTGCAAGAGACACAGTGCCTGTTCCATTCAGTGGAAAGGTCTATTGGCACAAAGATGGAAATGCTCACACTGTCAAACCCTGACAGATAGGCAGTGTTCCTTTTGAATGCTAAATCAATTGAAGCTGCTAAACAAAGTGCTAGAGCACCTTTCCTGTAAGCTTTGTGATTCTCCTACCAGACACCCAGTAATCCTTCCCTTCATTGAAACAGGCAATTTTGCACCAAAAAAAAGTTCCTCACACTTTCAAACCCTGAGTGGCAGGTGGTCTTCCTTTAAAAACTTCACTCTACTCACACTGTTACACAAGTTGCTAGACCCTCTTGCTTCTACCCTCAAACATTTTCTTAGAAGAGCCTCAGAGATTCTTCCATTCTTTTCAAAGGGTGATGTTGCAAAAAGGTGATACTCCTCATCCCTGGAAACACTAAGAGGTAGGCAGTATTCCTTGAAACAAGTTACTCAAGTCTCATCCGAAGACAATCTGCTTCACCCTCCTGCTTGTAACATTCAGCCTTTTCTTACAACATAAGCACCGCTGGAACCAGTCACTTCAAAGAGGTGATTTTGCACAAAGTTGAAGGTACTCACACATAAAAACACTGAGAGGTATCAGTATGTCCTTAGACAGCTAACTCAGTTGAGAATCCTCAGAGTGCTAGGCTCTCTTCCTGTTAACAGTCCTGTCTCTCTTAGAAGGCCTACAGGGCATCTTCCATTTTCTGGAATGGGGCAATTTGGAAAAAACCTGGAGTCCTCATCCCTGAAAATCTTGAGAGGTAGGTAGTATTCCATGAAACAACTAACTCAATTCACAATGCTGAAGAAGGTGTTTGACCCTCTTCCTTCTAACATTCATGGTTTTCTTACAAGAGCTACAGTGTTTCTCCATTCACTTCACAGAGGCAATTTTGCACAAAGGTGATCTTCTTAGCACATGAAAACTCGGACAAGCAGGCAGTATTCCTTTAAACAGCTAAGTCAATTCACAATGCTAAACAAGTTGCCAAGCCCTCTTGCTTCTAACATTCATGACTCTCTTACAACAGCTACCAGGACTCTTATATTCGCTTGTATGGGATATTTTGCAAAGTTGTGTTCCTGACCCATGAAAACGCTGAGAGGTACTCAGTATTCCTTTACACAGCTAACTCAGTTCACAATGCTGAACAAGGTGGTAGACCCTTTTCTTTCTAACATTAATGATTCTCTCTCAAATTCGACAGTGCTTCTTCCAATCCCTTTTAGGGGGTTATATTGCACAAAGGTGGTATTCCTCACCCATGAACACACTGAGTTGTAGGCATTATTCCTTGAAAGAAGTATATCAATTGTCCTTGGGAAACAAGGTGCTTGACCCTCCTGTTTCTAACATTCCTACTTCTCTTCCAAGAGTTGGAGGGTTGGATCCCTTGACTTGAAAGAGGTAATTTTGCACAAACTTGAGGATCCTCACCCATAAAAACACTGAGAGTTAGGCAGTATTCCCTTCAACAGGTAACTCAATTCACAATGCTTAAGAGGGTGCTAGACCCTCTTGCTTCTAACATTAATCATTGTCTTACAAGAGCTACAGTATGCCTCCTTTCACTTGAGAGGCCTATTTTGCAGAACATTGAAGTTTCTCCCCGTGAAAACACTGACAGTTACGCAGTGTTCCCTTAAACAGGTAACTCAATTCACCATGCTTCACAAGTTGCTTGACCCTCTTGCTTGTAACACTTATGGTTCTCTTACAGGAGAAACAGTGCTTCTTCCTTACATTGCAACATGCCTATTTTGCACAAAGCTACTATTCTTCACACTGTAAAAGCCTGAGAGACAGGTAGTATTCCTTTGTAAAGCTCACTCAATTCTCACTTTTGAACAACATTCCAGACCCTCTTGCTCCTAGAATGAATGGTTTTCATACATCCTAAACTGTTCTTCTTCCATTCAGTTGAATGCAGCTATTTGGCCAAACGGTGATGTTCCTCACCCATGAAAAAACTCAGAGGTCGTCAGTATTCCTTTCAACAGGTAACTTATTTCTCATAGGAAGACAAGTTGCAAAATATTCCTGTCTCTCACACACTGCATCAGGCCCTGAGCTACTAGTGTGTGTCCCTTTCGCCTGAAGCGCGTATTTTTCAAGGAGTGAATGGTTCTCCATTTTCAAAGGCTTTCATTTGGCAAGCATTCCTTTCAAATGCTAATTCAACTCTCACAGGGAAACAATGTGCTTGCAACTCCTGCTGCAAACCTTGACATCTGCTTGCAAGAGACACAGTGCCTGTTCCATTCAGTTTAAAGGTCTATTAGCACAAAGACGGAAATGCTCACACTGTCAAACCCTGACAGATAGGCAGTGTCCCTTTTGAAGGCTAAATCAATTGAAGCTGCTAAACAAAGTGCTAGAGCACCTTTCCTGTAAGCTTTGTGGTTCTCCTACCAGACACCCAGTAATCCTTCCCTTCATTGAAACAGGCAATTTTGCAGCAAAAGGAAGTTCCTCACACTTTCAAACCCTGAGTGGCAGGTGGTCTTCCTTTAAAAACTTCACTCTACTCACACTGTTACACAAGTTGCTAGACCCTCTTGCTTCTACCCTCAAACATTTTCTTAGAAGAGATTCAGAGATTCTTCCATTCTCTTCAAAGGGTGATGTTGCACAAAGGTGATACTCCTCATCCCTAGAAACACTAAGTGGTAGGCAGTGTTCCTTGAAACAAGTTACTCAAGTCTCATCCGAAGACAATCTGCTTCACCCTCCTGCTTCTAACATTCAGCCTTTTCTTACACCATAAGCACCGCTGGATCCAGTCACTTCAAAGAGGTGATTTTGCACAAAGTTGAATGTACTCACACATAAAAACTCTGAGAGGTATCAGTATGTCCTTAGACAGCTAACTCAGTTGAGAATCCTCAGAGTGCTAGGCTCTCTTCCTGTTAACAGTCCTGTCTCTCTTAGAAGGCCTACAGGGCATCTTCCATTCTCTGGAATGGGGCAATTTGGAAAAAACCTGGAGTCCTCATCCCTGAAAATCTTGAGAGGTAGGTAGTATTCCATGAAACAACTAACTCAATTCACAATGCTGAAGAAAGTGTTTTACCCTCTTCCTTCTAACATTCATGGATTTCTTAAAAGAGCTACAGTGTTTCTCCATTCACTTCACAGAGTTAATTTTGCACAAAGGTGATCTTCTTAGCACATGAAAACTGACAAGCAGGCAGTATTCCTTTAAAAAGCTAAGTCAATTCACAATGCTAAACAAGTTGCCAAGCCCTGTTGCTTCTAACATTCATGACTCTCTTACAAGAGCTACCAGGAATTTTCCATTCGCTTGTATGGGATATTTTGCAAAGTTGTGTTCCTGACCCATGAAAATGCTGAGAGGTACTCAGTATTCCTTTACACAGCTAACTCAGTTCACAATGCTGAACAAGGTGGTAGACCCTTTTCTTTCTAACATTAATGATTCTCTCTCAAATTCAACAGTGCTTCTTCCAATCCCTTTTAGGGGTTATATTGCACAAAGGTGGTATTCCTCACCCATGAACACACTGAGTTGTAGGCCTTATTCCTTGAAAGAAGTATATCAATTCTCCTTGGGAAACAAGGTGCTTGACCCTCCTGTTTCTAACATTCCTACTTCTCTTCCAAGAGTTGGAGGGTTGGTTCCCTTGACTTGAAAGAGGTAATTTTGCACAAACTTGAGGATCCTCACCCATAAAAACACTGAGAGTTAGGCAGTATTCCCTTCAACAGGTAACTCAATTCACAATGCTTAAGAGGGTGCTAGACCCTCTTGCTTCTAACATTAATCATTGTCTTACAAGAGCTACAGTATGCCTCCTTTCACTTGAGAGGCCTATTTTGCAGAACATTGAAGTTTCTCCCCGTGAAAGCACTGAGAGTTACGCAGTGTTCCCTTAAACAGGTAACTCAATTCACCACGCTACACAAGGTGCTTGACCCTCTTGCTTGTAACACTTATGGTTCTCTTACAGGAGAAACAGTGCTTCTTCCTTACATTGCAACAGGCCTATTTTGCACAAAGCTACTATTCTTCACACTGTAAAAGCCTGAGAGACAGGTAGTATTCCTTTGTAAAGCTCACTCAATTCTCACTTTTGAACAACGTTCCAGACCCTCTTGCTCCTAGAATGAATGGTTTTCATACATCCTAAACTGTTCTTCTTCCATTCAGTTGAATGCAGCTATTTGGCCAAACGGTGATGTTCCTCACCCATGAAAAAAGTCAGGGGTAGACAGTATTCCTTTCAAAAGGTAACTCATTTCTCATAGGGAGACAAGTTGCAAAATATTCCTGCCTCTCACACACTGCATCAGGCCTTGAGCTACTAGTGTGTGTCCATTTCGCCTGAAGAGCATATTTTTCAAGGAGTGAATGGTTCTCCATTTTCAACGGCTTTCATTTGGCAAGCATTCCTTTCAAATGCTAATTCAACTCTCACAGGGAAACAATGTGCTTGCAACTCCTGCTGCAAACCTTGACATCTGCTTGCAAGAGACACAGTGCCTGTTCCATTCAGTGGAAAGGTCTATTGGCACAAAGATGGAAATGCTCACACTGTCAAACCCTGACAGATAGGCAGTGTCCCTTTTGAAGGCTAAATCAATTGAAGCTGCTAAACAAAGTGCTAGAGCACCTTTCCTGTAAGCTTTGTCGTTCTCCTACCAGACACCCAGTAATCCTTCCCTTCATTGAAACAGGCAATTTTGCAGCAAAAGGAAGTTCCTCACACATTCAAACCCTGAGTGGCAGGTGGTCTTCCTTTAAAAACTTCACTCTACTCACACTGTTACACAAGTTGCTAGACCGTCTTGCTTCTACCCTCAAACATTTTCTTAGAAGAGATTCAGAGATTCTTCCATTCTCTTCAAAGGGTGATGTTGCACAAAGGCGATACTCCTCATCCCTGGAAACACTAAGTGGTAGGCAGTATTCCTTGAAACAAGTTACTCAAGTCTCATCCGAAGACAATCTGCTTCACGCTCCTGCTTGTAACATTCATCCTTTTCTTACAACATAAGCACCGCTGGATCCAGTCACTTCAAAGAGGTGATTTTGCACAAAGTTGAAGGTACTCACACATAAAAACACTGAGAGGTATCAGTATGTCCTTAGACAGCTAACTCAGTTGAGAATCCTCAGAGTCCTAGGCTCTCTTCCTGTTAACAGTCCTGTCTCTCTTAGAAGGCCTACAGGGCATCTTACATTCTCTGGAATGGGGCAATTTGGAAAAAACCTGGAGTCCTCATCCCTGAAAATCTTGAGAGGTAGGTAGTATTCCATGAAACAACTAACTCAATTCACAATGCTGAAGAAGGTGTTTGACCCTCTTCCTTCTAACATTCATGGTTTTCTTACAAGAGCCACAGTGTTTCTCCATTCACTTCACAGAGGCAATTTTGCACAAAGGTGATCTTCTTAGCACATGAAAACTCGGACAAGCAGGCAGTATTCCTTTAAAAAGCTAAGTCAATTCACAATGCTAAACAAGTTGCCAAGCCCTGTTGCTTCTAACATTCATGACTCTCTTACAAGAGCTACCAGGACTCTTCCATTCGCTTGTATGGGATATTTTGCCAAAGTTGTGTTCCTCACCCATGAAAACGCTGAGAGGTACTCAGTATTCCTTTACACAGCTAACTCAGTTCACAATGCTGAACAAGGTGGTAGACCCTTTTCTTTCTAACATTAATGATTCTCTCTCAAATTCAACAGTGCTTCTTCCAATCCCTTTTAGGGGGTTATATTGCACAAAGGTGGTATTCCTCACCCATGAACACACTGAGTTGTAGGCATTATTACTTGAAAGAAGTATATCAATTCTTCTTGGGAAACAAGGTGCTTGACCCTCCTGTTTCTAACATTCCTACTTCTCTTCCAAGAGTTGGAGGGTTGGTTCCCTTGACTTGAAAGAGGTAACTTTGCACAAACTTGAGGATCCTCACCCATAAAAACACTGAGAGTTAGGCAGTATTCCCTTCAACAGGTAACTCAATTCACAATGCTTAAGAGGGTGCTAGACCCTCTTGCTTCTAACATTAATCATTGTCTTACAAGAGCTACAGTATGCCTCCTTTCACTTGAATGGCCTATTTTACAGAACATTGAAGTTTCTCCCCGTGAAAACACTGACAGTTACGCAGTGTTCCCTTAAAGAGGTAACTCAATTCACCATGCTTCACAAGTTGCTTGACCCTCTTGCTTGTAACACTTATGGTTCTCTTACAGGAGAAACAGTGCTTCTTCCTTACATTGCAACAGGCCTATTTTGCACAAAGCTACTATTCTTCACACTGTAAAAGCCTGAGAGACAGGTAGTATTCCTTTGTAAAGCTCACTCAATTCTCACTTTTGAACAACATTCCAGACCCTCTTGCTCCTAGAATGAATGGTTTTCATACATCCTAAACTGTTCTTCTTCCATTCAGTTGAATGCAGCTATTTGGCCCAACGGTGATGTTCCTCACCCATGAAAAAACTCAGGGGTAGTCAGTATTCCTTTCAAAAGGTAACTCATTTCTCATAGGGAGACAAGTTGCAAAATATTCCTGCCTCTCACACACTGCATCAGGCCCTGAGGTACAAGTGTATGTCCATTTCGCTGGAAGCGGGTATTTTTCAAGGAGTGAATGATTCTCCATTGTCAAAGGCTTTCATTTGGCCAGCATTCCTTTCACATGCTAATTCAACTCTCACAGGGAAACAATGTGCTTGCAACTCCTGCTGCAAACCTTGACATCTGCTTGCAAGAGACACAGTGCCTGTTCCATTCAGTGGAAATGTCTATTGGCACAAAGATGGAAATGCTCACACTGTCAAACCCTGACAGATAGGCAGTGTCCCTTTTGAAGGCTAAATCAATTGAAGCTGCTAAACAAAGTGCTAGAGCACCTTTCCTGTAAGCTTTGTGGTTCTCCTACCAGACACCCAGTAATCCTTCCCTTCATTGAAACAGGCAATTTTGCACCAAAAGCAAGTTCCTCACACTTTCAAACCCTGAGTGGCAGGTGGTCTTCCTTTGAAAACTTCACTCTACTCACACTTTTACACAAGTTGCTAGACCCTCTTGCTTCTAACCTCAAACATTTTCTTAGAAGAGCCTCAGAGATTCTTCCATTCTTTTCAAAGGGTGATGTTGCACAAAGGTGATACTCCTCATCACTGGAAACACTAAGTGGTAGGCAGTATTCCTTGAAACAAGTTACTCAAGTCTCATCCGAAGACAATCTGCTTCACCCTCCTGCTTGTAACATTCAGCCTTTTCTTACAACATAAGCACCGCTGGATCCAGTCACTTCAAAGAGGTGATTTTGCACAAAGTTGAAGGTACTCACATATAAAAACACTGAGAGGTATCAGTATGTCCTTAGACAGCTAACTCAGTTGAGAATCCTCAGAGTGCTAGGCTCTCTTCCTGTTAACAGTCCTGTCTCTCTTAGAAGGCCTACAGGGCATCTTCCATTCTCTGGAATGGGGCAATTTAGAAAAAACCTGGAGTCCTCATCCCTGAAAATCTTGAGAGGTAGGCAGTATTCCATGAAACAACTAACTCAATTCACAATGCTGAAGGAAGTGTTTGACCCTCTTCCTTCTAACATTCATGGATTTCTTACAAGAGCTACAGTGTTTCTCCTTTCACTTCACAGAGTTAATTTTGCACAAAGGTGATCTTCTTAGCACATGAAAACTGACAAGCAGACAGTATTCATTTAAAAAGCTAAGTCAATTCACAATGCTAAACAAGTTGCCAAGCCCTGTTGCTTCTAACATTCATGATTCTCTTACAAGAGCTACCAGGAATTTTCCATTCGCTTGTATGGGATATTTTGCAAAGTTGTGTTCCTGACCCATGAAAACGCTGAGAGGTACTCAGTATTCCTTTACACATCTAACTCAGTTCACAATGCTGAACAAGGTGGTAGACCCTTTTCTTTCTAACATTAATGATTCTCTCTCAAGTTCGACAGTGCTTCTTCCAATCCCTTTTAGCGGGTTATATTGCACAAAGGTGGTATTCCTCACCCATGAACACACTGAGTTGTAGGCATTATTCCTTGAAAGAAGTATATCAATTCTCCTTGGGAAACACGGTGCTTGACCCTCCTGTTTCTAACATTCCTACTTCTCTTCCAAGAGTTGGAGGGTTGGTTCCCTTGACTTGAAAGAGGTAACTTTGCACAAACTTGAGGATCCTCACCCATAAAAACACTGAGAGTTAGGCAGTATTCCCTTCAACAGGTAACTCAATTCACAATGCTTAAGAGGGTGCTAGACCCTCTTGCTTCTAACATTAATCATTGTCTTACAAGAGCTACAGTATGCCTCCTTTCACTTGAATGGCCTATTTTACAGAACATTGAAGTTTCTCCCCGTGAAAACACTGACAGTTACGCAGTGTTCCCTTAAACAGGTAACTCAATTCACCATGCTTCACAAGTTGCTTGACCCTCTTGCTTGTAACACTTATGGTTCTCTTACAGGAGAAACAGTGCTTCTTCCTTACATTGCAACAGGCCTATTTTGCACAAAGCTACTATTCTTCACACTGTAAAAGCCTGAGAGACAGGTAGTATTCCTTTGTAAAGCTCACTCAATTCTCACTTTTGAACAACATTCCAGACCCTCTTGCTCCTAGAATGAATGGTTTTCATACATCCTAAACTGTTCTTCTTCCATTCAGTTGAATGCAGCTATTTGGCCAAACGGTGATGTTCCTCACCCATGAAAAAACTCAGAGGTAGTCAGTATTCCTTTCAACAGGTAACTTATTTCTCATAGGAAGACAAGTTGCAAAATATTCCTGTCTCTCACACACTGCATCAGGCCCTGAGCTACTAGTGTGTGTCCCTTTCGCCTGAAGAGCGTATTTTTCAAGGAGTGAATGGTTCTCCATTTTCAAAGGCTTTCATTTGGCAAGCATTCCTTTCAAATGCTAATTCAACTCTCACAGGGAAACAATGTGCTTGCAACTCCTGCTGCAAACCTTGACATCTGCTTGCAAGAGACACAGTGCCTGTTCCATTCAGTGGAAAGGTCTATTGGCATAAAGACGGAAATGCTCACACTGTCAAACCCTGACAGAGAGGCAGTGTCCCTTTTGAAGGCTAAATCAATTGAAGCTGCTAAACAAAGTGCTAGAGCACCTTTCCTGTAAGCTTTGTGGTTCTCCTACCAGACACCCAGTAATCCTTCCCTTCATTGAAACAGGCAATTTTGCAGCAAAAGGAAGTTCCTCACACTTTCAAACCCTGAGTGGCAGGTGGTCTTCCTTTAAAAACTTCACTCTACTCACACTGTTACACAAGTTGCTAGACCCTCTTGCTTCTACCCTCAAACATTTTCTTAGAAGAGATTCAGAGATTCTTCCATTCTCTTCAAAGGGTGATGTTGCACAAAGGTGATACTCCTCATCCCTGGAAACACTAAGTGGTAGGCAGTATTCCTTGAAACAAGTTACTCAAGTCTCATCCGAAGACAATCTGCTTCACCCTCCTGCTTGTAACATTCAGCCTTTTCTTACAACATAAGCACCGCTGGATCCAGTCACTTCAAAGAGGTGATTTTGCACAAAGTTGAAGGTACTCACACATAAAAACACTGAGAGGTATCAGTATGTCCTTAGACAGCTAACTCAGTTGAGAATCCTCAGAGTGCTATGCTCTCTTCCTGTTAACAGTCCTGTCTCTCTTAGAAGGCCTACAGGGCATCTTCCATTCTCTGGAATGGGACAATTTGGAAAAAACCTGGAGTCCTCATCCCTGGAAATCTTGAGAGGTAGGTAGTATTCCATGAAACAACTAACTCAATTCACAATGCTGAAGAAGGTGTTTGACCCTCTTCCTTCTAACATTCATGGTTTTCTTACAAGAGCCACAGTGTTTCTCCATTCACTTCACAGAGGCAATTTTGCACAAAGGTGATCTTCTTAGCACATGAAAACTCGGACAAGCAGGCAGTATTCCTTTAAAAAGCTAAGTCAATTCACAATGCTAAACAAGTTGCCAAGCCCTCTTGCTTCTAACATTCATGACTCTCTTACAAGAGCTACCAGGACTCTTCCATTCGCTTGTATGGGATATTTTGCCAAAGTTGTGTTCCTGACCCATGAAAACGCTGAGAGGTACTCAGTATTCCTTTACACAGCTAACTCAGTTCACAATGCTGAACAAGGTGGTAGACCCTTTTCTTTCTAACATTAATGATTTTCTCTCAAATTCAACAGTGCTTCTTCCAATCCCTTTTAGGGGGTTATATTGCACAAAGGTGGTATTCCTCACCCATGAACACACTGAGTTGTAGGCATTATTACTTGAAAGAAGTATATCAATTCTCCTTGGGAAACAAGGTGCTTGACCCTCCTGTTTCTAACATTCCTACTTCTCTTCCAAGAGTTGGAGGGTTGGTTCCCTTGACTTGAAAGAGGTAACTTTGCACAAACTTGAGGATCCTCACCCATAAAAACACTGAGAGTTAGGCAGTATTCCCTTCAACAGGTAACTCAATTCACAATGCTTAAGAGGGTGCTAGACCCTCTTGCTTCTAACATTAATCATTGTCTTACAAGAGCTACAGTATGCCTCCTTTCACTTGAGAGGCCTATTTTACAGAACATTGAAGTTTCTCCCGTGAAAACACTGACAGTTACGCAGTGTTCCCTTAAACAGGTAACTCAATTCACCATGCTTCACAAGTTGCTTGACCCTCTTGCTTGTAACACTTATGGTTCTCTTACAGGAGAAACAGTGCTTCTTCCTTACATTGCAACAGGCCTATTTTGCACAAAGCTACTATTCTTCACACTGTAAAAGCCTGAGAGACAGGTAGTATTCCTTTGTAAAGCTCACTCAATTCTCACTTTTGAACAACGTTCCAGACCCTCTTGCTCCTAGAATGAATGTTTTTCATACATCCTAAACTGTTCTTCTTCCATTCAGTTGAATGCAGCTATTTGGCCCAACGGTGATGTTCCTCACCCATGAAAAAAGTCAGGGGTAGTCAGTATTCCTTTCAAAAGGTAACTCATTTCTCATAGGGAGACAAGTTGCAAAATATTCCTGCCTCTCACACACTGCATCAGGCCCTGAGGTACAAGTGTATGTCCATTTCGCTGGAAGCGAGTATTTTTCAAGGAGTGAATGATTCTCCATTGTCAAAGGCTTTCATTTGGCCAGCATTCCTTTCACATGCTAATTCAACTCTCACAGGGAAACAATGTGCTTGCAACTCCTGCTGCAAACCTTGACATCTGCTTGCAAGAGACGCAGTGCCTGTTCCATTCAGTGGAAAGGTCTATTGGCACAAAGATGGAAATGCTCACACTGTCAAACCCTGACAGATATTTAGTGTTCCTTTTGAATGCTAAATCAATTGAAGCTGCTAAACAAAGTGCTAGAGCAACTTTCCTGTAAGCTTTGTGGTTCTCCTACCAGACACCCAGTAATCCTTCCCTTCATTGAAACAGGCAATTTTGCACCAAAAGCAAGTTCCTCACACTTTCAAACCCTGAGTGGCAGGTGGTCTTCCTTTGAAAACTTCACTCTCCTCACACTTTTACACAAGTTGCTAGACCCTCTTGCTTCTAACCTCAAACATTTTCTTGGAAGAGCCTCAGAGATTCTTCCATTCTTTTCAAAGGGTGAGGTTGCACAAAGGTGATACTCCTCATCCCTGGAAACACTAAGTGGTAGGCAGTATTCCTTGAAACAAGTTACTCAAGTCTCATCCGAAGACAATCTGCTTCACCCTCCTGCTTGTAACATTCAGCCTTTTCTTACAACATAAGCACCGCTGGATCCAGTCACTTCAAAGAGGTGATGTTGCACAAAGTTGAAGGTACTCACACATAAAAACACTGAGAGGTATCAGTATGTCCTTAGACAGCTAACTCAGTTGAGAATCCTCAGAGTGCTAGGCTCTCTTCCTGTTAACAGTCATGTCTCTCTTAGAAGGCCTACAGGGCATCTTCCATTCTCTGGAATGGGGCAATTTGGAAAAAACCTGGAGTCCTCATCCCTGAAAATCTTGAGAGGTAGGTAGTATTCCATGAAACAACTAACTCAATTCACAATGCTGAAGGAAGTGTTTGACCCTCTTCCTTCTAACATTCATGGATTTCTTACAAGAGCTACAGTGTTTCTCCTTTCACTTCACAGAGTTAATTTTGCACAAAGGTGATCTTCTTAGCACATGAAAACTGACAAGCAGACAGTATTCATTTAAAAAGCTAAGTCAATTCACAATGCTAAACAAGTTGCCAAGCCCTGTTGCTTCTAACATTCATGACTCTCTTACAAGAGCTACCAGGAATTTTCCATTCGCTTGTATGGGATATTTTGCAAAGTTGTGTTCCTGACCCATGAAAACGCTGAGAGGTACTCAGTATTCCTTTACACAGCTAACTCAGTTCACAATGCTGAACAAGGTGGTAGACCCTTTTCTTTCTAACATTAATGATTCTCTCTCAAATTCAACAGTGCTTCTTCCAATCCTTTTTAGGGGGTTATATTGCACAAAGGTGGTATTCCTCACCCATGAACACACTGAGTTGTAGGCATTATTACTTGAAAGAAGTATATCAATTCTCCTTGGGAAACACGGTGCTTGACCCTCCTGTTTCTAACATTCCTACTTCTCTTCCAAGAGTTGGAGGGTTGGTTCCCTTGACTTGAAAGAGGTAACTTTGCACAAACTTGAGGATCCTCACCCATAAAAACACTGAGAGTTAGGCAGTATTCCCTTCAACAGGTAACTCAATTCACAATGCTTAAGAGGGTGCTAGACCCTCTTGCTTCTAACATTAATCATTGTCTTACAAGAGCTACAGTATGCCTCCTTTCACTTGAATGGCCTATTTTACAGAACATTGAAGTTTCTCCCCGTGAAAACACTGACAGTTACGCAGTGTTCCCTTAAACAGGTAACTCAATTCACCATGCTTCACAAGTTGCTTGACCCTCTTGCTTGTAACACTTATGGTTCTCTTACAGGAGAAACAGTGCTTCTTCCTTACATTGCAACAGGCCTATTTTGCACAAAGCTACTATTCTTCACACTGTAAAAGCCTGAGAGACAGGTAGTATTCCTTTGTAAAGCTCACTCAATTCTCACTTTTGAACAACATTCCAGACCCTCTTGCTCCTAGAATGAATGGTTTTCATACATCCTAAACTGTTCTTCTTCCATTCAGTTGAATGCAGCTATTTGGCCAAACGGTGATGTTCCTCACCCATGAAAAAACTCAGAGGTAGTCAGTATTCCTTTCAACAGGTAACTTATTTCTCATAGGAAGACAAGTTGCAAAATATTCCTGTCTCTCACACACTGCATCAGGCCCTGAGCTACTAGTGTGTGTCCCTTTCGCCTGAAGAGCGTATTTTTCAAGGAGTGAATGGTTCTCCATTTTCAAAGGCTTTCATTTGGCAAGCATTCCTTTCAAATGCTAATTCAACTCTCACAGGGAAACAATGTGCTTGCAACTCCTGCTGCAAACCTTGACATCTGCTTGCAAGAGACACAGTGCCTGTTCCATTCAGTGGAAAGGTCTATTGGCACAAAGACGGAAATGCTCACACTGTCAAACCCTGACAGATAGGCAGTGTCCCTTTTGAAGGCTAAATCAATTGAAGCTGCTAAACAAAGTGCTAGAGCACCTTTCCTGTAAGCTTTGTGGTTCTCCTACCAGACACCCAGTAATCCTTCCCTTCATTGAAACAGGCAATTTTGCAGCAAAAGGAAGTTCCTCACACTTTCAAACCCTGAGTGGCAGGTGGTCTTCCTTTAAAAACTTCACTCTACTCACACTGTTACACAAGTTGCTAGACCCTCTTGCTTCTACCCTCAAACATTTTCTTAGAAGAGATTCAGAGATTCTTCCATTCTCTTCAAAGGGTGATGTTGCACAAAGGTGATACTCCTCATCCCTGGAAACACTAAGTGGTAGGCAGTATTCCTTGAAACAAGTTACTCAAGTCTCATCCGAAGACAATCTGCTTCACCCTCCTGCTTGTAACATTCAGCCTTTCCTTACAACATAAGCACCGCTGGATCCAGTCACTTCAAAGAGGTGATTTTGCACAAAGTTGAAGGTACTCACACATAAAAACACTGAGAGGTATCAGTATGTCCTTAGACAGCTAACTCAGTTGAGAATCCTCAGAGTGCTAGGCTCTCTTCCTGTTAACAGTCCTGTCTCTCTTAGAAGGCCTACAGGGCATCTTCCATTCTCTGGAATGGGGCAATTTGGAAAAATCCTGGAGTCCTCATCCCTGAAAATCTTGACAGGTAGGTAGTATTCCATGAAACAACTAACTCAATTCACAATGCTGAAGAAGGTGTTTGACCCTCTTCCTTCTAACATTCATGGTTTTCTTACAAGAGCCACAGTGTTTCTCCATTCACTTCACAGAGGCAATTTTGCACAAAGGTGATCTTCTTAGCACATGAAAACTCGGACAAGCAGGCAGTATACTTTTAAAAAGCTAAGTCAATTCACAATGCTAAACAAGTTGCCAAGCCCTCTTGCTTCTAACATTCATGACTCTCTTACAAGAGCTACCAGGACTCTTCCATTCGCTTGTATGGGATATTTTGCCAAAGTTGTGTTCCTGACCCATGAAAACGCTGAGAGGTACTCAGTATTCCTTTACACAGCTAACTCAGTTCACAATGCTGAACAAGGTGGTAGACCCTTTTCTTTCTAACATTAATGATTTTCTCTCAAATTCAACAGTGCTTCTTCCAATCCCTTTTAGGGGGTTATATTGCACAAAGGTGGTATTCCTCACCCATGAACACACTGAGTTGTAGGCATTATTACTTGAAAGAAGTATATCAATTCTCCTTGGGAAACAAGGTGCTTGACCCTCCTGTTTCTAACATTCCTACTTCTCTTCCAAGAGTTGGAGGGTTGGTTCCCTTGACTTGAAAGAGGTAACTTTGCACAAACTTGAGGATCCTCACCCATAAAAACACTGAGAGTTAGGCAGTATTCCCTTCAACAGGTAACTCAATTCACAATGCTTAAGAGGGTGCTAGACCCTCTTGCTTCTAACATTAATCATTGTCTTACAAGAGCTACAGTATGCCTCCTTTCACTTGAATGGCCTATTTTACAGAACATTGAAGTTTCTCCCCGTGAAAACACTGACAGTTACGCAGTGTTCCCTTAAACAGGTAACTCAATTCACCATGCTTCACAAGTTGCTTGACCCTCTTGCTTGTAACACTTATGGTTCTCTTACAGGAGAAACAGTGCTTCTTCCTTACATTGCAACAGGCCTATTTTGCACAAAGCTACTATTCTTCACACTGTAAAAGCCTGAGAGACAGGTAGTATTCCTTTGTAAAGCTCACTCAATTCTCACTTTTGAACAACGTTCCAGACCCTCTTGCTCCTAGAATGAATGTTTTTCATACATCCTAAACTGTTCTTCTTCCATTCAGTTGAATGCAGCTATTTGGCCCAACGGTGATGTTCCTCACCCATGAAAAAAGTCAGGGGTAGTCAGTATTCCTTTCAAAAGGTAACTCATTTCTCATAGGGAGACAAGTTGCAAAATATTCCTGCCTCTCACACACTGCATCAGGCCCTGAGGTACAAGTGTATGTCCATTTCGCTGGAAGCGAGTATTTTTCAAGGAGTGAATGATTCTCCATTGTCAAAGGCTTTCATTTGGCCAGCATTCCTTTCACATGCTAATTCAACTCTCACAGGGAAACAATGTGCTTGCAACTCCTGCTGCAAACCTTGACATCTGCTTGCAAGAGACGCAGTGCCTGTTCCATTCAGTGGAAAGGTCTATTGGCACAAAGATGGAAATGCTCACACTGTCAAACCCTGACAGATATTTAGTGTTCCTTTTGAATGCTAAATCAATTGAAGCTGCTAAACAAAGTGCTAGAGCAACTTTCCTGTAAGCTTTGTGGTTCTCCTACCAGACACCCAGTAATCCTTCCCTTCATTGAAACAGGCAATTTTGCACCAAAAGCAAGTTCCTCACACTTTCAAACCCTGAGTGGCAGGTGGTCTTCCTTTGAAAACTTCACTCTCCTCACACTTTTACACAAGTTGCTAGACCCTCTTGCTTCTAACCTCAAACATTTTCTTGGAAGAGCCTCAGAGATTCTTCCATTCTTTTCAAAGGGTGAGGTTGCACAAAGGTGATACTCCTCATCCCTGGAAACACTAAGTGGTAGGCAGTATTCCTTGAAACAAGTTACTCAAGTCTCATCCGAAGACAATCTGCTTCACCCTCCTGCTTGTAACATTCAGCCTTTTCTTACAACATAAGCACCGCTGGATCCAGTCACTTCAAAGAGGTGATTTTGCACAAAGTTGAAGGTACTCACACATAAAAACACTGAGAGGTATCAGTATGTCCTTAGACAGCTAACTCAGTTGAGAATCCTCAGAGTGCTAGGCTCTCTTCCTGTTAACAGTCCTGTCTCTCTTAGAAGGCCTACAGGGCATCTTCCATTCTCTGGAATGGGGCAATTTGGAAAAAACCTGGAGTCCTCATCCCTGAAAATCTTGAGAGGTAGGTAGTATTCCATGAAACAACTAACTCAATTCACAATGCTGAAGGAAGTGTTTGACCCTCTTCCTTCTAACATTCATGGATTTCTTACAAGAGCTACAGTGTTTCTCCTTTCACTTCACAGAGTTAATTTTGCACAAAGGTGATCTTCTTAGCACATGAAAACTGACAAGCAGACAGTATTCATTTAAAAAGCTAAGTCAATTCACAATGCTAAACAAGTTGCCAAGCCCTGTTGCTTCTAACATTCATGACTCTCTTACAAGAGCTACCAGGAATTTTCCATTCGCTTGTATGGGATATTTTGCAAAGTTGTGTTCCTGACCCATGAAAACGCTGAGAGGTACTCAGTATTCCTTTACACAGCTAACTCAGTTCACAATGCTGAACAAGGTGGTAGACACTTTTCTTTCTAACATTAATGATTCTCTCTCAAATTCAACAGTGCTTCTTCCAATCCCTTTTAGCGGGTTATATTGCACAAAGGTGGTATTCCTCACCCATGAACACACTGAGTTGTAGGCATTATTCCTTGAAAGAAGTATATCAATTCTCCTTGGGAAACAAGGTGCTTGACCCTCCTGTTTCTAACATTCCTACTTCTCTTCCAAGAGTTGGAGGGTTCGTTCCCTTGACTTGAAAGAGGTAATTTTGCACAAACTTGAGGATCCTCACCCATAAAAACACTGAGTGTTAGGCAGTATTCCCTTCAACAGGTAACTCAATTCACAATGCTTAAGAGGGTGCTAGACCCTCTTGCTTCTAACATTAATCATTGTCTTACAAGAGCTACAGTATGCCTCCTTTCACTTGAATGGCCTATTTTACAGAACATTGAAGTTTCTCCCCGTGAAAACACTGACAGTTACGCAGTGTTCCCTTAAACAGGTAACTCAATTCACCATGCTTCACAAGTTGCTTGACCCTCTTGCTTGTAACACTTATGGTTCTCTTACAGGAGAAACAGTGCTTCTTCCTTACATTGCAACAGGCCTATTTTGCACAAAGCTACTATTCTTCACACTGTAAAAGCCTGAGAGACAGGTAGTATTCCTTTGTAAAGCTCACTCAATTCTCACTTTTGAACAACATTCCAGACCCTCTTGCTCCTAGAATGAATGGTTTTCATACATCCTAAACTGTTCTTCCATTCAGTTGAATGCAGCTATTTGGCCAAATGGTGATGTTCCTCACCCATGAAAAAACTCAGAGGTAGTCAGTATTCCTTTCAACAGGTAACTTATTTCTCATAGGAAGCCAAGTTGCAAAATATTCCTGTCTCTCACACACTGCATCAGGCCCTGAGCTACTACTGTGTGTCCCTTTCGCCTGAAGCGTGTATTTTTCAAGGAGTGAATGGTTCTCCATTTTCAAAGGCTTTCATTTGGCAAGCATTCCTTTCAAATGCTAATTCAACTCTCACAGGGAAACAATGTGCTTGCAACTCCTGCTGCAAACCTTGACATCTGCTTGCAAGAGACACAGTGCCTGTTCCATTCAGTGGAAAGGTCTGTTGGCACAAAGACGGAAATGCTCACACTGTCAAACCCTGACAGATAGGCAGTGTCCCTTTTGAAGGCTAAATCAATTGAAGCTGCTAAGCAAAGTGCTAGAGCACCTTTCCTGTAAGCTTTGTGGTTCTCCTACCAGACACCCAGTAATCCTTCCCTTCATTGAAACAGGCAATTTTGCAGCAAAAGGAAGTTCCTCACACTTTCAAACCCTGAGTGGCAGGTGGTCTTCCTTTAAAAACTTCACTCTACTCACACTGTTACACAAGTTGCTAGACCCTCTTGCTTCTACCCTCAAACATTTTCTTAGAAGAGATTCAGAGATTCTTCCATTCTCTTCAAAGGGTGATGTTGCACAAAGGTGATACTCCTCATCCCTGGAAACACTAAGTGGTAGGCAGTATTCCTTGAAACAAGTTACTCAAGTCTCATCCGAAGACAATCTGCTTCACCCTCCTGCTTGTAACATTCAGCCTTTTCTTACAACATAAGCACCGCTGGATCCAGTCACTTCAAAGAGGTGATTTTGCACAAAGTTGAAGGTACTCACACATAAAAACACTGAGAGGTATCAGTATGTCCTTAGACAGCTAACTCAGTTGAGAATCCTCAGAGTCCTAGGCTCTCTTCCTGTTAACAGTCCTGTCTCTCTTAGAAGGCCTACAGGGCATCTTACATTCTCTGGAATGGGGCAATTTGGAAAAAACCTGGAGTCCTCATCCCTGAAAATCTTGAGAGGTAGGTAGTATTCCATGAAACAACTAACTCAATTCACAATGCTGAAGAAGGTGTTTGACCCTCTTCCTTCTAACATTCATGGTTTTCTTACAAGAGCCACAGTGTTTCTCCATTCACTTCACAGAGGCAATTTTGCACAAAGGTGATCTTCTTAACACATGAAAACTCGGACAAGCAGGCAGTATTCCTTTAAAAAGCTAAGTCAATTCACAATGCTAAACAAGTTGCCAAGCCCTGTTGCTTCTAACATTCATGACTCTCTTACAAGAGCTACCAGGACTCTTCCATTCGCTTGTATGGGATATTTTGCCAAAGTTGTGTTCCTCACCCATGAAAACGCTGAGAGGTACTCAGTATTCCTTTACACAGAAGGTACACAGCTAACTCAGTTCACAATGCTGAACAAGGTGGTAGACCCTTTTCTTTCTAACATTAATGATTCTCTCTCAAATTCAACAGTGCTTCTTCCAATCCCTTTTAGCGGGTTATATTGCACAAAGGTGGTATTCCTCACCCATGAACACACTGAGTTGTAGGCATTATTCCTTGAAAGAAGTATATCAATTCTCCTTGGGAAACAAGGTGCTTGACCCTCCTGTTTCTAACATTCCTACTTCTCTTCCAAGAGTTGGAGGGTTGGTTCCCTTGACTTGAAAGAGGTAACTTTGCACAAACTTGAGGATCCTCACCCATAAAAACACTGAGAGTTAGGCAGTATTCCCTTCAACAGGTAACTCAATTCACAATGCTTAAGAGGGTGCTAGACCCTCTTGCTTCTAACATTAATCATTGTCTTACAAGAGCTACAGTATGCCTCCTTTCACTTGAATGGCCTATTTTACAGAACATTGAAGTTTCTCCCCGTGAAAACACTGACAGTTACGCAGTGTTCCCTTAAACAGGTAACTCAATTCACCATGCTTCACAAGTTGCTTGACCCTCTTGCTTGTAACACTTATGGTTCTCTTACAGGAGAGACAGTGCTTCTTCCTTACCTTGCAACAGGCCTATTTTGCACAAAGCTACTATTCTTCACACTGTAAAAGCCTGAGAGACAGGTAGTATTCCTTTGTAAAGCTCACTCAATTCTCACTTTTGAACAACATTCCAGACCCTCTTGCTCCTAGAATGAATGGTTTTCATACATCCTAAACTGTTCTTCTTCCATTCAGTTGAATGCAGCTATTTGGCCAAACGGTGATGTTCCTCACCCATGAAAAAACTCAGAGGTAGTCAGTATTCCTTTCAACAGGTAACTTATTTCTCATAGGAAGCCAAGTTGCAAAATATTCCTGTCTCTCACACACTGCATCAGGCCCTGAGCTACTACTGTGTGTCCCTTTCGCCTGAAGCGTGTATTTTTCAAGGAGTGAATGGTTCTCCATTTTCAAAGGCTTTCATTTGGCAAGCATTCCTTTCAAATGCTAATTCAACTCTCACAGGGAAATAATGTGCTTGCAACTGCTGCTGCAAACCTTGACATCTGCTTGCAAGAGACACAGTGCCTGTTCCATTCAGTGGAAAGGTCTATTGGCACAAAGACGGAAATGCTCACACTGTCAAACCCTGACAGATAGGCAGTGTCCCTTTTGAAGGCTAAATCAATTGAAGCTGCTAAGCAAAGTGCTAGAGCACCTTTCCTGTAAGCTTTGTGGTTCTCCTACCAGACACCCAGTAATCCTTCCCTTCATTGAAACAGGCAATTTTGCAGCAAAAGGAAGTTCCTCACACTTTCAAACCCTGAGTGGCAGGTGGTCTTCCTTTAAAAACTTCACTCTACTCACACTGTTACACAAGTTGCTAGACCCTCTTGCTTCTACCCTCAAACATTTTCTTAGAAGAGATTCAGAGATTCTTCCATTCTCTTCAAAGGGTGATGTTGCACAAAGGTGATACTCTTCATCCCTGGAAACACTAAGTGGTAGGCAGTATTCCTTGAAACAAGTTACTCAAGTCTCATCCGAAGACAATCTGCTTCACCCTCCTGCTTGTAACATTCAGCCTTTTCTTACAACATAAGCACCGCTGGATCCAGTCACTTCAAAGAGGTGATTTTGCACAAAGTTGAAGGTACTCACACATAAAAACACTGAGAGGTATCAGTATGTCCTTAGACAGCTAACTCAGTTGAGAATCCTCAGAGTCCTAGGCTCTCTTCCTGTTAACAGTCCTGTCTCTCTTAGAAGGCCTACAGGGCATCTTACATTCTCTGGAATGGGGCAATTTGGAAAAAACCTGGAGTCCTCATCCCTGAAAATCTTGAGAGGTAGGTAGTATTCCATGAAACAACTAACTCAATTCACAATGCTGAAGAAGGTGTTTGACCCTCTTCCTTCTAACATTCATGGTTTTCTTACAAGAGCCACAGTGTTTCTCCATTCACTTCACAGAGGCAATTTTGCACAAAGGTGATCTTCTTAACACATGAAAACTCGGACAAGCAGGCAGTATTCCTTTAAAAAGCTAAGTCAATTCACAATGCTAAACAAGTTGCCAAGCCCTGTTGCTTCTAACATTCATGACTCTCTTACAAGAGCTACCAGGACTCTTCCATTCGCTTGTATGGGATATTTTGCCAAAGTTGTGTTCCTCACCCATGAAAACGCTGAGAGGTACTCAGTATTCCTTTACACAGAAGGTACACAGCTAACTCAGTTCACAATGCTGAACAAGGTGGTAGACCCTTTTCTTTCTAACATTAATGATTCTCTCTCAAATTCAACAGTGCTTCTTCCAATCCCTTTTAGCGGGTTATATTGCACAAAGGTGGTATTCCTCACCCATGAACACACTGAGTTGTAGGCATTATTCCTTGAAAGAAGTATATCAATTCTCCTTGGGAAACAAGGTGCTTGACCCTCCTGTTTCTAACATTCCTACTTCTCTTCCAAGAGTTGGAGGGTTGGTTCCCTTGACTTGAAAGAGGTAACTTTGCACAAACTTGAGGATCCTCACCCATAAAAACACTGAGAGTTAGGCAGTATTCCCTTCAACAGGTAACTCAATTCACAATGCTTAAGAGGGTGCTAGACCCTCTTGCTTCTAACATTAATCATTGTCTTACAAGAGCTACAGTATGCCTCCTTTCACTTGAATGGCCTATTTTACAGAACATTGAAGTTTCTCCCCGTGAAAACACTGACAGTTACGCAGTGTTCCCTTAAACAGGTAACTCAATTCACCATGCTTCACAAGTTGCTTGACCCTCTTGCTTGTAACACTTATGGTTCTCTTACAGGAGAGACAGTGCTTCTTCCTTACCTTGCAACAGGCCTATTTTGCACAAAGCTACTATTCTTCACACTGTAAAAGCCTGAGAGACAGGTAGTATTCCTTTGTAAAGCTCACTCAATTCTCACTTTTGAACAACATTCCAGACCCTCTTGCTCCTAGAATGAATGGTTTTCATACATCCTAAACTGTTCTTCTTCCATTCAGTTGAATGCAGCTATTTGGCCAAACGGTGATGTTCCTCACCCATGAAAAAACTCAGAGGTAGTCAGTATTCCTTTCAACAGGTAACTTATTTCTCATAGGAAGCCAAGTTGCAAAATATTCCTGTCTCTCACACACTGCATCAGGCCCTGAGCTACTACTGTGTGTCCCTTTCGCCTGAAGCGTGTATTTTTCAAGGAGTGAATGGTTCTCCATTTTCAAAGGCTTTCATTTGGCAAGCATTCCTTTCAAATGCTAATTCAACTCTCACAGGGAAATAATGTGCTTGCAACTCCTGCTGCAAACCTTGACATCTGCTTGCAAGAGACACAGTGCCTGTTCCATTCAGTGGAAAGGTCTATTGGCACAAAGACGGAAATGCTCACACTGTCAAACCCTGACAGATAGGCAGTGTCCCTTTTGAAGGCTAAATCAATTGAAGCTGCTAAGCAAAGTGCTAGAGCACCTTTCCTGTAAGCTTTGTGGTTCTCCTACCAGACACCCAGTAATCCTTCCCTTCATTGAAACAGGCAATTTTGCAGCAAAAGGAAGTTCCTCACACTTTCAAACCCTGAGTGGCAGGTGGTCTTCCTTTAAAAACTTCACTCTACTCACACTGTTACACAAGTTGCTAGACCCTCTTGCTTCTACCCTCAAACATTTTCTTAGAAGAGATTCAGAGATTCTTCCATTCTCTTCAAAGGGTGATGTTGCACAAAGGTGATACTCCTCATCCCTGGAAACACTAAGTGGTAGGCAGTATTCCTTGAAACAAGTTACTCAAGTCTCATCCAAAGACAATCTGCTTCACCCTCCTGCTTGTAACATTCAGCCTTTTCTTACAACATAAGCACCGCTGGATCCAGTCACTTCAAAGAGGTGATTTTGCACAAAGTTGAAGGTACTCACACATAAAAACACTGAGAGGTATCAGTATGTCCTTAGACAGCTAACTCAGTTGAGAATCCTCAGAGTGCTAGGCTCTCTTCCTGTTAACAGTCATGTCTCTCTTAGAAGGCCTACAGGGCATCTTCCATTCTCTGGAATAGGGCAATTTGGAAAAAACCTGGAGTCCTCATCCCTGAAAATCTTGAGAGGTAGGTAGTATTCCATGAAACAACTAACTCAATTCACAATGCTGAAGAAGGTGTTTGACCCTCTTCCTTCTAACATTCATGGTTTTCTTACAAGAGCCACAGTGTTTCTCCATTCACTTCACAGAGGCAATTTTGCACAAAGGTGATCTTCTTAGCACATGAAAACTCGGACAAGCAGGCAGTATTCCTTTAAAAAGCTAAGTCAATTCACAATGCTAAACAAGTTGCCAAGCCCTGTTGCTTCTAACATTCATGACTCTCTTACAAGAGCTACCAGGACTCTTCCATTCGCTTGTATGGGATATTTTGCCAAAGTTGTGTTCCTCACCCATGAAAACGCTGAGAGGTACTCAGTATTCCTTTACACAGAAGGTACACAGCTAACTCAGTTCACAATGCTGAACAAGGTGGTAGACACTTTTCTTTCTAACATTAATGATTCTCTCTCAAATTCAACAGTGCTTCTTCCAATCCCTTTTAGCGGGTTATATTGCACAAAGGTGGTATTCCTCACCCATGAACACACTGAGTTGTAGGCATTATTCCTTGAAAGAAGTATATCAATTCTCCTTGGGAAACAAGGTGCTTGACCCTCCTGTTTCTAACATTCCTACTTCTCTTCCAAGAGTTGGAGGGTTCGTTCCCTTGACTTGAAAGAGGTAATTTTGCACAAACTTGAGGATCCTCACCCATAAAAACACTGAGTGTTAGGCAGTATTCCCTTCAACAGGTAACTCAATTCACAATGCTTAAGAGGGTGCTAGACCCTCTTGCTTCTAACATTAATCATTGTCTTACAAGAGCTACAGTATGCCTCCTTTCACTTGAATGGCCTATTTTACAGAACATTGAAGTGTCTCCCCGTGAAAACACTGACAGTTACGCAGTGTTCCCTTAAACAGGTAACTCAATTCACCATGCTTCACAAGTTGCTTGACCCTCTTGCTTGTAACACTTATGGTTCTCTTACAGGAGAAACAGTGCTTCTTCCTTACATTGCAACAGGCCTATTTTGCACAAAGCTACTATTCTTCACACTGTAAAAGCCTGAGAGACAGGTAGTATTCCTTTGTAAAGCTCACTCAATTCTCACTTTTGAACAACATTCCAGACCCTCTTGCTCCTAGAATGAATGGTTTTCATACATCCTAAACTGTTCTTCCATTCAGTTGAATGCAGCTATTTGGCCAAATGGTGATGTTCCTCACCCATGAAAAAACTCAGAGGTAGTCAGTATTCCTTTCAACAGGTAACTTATTTCTCATAGGAAGCCAAGTTGCAAAATATTCCTGTCTCTCACACACTGCATCAGGCCCTGAGCTACTACTGTGTGTCCCTTTCGCCTGAAGCGTGTATTTTTCAAGGAGTGAATGGTTCTCCATTTTCAAAGGCTTTCATTTGGCAAGCATTCCTTTCAAATGCTAATTCAACTCTCACAGGGAAATAATGTGCTTGCAACTCCTGCTGCAAACCTTGACATCTGCTTGCAAGAGACACAGTGCCTGTTCCATTCAGTGGAAAGGTCTATTGGCACAAAGACGGAAATGCTCACACTGTCAAACCCTGACAGATAGGCAGTGTCCCTTTTGAAGGCTAAATCAATTGAAGCTGCTAAGCAAAGTGCTAGAGCACCTTTCCTGTAAGCTTTGTGGTTCTCCTACCAGACACCCAGTAATCCTTCCCTTCATTGAAACAGGCAATTTTGCAGCAAAAGGAAGTTCCTCACACTTTCAAACCCTGAGTGGCAGGTGGTCTTCCTTTAAAAACTTCACTCTACTCACACTGTTACACAAGTTGCTAGACCCTCTTGCTTCTACCCTCAAACATTTTCTTAGAAGAGATTCAGAGATTCTTCCATTCTCTTCAAAGGGTGATGTTGCACAAAGGTGATACTCCTCATCCCTGGAAACACTAAGTGGTAGGCAGTATTCCTTGAAACAAGTTACTCAAGTCTCATCCGAAGACAATCTGCTTCACCCTCCTGCTTGTAACATTCAGCCTTTTCTTACAACATAAGCACCGCTGGATCCAGTCACTTCAAAGAGGTGATTTTGCACAAAGTTGAAGGTACTCACACATAAAAGCGCTGAGAGGTATCAGTATGTCCTTAGACAGCTAACTCAGTTGAGAATCCTCAGAGTGCTAGGCTCTCTTCCTGTTAACAGTCCTGTCTCTCTTAGAAGGCCTACAGGGCATCTTCCATTCTCTGGAATGAGGCAATTTGGAAAAAACCTGGAGTCCTCATCCCTGAAAATCTTGAGAGGTAGGTAGTATTCCATGAAACAACTAACTCAATTCACAATGCTGAAGAAGGTGTTTGACCCTCTTCCTTCTAACATTCATGGTTTTCTTACAAGAGCCACAGTGTTTCTCCATTCACTTCACAGAGGCAATTTTGCACAAAGGTGATCTTCTTAGCACATGAAAACTCGGACAAGCAGGCAGTATTCCTTTAAAAAGCTAAGTCAATTCACAATGCTAAACAAGTTGCCAAGCCCTCTTGCTTCTAAAATTCATGACTCTCTTACAAGAGCTACAAGGACTCTTCCATTCGCTTGTATGGGATATTTTGCCAAAGTTGTGTTCCTCACCCATGAAAACGCTGAGAGGTACTCAGTATTCCTTTACACAGCTAACTCAGTTCACAATGCTGAACAAGGTGGTAGACCCTTTTCTTTCTAACATTAATGATTCTCTCTCAAAATCAACAGTGCTTCTTCCAATCCCTTTTAGGGGGTTATATTGCACAAAGGTGGTATTCCTCTCCCATGAACACAATGAGTTGTAGGCATTATTCCTTGAAAGAAGTATATCAATTCTCCTTGGGAAACAAGGTGCTTGACCCTCCTGTTTCTAACATTCCTACTTCTCTTCCAAGAGTTGGAGGGTTGGTTCCCTTGACTTGAAAGAGGTAATTTTGCACAAACTTGAGGATCCTCACCCATAAAAACACTGAGAGTTAGGCAGTATTCCCTTCAACAGGTAACTCAATTCACAATGCTTAAGAGGGTGCTAGACCCTCTTGCTTCTAACATTAATCATTGTCTTACAAGAGCTACAGCATGCCTCCTTTCACTTGAGAGGCCTATTGTGCAGAACATTGAAGTTTCTCCCCGTGAAAACACTGACAGTTACGCAGTGTTCCCTTAAACAGGTAACTCAATTCACCATGCTTCACAAGGTGCTTGACCCTCTTGCTTGTAACACTTATGGTTCTCTTACAGGAGAAACAGTGCTTCTTCCTTACATTGCAACAGGCCTATTTTGCACAAAGCTACTATTCTTCACACTGTAAAAGCCTGAGAGACAGGTAGTATTCCTTTGTAAAGCTCACTCAATTCTCACTTTTGAACAACGTTCCAGACCCTCTTGCTCCTAGAATGAATGGTTTTCATACATCCTAAACTGTTCTTCTTCCATTCAGTTGAATGCAGCTATTTGGCCCAACGGTGATGTTCCTCACCCAGGAAAAAAGTCAGGGGTAGTCAGTATTCCTTTCAACAGGTAACTCATTTCTCATAGGGAGACAAGTTGCAAAATATTCCTGCCTCTCACACACTGCTTCAGGCCCTGAGGTACAAGTGTATGTCCATTTCGCCGGAAGCGGGTATTTTTCAAGGAGTGAATGATTCTCCATTGTCAAAGGCTTTCATTTGGCCAGCATTCCTTTCACATGCTAATTCAACTCTCACAGGGAAACAATGTGCTTGCAACTCCTGCTGCAAACCTTGACATCTGCTTGCAAGAGACACAGTGCCTGTTCCATTCAGTGGAAAGGTCTATTGGCACAAAGACGGAAATGCTCACACTGTCAAACCCTGACAGATAGGCAGTGTCCCTTTTGAAGGCTAAATCAATTGAAGCTGCTAAACAAAGTGCTAGAGCACCTTTCCTGTAAGCTTTGTGGTTCTCCTACCAGACACCCAGTAATCCTTCCCTTCATTGAAACAGGCAATTTTGCAGCAAAAGGAAGTTCCTCACACTTTCAAACCCTGAGTGGCAGGTGGTCTTCCTTTAAAAACTTCACTCTACTCACACTGTTACACAAGTTGCTAGACCCTCTTGCTTCTACCCTCAAACATTTTCTTAGAAGAGATTCAGAGATTCTTCCATTCTCTTCAAAGGGTGATGTTGCACAAAGGTGATACTCCTCATCCCTGGAAACACTAAGTGGTAGGCAGTATTCCTTGAAACAAGTTACTCAAGTCTCATCCGAAGACAATCTGCTTCACCCTCCTGCTTGTAACATTCAGCCTTTTCTTACAACATAAGCACCGCTGGATCCAGTCACTTCAAAGAGGTGATTTTGCACAAAGTTGAAGGTACTCACACATAAAAACACTGAGAGGTATCAGTATGTCCTTAGACAGCTAACTCAGTTGAGAATCCTCAGAGTCCTAGGCTCTCTTCCTGTTAACAGTCCTGTCTCTCTTAGAAGGCCTACAGGGCATCTTCCATTCTCTGGAAAGGGGCAATTTGGAAAAAACCTGGAGTCCTCATCCCTGAAAATCTTGAGAGGTAGGTAGTATTCCATGAAACAACTAACTCAATTCACAATGCTGAAGAAGGTGTTTGACCCTCTTCCTTCTAACATTCATGGTTTTCTTACAAGAGCCACAGTGTTTCTCCATTCACTTCACAGAGGCAATTTTGCACAAAGGTGATCTTCTTAGCACATGAAAACTCGGACAAGCAGGCAGTATTCCTTTAAAAAGCTAAGTCAATTCACAATGCTAAACAAGTTGCCAAGCCCTGTTGCTTCTAACATTCATGACTCTCTTACAAGAGCTACCAGGACTCTTCCATTCGCTTGTATGGGATATTTTGCCAAAGTTGTGTTCCTCACCCATGAAAACGCTGAGAGGTACTCAGTATTCCTTTACACAGAAGGTACACAGCTAACTCAGTTCACAATGCTGAACAAGGTGGTAGACCCTTTTCTTTCTAACATTAATGATTCTCTCTCAAATTCAACAGTGCTTCTTCCAATCCCTTTTAGCGGGTTATATTGCACAAAGGTGGTATTCCTCACCCATGAACACACTGAGTTGTAGGCATTATTCCTTGAAAGAAGTATATCAATTCTCCTTGGGAAACAAGGTGCTTGACCCTCCTGTTTCTAACATTCCTACTTCTCTTCCAAGAGTTGGAGGGTTGGTTCCCTTGACTTGAAAGAGGTAACTTTGCACAAACTTGAGGATCCTCACCCATAAAAACACTGAGAGTTAGGCAGTATTCCCTTCAACAGGTAACTCAATTCACAATGCTTAAGAGGGTGCTAGACCCTCTTGCTTCTAACATTAATCATTGTCTTACAAGAGCTACAGTATGCCTCCTTTCACTTGAATGGCCTATTTTACAGAACATTGAAGTTTCTCCCCGTGAAAACACTGACAGTTACGCAGTGTTCCCTTAAACAGGTAACTCAATTCACCATGCTTCACAAGTTGCTTGACCCTCTTGCTTGTAACACTTATGGTTCTCTTACAGGAGAGACAGTGCTTCTTCCTTACATTGCAACAGGCCTATTTTGCACAAAGCTACTATTCTTCACACTGTAAAAGCCTGAGAGACAGGTAGTATTCCTTTGTAAATCTCACTCAATTCTCACTTTTGAACAACATTCCAGACCCTCTTGCTCCTAGAATGAATGGTTTTCATACATCCTAAACTGTTCTTCTTCCATTCAGTTGAATGCAGCTATTTGGCCAAACGGTGATGTTCCTCACCCATGAAAAAACTCAGAGGTAGTCAGTATTCCTTTCAACAGGTAACTTATTTCTCATAGGAAGCCAAGTTGCAAAATATTCCTGTCTCTCACACACTGCATCAGGCCCTGAGCTACTACTGTGTGTCCCTTTCACCTGAAGCGTGTATTTTTCAAGGAGTGAATGGTTCTCCATTTTCAAAGGCTTTCATTTGGCAAGCATTCCTTTCAAATGCTAATTCAACTCTCACAGGGAAATAATGTGCTTGCAACTCCTGCTGCAAACCTTGACATCTGCTTGCAAGAGACACAGTGCCTGTTCCATTCAGTGGAAAGGTCTATTGGCACAAAGACGGAAATGCTCACACTGTCAAACCCTGACAGATAGGCAGTGTCCCTTTTGAAGGCTAAATCAATTGAAGCTGCTAAGCAAAGTGCTAGAGCACCTTTCCTGTAAGCTTTGTGGTTCTCCTACCAGACACCCAGTAATCCTTCCCTTCATTGAAACAGGCAATTTTGCAGCAAAAGGAAGTTCCTCACACTTTCAAACCCTGAGTGGCAGGTGGTCTTCCTTTAAAAACTTCACTCTACTCACACTGTTACACAAGTTGCTAGACCCTCTTGCTTCTACCCTCAAACATTTTCTTAGAAGAGATTCAGAGATTCTTCCATTCTCTTCAAAGGGTGATGTTGCACAAAGGTGATACTCCTCATCCCTGGAAACACTAAGTGGTAGGCAGTATTCCTTGAAACAAGTTACTCAAGTCTCATCCGAAGACAATCTGCTTCACCCTCCTGCTTGTAACATTCAGCCTTTTCTTACAACATAAGCACCGCTGGATCCAGTCACTTCAAAGAGGTGATTTTGCACAAAGTTGAAGGTACTCACACATAAAAACACTGAGAGGTATCAGTATGTCCTTAGACAGCTAACTCAGTTGAGAATCCTCAGAGTCCTAGGCTCTCTTCCTGTTAACAGTCCTGTCTCTCTTAGAAGGCCTACAGGGCATCTTCCATTCTCTGGAAAGGGGCAATTTGGAAAAAACCTGGAGTCCTCATCCCTGAAAATCTTGAGAGGTAGGTAGTATTCCATGAAACAACTAACTCAATTCACAATGCTGAAGAAGGTGTTTGACCCTCTTCCTTCTAACATTCATGGTTTTCTTACAAGAGCCACAGTGTTTCTCCATTCACTTCACAGAGGCAATTTTGCACAAAGGTGATCTTCTTAGCACATGAAAACTCGGACAAGCAGGCAGTATTCCTTTAAAAAGCTAAGTCAATTCACAATGCTAAACAAGTTGCCAAGCCCTGTTGCTTCTAACATTCATGACTCTCTTACAAGAGCTACCAGGACTCTTCCATTCGCTTGTATGGGATATTTTGCCAAAGTTGTGTTCCTCACCCATGAAAACGCTGAGAGGTACTCAGTATTCCTTTACACAGAAGGTACACAGCTAACTCAGTTCACAATGCTGAACAAGGTGGTAGACCCTTTTCTTTCTAACATTAATGATTCTCTCTCAAATTCAACAGTGCTTCTTCCAATCCCTTTTAGCGGGTTATATTGCACAAAGGTGGTATTCCTCACCCATGAACACTCTGAGTTGTAGGCATTATTCCTTGAAAGAAGTATATCAATTCTCCTTGGGAAACAAGGTGCTTGACCCTCCTGTTTCTAACATTCCTACTTCTCTTCCAAGAGTTGGAGGGTTGGTTCCCTTGACTTGAAAGAGGTAACTTTGCACAAACTTGAGGATCCTCACCCATAAAAACACTGAGAGTTAGGCAGTATTCCCTTCAACAGGTAACTCAATTCACAATGCTTAAGAGGGTGCTAGACCCTCTTGCTTCTAACATTAATCATTGTCTTACAAGAGCTACAGTATGCCTCCTTTCACTTGAATGGCCTATTTTACAGAACATTGAAGTTTCTCCCCGTGAAAACACTGACAGTTACGCAGTGTTCCCTTAAACAGGTAACTCAATTCACCATGCTTCACAAGTTGCTTGACCCTCTTGCTTGTAACACTTATGGTTCTCTTACAGGAGAGACAGTGCTTCTTCCTTACATTGCAACAGGCCTATTTTGCACAAAGCTACTATTCTTCACACTGTAAAAGCCTGAGAGACAGGTAGTATTCCTTTGTAAATCTCACTCAATTCTCACTTTTGAACAACATTCCAGACCCTCTTGCTCCTAGAATGAATGGTTTTCATACATCCTAAACTGTTCTTCTTCCATTCAGTTGAATGCAGCTATTTGGCCAAACGGTGATGTTCCTCACCCATGAAAAAACTCAGAGGTAGTCAGTATTCCTTTCAACAGGTAACTTATTTCTCATAGGAAGCCAAGTTGCAAAATATTCCTGTCTCTCACACACTGCATCAGGCCCTGAGCTACTACTGTGTGTCCCTTTCACCTGAAGCGTGTATTTTTCAAGGAGTGAATGGTTCTCCATTTTCAAAGGCTTTCATTTGGCAAGCATTCCTTTCAAATGCTAATTCAACTCTCACAGGGAAATAATGTGCTTGCAACTCCTGCTGCAAACCTTGACATCTGCTTGCAAGAGACACAGTGCCTGTTCCATTCAGTGGAAAGGTCTATTGGCACAAAGACAGAAATGCTCACACTGTCAAACCCTGACAGATAGGCAGTGTCCCTTTTGAAGGCTAAATCAATTGAAGCTGCTAAGCAAAGTGCTAGAGCACCTTTCCTGTAAGCTTTGTGGTTCTCCTACCAGACACCCAGTAATCCTTCCCTTCATTGAAACAGGCAATTTTGCAGCAAAAGGAAGTTCCTCACACTTTCAAACCCTGAGTGGCAGGTGGTCTTCCTTTAAAAACTTCACTCTACTCACACTGTTACACCAGTTGCTAGACCCTCTTGCTTCTACCCTCAAACATTTTCTTAGAAGAGATTCAGAGATTCTTCCATTCTCTTCAAAGGGTGATGTTGCACAAAGGTGATACTCCTCATCCCTGGAAACACTAAGTGGTAGGCAGTATTCCTTGAAACAAGTTACTCAAGTCTCATCCGAAGACAATCTGCTTCACCCTCCTGCTTGTAACATTCAGCCTTTTCTTACAACATAAGCACCGCTGGATCCAGTCACTTCAAAGAGGTGATTTTGCACAAAGTTGAAGGTACTCACACATAAAAACACTGAGAGGTATCAGTATGTCCTTAGACAGCTAACTCAGTTGAGAATCCTCAGAGTCCTAGGCTCTCTTCCTGTTAACAGTCCTGTCTCTCTTAGAAGGCCTACAGGGCATCTTCCATTCTCTGGAAAGGGGCAATTTGGAAAAAACCTGGAGTCCTCATCCCTGAAAATCTTGAGAGGTAGGTAGTATTCCATGAAACAACTAACTCAATTCACAATGCTGAAGAAGGTGTTTGACCCTCTTCCTTCTAACATTCATGGTTTTCTTACAAGAGCCACAGTGTTTCTCCATTCACTTCACAGAGGCAATTTTGCACAAAGGTGATCTTCTTAGCACATGAAAACTCGGACAAGCAGGCAGTATTCCTTTAAAAAGCTAAGTCAATTCACAATGCTAAACAAGTTGCCAAGCCCTGTTGCTTCTAACATTCATGACTCTCTTACAAGAGCTACCAGGAATTTTCCATTCGCTTGTACGGGATATTTTGCAAAGTTGTGTTCCTGACCCATGAAAACGCTGAGAGGTACTCAGTATTCCTTTACACAGCTAACTCAGTTCACAATGTTGAACAAGGTGGTAGACCCTTTTCTTTCTAACATTAATGATTCTCTCTCAAATTCAACAGTGCTTCTTCCAATCCCTTTTAGCGGGTTATATTGCACAAAGGTGGTATTCCTCACCCATGAACACACTGAGTTGTAGGCATTATTCCTTGAAAGAAGTATATCAATTCTCCTTGGGAAACAAGGTGCTTGACCCTCCTGTTTCTAACATTCCTACTTCTCTTCCAAGAGTTGGAGGGTTGGTTCCCTTGACTTGAAAGAGGTAACTTTGCACAAACTTGAGGATCCTCACCCATAAAAACACTGAGAGTTAGGCAGTATTCCCTTCAACAGGTAACTCAATTCACAATGCTTAAGAGGGTGCTAGACCCTCTTGCTTCTAACATTAATCATTGTCTTACAAGAGGTACAGTATGCCTCCTTTCACTTGAATGGCCTATTTTACAGAACATTGAAGTTTCTCCCCGTGAAAACACTGACAGTTACGCAGTGTTCCCTTAAACAGGTAACTCAATTCACCATGCTTCACAAGTTGCTTGACCCTCTTGCTTGTAACACTTATGGTTCTCTTACAGGATAGACAGTGCTTCTTCCTTACATTGCAACAGGCCTATTTTGCACAAAGCTACTATTCTTCACACTGTAAAAGCCTGAGAGACAGGTAGTATTCCTTTGTAAAGCTCACTCAATTCTCACTTTTGAACAACATTCCAGACCCTCTTGCTCCTAGAATGAATGGTTTTCATACATCCTAAACTGTTCTTCTTCCATTCAGTTGAATGCAGCTATTTGGCCAAACGGTGATGTTCCTCACCCATGAAAAAACTCAGAGGTAGTCAGTATTCCTTTCAACAGGTAACTTATTTCTCATAGGAAGACAAGTTGCAAAATATTCCTGTCTCTCACACACTGCATCAGGTCCTGAGCTACTAGTGTGTGTCCCTTTCGCCTGAAGAGCGTATTTTTCAAGGAGTGAATGGTTCTCCATTTTCAAAGGCTTTCATTTGGCAAGCATTCCTTTCAAATGCTAATTCAACTCTCACAGGGAAACAATGTGCTTGCAACTCCTGCTGCAAACCTTGACATCTGCTTGCAAGAGACACAGTGCCTGTTCCATTCAGTGGAAAGGTCTATTGGCACAAAGACGGAAATGCTCACACTGTCAAACCCTGACAGATAGGCAGTGTCCCTTTTGAAGGCTAAATCAATTGAAGCTGCTAAGCAAAGTGCTAGGGCACCTTTCCTGTAAGCTTTGTGGTTCTCCTACCAGACACCCAGTAATCCTTCCCTTCATTGAAACAGGCAATTTTGCAGCAAAAGGAAGTTCCTCACACTTTCAAACCCTGAGTGGCAGGTGGTCTTCCTTTAAAAACTTCACTCTACTCACACTGTTACACAAGTTGCTAGACCCTCTTGCTTCTACCCTCAAACATTTTCTTAGAAGAGATTCAGAGATTCTTCCATTCTCTTCAAAGGGTGATGTTGCACAAAGGTGATACTCCTCATCCCTGGAAACACTAAGTGGTAGGCAGTATTCCTTGAAACAAGTTACTCAAGTCTCATCCGAAGACAATCTGCTTCACCCTCCTGCTTGTAACATTCAGCCTTTTCTTACAACATAAGCACCGCTGGATCCAGTCACTTCAAAGAGGTGATTTTGCACAAAGTTGAAGGTACTCACACATAAAAACACTGAGAGGTATCAGTATGTCCTTAGACAGCTAACTCAGTTGAGAATCCTCAGAGTCCTAGGCTCTCTTCCTGTTAACAGTCCTGTCTCTCTTAGAAGGCCTACAGGGCATCTTCCATTCTCTGGAAAGGGGCAATTTGGAAAAAACCTGGAGTCCTCATCCCTGAAAATCTTGAGAGGTAGGTAGTATTCCATGAAACAACTAACTCAATTCACAATGCTGAAGAAGGTGTTTGACCCTCTTCCTTCTAACATTCATGGTTTTCTTACAAGAGCCACAGTGTTTCTCCATTCACTTCACAGAGGCAATTTTGCACAAAGGTGATCTTCTTAGCACATGAAAACTCGGACAAGCAGGCAGTATTCCTTTAAAAAGCTAAGTCAATTCACAATGCTAAACAAGTTGCCAAGCCCTGTTGCTTCTAACATTCATGACTCTCTTACAAGAGCTACCAGGACTCTTCCATTCGCTTGTATGGGATATTTTGCCAAAGTTGTGTTCCTCACCCATGAAAACGCTGAGAGGTACTCAGTATTCCTTTACACAGAAGGTACACAGCTAACTCAGTTCACAATGCTGAACAAGGTGGTAGACCCTTTTCTTTCTAACATTAATGATTCTCTCTCAAATTCAACAGTGCTTCTTCCAATCCCTTTTAGCGGGTTATATTGCACAAAGGTGGTATTCCTCACCCATGAACACTCTGAGTTGTAGGCATTATTCCTTGAAAGAAGTATATCAATTCTCCTTGGGAAACAAGGTGCTTGACCCTCCTGTTTCTAACATTCCTACTTCTCTTCCAAGAGTTGGAGGGTTGGTTCCCTTGACTTGAAAGAGGTAACTTTGCACAAACTTGAGGATCCTCACCCATAAAAACACTGAGAGTTAGGCAGTATTCCCTTCAACAGGTAACTCAATTCACAATGCTTAAGAGGGTGCTAGACCCTCTTGCTTCTAACATTAATCATTGTCTTACAAGAGCTACAGTATGCCTCCTTTCACTTGAATGGCCTATTTTACAGAACATTGAAGTTTCTCCCCGTGAAAACACTGACAGTTACGCAGTGTTCCCTTAAACAGGTAACTCAATTCACCATGCTTCACAAGTTGCTTGACCCTCTTGCTTGTAACACTTATGGTTCTCTTACAGGAGAGACAGTGCTTCTTCCTTACATTGCAACAGGCCTATTTTGCACAAAGCTACTATTCTTCACACTGTAAAAGCCTGAGAGACAGGTAGTATTCCTTTGTAAATCTCACTCAATTCTCACTTTTGAACAACATTCCAGACCCTCTTGCTCCTAGAATGAATGGTTTTCATACATCCTAAACTGTTCTTCTTCCATTCAGTTGAATGCAGCTATTTGGCCAAACGGTGATGTTCCTCACCCATGAAAAAACTCAGAGGTAGTCAGTATTCCTTTCAACAGGTAACTTATTTCTCATAGGAAGCCAAGTTGCAAAATATTCCTGTCTCTCACACACTGCATCAGGCCCTGAGCTACTACTGTGTGTCCCTTTCACCTGAAGCGTGTATTTTTCAAGGAGTGAATGGTTCTCCATTTTCAAAGGCTTTCATTTGGCAAGCATTCCTTTCAAATGCTAATTCAACTCTCACAGGGAAACAATGTGCTTGAAACTCCTGCTGCAAACCTTGACATCTGCTTGCAAGAGACACAGTGCCTGTTCCATTCAGTGGAAAGGTCTATTGGCACAAAGACAGAAATGCTCACACTGTCAAACCCTGACAGATAGGCAGTGTCCCTTTTGAAGGCTAAATCAATTGAAGCTGCTAAGCAAAGTGCTAGAGCACCTTTCCTGTAAGCTTTGTGGTTCTCCTACCAGACACCCAGTAATCCTTCCCTTCATTGAAACAGGCAATTTTGCAGCAAAAGGAAGTTCCTCACACTTTCAAACCCTGAGTGGCAGGTGGTCTTCCTTTAAAAACTTCACTCTACTCACACTGTTACACAAGTTGCTAGACCCTCTTGCTTCTACCCTCAAACATTTTCTTAGAAGAGATTCAGAGATTCTTCCATTCTCTTCAAAGGGTGATGTTGCACAAAGGTGATACTCCTCATCCCTGGAAACACTAAGTGGTAGGCAGTATTCCTTGAAACAAGTTACTCAAGTCTCATCCGAAGACAATCTGCTTCACCCTCCTGCTTGTAACATTCAGCCTTTTCTTACAACATAAGCACCGCTGGATCCAGTCACTTCAAAGAGGTGATTTTGCACAAAGTTGAAGGTACTCACACATAAAAACACTGAGAGGTATCAGTATGTCCTTAGACAGCTAACTCAGTTGAGAATCCTCAGAGTCCTAGGCTCTCTTCCTGTTAACAGTCCTGTCTCTCTTAGAAGGCCTACAGGGCATCTTCCATTCTCTGGAATGGGGCAATTTGGAAAAAACCTGGAGTCCTCATCCCTGAAAATCTTGAGAGGTAGGTAGTATTCCATGAAACAACTAACTCAATTCACAATGCTGAAGAAGGTGTTTGACCCTCTTCCTTCTAACATTCATGGTTTTCTTACAAGAGCCACAGTGTTTCTCCATTCACTTCACAGAGGCAATTTTGCACAAAGGTGATCTTCTTAGCACATGAAAACTCGGACAAGCAGGCAGTATTCCTTTAAAAAGCTAAGTCAATTCACAATGCTAAACAAGTTGCCAAGCCCTGTTGCTTCTAACATTCATGACTCTCTTACAAGAGCTACCAGGAATTTTCCATTCGCTTGTACGGGATATTTTGCAAAGTTGTGTTCCTGACCCATGAAAACGCTGAGAGGTACTCAGTATTCCTTTACACAGCTAACTCAGTTCACAATGTTGAACAAGGTGGTAGACCCTTTTCTTTCTAACATTAATGATTCTCTCTCAAATTCAACAGTGCTTCTTCCAATCCCTTTTAGCGGGTTATATGGCACAAAGGTGGTATTCCTCACCCATGAACACACTGAGTTGTAGGCATTATTCCTTGAAAGAAGTATATCAATTCTCCTTGGGAAACAAGGTGCTTGACCCTCCTGTTTCTAACATTCCTACTTCTCTTCCAAGAGTTGGAGGGTTGGTTCCCTTGACTTGAAAGAGGTAACTTTGCACAAACTTGAGGATCCTCACCCATAAAAACACTGAGAGTTAGGCAGTATTCCCTTCAACAGGTAACTCAATTCACAATGCTTAAGAGGGTGCTAGACCCTCTTGCTTCTAACATTAATCATTGTCTTACAAGAGGTACAGTATGCCTCCTTTCACTTGAATGGCCTATTTTACAGAACATTGAAGTTTCTCCCCGTGAAAACACTGACAGTTACGCAGTGTTCCCTTAAACAGGTAACTCAATTCACCATGCTTCACAAGTTGCTTGACCCTCTTGCTTGTAACACTTATGGTTCTCTTACAGGATAGACAGTGCTTCTTCCTTACATTGCAACAGGCCTATTTTGCACAAAGCTACTATTCTTCACACTGTAAAAGCCTGAGAGACAGGTAGTATTCCTTTGTAAAGCTCACTCAATTCTCACTTTTGAACAACATTCCAGACCCTCTTGCTCCTAGAATGAATGGTTTTCATACATCCTAAACTGTTCTTCTTCCATTCAGTTGAATGCAGATATTTGGCCAAACGGTGATGTTCCTCACCCATGAAAAAACTCAGAGGTAGTCAGTATTCCTTTCAACAGGTAACTTATTTCTCATAGGAAGACAAGTTGCAAAATATTCCTGTCTCTCACACACTGCATCAGGTCCTGAGCTACTAGTGTGTGTCCCTTTCGCCTGAAGAGCGTATTTTTCAAGGAGTGAATGGTTCTCCATTTTCAAAGGCTTTCATTTGGCAAGCATTCCTTTCAAATGCTAATTCAACTCTCACAGGGAAACAATGTGCTTGCAACTCCTGCTGCAAACCTTGACATCTGCTTGCAAGAGACACAGTGCCTGTTCCATTCAGTGGAAAGGTCTATTGGCACAAAGACGGAAATGCTCACACTGTCAAACCCTGACAGATAGGCAGTGTCCCTTTTGAAGGCTAAATCAATTGAAGCTGCTAAGCAAAGTGCTAGGGCACCTTTCCTGTAAGCTTTGTGGTTCTCCTACCAGACACCCAGTAATCCTTCCCTTCATTGAAACAGGCAATTTTGCAGCAAAAGGAAGTTCCTCACACTTTCAAACCCTGAGTGGCAGGTGGTCTTCCTTTAAAAACTTCACTCTACTCACACTGTTACACAAGTTGCTAGACCCTCTTGCTTCTACCCTCAAACATTTTCTTAGAAGAGATTCAGAGATTCTTCCATTCTCTTCAAAGGGTGATGTTGCACAAAGGTGATACTCCTCATCCCTGGAAACACTAAGTGGTAGGCAGTATTCCTTGAAACAAGTTACTCAAGTCTCATCCGAAGACAATCTGCTTCACCCTCTTGCTTGTAACATTCAGCCTTTTCTTACAACATAAGCACCGCTGGATCCAGTCACTTCAAAGAGGTGATTTTGCACAAAGTTGAAGGTACTCACACATAAAAACACTGAGAGGTATCAGTATGTCCTTAGACAGCTAACTCAGTTGAGAATCCTCAGAGTGCTAGGCTCTCTTCCTGTTAACAGTCCTGTCTCTCTTAGAAGGCCTACAGGGCATCTTCCATTCTCTGGAATGGGGCAATTTGGAAAAAACCTGGAGTCCTCATCCCTGAAAATCTTGAGAGGTAGGTAGTATTCCATGAAACAACTAACTCAATTCACAATGCTGAAGAAGGTGTTTGACCCTCTTCCTTCTAACATTCATGGTTTTCTTACAAGAGCCACAGTGTTTCTCCATTCACTTCACAGAGGCAATTTTGCACAAAGGTGATCTTCTTAGCACATGAAAACTCGGACAAGCAGGCAGTATTCCTTTAAAAAGCTAAGTCAATTCACAATGCTAAACAAGTTGCCAAGCCCTGTTGCTTCTAACATTCATGACTCTCTTACAAGAGCTACCAGGACTCTTCCATTCGCTTGTATGGGATATTTTGCCAAAGTTGTGTTCCTCACCCATGAAAACGCTGAGAGGTACTCAGTATTCCTTTACACAGAAGGTACACAGCTAACTCAGTTCACAATGCTGAACAAGGTGGTAGACCCTTTTCTTTCTAACATTAATGATTCTCTCTCAAATTCAACAGTGCTTCTTCCAATCCCTTTTAGCGGGTTATATTGCACAAAGGTGGTATTCCTCACCCATGAACACACTGAGTTGTAGGCATTATTCCTTGAAAGAAGTATATCAATTCTCCTTGGGAAACAAGGTGCTTGACCCTCCTGTTTCTAACATTCCTACTTCTCTTCCAAGAGTTGGAGGGTTGGTTCCCTTGACTTGAAAGAGGTAACTTTGCACAAACTTGAGGATCCTCACCCATAAAAACACTGAGAGTTAGGCAGTATTCCCTTCAACAGGTAACTCAATTCACAATGCTTAAGAGGGTGCTAGACCCTCTTGCTTCTAACATTAATCATTGTCTTACAAGAGCTACAGTATGCCTCCTTTCACTTGAATGGCCTATTTTACAGAACATTGAAGTTTCTCCCCGTGAAAACACTGACAGTTACGCAGTGTTCCCTTAAACAGGTAACTCAATTCACCATGCTTCACAAGTTGCTTGACCCTCTTGCTTGTAACACTTATGGTTCTCTTACAGGAGAGACAGTGCTTCTTCCTTACATTGCAACAGGCCTATTTTGCACAAAGCTACTATTCTTCACACTGTAAAAGCCTGAGAGACAGGTAGTATTCCTTTGTAAATCTCACTCAATTCTCACTTTTGAACAACATTCCAGACCCTCTTGCTCCTAGAATGAATGGTTTTCATACATCCTAAACTGTTCTTCTTCCATTCAGTTGAATGCAGCTATTTGGCCAAACGGTGATGTTCCTCACCCATGAAAAAACTCAGAGGTAGTCAGTATTCCTTTCAACAGGTAACTTATTTCTCATAGGAAGACAAGTTGCAAAATATTCCTGTCTCTCACACACTGCATCAGGCCCTGAGCTACTACTGTGTGTCCCTTTCACCTGAAGCGTGTATTTTTCAAGGAGTGAATGGTTCTCCATTTTCAAAGGCTTTCATTTGGCAAGCATTCCTTTCAAATGCTAATTCAACTCTCACAGGGAAATAATGTGCTTGCAACTCCTGCTGCAAACCTTGACATCTGCTTGCAAGAGACACAGTGCCTGTTCCATTCAGTGGAAAGGTCTATTGGCACAAAGACGGAAATGCTCACACTGTCAAACCCTGACAGATAGGCAGTGTCCCTTTTGAAGGCTAAATCAATTGAAGCTGCTAAGCAAAGTGCTAGAGCACCTTTCCTGTAAGCTTTGTGGTTCTCCTACCAGACACCCAGTAATCCTTCCCTTCATTGAAACAGGCAATTTTGCAGCAAAAGGAAGTTCCTCACACTTTCAAACCCTGAGTGGCAGGTGGTCTTCCTTTAAAAACTTCACTCTACTCACACTGTTACACAAGTTGCTAGACCCTCTTGCTTCTACCCTCAAACATTTTCTTAGAAGAGATTCAGAGATTCTTCCATTCTCTTCAAAGGGTGATGTTGCACAAAGGTGATACTCCTCATCCCTGGAAACACTAAGTGGTAGGCAGTATTCCTTGAAACAAGTTACTCAAGTCTCATCCGAAGACAATCTGCTTCACCCTCCTGCTTGTAACATTCAGCCTTTTCTTACAACATAAGCACCGCTGGATCCAGTCACTTCAAAGAGGTGATTTTGCACAAAGTTGAAGGTACTCACACATAAAAACACTGAGAGGTATCAGTATGTCCTTAGACAGCTAACTCAGTTGAGAATCCTCAGAGTCCTAGGCTCTCTTCCTGTTAACAGTCCTGTCTCTCTTAGAAGGCCTACAGGGCATCTTCCATTCTCTGGAAAGGGGCAATTTGGAAAAAACCTGGAGTCCTCATCCCTGAAAATCTTGAGAGGTAGGTAGTATTCCATGAAACAACTAACTCAATTCACAATGCTGAAGAAGGTGTTTGACCCTCTTCCTTCTAACATTCATGGTTTTCTTACAAGAGCCACAGTGTTTCTCCATTCACTTCACAGAGGCAATTTTGCACAAAGGTGATCTTCTTAGCACATGAAAACTCGGACAAGCAGGCAGTATTCCTTTAAAAAGCTAAGTCAATTCACAATGCTAAACAAGTTGCCAAGCCCTGTTGCTTCTAACATTCATGACTCTCTTACAAGAGCTACCAGGAATTTTCCATTCGCTTGTACGGGATATTTTGCAAAGTTGTGTTCCTGACCCATGAAAACGCTGAGAGGTACTCAGTATTCCTTTACACAGCTAACTCAGTTCACAATGTTGAACAAGGTGGTAGACCCTTTTCTTTCTAACACTAATGATTCTCTCTCAAATTCAACAGTGCTTCTTCCAATCCCTTTTAGCGGGTTATATTGCACAAAGGTGGTATTCCTCACCCATGAACACACTGAGTTGTAGGCATTATTCCTTGAAAGAAGTATATCAATTCTCCTTGGGAAACAAGGTGCTTGACCCTCCTGTTTCTAACATTCCTACTTCTCTTCCAAGAGTTGGAGGGTTGGTTCCCTTGACTTGAAAGAGGTAACTTTGCACAAACTTGAGGATCCTCACCCATAAAAACACTGAGAGTTAGGCAGTATTCCCTTCAACAGGTAACTCAATTCACAATGCTTAAGAGGGTGCTAGACCCTCTTGCTTCTAACATTAATCATTGTCTTACAAGAGCTACAGTATGCCTCCTTTCACTTGAATGGCCTATTTTACAGAACATTGAAGTTTCTCCCCGTGAAAACACTGACAGTTACGCAGTGTTCCCTTAAACAGGTAACTCAATTCACCATGCTTCACAAGTTGCTTGACCCTCTTGCTTGTAACACTTATGGTTCTCTTACAGGATAGACAGTGCTTCTTCCTTACATTGCAACAGGCCTATTTTGCACAAAGCTACTATTCTTCACACTGTAAAAGCCTGAGAGACAGGTAGTATTCCTTTGTAAAGCTCACTCAATTCTCACTTTTGAACAACATTCCAGACCCTCTTGCTCCTAGAATGAATGGTTTTCATACATCCTAAACTGTTCTTCTTCCATTCAGTTGAATGCAGATATTTGGCCAAACGGTGATGTTCCTCACCCATGAAAAAACTCAGAGGTAGTCAGTATTCCTTTCAACAGGTAACTTATTTCTCATAGGAAGACAAGTTGCAAAATATTCCTGTCTCTCACACACTGCATCAGGTCCTGAGCTACTAGTGTGTGTCCCTTTCGCCTGAAGAGCGTATTTTTCAAGGAGTGAATGGTTCTCCATTTTCAAAGGCTTTCATTTGGCAAGCATTCCTTTCAAATGCTAATTCAACTCTCACAGGGAAACAATGTGCTTGCAACTCCTGCTGCAAACCTTGACATCTGCTTGCAAGAGACACAGTGCCTGTTCCATTCAGTGGAAAGGTCTATTGGCACAAAGACGGAAATGCTCACACTGTCAAACCCTGACAGATAGGCAGTGTCCCTTTTGAAGGCTAAATCAATTGAAGCTGCTAAGCAAAGTGCTAGGGCACCTTTCCTGTAAGCTTTGTGGTTCTCCTACCAGACACCCAGTAATCCTTCCCTTCATTGAAACAGGCAATTTTGCAGCAAAAGGAAGTTCCTCACACTTTCAAACCCTGAGTGGCAGGTGGTCTTCCTTTAAAAACTTCACTCTACTCACACTGTTACACAAGTTGCTAGACCCTCTTGCTTCTACCCTCAAACATTTTCTTAGAAGAGATTCAGAGATTCTTCCATTCTCTTCAAAGGGTGATGTTGCACAAAGGTGATACTCCTCATCCCTGGAAACACTAAGTGGTAGGCAGTATTCCTTGAAACAAGTTACTCAAGTCTCATCCGAAGACAATCTGCTTCACCCTCCTGCTTGTAACATTCAGCCTTTTCTTACAACATAAGCACCGCTGGATCCAGTCACTTCAAAGAGGTGATTTTGCACAAAGTTGAAGGTACTCACACATAAAAACACTGAGAGGTATCAGTATGTCCTTAGACAGCTAACTCAGTTGAGAATCCTCAGAGTGCTAGGCTCTCTTCCTGTTAACAGTCCTGTCTCTCTTAGAAGGCCTACAGGGCATCTTCCATTCTCTGGAATGGGGCAATTTGGAAAAAACCTGGAGTCCTCATCCCTGAAAATCTTGAGAGGTAGGTAGTATTCCATGAAACAACTAACTCAATTCACAATGCTGAAGAAGGTGTTTGACCCTCTTCCTTCTAACATTCATGGTTTTCTTACAAGAGCCACAGTGTTTCTCCATTCACTTCACAGAGGCAATTTTGCACAAAGGTGATCTTCTTAGCACATGAAAACTCGGACAAGCAGGACTTTAAAAAGCTAAGTCAATTCACAATGCTAAACAAGTTGCCAAGCCCTGTTGCTTCTAACATTCATGACTCTCTTACAAGAGCTACCAGGACTCTTCCATTCGCTTGTATGGGATATTTAGCCAAAGTTGTGTTCCTGACCCATGAAAACGCTGAGAGGTACTCAGTATTCCTTTACACAGCTAACTCAGTTCACAATGTTGAACAAGGTGGTAGACCCTTTTCTTTCTAACATTAATGATTCTCTCTCAAATTCAACAGTGCTTCTTCCAATCCCTTTTAGCGGGTTATATTGCACAAAGGTGGTATTCCTCACCCATGAACACACTGAGTTGTAGGCATTATTCCTTGAAAGAAGTATATCAATTCTCCTTGGGAAACAAGGTGCTTGACCCTCCTGTTTCTAACATTCCTACTTCTCTTCCAAGAGTTGGAGGGTTGGTTCCCTTGACTTGAAAGAGGTAACTTTGCACAAACTTGAGGATCCTCACCCATAAAAACACTGAGAGTTAGGCAGTATTCCCTTCAACAGGTAACTCAATTCACAATGCTTAAGAGGGTGCTAGACCCTCTTGCTTCTAACATTAATCATTGTCTTACAAGAGCTACAGTATGCCTCCTTTCACTTGAATGGCCTATTTTACAGAACATTGAAGTTTCTCCCCGTGAAAACACTGACAGTTACGCAGTGTTCCCTTAAACAGGTAACTCAATTCACCATGCTTCACAAGTTGCTTGACCCTCTTGCTTGTAACACTTATGGTTCTCTTACAGGATAGACAGTGCTTCTTCCTTACATTGCAACAGGCCTATTTTGCACAAAGCTACTATTCTTCACACTGTAAAAGCCTGAGAGACAGGTAGTATTCCTTTGTAAAGCTCACTCAATTCTCACTTTTGAACAACATTCCAGACCCTCTTGCTCCTAGAATGAATGGTTTTCATACATCCTAAACTGTTCTTCTTCCATTCAGTTGAATGCAGATATTTGGCCAAACGGTGATGTTCCTCACCCATGAAAAAACTCAGAGGTAGTCAGTATTCCTTTCAACAGGTAACTTATTTCTCATAGGAAGACAAGTTGCAAAATATTCCTGTCTCTCACACACTGCATCAGGTCCTCAGCTACTAGTGTGTGTCCCTTTCGCCTGAAGAGCGTATTTTTCAAGGAGTGAATGGTTCTCCATTTTCAAAGGCTTTCATTTGGCAAGCATTCCTTTCAAATGCTAATTCAACTCTCACAGGGAAACAATGTGCTTGCAACTCCTGCTGCAAACCTTGACATCTGCTTGCAAGAGACACAGTGCCTGTTCCATTCAGTGGAAAGGTCTATTGGCACAAAGACGGAAATGCTCACACTGTCAAACCCTGACAGATAGGCAGTGTCCCTTTTGAAGGCTAAATCAATTGAAGCTGCTAAGCAAAGTGCTAGAGCACCTTTCCTGTAAGCTTTGTGGTTCTCCTACCAGACACCCAGTAATCCTTCCCTTCATTGAAACAGGCAATTTTGCAGCAAAAGGAAGTTCCTCACACTTTCAAACCCTGAGTGGCAGGTGGTCTTCCTTTAAAAACTTCACTCTACTCACACTGTTACACAAGTTGCTAGACCCTCTTGCTTCTACCCTCAAACATTTTCTTAGAAGAGATTCAGAGATTCTTCCATTCTCTTCAAAGGGTGATGTTGCACAAAGGTGATACTCCTCATCCCTGGAAACACTAAGTGGTAGGCAGTATTCCTTGAAACAAGTTACTCAAGTCTCATCCGAAGACAATCTGCTTCACCCTCCTGCTTGTAACATTCAGCCTTTTCTTACAACATAAGCACCGCTGGATCCAGTCACTTCAAAGAGGTGATTTTGCACAAAGTTGAAGGTACTCACACATAAAAACACTGAGAGGTATCAGTATGTCCTTAGACAGCTAACTCAGTTGAGAATCCTCAGAGTGCTAGGCTCTCTTCCTGTTAACAGTCCTGTCTCTCTTAGAAGGCCTACAGGGCATCTTCCATTCTCTGGAATGGGGCAATTTGGAAAAAACCTGGAGTCCTCATCCCTGAAAATCTTGAGAGGTAGGTAGTATTCCATGAAACAACTAACTCAATTCACAATGCTGAAGAAGGTGTTTGACCCTCTTCCTTCTAACATTCATGGTTTTCTTACAAGAGCCACAGTGTTTCTCCATTCACTTCACAGAGGCAATTTTGCACAAAGGTGATCTTCTTAGCACATGAAAACTCGGACAAGCAGGCAGTATTCCTTTAAAAAGCTAAGTCAATTCACAATGCAAAACAAGTTGCCAAGCCCTCTTGCTTCTAAAATTCATGACTCTCTTACAAGAGCTACCAGGACTCTTCCATTCGCTTGTATGGGATATTTTGCCAAAGTTGTGTTCCTGACCCATGAAAACGCTGAGAGGTACTCAGTATTCCTTTACACAGCTAACTCAGTTCACAATGCTGAACAAGGTGGTAGTCCCTTTTCTTTCTAACATTAATGATTCTCTCTCAAATTCAACAGTGCTTCTTCCAATCCCTTTTAGGGGGTTATATTGCACAAAGGTGGTATTCCTCACCCATGAACACACTGAGTTGTAGGCATTATTACTTGAGAGAAGTATATCAATTCTCCTTGGGAAACAAGGTGCTTGACCCTCCTGTTTCTAACATTCCTACTTCTCTTCCAAGAGTTGGAGGGTTGGTTCCCTTGACTTGAAAGAGGTAACTTTGCACAAACTTGAGGATCCTCACCCATAAAAACACTGAGAGTTAGGCAGTATTCCCTTCAACAGGTAACTCAATTCACAATGCTTAAGAGGGTGCTAGACCCTCTTGCTTCTAACATTAATCATTGTCTTACAAGAGCTACAGTATGCCTCCTTTCACTTGAATGGCCTATTTTACAGAACATTGAAGTTTCTCCCCGTGAAAACACTCACAGTTACGCAGTGTTCCCTTAAACAGGTAACTCAATTCACCATGCTTCACAAGTTGCTTGACCCTCTTGCTTGTAACACTTATGGTTCTCTTACAGGATAGACAGTGCTTCTTCCTTACATTGCAACAGGCCTATTTTGCACAAAGCTACTATTCTTCACACTGTAAAAGCCTGAGAGACAGGTAGTATTCCTTTGTAAAGCTCACTCAATTCTCACTTTTGAACAACATTCCAGACCCTCTTGCTCCTAGAATGAATGGTTTTCATACATCCTAAACTGTTCTTCTTCCATTCAGTTGAATGCAGATATTTGGTCAAACGGTGATGTTCCTCACCCATGAAAAAACTCAGAGGTAGTCAGTATTCCTTTCAACAGGTAACTTATTTCTCATAGGAAGACAAGTTGCAAAATATTCCTGTCTCTCACACACTGCATCAGGTCCTGAGCTACTAGTGTGTGTCCCTTTCGCCTGAAGAGCGTATTTTTCAAGGAGTGAATGGTTCTCCATTTTCAAAGGCTTTCATTTGGCAAGCATTCCTTTCAAATGCTAATTCAACTCTCACAGGGAAACAATGTGCTTGCAACTCCTGCTGCAAACCTTGACATCTGCTTGCAAGAGACACAGTGCCTGTTCCATTCAGTGGAAAGGTCTATTGGCACAAAGACGGAAATGCTCACACTGTCAAACCCTGACAGATAGGCAGTGTCCCTTTTGAAGGCTAAATCAATTGAAGCTGCTAAGCAAAGTGCTAGAGCACCTTTCCTGTAAGCTTTGTGGTTCTCCTACCAGACACCCAGTAATCCTTCCCTTCATTGAAACAGGCAATTTTGCAGCAAAAGGAAGTTCCTCACACTTTCAAACCCTGAGTGGCAGGTGGTCTTCCTTTAAAAACTTCACTCTACTCACACTGTTACACAAGTTGCTAGACCCTCTTGCTTCTACCCTCAAACATTTTCTTAGAAGAGATTCAGAGATTCTTCCATTCTCTTCAAAGGGTGATGTTGCACAAAGGTGATACTCCTCATCCCTGGAAACACTAAGTGGTAGGCAGTATTCCTTGAAACAAGTTACTCAAGTCTCATCCGAAGACAATCTGCTTCACCCTCCTGCTTGTAACATTCAGCCTTTTCTTACAACATAAGCACCGCTGGATCCAGTCACTTCAAAGAGGTGATTTTGCACAAAGTTGAAGGTACTCACACATAAAAACACTGAGAGGTATCAGTATGTCCTTAGACAGCTAACTCAGTTGAGAATCCTCAGAGTGCTAGGCTCTCTTCCTGTTAACAGTCCTGTCTCTCTTAGAAGGCCTACAGGGCATCTTCCATTCTCTGGAATGGGGCAATTTGGAAAAAACCTGGAGTCCTCATCCCTGAAAATCTTGAGAGGTAGGTAGTATTCCATGAAACAACTAACTCAATTCACAATGCTGAAGAAGGTGTTTGACCCTCTTCCTTCTAACATTCATGGTTTTCTTACAAGAGCCACAGTGTTTCTCCATTCACTTCACAGAGGCAATTTTGCACAAAGGTGATCTTCTTAGCACATGAAAACTCGGACAAGCAGGCAGTATTCCTTTAAAAAGCTAAGTCAATTCACAATGCAAAACAAGTTGCCAAGCCCTCTTGCTTCTAAAATTCATGACTCTCTTACAAGAGCTACCAGGACTCTTCCATTCGCTTGTATGGGATATTTTGCCAAAGTTGTGTTCCTGACCCATGAAAACGCTGAGAGGTACTCAGTATTCCTTTACACAGCTAACTCAGTTCACAATGCTGAACAAGGTGGTAGTCCCTTTTCTTTCTAACATTAATGATTCTCTCTCAAATTCAACAGTGCTTCTTCCAATCCCTTTTAGGGGGTTATATTGCACAAAGGTGGTATTCCTCACCCATGAACACACTGAGTTGTAGGCATTATTACTTGAGAGAAGTATATCAATTCTCCTTGGGAAACAAGGTGCTTGACCCTCCTGTTTCTAACATTCCTACTTCTCTTCCAAGAGTTGGAGGGTTGGTTCCCTTGACTTGAAAGAGGTAACTTTGCACAAACTTGAGGATCCTCACCCATAAAAACACTGAGAGTTAGGCAGTATTCCCTTCAACAGGTAACTCAATTCACAATGCTTAAGAGGGTGCTAGACCCTCTTGCTTCTAACATTAATCATTGTCTTACAAGAGCTACAGTATGCCTCCTTTCACTTGAATGGCCTATTTTACAGAACATTGAAGTTTATCCCCGTGAAAACACTGACAGTTACGCAGTGTTCCCTTAAACAGGTAACTCAATTCACCATGCTTCACAAGTTGCTTGACCCTCTTGCTTGTAACACTTATGGTTCTCTTACAGGATAGACAGTGCTTCTTCCTTACATTGCAACAGGCCTATTTTGCACAAAGCTACTATTCTTCACACTGTAAAAGCCTGAGAGACAGGTAGTATTCCTTTGTAAAGCTCACTCAATTCTCACTTTTGAACAACATTCCAGACCCTCTTGCTCCTAGAATGAATGGTTTTCATACATCCTAAACTGTTCTTCTTCCATTCAGTTGAATGCAGCTATTTGGCCCAACGGTGATGTTCCTCACCCATGAAAAAAGTCAGGGGTAGTCAGTATTCCTTTCAAAAGGTAACTCATTTCTCATAGGGAGACAAGTTGCAAAATATTCCTGCCTCTCACACACTGCATCAGGCCCTGAGGTACAAGTGTATGTCCATATCGCTGGAAGCGGGTATTTTTCAAGGAGTGAATGATTCTCCATTGTCAAAGGCTTTCATTTGGCCAGCATTCCTTTCACATGCTAATTCAACTCTCACAGGGAAACAATGTGCTTGCAACTCCTGCTGCAAACCTTGACATCTGCTTGCAAGAGACACAGTGCCTGTTCCATTCAGTGGAAAGGTCTATTGGCACAAAGATGGAAATGCTCACACTGTCAAACCCTGACAGATATTTAGTGTTCCTTTTGAATGCTAAATCAATTAGAGCTGCTAAACAAAGTGCTAGAGCAACTTTCCTGTAAGCTTTGTGGTTTTCCTACCAGACACCCAGTAATCCTTCCCTTCATTGAAACAGGCAATTTTGCACCAAAAGCAAGTTCCTCACACTTTCAAACCCTGAGTGGCAGGTGGTCTTCCTTTGAAAACTTCACTCTACTCACACTTTTACACAAGTTGCTAGACCCTCTTGCTTCTAACCTCAAACATTTTCTTAGAAGAGCCTCAGAGATTCTTCCATTCTTTTCAAAGGGTGATGTTGCACAAAGGTGATACTCCTCATCACTGGAAACACTAAGTGGTAGGCAGTATTCCTTGAAACAAGTTACTCAAGTCTCATCCGAAGACAATCTGCTTCACCCTCCTGCTTGTAACATTCAGCCTTTTCTTACAACATAAGCACCGCTGGATCCAGTCACTTCAAAGAGGTGATTTTGCACAAAGTTGAAGGTACTCACATATAAAAACACTGAGAGGTATCAGTATGTCCTTAGACAGCTAACTCAGTTGAGAATCCTCAGAGTGCTAGGCTCTCTTCCTGTTAACAGTCCTGTCTCTCTTAGAAGGCCTACAGGGCATCTTCCATTCTCTGGAATGGGGCAATTTAGAAAAAACCTGGAGTCCTCATCCCTGAAAATCTTGAGAGGTAGGCAGTATTCCATGAAACAACTAACTCAATTCACAATGCTGAAGGAAGTGTTTGACCCTCTTCCTTCTAACATTCATGGATTTCTTACAAGAGCTACAGTGTTTCTCCTTTCACTTCACAGAGTTAATTTTGCACAAAGGTGATCTTCTTAGCACATGAAAACTGACAAGCAGACAGTATTCATTTAAAAAGCTAAGTCAATTCACAATGCTAAACAAGTTGCCAAGCCCTGTTGCTTCTAACATTCATGATTCTCTTACAAGAGCTACCAGGAATTTTCCATTCGCTTGTATGGGATATTTTGCAAAGTTGTGTTCCTGACCCATGAAAACGCTGAGAGGTACTCAGTATTCCTTTACACAGCTAACTCAGTTCACAATGCTGAACAATGTGGTAGACCCTTTTCTTTCTAACATTAATGATTCTCTCTCAAGTTCGACAGTGCTTCTTCCAATCCCTTTTAGCGGGTTATATTGCACAAAGGTGGTATTCCTCACCCATGAACACACTGAGTTGTAGGCATTATTCCTTGAAAGAAGTATATCAATTCTCCTTGGGAAACACGGTGCTTGACCCTCCTGTTTCTAACATTCCTACTTCTCTTCCAAGAGTTGGAGGGTTGGTTCCCTTGACTTGAAAGAGGTAACTTTGCACAAACTTGAGGATCCTCACCCATAAAAACACTGAGAGTTAGGCAGTATTCCCTTCAACAGGTAACTCAATTCACAATGCTTAAGAGGGTGCTAGACCCTCTTGCTTCTAACATTAATCATTGTCTTACAAGAGCTACAGTATGCCTCCTTTCACTTGAATGGCCTATTTTACAGAACATTGAAGTTTCTCCCCGTGAAAACACTGACAGTTACGCAGTGTTCCCTTAAACAGGTAACTCAATTCACCATGCTTCACAAGTTGCTTGACCCTCTTGCTTGTAACACTTATGGTTCTCTTACAGGAGAAACAGTGCTTCTTCCTTACATTGCAACAGGCCTATTTTGCACAAAGCTACTATTCTTCACACTGTAAAAGCCTGAGAGACAGGTAGTATTCCTTTGTAAAGCTCACTCAATTCTCACTTTTGAACAACATTCCAGACCCTCTTGCTCCTAGAATGAATGGTTTTCATACATCCTAAACTGTTCTTCTTCCATTCAGTTGAATGCAGCTATTTGGCCAAACGGTGATGTTCCTCACCCATGAAAAAACTCAGAGGTAGTCAGTATTCCTTTCAACAGGTAACTTATTTCTCATAGGAAGACAAGTTGCAAAATATTCCTGTCTCTCACACACTGCATCAGGCCCTGAGCTACTAGTGTGTGTCCCTTTCGCCTGAAGAGCGTATTTTTCAAGGAGTGAATGGTTCTCCATTTTCAAAGGCTTTCATTTGGCAAGCATTCCTTTCAAATGCTAATTCAACTCTCACAGGGAAACAATGTGCTTGCAACTCCTGCTGCAAACCTTGACATCTGCTTGCAAGAGACACAGTGCCTGTTCCATTCAGTGGAAAGGTCTATTGGCACAAAGACGGAAATGCTCACACTGTCAAACCCTGACAGAGAGGCAGTGTCCCTTTTGAAGGCTAAATCAATTGAAGCTGCTAAACAAAGTGCTAGAGCACCTTTCCTGTAAGCTTTGTGGTTCTCCTACCAGACACCCAGTAATCCTTCCCTTCATTGAAACAGGCAATTTTGCAGCAAAAGGAAGTTCCTCACACTTTCAAACCCTGAGTGGCAGGTGGTCTTCCTTTAAAAACTTCACTCTACTCACACTGTTACACAAGTTGCTAGACCCTCTTGCTTCTACCCTCAAACATTTTCTTAGAAGAGATTCAGAGATTCTTCCATTCTCTTCAAAGGGTGATGTTGCACAAAGGTGATACTCCTCATCCCTGGAAACACTAAGTGGTAGGCAGTATTCCTTGAAACAAGTTACTCAAGTCTCATCCGAAGACAATCTGCTTCACCCTCCTGCTTGTAACATTCAGCCTTTTCTTACAACATAAGCACCGCTGGATCCAGTCACTTCAAAGAGGTGATTTTGCACAAAGTTGAAGGTACTCACACATAAAAACACTGAGAGGTATCAGTATGTCCTTAGACAGCTAACTCAGTTGAGAATCCTCAGAGTGCTATGCTCTCTTCCTGTTAACAGTCCTGTCTCTCTTAGAAGGCCTACAGGGCATCTTCCATTCTCTGGAATGGGACAATTTGGAAAAAACCTGGAGTCCTCATCCCTGGAAATCTTGAGAGGTAGGTAGTATTCCATGAAACAACTAACTCAATTCACAATGCTGAAGAAGGTGTTTGACCCTCTTCCTTCTAACATTCATGGTTTTCTTACAAGAGCCACAGTGTTTCTCCATTCACTTCACAGAGGCAATTTTGCACAAAGGTGATCTTCTTAGCACATGAAAACTCGGACAAGCAGGCAGTATTCCTTTAAAAAGCTAAGTCAATTCACAATGCTAAACAAGTTGCCAAGCCCTCTTGCTTCTAACATTCATGACTCTCTTACAAGAGCTACCAGGACTCTTCCATTCGCTTGTATGGGATATTTTGCCAAAGTTGTGTTCCTGACCCATGAAAACGCTGAGAGGTACTCAGTATTCCTTTACACAGCTAACTCAGTTCACAATGCTGAACAAGGTGGTAGACCCTTTTCTTTCTAACATTAATGATTTTCTCTCAAATTCAACAGTGCTTCTTCCAATCCCTTTTAGGGGGTTATATTGCACAAAGGTGGTATTCCTCACCCATGAACACACTGAGTTGTAGGCATTATTACTTGAAAGAAGTATATCAATTCTCCTTGAGAAACAAGGTGCTTGACCCTCCTGTTTCTAACATTCCTACTTCTCTTCCAAGAGTTGGAGGGTTGGTTCCCTTGACTTGAAAGAGGTAACTTTGCACAAACTTGAGGATCCTCACCCATAAAAACACTGAGAGTTAGGCAGTATTCCCTTCAACAGGTAACTCAATTCACAATGCTTAAGAGGGTGCTAGACCCTCTTGCTTCTAACATTAATCATTGTCTTACAAGAGCTACAGTATGCCTCCTTTCACTTGAGAGGCCTATTTTACAGAACATTGAAGTTTCTCCCCGTGAAAACACTGACAGTTACGCAGTGTTCCCTTAAACAGGTAACTCAATTCACCATGCTTCACAAGTTGCTTGACCCTCTTGCTTGTAACACTTATGGTTCTCTTACAGGAGAAACAGTGCTTCTTCCTTACATTGCAACAGGCCTATTTTGCACAAAGCTACTATTCTTCACACTGTAAAAGCCTGAGAGACAGGTAGTATTCCTTTGTAAAGCTCACTCAATTCTCACTTTTGAACAACGTTCCAGACCCTCTTGCTCCTAGAATGAATGTTTTTCATACATCCTAAACTGTTCTTCTTCCATTCAGTTGAATGCAGCTATTTGGCCCAACGGTGATGTTCCTCACCCATGAAAAAAGTCAGGGGTAGTCAGTATTCCTTTCAAAAGGTAACTCATTTCTCATAGGGAGACAAGTTGCAAAATATTCCTGCCTCTCACACACTGCATCAGGCCCTGAGGTACAAGTGTATGTCCATTTCGCTGGAAGCGAGTATTTTTCAAGGAGTGAATGATTCTCCATTGTCAAAGGCTTTCATTTGGCCAGCATTCCTTTCATATGCTAATTCAACTCTCACAGGGAAACAATGTGCTTGCAACTCCTGCTGCAAACCTTGACATCTGCTTGCAAGAGACGCAGTGCCTGTTCCATTCAGTGGAAAGGTCTATTGGCACAAAGATGGAAATGCTCACACTGTCAAACCCTGACAGATATTTAGTGTTCCTTTTGAATGCTAAATCAATTGAAGCTGCTAAACAAAGTGCTAGAGCAACTTTCCTGTAAGCTTTGTGGTTCTCCTACCAGACACCCAGTAATCCTTCCCTTCATTGAAACAGGCAATTTTGCACCAAAAGCAAGTTCCTCACACTTTCAAACCCTGAGTGGCAGGTGGTCTTCCTTTGAAAACTTCACTCTCCTCACACTTTTACACAAGTTGCTAGACCCTCTTGCTTCTAACCTCAAACATTTTATTGGAAGAGCCTCAGAGATTCTTCCATTCTTTTCAAAGGGTGAGGTTGCACAAAGGTGATACTCCTCATCCCTGGAAACACTAAGTGGTAGGCAGTATTCCTTGAAACAAGTTACTCAAGTCTCATCCGAAGACAATCTGCTTCACCCTCCTGCTTGTAACATTCAGCCTTTTCTTACAACATAAGCACCGCTGGATCCAGTCACTTCAAAGAGGTGATGTTGCACAAAGTTGAAGGTACTCACACATAAAAACACTGAGAGGTATCAGTATGTCCTTAGACAGCTAACTCAGTTGAGAATCCTCAGAGTGCTAGGCTCTCTTCCTGTTAACAGTCCTGTCTCTCTTAGAAGGCCTACAGGGCATCTTCCATTCTCTGGAATGGGGCAATTTGGAAAAAACCTGGAGTCCTCATCCCTGAAAATCTTGAGAGGTAGGTAGTATTCCATGAAACAACTAACTCAATTCACAATGCTGAAGGAAGTGTTTGACCCTCTTCCTTCTAACATTCATGGATTTCTTACAAGAGCTACAGTGTTTCTCCTTTCACTTCACAGAGTTAATTTTGCACAAAGGTGATCTTCTTAGCACATGAAAACTGACAAGCAGACAGTATTCATTTAAAAAGCTAAGTCAATTCACAATGCTAAACAAGTTGCCAAGCCCTGTTGCTTCTAACATTCATGACTCTCTTACAAGAGCTACCAGGAATTTTCCATTCGCTTGTATGGGATATTTTGCAAAGTTGTGTTCCTGACCCATGAAAACGCTGAGAGGTACTCAGTATTCCTTTACACAGCTAACTCAGTTCACAATGCTGAACAAGGTGGTAGACCCTTTTCTTTCTAACATTAATGATTCTCTCTCAAATTCAACAGTGCTTCTTCCAATCCTTTTTAGGGGGTTATATTGCACAAAGGTGGTATTCCTCACCCATGAACACACTGAGTTGTAGGCATTATTACTTGAAAGAAGTATATCAATTCTCCTTGGGAAACAGGGTGCTTGACCCTCCTGTTTCTAACATTCCTACTTCTCTTCCAAGAGTTGGAGGGTTGGTTCCCTTGACTTGAAAGAGGTAACTTTGCACAAACTTGAGGATCCTCACCCATAAAAACACTGAGAGTTAGGCAGTATTCCCTTCAACAGGTAACTCAATTCACAATGCTTAAGAGGGTGCTAGACCCTCTTGCTTCTAACATTAATCATTGTCTTACAAGAGCTACAGTATGCCTCCTTTCACTTGAATGGCCTATTTTACAGAACATTGAAGTTTCTCCCCGTGAAAACACTGACAGTTACGCAGTGTTCCCTTAAACAGGTAACTCAATTCACCATGCTTCACAAGTTGCTTGACCCTCTTGCTTGTAACACTTATGGTTCTCTTACAGGAGAAACAGTGCTTCTTCCTTACATTGCAACAGGCCTATTTTGCACAAAGCTACTATTCTTCACACTGTAAAAGCCTGAGAGACAGGTAGTATTCCTTTGTAAAGCTCACTCAATTCTCACTTTTGAACAACATTCCAGACCCTCTTGCTCCTAGAATGAATGGTTTTCATACATCCTAAACTGTTCTTCTTCCATTCAGTTGAATGCAGCTATTTGGCCAAACGGTGATGTTCCTCACCCATGAAAAAACTCAGAGGTAGTCAGTATTCCTTTCAACAGGTAACTTATTTCTCATAGGAAGACAAGTTGCAAAATATTCCTGTCTCTCACACACTGCATCAGGCCCTGAGCTACTAGTGTGTGTCCCTTTCGCCTGAAGAGCGTATTTTTCAAGGAGTGAATGGTTCTCCATTTTCAAAGGCTTTCATTTGGCAAGCATTCCTTTCAAATGCTAATTCAACACTCACAGGAAAACAATGTGCTTGCAACTCCTGCTGCAAACCTTGACATCTGCTTGCAAGAGACACAGTGCCTGTTCCATTCAGTGGAAAGGTCTATTGGCACAAAGACGGAAATGCTCACACTGTCAAACCCTGACAGATAGGCAGTGTCCCTTTTGAAGGCTAAATCAATTGAAGCTGCTAAACAAAGTGCTAGAGCACCTTTCCTGTAAGCTTTGTGGTTCTCCTACCAGACACCCAGTAATCCTTCCCTTCATTGAAACAGGCAATTTTGCAGCAAAAGGAAGTTCCTCACACTTTCAAACCCTGAGTGGCAGGTGGTCTTCCTTTAAAAACTTCACTCTACTCACACTGTTACACAAGTTGCTAGACCCTCTTGCTTCTACCCTCAAACATTTTCTTAGAAGAGATTCAGAGATTCTTCCATTCTCTTCAAAGGGTGATGTTGCACAAAGGTGATACTCCTCATCCCTGGAAACACTAAGTGGTAGGCAGTATTCCTTGAAACAAGTTACTCAAGTCTCATCCGAAGACAATCTGCTTCACCCTCCTGCTTGTAACATTCAGCCTTTCCTTACAACATAAGCACCGCTGGATCCAGTCACTTCAAAGAGGTGATTTTGCACAAAGTTGAAGGTACTCACACATAAAAACACTGAGAGGTATCAGTATGTCCTTAGACAGCTAACTCAGTTGAGAATCCTCAGAGTGCTAGGCTCTCTTCCTGTTAACAGTCCTGTCTCTCTTAGAAGGCCTACAGGGCATCTTCCATTCTCTGGAATGGGGCAATTTGGAAAAATCCTGGAGTCCTCATCCCTGAAAATCTTGACAAGTAGGTAGTATTCCATGAAACAACTAACTCAATTCACAATGCTGAAGAAGGTGTTTGACCCTCTTCCTTCTAACATTCATGGTTTTCTTACAAGAGCCACAGTGTTTCTCCATTCACTTCACAGAGGCAATTTTGCACAAAGGTGATCTTCTTAGCACATGAAAACTCGGACAAGCAGGCAGTATTCCTTTAAAAAGCTAAGTCAATTCACAATGCAAAACAAGTTGCCAAGCCCTCTTGCTTCTAAAATTCATGACTCTCTTACAAGAGCTACCAGGACTCTTCCATTCGCTTGTATGGGATATTTTGCCAAAGTTGTGTTCCTGACCCATGAAAACGCTGAGAGGTACTCAGTATTCCTTTACACAGCTAACTCAGTTCACAATGCTGAACAAGGTGGTAGTCCCTTTTCTTTCTAACATTAATGATTCTCTCTCAAATTCAACAGTGCTTCTTCCAATCCCTTTTAGGGGGTTATATTGCACAAAGGTGGTATTCCTCACCCATGAACACACTGAGTTGTAGGCATTATTACTTGAGAGAAGTATATCAATTCTCCTTGGGAAACAAGGTGCTTGACCCTCCTGTTTCTAACATTCCTACTTCTCTTCCAAGAGTTGGAGGGTTGGTTCCCTTGACTTGAAAGAGGTAACTTTGCACAAACTTGAGGATCCTCACCCATAAAAACACTGAGAGTTAGGCAGTATTCCCTTCAACAGGTAACTCAATTCACAATGCTTAAGAGGGTGCTAGACCCTCTTGTTTCTAACATTAATCATTGTCTTACAAGAGCTACAGTATGCCTCCTTTCACTTGAATGGCCTATTTTACAGAACATTGAAGTTTCTCCCCGTGAAAACACTGACAGTTACGCAGTGTTCCCTTAAACAGGTAACTCAATTCACCATGCTTCACAAGGTGCTTGACCCTCTTGCTTGTAACACTTATGGTTCTCTTACAGGAGAAACAGTGCTTCTTCCTTACATTGCAACAGGCCTATTTTGCACAAAGCTACTATTCTTCACACTGTAAAAGCCTGAGAGACAGGTAGTATTCCTTTGTAAAGCTCACTCAATTCTCACTTTTGAACAACATTCCAGACCCTCTTGCTCCTAGAATGAATGGTTTTCATACATCCTAAACTGTTCTTCTTCCATTCAGTTGAATGCAGCTATTTGGCCCAACGGTGATGTTCCTCACCCATGAAAAAAGTCAGGGGTAGTCAGTATTCCTTTCAAAAGGTAACTCATTTCTCATAGGGAGACAAGTTGCAAAATATTCCTGCCTCTCACACACTGCATCAGGCCCTGAGGTACAAGTGTATGTCCATTTCGCTGGAAGCGGGTATTTTTCAAGGAGTGAATGATTCTCCATTGTCAAAGGCTTTCATTTGGCCAGCATTCCTTTCACATGCTAATTCAACTCTCACAGGGAAACAATGTGCTTGCAACTCCTGCTGCAAACCTTGACATCTGCTTGCAAGAGACACAGTGCCTGTTCCATTCAGTGGAAAGGTCTATTGGCACAAAGATGGAAATGCTCACTCTGTCAAACCCTGACAGATATTTAGTGTTTCTTTTGAATGCTAAATCAATTGAAGCTGCTAAACAAAGTGCTAGAGCAACTTTCCTGTAAGCTTTGTGGTTCTCCTACCAGACACCCAGTAATCCTTCCCTTCATTGAAACAGGCAATTTTGCACCAAAAGCAAGTTCCTCACACTTTCAAACCCTGAGTGGCAGGTGGTCTTCCTTTGAAAACTTCACTCTCCTCACACTTTTACACAAGTTGCTAGACCCTCTTGCTTCTAACCTCAAACATTTTCTTAGAAGAGCCTCAGAGATTCTTCCATTCTTTTCAAAGGGTGATGTTGCACAAAGGTGATACTCCTCATCACTGGAAACACTAAGTGGTAGGCAGTATTCCTTGAAACAAGTTACTCAAGTCTCATCCGAAGATAATCTGCTTCACCCTCCTGCTTGTAACATTCAGCCTTTTCTTACAACATAAGCACCGCTGGATCCAGTCACTTCAAAGAGGTGATTTTGCACAAAGTTGAAGGTACTCACACATAAAAACACTGAGAGGTATCAGTATGTCCTTAGACAGCTAACTCAGTTGAGAATCCTCAGAGTGCTAGGCTCTCTTCCTGTTAACAGTCCTGTCTCTCTTAGAAGGCCTACAGGGCATCTTCCATTCTCTGGAATGGGGCAATTTAGAAAAAACCTGGAGTCCTCATCCCTGAAAATCTTGAGAGGTAGGCAGTATTCCATGAAACAACTACCTCAATTCACAATGCTGAAGGAAGTGTTTGACCCTCTTCCTTCTAACATTCATGGTTTTCTTACAAGAGCCACAGTGTTTCTCCATTCACTTCACAGAGGCAATTTTGCACAAAGGTGATCTTCTTAGCACATGAAAACTCGGACAAGCAGGCAGTATTCCTTTAAAAAGCTAAGTCAATTCACAATGCTAAACAAGTTGCCAAGCCCTCTTGCTTCTAACATTCATGACTCTCTTACAAGAGCTACCAGGACTCTTCCATTCGCTTGTATGGGATATTTTGCCAAAGTTGTGTTCCTGACCCATGAAAACGCTGAGAGGTACTCAGTATTCCTTTACACAGCTAACTCAGTTCACAATGCTGAACAAGGTGGTAGACCCTTTTCTTTCTAACATTAATGATTTTCTCTCAAATACAACAGTGCTTCTTCCAATCCCTTTTAGGGGGTTATATTGCACAAAGGTGGTATTCCTCACCCATGAACACACTGAGTTGTAGGCATTATTACTTGAAAGAAGTATATCAATTCTCCTTGGGAAACAAGGTGCTTGACCCTCCTGTTTCTAACATTCCTACTTCTCTTCCAAGAGTTGGAGGGTTGGTTCCCTTGACTTGAAAGAGGTAACTTTGCACAAACTTGAGGATCCTCACCCATAAAAACACTGAGAGTTAGGCAGTATTCCCTTCAACAGGTAACTCAATTCACAATGCTTAAGAGGGTGCTAGACCCTCTTGCTTCTAACATTAATCATTGTCTTACAAGAGCTACAGTATGCCTCCTTTCACTTGAATGGCCTATTTTACAGAACATTGAAGTTTCTCCCCGTGAAAACACTGACAGTTACGCAGTGTTCCCTTAAACAGGTAACTCAATTCACCATGCTTCACAAGTTGCTTGACCCTCTTGCTTGTAACACTTATGGTTCTCTTACAGGAGAAACAGTGCTTCTTCCTTACATTGCAACAGGCCTATTTTGCACAAAGCTACTATTCTTCACACTGTAAAAGCCTGAGAGACAGGTAGTATTCCTTTGTAAAGCTCACTCAATTCTCACTTTTGAACAACGTTCCAGACCCTCTTGCTCCTAGAATGAATGTTTTTCATACATCCTAAACTGTTCTTCTTCCATTCAGTTGAATGCAGCTATTTGGCCCAACGGTGATGTTCCTCACCCATGAAAAAAGTCAGGGGTAGTCAGTATTCCTTTCAAAAGGTAACTCATTTCTCATAGGGAGACAAGTTGCAAAATATTCCTGCCTCTCACACACTGCATCAGGCCCTGAGGTACAAGTGTATGTCCATTTCGCTGGAAGCGAGTATTTTTCAAGGAGTGAATGATTCTCCATTGTCAAAGGCTTTCATTTGGCCAGCATTCCTTTCACATGCTAATTCAACTCTCACAGGGAAACAATGTGCTTGCAACTCCTGCTGCAAACCTTGACATCTGCTTGCAAGAGACACAGTGCCTGTTCCATTCAGTGGAAAGGTCTATTGGCACAAAGACGGAAATGCTCACACTGTCAAACCCTGACAGATAGGCAGTGTCCCTTTTGAAGGCTAAATCAATTGAAGCTGCTAAACAAAGTGCTAGAGCACCTTTCCTGTAAGCTTTGTGGTTCTCCTACCAGACACCCAGTAATCCTTCCCTTCATTGAAACAGGCAATTTTGCAGCAAAAGGAAGTTCCTCACACTTTCAAACCCTGAGTGGCAGGTGGTCTTCCTTTAAAAACTTCACTCTACTCACACTGTTACACAAGTTGCTAGACCCTCTTGCTTCTACCCTCAAACATTTTCTTAGAAGAGATTCAGAGATTCTTCCATTCTCTTCAAAGGGTGATGTTGCACAAAGGTGATACTCCTCATCCCTGGAAACACTAAGTGGTAGGCAGTATTCCTTGAAACAAGTTACTCAAGTCTCATCCGAAGACAATCTGCTTCACCCTCCTGCTTGTAACATTCAGCCTTTTCTTACAACATAAGCACCGCTGGATCCAGTCACTTCAAAGAGGTGATTTTGCACAAAGTTGAAGGTACTCACACATAAAAACACTGAGAGGTATCAGTGTGTCCTTAGACAGCTAACTCAGTTGAGAATCCTCAGAGTGCTAGGCTCTCTTCCTGTTAACAGTCCTGTCTCTCTTAGAAGGCCTACAGGGCATCTTCCATTCTCTGGAATGGGGCAATTTGGAAAAATCCTGGAGTCCTCATCCCTGAAAATCTTGACAGGTAGGTAGTATTCCATGAAACAACTAACTCAATTCACAATGCTGAAGAAGGTGTTTGACCCTCTTCCTTCTAACATTCATGGTTTTCTTACAAGAGCCACAGTGTTTCTCCATTCACTTCACAGAGGCAATTTTGCACAAAGGTGATCTTCTTAGCACATGAAAACTCGGACAAGCAGGCAGTATTCCTTTAAAAAGCTAAGTCAATTCACAATGCTAAACAAGTTGCCAAGCCCTGTTGCTTCTAACATTCATGACTCTCTTACAAGAGCTACCAGGAATTTTCCATTCGCTTGTATGGGATATTTTGCAAAGTTGTGTTCCTGACCCATGAAAACGCTGAGAGGTACTCAGTATTCCTTTACACAGCTAACTCAGTTCACAATGCTGAACAAGGTGGTAGACCCTTTTCTTTCTAACATTAATGATTCTCTCTCAAGTTCGACAGTGCTTCTTCCAATCCCTTTTAGCGGGTTATATTGCACAAAGGTGGTATTCCTCACCCATGAACACAGTGAGTTGTAGGCATTATTCCTTGAAAGAAGTATATCAATTCTCCTTGGGAAACACGGTGCTTGACCCTCCTGTTTCTAACATTCCTACTTCTCTTCCAAGAGTTGGAGGGTTGGTTCCCTTGACTTGAAAGAGGTAACTTTGCACAAACTTGAGGATCCTCACCCATAAAAACACTGAGAGTTAGGCAGTATTCCCTTCAACAGGTAACTCAATTCACAATGCTTAAGAGGGTGCTAGACCCTCTTGCTTCTAACATTAATCATTGTCTTACAAGAGCTACAGTATGCCTCCTTTCACTTGAATGGCCTATTTTACAGAACATTGAAGTTTCTCCCCGTGAAAACACTGACAGTTACGCAGTGTTCCCTTAAACAGGTAACTCAATTCACCATGCTTCAAAAGGTGCTTGACCCTCTTGCTTGGAACACTTATGGTTCTCTTACAGGAGAAACAGTGCTTCTTCCTTACATTGCAACAGGCCTATTTTGCACAAAGCTACTATTCTTCACACTGTAAAAGCCTGAGAGACAGGTAGTATTCCTTTGTAAAGCTCACTCAATTCTCACTTTTGAACAACATTCCAGACCCTCTTGCTCCTAGAACGAATGGTTTTCATACATCCTAAACTGTTCTTCTTCCATTCAGTTGAATGCAGCTATTTGGCCAAACGGTGATGTTCCTCACCCATGAAAAAACTCAGAGGTAGTCAGTATTCCTTTCAACAGGTAACTTATTTCTCATAGGAAGACAAGTTGCAAAATATTCCTGTCTCTCACACACTGCATCAGGCCCTGAGCTACTAGTGTGTGTCCCTTTCGCCTGAAGAGCGTATTTTTCAAGGAGTGAATGGTTCTCCATTTTCAAAGGCTTTCATTTGGCAAGCATTCCTTTCAAATGCTAATTCAACTCTCACAGAGAAACAATGTGCTTGCAACTCCTGCTGCAAACCTTGACATCTGCTTGCAAGAGACACAGTGCCTGTTCCATTCAGTGGAAAGGTCTATTGGCACAAAGACAGAAATGCTCACACTGTCAAACCCTGACAGATAGGCAGTGTTCCTTTTGAAGGCTAAATCAATTGAAGCTGCTAAACAAAGTGCTAGAGCACCTTTCCTGTAAGCTTTGTGGTTCTCCTACCAGACACCCAGTAATCCTTCCCTTCATTGAAACAGGCAATTTTGCAGCAAAAGGAAGTTCCTCACACTTTCAAACCCTGAGTGGCAGGTGGTCTTCCTTTAAAAACTTCACTCTACTCACACTGTTACACAAGTTGCTAGACCCTCTTGCTTCTACCCTCAAACATTTTCTTAGAAGAGCCTCAGAGATTCTTCCATTCTTTTCAAAGGGTGATGTTGCACAAAGGTGATACTCCTCATCCCTGGAAACACTAAGTGGTAGGCAGTATTAATTGAAACAAGTTACTCAAGTCTCATCCAAAGACAATCTGCTTCACCCTCCTGCTTGTAACATTCAGCCTTTTCTTACAACATAAGCACCGCTGGATCCAGTCACTTCAAAGAGGTGATTTTGCACAAAGTTGAAGGTACTCACACATAAAAACACTGAGAGGTATCAGTATGTCCTTAGACAGCTAACTCAGTTGAGAATCCTCAGAGTGCTAGGCTCTCTTCCTGTTAACAGTCCTGTCTCTCTTAGAAGGCCTACAGGGCATCTTCCATTCTCTGGAATGGGGCAATTTGGAAAAAACCTGGAGTCCTCATCCCTGAAAATCTTGAGAGGTAGGCAGTATTCCATGAAACAACTAACTCAATTCACAATGCTGAAGGAAGTGTTTGACCCTCTTCCTTCTAACATTCATGGATTTCTTACAAGAGCTACAGTGTTTCTCCTTTCACTTCACAGAGTTAATTTTGCACAAAGGTGATCTTCTTAGCACATGAAAACTGACAAGCAGACAGTATTCATTTAAAAAGCTAAGTCAATTCACAATGCTAAACAAGTTGCCAAGCCCTGTTGCTTCTAACATTCATGACTCTCTTACAAGAGCTACCAGGAATTTTCCATTCGCTTGTATGGGATATTTTGCAAAGTTGTGTTCCTGACCCATGAAAACGCTGAGAGGTACTCAGTATTCCTTTACACAGCTAACTCAGTTCACAATGCTGAACAAGGTGGTAGACCCTTTTCTTTCTAACATTAATGATTCTCTCTCAAGTTCGACAGTGCTTCTTCCAATCCCTTTTAGCGGGTTATATTGCACAAAGGTGGTATTCCTCACCCATGAACACAGTGAGTTGTAGGCATTATTCCTTGAAAGAAGTATATCAATTCTCCTTGGGAAACACGGTGCTTGACCCTCCTGTTTCTAACATTCCTACTTCTCTTCCAAGAGTTGGAGGGTTGGTTCCCTTGACTTGAAAGAGGTAATTTTGCACAAACTTGAGGATCCTCACCCATAAAAACACTGAGAGTTAGGCAGTATTCCCTTCAACAGGTAACTCAATTCACAATGCTTAAGAGGGTGCTAGACCCTCTTGCTTCTAACATTAATCATTGTCTTACAAGAGCTACAGTATGCCTCCTTTCACTTGAATGGCCTATTTTACAGAACATTGAAGTTTCTCCCCGTGAAAACACTGACAGTTACGCAGTGTTCCCTTAAACAGGTAACTCAATTCACCATGCTTCACAAGGTGCTTGACCCTCTTGCTTGTAACACTTATGGTTCTCTTACAGGAGAAACAGTGCTTCTTCCTTACATTGCAACAGGCCTATTTTGCACAAAGCTACTATTCTTCACACTGTAAAAGCCTGAGAGACAGGTAGTATTCCTTTGTAAAGCTCACTCAATTCTCACTTTTGAACAACATTCCAGACCCTCTTGCTCCTAGAACGAATGGTTTTCATACATCCTAAGCTGTTCTTCTTCCATTCAGTTGAATGCAGCTATTTGGCCAAACGGTGATGTTCCTCACCCATGAAAAAACTCAGAGGTAGTCAGTATTCCTTTCAACAGGTAACTTATTTCTCATAGGAAGACAAGTTGCAAAATATTCCTGTCTCTCACACACTGCATCAGGCCCTGAGCTACTAGTGTGTGTCCCTTTCGCCTGAAGAGCGTATTTTTCAAGGAGTGAATGGTTCTCCATTTTCAAAGGCTTTCATTTGGCAAGCATTCCTTTCAAATGCTAATTCAACTCTCACAGGGAAACAATGTGCTTGCAACTCCTGCTGCAAACCTTGACATCTGCTTGCAAGAGACACAGTGCCTGTTCCATTCAGTGGAAAGGTCTATTGGCACAAAGACAGAAATGCTCACACTGTCAAACCCTGACAGATAGGCAGTGTTCCTTTTGAAGGCTAAATCAATTGAAGCTGCTAAACAAAGTGCTAGAGCACCTTTCCTGTAAGCTTTGTGGTTCTCCTACCAGACACCCAGTAATCCTTCCCTTCATTGAAACAGGCAATTTTGCAGCAAAAGGAAGTTCCTCACACTTTCAAACCCTGAGTGGCAGGTGGTCTTCCTTTAAAAACTTCACACTACTCACACTGTTACACAAGTTGCTAGACCCTCTTGCTTCTACCCTCAAACATTTTCTTAGAAGAGATTCAGAGATTCTTCCATTCTCTTCAAAGGGTGATGTTGCACAAAGGCGATACTCCTCATCCCTGGAAACACTAAGTGGTAGGCAGTATTCCTTGAAACAAGTTACTCAAGTCTTGTCCGAAGACAATCTGCTTCACCCTCCTGCTTGTAACATTCATCCTTTTCTTACAACATAAGCACCGCTGGATCCAGTCACTTCAAAGAGGTGATTTTGCACAAAGTTGAAGGTACTCACACATAAAAACACTGAGAGGTATCAGTATGTCCTTAGACAGCTAACTCAGTTGAGAATCCTCAGAGTCCTAGGCTCTCTTCCTGTTAACAGTCCTGTCTCTCTTAGAAGGCCTACAGGGCATCTTCCATTCTCTGGAATGGGGCAATTTGGAAAAAACCTGGAGTCCTCATCCCTGAAAATCTTGACAGGTAGGTAGTATTCCATGAAACAACTAACTCAATTCACAATGCTGAAGAAAGTGTTTGACCCTCTTCCTTCTAACATTCATGGTTTACTGACAAGAGCTACAGTGTTTCTCCATTCACTTCACAGAGGCAATTTTGCACAAAGGTGATCTTCTTAGCACATGAAAACTGACAAGCAGGCAGTATTCCTTTAAAAAGCTAAGTCAATTCACAATGCTAAACAAGTTACCAAGCCCTGTTGCTTCTAACATTCATGACTACCAGGAATTTTCCATTCGCTTGTATGGGATATTTTGCAAAGTTGTGTTCCTGACCCATGAAAACGCTGAGAGGTACTCAGTATTCCTTTACACAGCTAACTCTGTTCACAATGCTGAACAAGGTAGTAGACCCTTTTCTTTCTAACATTAATGATTCTCTCTCAAATTCGACAGTGCTTCTTCCAATCCCTTTTAGGGGGTTATATTGCACAAAGGTGGTATTCCTCACCCATGAACACACTGAGTTGTAGGCATTATTCCTTGAAAGAAGTATATCAATTGTCCTTGGGAAACAAGGTGCTTGACCCTCCTGTTTCTAACATTCCTACTTCTCTTCCAAGAGTAGGAGGGTTGGTTCCCTTGACTTGAAAGAGGTAATTTTGCACAAACTTGAAGATCCTCACCCATAAAAACACTGAGAGTTAGGCAGTATTCCCTTCAACAGGTAACTCAATTCACAATGCTTAAGAGGGTGCTAGACCCTCTTGCTTCTAACATTAATCATTGTCTTACAAGAGCTACAGTATGCCTCCTTTCACTTGAGAGGCCTATTTTGCAGAACATTGAAGTTTCTCCCCGTGAAAACACTGACAGTTACGCAGTGTTCCCTTAAACAGGTAACTCAATTCACCATGCTTCACAAGTTGCTTGACCCTCTTGCTTGTAACACTTATGGTTCTCTTACATGAGAAACAGTGCTTCTTCCTCACATTGCAACATGCCTATTTTGCACAAAGCTACTATTCTTCACACTGTAAAAGCCTGAGAGACAGGTAGTATTCCTTTGTAAAGCTCACTCAATTCTCACTTTTGAACAACGTTCCAGACCCCCTTGCTCCTAGAATGAATGGTTTTCATACATCCTAAACTGTTCTTCTTCCATTCAGTTGAATGCAGCTATTTGGCCCAACGGTGATGTTCCTCACCCATGAAAAAACTCAGGGGTAGTCAGTATTCCTTTCAAAAGGTAACTCATTTCTCATAGGGAGACAAGTTGCAAAATATTCCTGCCTCTCACACACTGCATCAGGCCCTGAGGTACAAGTGTGTGTCCATTTCGCCTGAAGAGCGTATTTTTCAAGGAGTGAATGATTCTCCATTGTCAAAGGCTTTCATTTGGCCAGCATTCCTTTCACATGCTAATTCAACTCTCACAGGGAAACAATGTGCTTGCAACTCCTGCTGCAAACCTTGACATCTGCTTGCAACAGACACAGTGCCTGTTCCATTCAGTGGAAAGGTCTATTGGCACAAAGACGGAAATGCTCACACTGTCAAACCCTGACAGATAGGCAGTGTTCCTTTTGAAGGCCAAATCAATTGAAGCTGCTAAACAAAGTGCTAGAGCAACTTTCCTGTAAGCTTTGTGGTTCTCCTACCAGACACCCAGTAATCCTTCCCTTCATTGAAACAGGCAATTTTGCAGCAAAAGGAAGTTCCTCACACTTTCAAACCCTGAGTGGCAGGTGGTCTTCCTTTAAAAACTTCACTCTACTCACACTGTTACACAAGTTGCTAGACCCTCTTGCTTCTACCCTCAAACATTTTCTTAGAAGAGATTCAGAGATTCTTCCATTCTCTTCAAAGGGTGATGTTGCACAAAGGCGATACTCCTCATCCCTGGAAACACTAAGTGGTAGGCAGTATTCCTTGAAACAAGTTACTCAATTCTCATCCGAAGACAATCTGCTTCACCCTCCTGCTTGTAACATTCAGCCTTTTCTTACAACATAAGCACCGCTGGATCCAGTCACTTCAAAGAGGTGATTTTGCACAAAGTTGAAGGTACTCACACATAAAAACACTGAGAGGTATCAGTATGTCCTTAGACAGCTAACTCAGTTGAGAATCCTCAGAGTGCTAGGCTCTCTTCCTGTTAACAGTCCTGTCTCTCTTAGAAGGCCTACAGGGCATCTTCCATTCTCTGGAATGGGGCAATTTGGAAAAAACCTGGAGTCCTCATCCCTGAAAATCTTGAGAGGTAGGCAGTATTCCATGAAACAACTAACTCAATTCACAATGCTGAAGGAAGTGTTTGACCCTCTTCCTTCTAACATTCATGGATTTCTTACAAGAGCTACAGTGTTTCTCCTTTCACTTCACAGAGTTAATTTTGCACAAAGGTGATCTTCTTAGCACATGAAAACTGACAAGCAGACAGTATTCATTTAAAAAGCTAAGTCAATTCACAATGCTAAACAAGTTGCCAAGCCCTGTTGCTTCTAACATTCATGACTCTCTTACAAGAGCTACCAGGAATTTTCCATTCGCTTGTATGGGATATTTTGCAAAGTTGTGTTCCTGACCCATGAAAACGCTGAGAGGTACTCAGTATTCCTTTACACAGCTAACTCAGTTCACAATGCTGAACAAGGTGGTAGACCCTTTTCTTTCTAACATTAATGATTCTCTCTCAAGTTCGACAGTGCTTCTTCCAATCCCTTTTAGCGGGTTATATTGCACAAAGGTGGTATTCCTCACCCATGAACACAGTGAGTTGTAGGCATTATTCCTTGAAAGAAGTATATCAATTCTCCTTGGGAAACACGGTGCTTGACCCTCCTGTTTCTAACATTCCTACTTCTCTTCCAAGAGTTGGAGGGTTGGTTCCCTTGACTTGAAAGAGGTAATTTTGCACAAACTTGAGGATCCTCACCCATAAAAACACTGAGAGTTAGGCAGTATTCCCTTCAACAGGTAACTCAATTCACAATGCTTAAGAGGGTGCTAGACCCTCTTGCTTCTAACATTAATCATTGTCTTACAAGAGCTACAGTATGCCTCCTTTCACTTGAATGGCCTATTTTACAGAACATTGAAGTTTCTCCCCGTGAAAACACTGACAGTTACGCAGTGTTCCCTTAAACAGGTAACTCAATTCACCATGCTTCACAAGGTGCTTGACCCTCTTGCTTGTAACACTTATGGTTCTCTTACAGGAGAAACAGTGCTTCTTCCTTACATTGCAACAGGCCTATTTTGCACAAAGCTACTATTCTTCACACTGTAAAAGCCTGAGAGACAGGTAGTATTCCTTTGTAAAGCTCACTCAATTCTCACTTTTGAACAACATTCCAGACCCTCTTGCTCCTAGAACGAATGGTTTTCATACATCCTAAGCTGTTCTTCTTCCATTCAGTTGAATGCAGCTATTTGGCCAAACGGTGATGTTCCTCACCCATGAAAAAACTCAGAGGTAGTCAGTATTCCTTTCAACAGGTAACTTATTTCTCATAGGAAGACAAGTTGCAAAATATTCCTGTCTCTCACACACTGCATCAGGCCCTGAGCTACTAGTGTGTGTCCCTTTCGCCTGAAGAGCGTATTTTTCAAGGAGTGAATGGTTCTCCATTGTCAAAGGCTTTCATTTGGCAAGCATTCCTTTCAAATGCTAATTCAACTCTCACAGGGAAACAATGTGCTTGCAACTCCTGCTGCAAACCTTGACATCTGCTTGCAAGAGACACAGTGCCTGTTCCATTCAGTGGAAAGGTCTATTGGCACAAAGACAGAAATGCTCACACTGTCAAACCCTGACAGATAGGCAGTGTTCCTTTTGAAGGCTAAATCAATTGAAGCTGCTAAACAAAGTGCTAGAGCACCTTTCCTGTAAGCTTTGTGGTTCTCCTACCAGACACCCAGTAATCCTTCCCTTCATTGAAACAGGCAATTTTGCAGCAAAAGGAAGTTCCTCACACATTCAAACCCTGAGTGGCAGGTGGTCTTCCTTTAAAAACTTCACTCTACTCACACTGTTACCCAAGTTGCTAGACCCTCTTGCTTCTACCCTCAAACATTTTCTTAGAAGAGATTCAGAGATTCTTCCATTCTCTTCAAAGGGTGATGTTGCACAAAGGCGATACTCCTCATCCCTGGAAACACTAAGTGGTAGGCAGTATTCCTTGAAACAAGTTACTCAAGTCTCATCCGAAGACAATCTGCTTCACCCTCCTGCTTGTAACATTCATCCTTTTCTTACAACATAAGCACCGCTGGATCCAGTCACTTCAAAGAGGTGATTTTGCACAAAGTTGAAGGTACTCACACATAAAAACACTGAGAGGAATCAGTATGTCCTTAGACAGCTAACTCAGTTGAGAATCCTCAGAGTGCTAGGCTCTCTTCCTGTTAACAGTCCTGTCTCTCTTAGAAGGCCTACAGGGCATCTTCCATTCTCTGGAATGGGGCAATTTGGAAAAAACCTGGAGTCCTCATCCCTGAAAATCTTGAGAGGTAGGTAGTATTCCATGAAACAACTAACTCAATTCACAATGCTGAAGAAAGTGTTTGACCCTCTTCCTTCTAACATTCATGGTTTACTTACAAGAGCTACAGTGTTTCTCCATTCACTTCACAGAGTTAATTTTGCACAAAGGTGATCTTCTTAGCACATGAAAACTGACAAGCAGGCAGTATTCCTTTAAAAAGCTAAGTCAATTCACAATGCTAAACAAGTTGCCAAGCCCTGTTGCTTCTAACATTCATGACTCTCTTACAAGAGCTACCATGACTCTTCCTTTCGCTTGTATGGGATATTTTGCCAAAGTTGTGTTCCTGACCCATGAAAACGCTGAGAGGTACTCAGTATTCCTTTACACAGCTAACTCAGTTCACAATGCTGAACAAGGTGGTAGACCCTTTTCTTTCTAACATTAATGATTCTCTCTCAAATTCAACAGTGCTTCTTCCAATCCCTTTTAGGGGGTTATATTGCACAAAGGTGGTATTCCTCACCCATGAACACACTGAGTTGTAGGCATTATTACTTGAAAGCAGTATATCAATTCTCCTTGGGAAACAAGGTGCTTGACCCTCCTGTTTCTAACATTCCTACTTCTCTTCCAAGAGTTGGAGGGTTGGTTCCCTTGACTTGAAAGAGGTAACTTTGCACAAACTTGAGGATCCTCACCCATAAAAACACTGAGAGTTAGGCAGTATTCCCTTCAACAGGTAACTCAATTCACAATGCTAAAGAGGGTGCTAGACCCTCTTGCTTCTAACATTAATCATTGTCTTACAAGAGCTACAGTATGCCTCCTTGCACTTGAATGGCCTATTTTACAGAACATTGAAGTTTCTCCCCGTGAAAACACTGACAGTTACGCAGTGTTCCCTTAAACAGGTAACTCAATTCACCATGCTTCAAAAGTTGCTTGACCCTCTTGCTTGTAACACTTATGGTTCTCTTACAGGAGAAACAGTGCTTCTTCCTTACATTGCAACAGGCCTATTTTGCACAAAGCTACTATTCTTCACACTGTAAAAGCCTGAGAGACAGGTAGTATTCCTTTGTAAAGCTCACTCAATTCTCACTTTTGAACAACGTTCCAGACCCTCTTGCTCCTAGAATGAATGGTTTTCATACATCCTAAACTGTTCTTCTTCCATTCAGTTGAATGCAGCTATTTGGCCCAACGGTGATGTTCCTCACCCATGAAAAAAGTCAGGGGTAGTCAGTATTCCTTTCAAAAGGTAACTCATTTCTCATAGGGAGACAAGTTGCAAAATATTCCTGCCTCTCACACACTGCATCAGGCCCTGAGGTACAAGTGTATGTCCATTTCGCTGGAAGCGGGTATTTTTCAAGGAGTGAATGATTCTCCATTGTCAAAGGCTTTCATTTGGCCAGCATTCCTTTCACATGCTAATTCAACTCTCACAGGGAAAGAATGTGCTTGCAACTCCTGCTGCAAACCTTGACATCTGCTTGCAAGAGACACAGTGCCTGTTCCATTCAGTGGAAAGGTCTATTGGCACAAAGATGGAAATGCTCACACTGTCAAACCCTGACAGATATTTAGTGTTCCTTTTGAATGCTAAATCAATTGAAGCTGCTAAACAAAGTGCTAGAGCAACTTTCCTGTAAGCTTTGTGGTTCTCCTACCAGACACCCAGTAATCCTTCCCTTCATTGAAACAGGCAATTTTGCACCAAAAGCAAGTTCCTCACACTTTCAAACCCTGAGTGGCAGGTGGTCTTCCTTTGAAAACTTCACTCTACTCACACTTTTACACAAGTTGCTAGACCCTCTTGCTTCTAACCTCAAACATTTTCTTAGAAGAGCCTCAGAGATTCTTCCATTCTTTTCAAAGGGTGATGTTGCACAAAGGTGATACTCCTCATCCCTGGAAACACTAAGTGGTAGGCAGTATTCCTTGAAACAAGTTACTCAAGTCTCATCCGAAGACAATCTGCTTCACCCTCCTGCTTGTAACATTCAGCCTTTTCTTACAACATAAGCACCGCTAGATCCAGTCACTTCAAAGAGGTGATTTTGCACAAAGTTGAAGGTACTCACACATAAAAACACTGAGAGGTATCAGTATGTCCTTAGACAGCTAACTCAGTTGAGAATCCTCAGAGTGCTAGGCTCTCTTCCTGTTAACAGTCCTGTCTCTCTTAGAAGGCCTACAGGGCATCTTCCATTCTCTGGAATGGGGCAATTTGGAAAAAACCTGGAGTCCTCATCCCTGAAAATCTTGAGAGGTAGGCAGTATTCCATGAAACAACTAACTCAATTCACAATGCTGAAGGAAGTGTTTGACCCTCTTCCTTCTAACATTCATGGATTTCTTACAAGAGCTACAGTGTTTCTCCTTTCACTTCACAGAGTTAATTTTGCACAAAGGTGATCTTCTTAGCACATGAAAACTGACAAGCAGACAGTATTCATTTAAAAAGCTAAGTCAATTCACAATGCTTAACAAGTTGCCAAGCCCTGTTGCTTCTAACGTTCATGACTCTCTTACAAGAGCTACCAGGAATTTTCCATTCGCTTGTATGGGATATTTTGCAAAGTTGTGTTCCTGACCCATGAAAACGCTGAGAGGTACTCAGTATTCCTTTACACAGCTAACTCAGTTCACAATGCTGAACAAGGTGGTAGACCCTTTTCTTTCTAACATTAATGATTCTCTCTCAAGTTCGACAGTGCTTCTTCCAATCCCTTTTAGCGGGTTATATTGCACAAAGGTGGTATTCCTCACCCATGAACACACTGAGTTGTAGGCATTATTCCTTGAAAGAAGTATATCAATTCTCCTTGGGAAACACGGTGCTTGACCCTCCTGTTTCTAACATTCCTACTTCTCTTCCAAGAGTTGGAGGGTTGGGTCCCTTGACTTGAAAGAGGTAATTTTGCACAAACTTGAGGATCCTCACCCATAAAAACACTGAGAGTTAGGCAGTATTCCCTTCAACAGGTAACTCAGTTCACAATGCTTAAGAGGGTGCTAGACCCTCTTGCTTCTAACATTAATCATTGTCTTACAAGAGCTACAGTATGCCTCCTTTCACTTGAATGGCCTATTTTACAGAACATTGAAGTTTCTCCCCGTGAAAACACTGACAGTTACGCAGTGTTCCCTTAAACAGGTAACTCAATTCACCATGCTTCACAAGGTGCTTGACCCTCTTGCTTGTAACACTTATGGTTCTCTTACAGGAGAAACAGTGCTTCTTCCTTACATTGCAACAGGCCTATTTTGCACAAAGCTACTATTCTTCACACTGTAAAAGCCTGAGAGACAGGTAGTATTCCTTTGTAAAGCTCACTCAATTCTCACTTTTGAACAACATTCCAGACCCTCTTGCTCCTAGAATGAATGGTTTTCATACATCCTAAACTGTTCTTCTTCCATTCAGTTGAATGCAGCTATTTGGCCAAACGGTGATGTTCCTCACCCATGAAAAAACTCAGAGGTAGTCAGTTTTCCTTTCAACAGGTAACTTATTTCTCATAGGAAGACAAGTTGCAAAATATTCCTGCCTCTCACACACTGCATCAGGCCCTGAGCTACTAGTGTGTGTCCCTTTCGCCTGAAGAGCGTATTTTTCAAGGAGTAAATGGTTCTCCATTTTCAAAGGCTTTCATTTGGCAAGCATTCCTTTCAAATGCTAATTCAACTCTCACAGGGAAACAATGTGCTTGCAACTCCTGCTGCAAACCTTGACATCTGCTTGCAAGAGACACAGTGCCTGTTCCATTCAGTGGAAAGGTCTATTGGCACAAAGACGGAAATGCTCACACTGTCAAACCCTGACAGATAGGCAGTGTCCCTTTTGAAGGCTAAATCAATTGAAGCTGCTAAACAAAGTGCTAGAGCACCTTTCCTGTAAGCTTTGTGGTTCTCCTACCAGACACCCAGGAATCCTTCCCTTCATTGAAACAGGCAATTTTGCAGCAAAAGGAAGTTCCTCACACTTTCAAACCCTGAGTGGCAGGTGGTCTTCCTTTAAAAACTTCACTCTACTCACACTGTTACAAAAGTTGCTAGACCCTCTTGCTTCTACCCTCAAACATTTTCTTAGAAGAGATTCAGAGATTCTTCCATTCTCTTCAAAGGGTGATGTTGCACAAAGGCGATACTCCTCATCCCTGGAAACACTAAGTGGTAGGCAGTATTCCTTGAAACAAGTTACTCAAGTCTCATCCGAAGACAATCTGCTTCACCCTCCTGCTTGTAACATTCAGCCTTTTCTTACAACATAAGCACCGCTGGATCCAGTCACTTCAAAGAGGTGATTTTGCACAAAGTTGAAGGTACTCACACATAAAAACACTGAGAGGTATCAGTATGTCCTTAGACAGCTAACTCAGTTGAGAATCCTCAGAGTGCTAGGCTCTCTTCCTGTTAACAGTCCTGTCTCTCTTAGAAGGCCTACAGGGCATCTTCCATTCTCTGGAATGGGGCAATTTGGAAAAAACCTGGAGTCCTCATCCCTGAAAATCTTGAGAGGTAGGTAGTATTCCATGAAACAACTAACTCAGTTCACAATGCTGAAGAAGGTGTTTGACCCTCTTCCTTCTAACATTCATGGTTTTCTTACAAGAGCCACAGTGTTTCTCCATTCACTTCACAGAGGCAATTTTGCACAAAGGTGATCTTCTTAGCACATGAAAACTCGGACAAGCAGGCAGTATTCCTTTAAAAAGCTAAGTCAATTCACAATGCTAAACAAGTTGCCAAGCCCTCTTGCTTCTAAAATTCATGACTCTCTTACAAGAGCTACCAGGACTCTTCCATTCGCTTGTATGGGATATTTTGCCAAAGTTGTGTTCCTGACCTATGAAAACGCTGAGAGGTACTCAGTTTTCCTTTACACAGCTAACTCAGTTCACAATGCTGAACAAGGTGGTAGACCCTTTTCTTTCTAACATTAATGATTCTCTCTCAAGTTCGACAGTGCTTCTTCCAATCCCTTTTAGCGGGTTATATTGCACAAAGGTGGTATTCCTCACCCATGAACACACTGAGTTGTAGGCATTATTCCTTGAAAGAAGTATATCAATTCTCCTTGGGAAACACGGTGCTTGACCCTCCTGTTTCTAACATTCCTACTTCTCTTCCAAGAGTTGGAGGGTTGGTTCCCTTGACTTGAAAGAGGTAATTTTGCACAAACTTGAGGATCCTCACCCATAAAAACACTGAGAGTTAGGCAGTATTCCCTTCAACAGGTAACTCAATTCACAATGCTTAAGAGGGTGCTAGACCCTCTTGCTTCTAACATTAATCATTGTCTTACAAGAGCTACAGTATGCCTCCTTTCACTTGAATGGCCTATTTTACAGAACATTGAAGTTTCTCCCCGTGAAAACACTGACAGTTACGCAGTGTTCCCTTAAACAGGTAACTCAATTCACCATGCTTCACAAGTTGCTTGACCCTCTTGCTTGTAACAGTTATGGTTCTCTTACAGGAGAAACAGTGCTTCTTCCTTACATTGCAACAGGCCTATTTTGCACAAAGCTACTATTCTTCACACTGTAAAAGCCTGAGAGACAGGTAGTATTCCTTTGTAAAGCTCACTCAATTCTCACTTTTGAACAACGTTCCAGACCCTCTTGCTCCTAGAATGAATGGTTTTCATACATCCTAAACTGTTCTTCTTCCATTCAGTTGAATGCAGCTATTTGGCCCAACGGTGATGTTCCTCACCCATGAAAAAAGTCAGGGGTAGTCAGTATTCCTTTCAAAAGGTAACTCATTTCTCATAGGGAGACAAGTTGCAAAATATTCCTGCCTCTCACACACTGCATCAGGCCCTGAGGTACAAGTGTATGTCCATTTCGCTGGAAGCAGGTATTTTTCAAGGAGTGAATGATTCTCCATTGTCAAAGGCTTTCATTTGGCCAGCATTCCTTTCACATGCTAATTCAACTCTCACAGGGAAACAATGTGCTTGCAACTCTTGCTGCAAACCTTGACATCTGCTTGCAAGAGACACAGTGCCTGTTCCATTCAGTGGAAAGGTCTATTGGCACAAAGATGGAAATGCTCACACTGTCAAACCCTGACAGATATTTAGTGTTCCTTTTGAATGCTAAATCAATTGAAGCTGCTAAACAAAGTGCTAGAGCACCTTTCCTGTAAGCTTTGTGGTTCTCCTACCAGACACCCAGTAATCCTTCCCTTCATTGAAACAGGCAATTTTGCACCAAAAGCAAGTTCCTCACACTTTCAAACCCTGAGTGGCAGGTGGTCTTCCTTTAAAAACTTCACTCTACTCACACTGTTACACAAGTTGCTAGACCCTCTTGCTTCTACCCTCAAACATTTTCTTAGAAGAGATTCAGAGATTCTTCCATTCTCTTCAAAGGGTGATGTTGCACAAAGGTGACACTCCTCATCCCTGGAAACACTAAGTGGTAGGCAGTATTAATTGAAACAAGTTACTCAAGTCTCATCCGAAGACAATCTGCTTCACCCTCCTGCTTGTAACATTCAGCCTTTTCTTACAACATAAGCACCGCTGGAGCCAGTCACTTCAAAGAGGTGATTTTGCACAAAGTTGAAGGTACTCACACATAAAAACACTGAGAGGTATCAGTATGTCCTTAGACAGCTAACTCAGTTGAGAATCCTCAGAGTGCTAGGCTCTCTTCCTGTTAACAGTCCTGTCTCTCTTAGAAGGCCTACAGGGCATCTTCCATTCTCTGGAATGGGGCAATTTGGAAAAAACCTGGAGTCCTCATCCCTGAAAATCTTGAGAGGTAGGCAGTATTCCATGAAACAACTAACTCAATTCACAATGCTGAAGGAAGTGTTTGACCCTCTTCCTTCTAACATTCATGGATTTCTTACAAGAGCTACAGTGTTTCTCCTTTCACTTCACAGAGTTAATTTTGCACAAAGGTGATCTTCTTAGCACATGAAAACTGACAAGCAGACAGTATTCATTTAAAAAGCTAAGTCAATTCACAATGCTAAACAAGTTGCCAAGCCCTGTTGCTTCTAACATTCATGACTCTCTTACAAGAGCTACCAGGAATTTTCCATTCACTTGTATGGGATATTTTGCAAAGTTGTGTTCCTGACCCATGAAAACGCTGAGAGGAACTCAGTATTCCTTTACACAGCGAACTCAGTTCACAATGCTGAACAAGGTGGTAGACCCTTTTCTTTCTAACATTAATGATTCTCTCTCAAGTTCGACAGTGCTTCTTCCAATCCCTTTTAGCGGGTTATATTGCACAAAGGTGGTATTCCTCACCCATGAACACACTGAGTTGTAGACATTATTCCTTGAAAGAAGTATATCAATTCTCCTTGGGAAACACGGTGCTTGACCCTCCTGTTTCTAACATTCCTACTTCTCTTCCAAGAGTTGGAGGGTTGGTTCCCTTGACTTGAAAGAGGTAATTTTGCACAAACTTGAGGATCCTCACCCATAAAAACACTGAGAGTTAGGCAGTATTCCCTTCAACAGGTAACTCAATTCACAATGCTTAAGAGGGTGCTAGACCCTCTTGCTTCTAACATTAATCATTGTCTTACAAGAGCTACAGTATGCCTCCTTTCACTTGAATGGCCTATTTTACAGAACATTGAAGTTTCTCCCCGTGAAAACACTGACAGTTACGCAGTGTTCCCTTAAACAGGTAACTCAATTCACCATGCTTCACAAGGTGCTTGACCCTCTTGCTTGTAACACTTATGGTTCTCTTACAGGAGAAACAGTGCTTCTTCCTTACATTGCAACAGGCCTATTTTGCACAAAGCTACTATTCTTCACACTGTAAAAGCCTGAGAGACAGGTAGTATTCCTTTGTAAAGCTCACTCAATTCTCACTTTTGAACAACATTCCAGACCCTCTTGCTCCTAGAATGAATGGTTTTCATACATCCTAAACTGTTCTTCTTCCATTCAGTTGAATGCAGGTATTTGGCCAAACGGTGATGTTCCTCACCCATGAAAAAACTCAGAGGTAGTCAGTATTCCTTTCAACAGGTAACTTATTTCTCATAGGAAGACAAGTTGCAAAATATTCCTGTCTCTCACACACTGCATCAGGCCCTGAGCTACTAGTGTGTGTCCCTTTGGCCTGAAGAGCGTATTTTTCAAGGAGTGAATGGTTCTCCATTTTCAAAGGCTTTCATTTGGCAAGCATTCCTTTCAAATGCTAATTCAACTCTCACAGGGAAACAATGTGCTTGCAACTCCTGCTGCAAACCTTGACATCTGCTTGCAAGAGACACAGTGCCTGTTCCATTCAGTGGAAAGGTCTATTGGCACAAAGACAGAAATGCTCACACTGTCAAACCCTGACAGATAGGCAGTGTTCCTTTTGAAGGCTAAATCAATTGAAGCTGCTAAACAAAGTGCTAGAGCACCTTTCCTGTAAGCTTTGTGGTTCTCCTACCAGACACCCAGTAATCCTTCCCTTCATTGAAACAGGCAATTTTGCAGCAAAAGGAAGTTCCTCACACTTTCAAACCCTGAGTGGCAGGTGGTCTTCCTTTAAAAACTTCACTCTACTCACACTGTTACACAAGTTGCTAGACCCTCTTGCTTCTACCCTCAAACATTTTCTTAGAAGAGATTCAGAGATTCTTCCATTCTCTTCAAAGGGTGATGTTGCACAAAGGCGATACTCCTCATCCCTGGAAACACTAAGTTGTAGGCAGTATTCCTTGAAACAAGTTACTCAAGTCTCATCCGAAGACAATCTGCTTCACCCTCCTGCTTGTAACATTCATCCTTTTCTTACAACATAAGCACCGCTGGATCCAGTCACTTCAAAGAGGTGATTTTGCACAAAGTTGAAGGTACTCACACATAAAAACACTGAGAGGAATCAGTATGTCCTTAGACAGCTAACTCAGTTGAGAATCCTCAGAGTGCTAGGCTCTCTTCCTGTTAACAGTCCTGTCTCTCTTAGAAGGCCTACAGGGCATCTTCCATTCTCTGGAATGGGGCAATTTGGAAAAAACCTGGAGTCCTCATCCCTGAAAATCTTGAGAGGTAGGTAGTATTCCATGAAACAACTAACTCAATTCACAATGCTGAAGAAAGTGTTTGACCCTCTTCCTTCTAACATTCATGGTTTACTTACAAGAGCTACAGTGTTTCTCCATTCACTTCACAGAGGCAATTTTGCACAAAGGTGATCTTCTTAGCACATGAAAACTGACAAGCAGGCAGTATTCCTTTAAAAAGCTAAGTCAATTCACAATGCTAAACAAGTTGCCAAGCCCTGTTGCTTCTAACATTCATGACTACCAGGAATTTTCCATTCGCTTGTATGGGATATTTTGCAAAGTTGTGTTCCTGACCCATGAAAACGCTGAGAGGTACTCAGTATTCCTTTACACAGCTAACTCTGTTCACAATGCTGAACAAGGTAGTAGACCCTTTTCTTTGTAACATTAATGATTCTCTCTCAAATTCGACAGTGCTTCTTCCAATCCCTTTTAGGGGGTTATATTGCACAAAGGTGGTATTCCTCACCCATGAACACACTGAGTTGTAGGCATTATTCCTTGAAAGAAGTATATCAATTGTCCTTGGGAAACAAGGTGCTTGACCCTCCTGTTTCTAACATTCCTACTTCTCTTCCAAGAGTTGGAGGGTTGGTTCCCTTGACTTGAAAGAGGTAATTTTGCACAAAATTGAAGATCCTCACCCATAAAAACACTGAGAGTTAGGCAGTATTCCCTTCAACAGGTAACTCAATTCACAATGCTTAAGAGGGTGCTAGACCCTCTTGCTTCTAACATTAATCATTGTCTTACAAGAGCTACAGTATGCCTCCTTTCACTTGAGAGGCCTATTTTGCAGAACATTGAAGTTTCTCCCCGTGAAAACACTGACAGTTACGCAGTGTTCCCTTAAACAGGTAACTCAATTCACCATGCTTCACAAGTTGCTTGACCCTCTTGCTTGTAACACTTATGGTTCTCTTACATGAGAAACAGTGCTTCTTCCTCACATTGCAACATGCCTATTTTGCACAAAGCTACTATTCTTCACACTGTAAAAGCCTGAGAGACAGGTAGTATTCCTTTGTAAAGCTCACTCAATTCTCACTTTTGAACAACGTTCCAGACCCCCTTGCTCCTAGAATGAATGGTTTTCATACATCCTAAACTCTTCTTCTTCCCTTCAGTTGAATGCAGCTATTTGGCCCAACGGTGATGTTCCTCACCCATGAGAAAACTCAGGGGTAGTCAGTATTCCTTTCAAAAGGTAACTCATTTCTCATAGGGAGACAAGTTGCAAAATATTCCTGCCTCTCACACACTGCATCAGGCCCTGAGGTACAAGTGTGTGTCCATTTCGCCGGAAGCAGGTATTTTTCAAGGAGTGAATGATTCTCCATTGTCAAAGGCTTTCATTTGGCCAGCATTCCTTTCACATGCTAATTCAACTCTCACAGGGAAACAATGTGCTTGCAACTCCTGCTGCAAACCTTGGCATCTGCTTGCAAGAGACACAGTGCCTGTTCCATTCAGTGGAAAGGTCTATTGGCACAAAGACGGAAATGCTCACACTTTCAAACCCTGACAGATAGGCAGTGTTCCTTTTGAAGGCCAAATCAATTGAAGCTGCTAAACAAAGTGCAAGAGCAACTTTCCTGTAAGCTTTGTGGTTCTCCTACCAGACACCCAGTAATCCTTCCCTTCATTGAAACAGGCAATTTTGCAGCAAAAGGAAGTTCCTCACACTTTCAAACCCTGAGTGACAGGTGGTCTTCCTTTAAAAACTTCACTCTACTCACACTGTTACACAAGTTGCTAGACCCTCTTGCTTCTACCCTCAAACATTTTCTTAGAAGAGATTCAGAGATTCTTCCATTCTCTTCAAAGGGTGATGTTGCACAAAGGTGATACTCCTCATCCCTGGAAACACTAAGTGGTAGGCAGTATTCCTTGAAACAAGTTACTCAAGTCTCATCCGAAGACAATCTGCTTCACCCTCCTGCTTGTAACATTCATCCTTTTCTTACAACATAAGCACCGCTGGATCCAGTCACTTCAAAGAGGTGATTTTGCACAAAGTAGAAGGTACTCACACATAAAAACACTGAGAGGTATCAGTATGTCCTTAGACAGCTAACTCAGTTGAGAATCCTCAGAGTCCTAGGCTCTCTTCCTGTTAACAGTCCTGTCTCTCTTAGAAGGCCTACAGGGCATCTTACATTCTCTGGAATGGGGCAATTTGGAAAAAACCTGGAGTCCTCATCCCTGAAAATCTTGAGAGGTAGGTAGTATTCCATGAAACAAGTAACTCAATTCACAATGCTGAAGAAGGTGTTTGACCCTCTTCCTTCTAACATTCATGGTTTTCTTACAAGAGCCACAGTGTTTCTCCATTCACTTCACAGAGGCAATTTTGCACAAAGGTGATCTTCTTAGCACATGAAAACTCGGACAAGCAGGCAGTATTCCTTTAAAAAGCTAAGTCAATTCACAATGCTAAACAAGTTGCCAAGCCCTGTTGCTTCTAACATTCATGACTCTCTTACAAGAGCTACCAGGACTCTTCCATTCGCTTGTATGGGATATTTTGCCAAAGTTGTGTTCCTCACCCATGAAAACGCTGAGAGGTACTCAGTATTCCTTTACACAGAAGGTACACAGCTAACTCAGTTCACAATGCTGAACAAGGTGGTAGACCCTTTTCTTTCTAACATTAATGATTCTCTCTCAAATTCAACAGTGCTTCTTCCAATCCCTTTTAGCGGGTTATATTGCACAAAGGTCGTATTCCTCACCCATGAACACACTGAGTTGTAGGCATTATTCCTTGAAAGAAGTATATCAATTCTCCTTGGGAAACAAGGTGCTTGACCTTCCTGTTTCTAACATTCCTACTTCTCTTCCAAGAGTTGGAGGGTTGGTTCCCTTGACTTGAAAGAGGTAACTTTGCACAAACTTGAGGATCCTCACCCATAAAAACACTGAGAGTTAGGCAGTATTCCCTTCAACAGGTAACTCAATTCACAATGCTTAAGAGGGTGCTAGACCCTCTTGCTTCTAACATTAATCATTGTCTTACAAGAGCTACAGTATGCCTCCTTTCACTTGAATGGCCTATTTTACAGAACATTGAAGTTTCTCCCCGTGAAAACACTGACAGTTACGCAGTGTTCCCTTAAACAGGTAACTCAATTCACCATGCTTCACAAGTTGCTTGACCCTCTTGCTTGTAACACTTATGGTTCTCTTACAGGAGAGACAGTGGTTCTTCCTTACATTGCAACAGGCCTATTTTGCACAAAGCTACTATTCTTCACACTGTAAAAGCCTGAGAGATAGGTAGTATTCCTTTGTTAAGCTCACTCAATTCTCACTTTTGAACAACATTCCAGACCCTCTTGCTCCTAGAATGAATGGTTTTCATACATCCTAAACTGTTCTTCTTCCATTCAGTTGAATGCAGCTATTTGGCCAAACGGTGATGTTCCTCACCCATGAAAAAACTCAGAGGTAGTCAGTATTCCTTTCAACAGGTAACTTATTTCTCATAGGAAGACAAGTTGCAAAATATTCCTGCCTCTCACACACTGCATCAGGCCCTGAGCTACTAGTGTGTGTCCCTTTCGCCTGAAGCGCGTATTTTTCAAGGAGTGAATGGTTCTCCATTTTCAAAGGCTTTCATTTGGCAAGCATTCCTTTCAAATGCTAATTCAACTCTCACAGGGAAACAATGTGCTTGCAACTCCTGCTGCAAACCTTGGCATCTGCTTGCAAGAGACACAGTGCCTGTTCCATTCAGTGGAAAGGTCTATTGGCACAAAGACGGAATTGCTCACACTGTCAAACCCTGACAGATAGGCAGTGTCCCTTTTGAAGGCTAAATCAATTGAAGGTGCTAAACAAAGTGCTAGAGCACCTTTCCTGTAAGCTTTGTGGTTCTCCTACCAGACACCCAGTAATCCTTCCCTTCATTGAAACAGGCAATTTTGCAGCAAAAGGAAGTTCCTCACACTTTCAAACCCTGAGTGGCAGGTGGTCTTCCTTTAAAAACTTCACTCTACTCACACTGTTACACAAGTTGCTAGACCCTCTTGCTTCTACCCTCAAACATTTTCTTAGAAGAGATTCAGAGATTCTTCCATTCTCTTCAAAGGGTGATGTTGCACAAAGGTGATACTCCTCATCCCTGGAAACACTAAGTGGTAGGCAGTATTAATTGAAACAAGTTACTCAAGTCTCATCCGAAGACAATCTGCTTCACCCTCCTGCTTGTAACATTCAGCCTTTTCTTACAACATAAGCACCGCTGGATCCAGTCACTTCAAAGAGGTGATTTTGCACAAAGTTGAAGGTACTCACACATAAAAACACTGAGAGGTATCAGTATGTCCTTAGACAGCTAACTCAGTTGAGAATCCTCAGAGTGCTAGGCTCTCTTCCTGTTAACAGTCCTGTCTCTCTTAGAAGGCCTACAGGGCATCTTCCATTCTCTGGAATGGGGCAATTTGGAAAAAACCTGGAGTCCTCATCCCTGAAAATCTTGAGAGGTAGGTAGTATTCCATGAAACAACTAACTCAATTCACAATGCTGAAGAAAGTGTTTGACCCTCTTCCTTCTAACATTCATGGATTTCTTACAAGAGCTACAGTGTTTCTCCATTCACTTCACAGAGTTAATTTTGCACAAAGGTGATCTTCTTAGCACATGAAAACTGACAAGCAGGCAGTATTCCTTTAAAAAGCTAAGTCAATTCACAATGCTAAACAAGTTGCCAAGCCCTGTTGCTTCTAACATTCATGACTCTCTTACAAGAGCTACCAGGAATTTTCCATTCGCTTGTATGGGATATTTTGCAAAGTTGTGTTCCTGACCCATGAAAACGCTGAGAGGTACTCAGTATTCCTTTACACAGCTAACTCAATTCACAATGCTGAACAAGGTGGTAGACCCTTTTCTTTCTAACATTAATGATTCTCTCTCAAATTCAACAGTGCTTCTTCCAATCCCTTTTAGGGGGTTATATTGCACAAAGGTGGTATTCCTCACCCATGAACACACTGAGTTGTAGGCATTATTCCTTGAAAGGAGTACCTCAGTTCTAATTGGGAAACAAGGTGCTTGACCCTCCTGTTTCTAACATTCCTACTTCTCTTCCAAGAGTTGGAGGGTTGGTTCCCTTGACTTGAAAGAGGTAATTTTGCACAAACTTGAGGATCCTCACCCATAAAAACACTGAGAGTTAGGCAGTATTCCCTTCAACAGGTAACTCAATTCACAATGCTTAAGAGGGTGCTAGACCCTCTTGCTTCTAACATTAATCATTGTCTTACAAGAGCTACAGTATGCCTCCTTTCACTTGAGAGGCCTATTTTGCAGAACATTGAAGTTTCTCCCCGTGAAAACACTGACAGTTACGCAGTGTTCCCTTAAACAGGTAACTCAATTCACCATGCTTCACAAGGTGCTTGACCCTCTTGCTTGTAACACTTATGGTTCTCTTACAGGAGAAACAGTGCTTCTTCCTTACATTGCAACAGGCCTATTTTGCACAAAGCTACTATTCTTCACACTGTAAAAGCCTGAGAGACAGGTAGTATTCCTTTGTAAAGCTCACTCAATTCTCACTTTTGAACAACATTCCAGACCCTCTTGCTCCTAGAATGAATGGTTTTCATACATCCTAAACTGTTCTTCTTCCATTCAGTTGAATGCAGCTATTTGGCCAAACGGTGATGTTCCTCACCCATGAAAAAACTCAGAGGTAGTCAGTATTCCTTTCAACAGGTAACTTATTTCTCATAGGAAGACAAGTTGCAAAATATTCCTGCCTCTCACACACTGCATCAGGCCCTGAGCTACTAGTGTGTGTCCCTTTCGCCTAAAGAGCATATTTTTCAAGGAGTGAATGGTTCTCCATTGTCAAAGGCTTTCATTTGGCCAGCATTCCTTTCACATGCTAATTCAACTCTCACAGGGAAACAATGTGCTTGCAACTCCTGCTGCAAACCTTGACATCTGCTTGCAAGAGACACAGTGCCTGTTCCATTCAGTGGAAAGGTCTATTGGCACAAAGATGGAAATGCTCACACTGTCAAACCCTGACAGATAGGCAGTGTTCCTTTTGAATGCTAAATCAATTGAAGCTGCTAAACAAAGTGCTAGAGCAACTTTCCTGTAAGCTTTGTGGTTCTCCTACCAGACACCCAGTAATCCTTCCCTTCATTGAAACAGGCAATTTTGCACCAAAAGCAAGTTCCTCACACTTTCAAACCCTGAGTGGCAGGTGGTCTTCCTTTGAAAACTTCACTCTACTCACACTGTTTCACAAGTTGCTAGACCCTCTTGCTTCTAACCTCAAACATTTTCTTAGAAGAGCCTCAGAGATTCTTCCATTCTTTTCAAAATGTGATGTTGCACCAAGGTGGTACTCCTCATCCCTGGAAACACTAAGTGGTAGGCAGTATTCCTTGAAACAAGTTACTCAAGTCTCATCCGAAGACAATCTGCTTCACCCTCCTGCTTGTAACATTCAGCCTTTTCTTACAACATAAGCACCGCTGGATCCAGTCACTTCAAAGAGGTGATTTTGCACAAAGTTGAAGGTACTCACACATAAAAACACTGAGAGGTATCAGTATGTCCTTAGACAGCTAACTCAGTTGAGAATCCTCAGAGTGCTAGGCTCTCTTCCTGTTAACTGTCCTGTCTCTCTTAGAAGGCCTACAGGGCATCTTCCATTCTCTGGAATGGGGCAATTTGGAAAAAACCTGGAGTCCTCATCCCTGAAAATCTGGAGAGGTAGGTAGTATTCCATGAAACAACTAACTCAATTCACAATGCTGAACAAAGTGTTTGACCCTCTTCCTTCTAACATTCATGGATTTCTTACAAGAGCTACAGTGTTTCTCCTTTCACTTCACAGAGTAAATTTTGCACAACGGTGATCTTCTTAGCACATGAAAACTGAAAAGCAGAGAGTATTCATTTAAAAAGCTAAGTCAATTCACAATGCTAAACAAGTTGCCAAGCCCTGTTGCTTCTAACATTCATGACTCTCTTACAAGAGCTACCAGGAATTTTCCATTCGCTTGTATGGGATATTTTGCAAAGTTGTGTTCCTGACCCATGAAAACGCTGAGAGGTACTCAGTATTCCTTTACACAGCTAACTCAGTTCACAATGCTGAACAAGGTGGTAGACCCTTTTCTTTCTAACATTAATGATTCTCTCTCAAATTCAACAGTGCTTCTTCCAATCCCTTTTAGCGGGTTATATTGCACAAAGGTGGTATTCCTCACCCATGAACACACTGAGTTGTAGGCATTATTCCTTGAAAGAAGTATATCAATTCTCCTTGGGAAACACGGTGCTTGACCCTCCTGTTTCTAACATTCCTACTTCTCTTCCAAGAGTTGGAGGGTTGGTTCCCTTGACTTGAAAGAGGTAATTTTGCACAAACTTGAGGATCCTCACCCATAAAAACACTGAGAGTTAGGCAGTATTCCCTTCAACAGGTAACTCAATTCACAATGCTTAAGAGGGTGCTAGACCCTCTTGCTTCTAACATTAATCATTGTCTTACAAGAGCTACAGTATGCCTAATTTCACTTGAATGGCCTATTTTACAGAACATTGAAGTTTCTCCCCGTGAAAACACTGACAGTTACGCAGTGTTCCCTTAAACAGGTAACTCAATTCACCATACTTCACAAGTTGCTTGACCCTCTTGCTTGTAACACTTATGGTTCTCTTACAGGAGAAACAGTGCTTCTTCCTTACATTGCAATAGGCTTATTTTGCACAAAGCTACTATTCTTCACACTGTAAAAGCCTGAGAGACAGGTAGTATTCCTTTGTAAAGCTCACTCAATTCTCACTTTTGAACAACGTTCCAGACCCTCTTGCTCCTAGAATGAATGGTTTTCATACATCCTAAACTGTTCTTCTTCCATTCAGTTGAATGCAGCTATTTGGCCCAACGGTGATGTTCCTCACCCATGAAAAAAGTCAGGGGTAGTCAGTATTCCTTTCAAAAGGTAACTCATTTCTCATAGGGAGACAAGTTGCAAAATATTCCTGCCTATCACACACTGCATCAGGCCCTGAGGTACAAGTGTATGTCCATTTCGATGGAAGCGAGTATTTTTCAAGGAGTGAATGATTCTCCATTTTCAAAGGCTTTCATTTGGCAAGCATTCCTTTCAAATGCTAATTCAACTCTCACAGGGAAACAATGTGCTTTTAACTCCTGCTGCAAACCTTGACATCTGCTTGCTAGAGACACAGTGCCTGTTCCATTCAGTGGAAAGGTCTATTGGCACAAAGACGGAAATGCTCACACTGTCAAACCCTGACAGATAGGCAGTGTTCCTTTTGAAGGCTAAATCAATTGAAGCTGCTAAACAAAGTGCTAGAGCAGCTTTCCTGTAAGCTTTGTGGTTCTCCTACCAGACACCCAGTAATCCTTCCCTTCATTGAAACAGGCAATTTTGCAGCAAAAGGAAGTTCCTCACACATTCAAACCCTGAGTGGCAGGTGGTCTTCCTTTAAAAACTTTACTCTACTCACACTGTTACACAAGTTGCTAGACCCTCTTGCTTCTACCCTCAAACATTTTCTTAGAAGAGATTCAGAGATTCTTCCATTCTCTTCAAAGGGTGATGTTGCACAAAGGCGATACTCCTCATCCCTGGAAACACTAAGTGGTAGGCAGTATTCCTTGAAACAAGTTACTCAATTCTCATCCGAAGACAATCTGCTTCACCCTCCTGCTTGTAACATTCAGCCTTTTCTTACAACATAAGCACCGCTGGATCCAGTCACTTCAAAGAGGTGATTTTGCACAAAGTTGAAGGTACTCACACATAAAAACACTGAGAGGTATCAGTATGTCCTTAGACAGCTAACTCAGTTGAGAATCCTCAGAGTGCTAGGCTCTCTTCCTGTTAACAGTCCTGTCTCTCTTAGAAAGCCTACAGGGCATCTTCCATTCTCTGGAATGGGGCAATTTGGAAAAAACCTGGAGTCCTCATCCCTGAAAATCTGGAGAGGTAGGTAGTATTCCATGAAACAACTAACTCAATTCACAATGCTGAAGAAAGTGTTTGACCCTCTTCCTTCTAACATTCATGGATTTCTTACAAGAGCTACAGTGTTTCTCCTTTAACTTCAGAGAGATAATTTTGCACAAAGGTGATCTTCTTAGCACATGAAAACTGACAAGCAGGCAGTATTCCTTTAAACAGCTAAGTCAATTCACAATGCTAAACAAGTTGCCAAGCCCTGTTGCTTCTAACATTCATGACTCTCTTACAAGAGCTACCAGGACTCTTCCATTCGCTTGTATGGGATATTTTGCCAAAGTTGTGTTCCTCACCCATGAAAACGCTGAGAGGTACTCAGTATTCCTTTACACAGCTAACTCAGTTGACAATGCTGAACAAGGTGGTAGACCCTTTTCTTTCTAACATTAATGATTCTCTCTCAAGTTCGACAGGGCTTCTTCCAATCCCTTTTAGGGGGTTATATTGCACAAAGGTGGTATTCCTCTCCCATGAACACATTGAGTTGTAGGCATTATTCCTTGAAAGAAGTATATCAATTCTCCTTGGGAAACAAGGTGCTTGACCCTCCTGTTTCTAACATTCCTACTTCTCTTCCAAGAGTTGGAGGTTTGGTTCCCTTGACTTGAAAGAGGTAATTTTGCACAAACTTGAGGATCCTCACCCATAAAAACACTGAGAGTTAGGCAGTATTGCCTTCAACAGGTAACTCACTTCACAATGCTTAAGAGGGTGCTAGACCCTCTTGCTTCTAACATTAATCATTGTCTTACAAGAGCTACAGTATGCCTCCTTTCACTTGAGAGGCCTATTTTGCAGAACATTGAAGTTTCTCCCCGTGAAAACACTGACAGTTACGCAGTGTTCCCTTAAACAGGTAACTCAATTCACCATGCTTCACAAGGTGCTTGACCCTCTTGCTTGTAACACTTATGGTTCTCTTACAGGAGAAACAGTGCTTCTTCCTTACATTGCAACAGGCCTATTTTGCACAAAGCTACTATTCTTCACACTGTAAAAGCCTGAGAGACAGGTAGTATTCCTTTGTAAAGCTCACTCAATTCTCACTTTTGAACAACGTTCCAGACCCTCTTGCTCCTAGAATGAATGGTTTTCATACATCCTAAACTGTTCTTCTTCCATTCAGTTGAATGCAGCTATTTGGCCCAACGGTGATGTTCCTCACCCATGAAAAAAGTCAGGGGTAGTCAGTATTATTTTCAAAAGGTAACTCATTTCTCATAGGGAGACAAGTTGCAAAATATTCCTGCCTCTCACACACTGCATCAGGCCCTGAGCTACTAGTGTGTGTCCCTTTCGCCTGAAGAGCGTATTTTTCAAGGAGTGAATGGTTCTCCATTTTCAAAGGCTTTCATTTGGCAAGCATTCCTTTCAAATGCTAATTCAACTCTCACAGGGAAACAATGTGCTTGCAACTCCTGCTGCAAACCTTGACATCTGCTTGCAAGAGACACAGTGCCTGTTCCATTCAGTGGAAAGGTCTATTGGCACAAAGACGGAAATGCTCACACTGTCAAACCCTGACAGATAGGCAGTGTCCCTTTTGAAGGCTAAATCATTGAAGCTGCTAAACAAAGTGCTAGAGCACCTTTCCTGTAAGCTTTGTGGTTCTCCTACCAGACACCCAGTAATCCTTCCCTTCATTGAAACAGGCAATTTTGCAGCAAAAGGAAGTTCCTCACACTTTCAAACCCTGAGTGGCAGGTGGTCTTCCTTTAAAAACTTCACTCTACTCACACTGTTACACAAGTTGCTAGACCCTCTTGCTTCTACCCTCAAACATTTTCTTAGAAGAGATTCAGAGATTCTTCCATTCTCTTCAAAGGGTGATGTTGCACAAAGGTGATACTCCTCATCCCTGGAAACACTAAGTGGTAGGCAGTATTCCTTGAAACAAGTTACTCAAGTCTCATCCGAAGACAATCTGCTTCACCCTCCTGCTTGTAACATTCAGCCTTTTCTTACAAGATAAGCACCGCTGGATCCAGTCACTTCAAAGAGGTGATTTTGCACAAAGTTGAAGGTACTCACACATAAAAACACTGAGAGGTATCAGTATGTCCTTAGACAGCTAACTCAGTTGAGAATCCTCAGAGTGCTAGGCTCTCTTCCTGTTAACAGTCCTGTCTCTCTTAGAAAGCCTACAGGGCATCTTCCATTCTCTGGAATGGGGCAATTTGGAAAAAACCTGGAGTCCTCATCCCTGAAAATCTGGAGAGGTAGGTAGTATTCCATGAAACAACTAACTCAATTCACAATGCTGAAGAAAGTGTTTGACCCTCTTCCTTCTAACATTCATGGATTTCTTACAAGAGCTACAGTGTTTCTCCTTTAACTTCAGAGAGATAATTTTGCACAAAGGTGATCTTCTTAGCACATGAAAACTGACAAGCAGGCAGTATTCCTTTAAACAGCTAAGTCAATTCACAATGCTAAACAAGTTGCCAAGCCCTGTTGCTTCTAACATTCATGACTCTCTTACAAGAGCTACCAGGACTCTTCCATTCGCTTGTATGGGATATTTTGCCAAAGTTGTGTTCCTCACCCATGAAAACGCTGAGAGGTACTCAGTATTCCTTTACACAGCTAACTCAGTTGACAATGCTGAACAAGGTGGTAGACCCTTTTCTTTCTAACATTAATGATTCTCTCTCAAGTTCGACAGGGCTTCTTCCAATCCCTTTTAGGGGGTTATATTGCACAAAGGTGGTATTCCTCTCCCATGAACACATTGAGTTGTAGGCATTATTCCTTGAAAGAAGTATATCAATTCTCCTTGGGAAACAAGGTGCTTGACCCTCCTGTTTCTAACATTCCTACTTCTCTTCCAAGAGTTGGAGGTTTGGTTCCCTTGACTTGAAAGAGGTAATTTTGCACAAACTTGAGGATCCTCACCCATAAAAACACTGAGAGTTAGGCAGTATTGCCTTCAACAGGTAACTCACTTCACAATGCTTAAGAGGGTGCTAGACCCTCTTGCTTCTAACATTAATCATTGTCTTACAAGAGCTACAGTATGCCTCCTTTCACTTGAGAGGCCTATTTTGCAGAACATTGAAGTTTCTCCCCGTGAAAACACTGACAGTTACGCAGTGTTCCCTTAAACAGGTAACTCAATTCACCATGCTTCACAAGGTGCTTGACCCTCTTGCTTGTAACACTTATGGTTCTCTTACAGGAGAAACAGTGCTTCTTCCTTACATTGCAACAGGCCTATTTTGCACAAAGCTACTATTCTTCACACTGTAAAAGCCTGAGAGACAGGTAGTATTCCTTTGTAAAGCTCACTCAATTCTCACTTTTGAACAACGTTCCAGACCCTCTTGCTCCTAGAATGAATGGTTTTCATACATCCTAAACTGTTCTTCTTCCATTCAGTTGAATGCAGCTATTTGGCCCAACGGTGATGTTCCTCACCCATGAAAAAAGTCAGGGGTAGTCAGTATTATTTTCAAAAGGTAACTCATTTCTCATAGGGAGACAAGTTGCAAAATATTCCTGCCTCTCACACACTGCATCAGGCCCTGAGCTACTAGTGTGTGTCCCTTTCGCCTGAAGAGCGTATTTTTCAAGGAGTGAATGGTTCTCCATTTTCAAAGGCTTTCATTTGGCAAGCATTCCTTTCAAATGCTAATTCAACTCTCACAGGGAAACAATGTGCTTGCAACTCCTGCTGCAAACCTTGACATCTGCTTGCAAGAGACACAGTGCCTGTTCCATTCAGTGGAAAGGTCTATTGGCACAAAGACGGAAATGCTCACACTGTCAAACCCTGACAGATAGGCAGTGTCCCTTTTGAAGGCTAAATCATTGAAGCTGCTAAACAAAGTGCTAGAGCACCTTTCCTGTAAGCTTTGTGGTTCTCCTACCAGACACCCAGTAATCCTTCCCTTCATTGAAACAGGCAATTTTGCAGCAAAAGGAAGTTCCTCACACTTTCAAACCCTGAGTGGCAGGTGGTCTTCCTTTAAAAACTTCACTCTACTCACACTGTTACACAAGTTGCTAGACCCTCTTGCTTCTACCCTCAAACATTTTCTTAGAAGAGATTCAGAGATTCTTCCATTCTCTTCAAAGGGTGATGTTGCACAAAGGTGATACTCCTCATCCCTGGAAACACTAAGTGGTAGGCAGTATTCCTTGAAACAAGTTACTCAAGTCTCATCCGAAGACAATCTGCTTCACCCTCCTGCTTGTAACATTCAGCCTTTTCTTACAAGATAAGCACCGCTGGATCCAGTCACTTCAAAGAGGTGATTTTGCACAAAGTTGAAGGTACTCACACATAAAAACACTGAGAGGTATCAGTATGTCCTTAGACAGCTAACTCAGTTGAGAATCCTCAGAGTCCTAGGCTCTCTTCCTGTTAACAGTCCTGTCTCTCTTAGAAGGCCTACAGGGCATCTTACATTCTCTGGAATGGGGCAATTTGGAAAAAACTTGGAGTCCTCATCCCTGAAAATCTTGAGAGGTAGGTAGTATTCCATGAAACAACTAACTCAATTCACAATGCTGAAGAAGGTGTTTGACCCTCTTCCTTCTAACATTCATGGTTTTCTTACAAGAGCCACAGTGTTTCTCCATTCACTTCACAGAGGCAATTTTGCACAAAGGTGATCTTCTTAGCACATGAAAACTCGGACAAGCAGGCAGTATTCCTTTAAAAAGCTAAGTCAATTCACAATGCTAAACAAGTTGCCAAGCCCTGTTGCTTCTAACATTCATGACTCTCTTACAAGAGCTACCAGGACTCTTCCATTCGCTTGTATGGGATATTTTGCCAAAGTTGTGTTCCTGACCCATGAAAACGCTGAGAGGTACTCAGTATTCCTTTACACAGCTAACTCAGTTCACAATGCTGAACAAGGTGGTAGACCCTTTTCTTTCTAACATTAATGATTCTCTCTCAAATTCAACAGTGCTTCTTCCAATCCCTTTTAGGGGGTTATATTGCACAAAGGTGGTATTCCTCACCCATGAACACACTGAGTTGTAGGCATTATTACTTGAAAGAAGTATATCAATTCTCCTTGGGAAACAAGGTGCTTGACCCTCCTGTTTCTAACATTCCTACTTCTCTTCCAAGAGTTGGAGGGTTGGTTCCCTTGACTTGAAAGAGGTAACTTTGCACAAACTTGAGGATCCTCACCCATAAAAACACTGAGAGTTAGGCAGTATTCCCTTCAACAGGTAACTCAATTCACAATGCTTAAGAGGGTGCTAGACCCTCTTGCTTCTAACATTAATCATTGTCTTACAAGAGCTACAGTATGCCTCCTTTCACTTGAATGGCCTATTTTACAGAACATTGAAGTTTCTCCCCGTGAAAACACTGACAGTTACGCAGTGTTCCCTTAAACAGGTAACTCAATTCACCATGCTTCACAAGTTGCTTGACCCTCTTGCTTGTAACACTTATGGTTCTCTTACAGGAGAAACAGTGCTTCTTCCTTACATTGCAACAGGCCTATTTTGCACAAAGCTACTATTCTTCACACTGTAAAAGCCTGAGAGACAGGTAGTATTCCTTTGTAAAGCTCACTCAATTCTCACTTTTGAACAACGTTCCAGACCCTCTTGCTCCTAGAATGAATGGTTTTCATACATCCTAAACTGTTCTTCTTCCATTCAGTTGAATGCAGCTATTTGGCCCAACGGTGATGTTCCTCACCCATGAAAAAAGTCAGGGGTAGTCAGTATTCCTTTCAAAAGGTAACTCATTTCTCATAGGGAGACAAGTTGCAAAATATTCCTGCCTCTCACACACTGCATCAGGCCCTGAGGTACAAGTGTATGTCCATTTCACTGGAAGCGGGTATTTTTCAAGGAGTGAATGATTCTCCATTGTCAAAGGCTTTCATTTGGCCAGCATTCCTTTCACATGCTAATTCAACTCTCACAGGGAAACAATGTGCTTGCAACTCCTGCTGCAAACCTTGACATCTGCTTGCAAGAGACACAGTGCCTGTTCCATTCAGTGGAAAGGTCTATTGGCACAAAGATGGAAATGCTCACACTGTCAAACCCTGACAGATATTTAGTGTTCCTTTTGAATGCTAAATCAATTGAAGCTGCTAAACAAAGTGCTAGAGCAACTTTCCTGTAAGCTTTGTGGTTCTCCTACCAGACACCCAGTAATCCTTCCCTTCATTGAAACAGGCAATTTTGCACCAAAAGCAAGTTCCTCACACTTTCAAACCCTGAGTGGCAGGTGGTCTTCCTTTGAAAACTTCACTCTACTCACACTTTTACACAAGTTGCTAGACCCTCTTGCTTCTAACCTCAAACATTTTCTTAGAAGAGCCTCAGAGATTCTTCCATTCTTTTCAAAGGGTGATGTTGCACAAAGGTGATACTCCTCATCCCTGGAAACACTAAGTGGTAGGCAGTATTAATTGAAACAAGTTACTCAAGTCTCATCCGAAGACAATCTGCTTCACCCTCCTGCTTGTAACATTCAGCCTTTTCTTACAACATAAGCACCGCTGGATCCAGTCACTTCAAAGAGGTGATTTTGCACAAAGTTGAAGGTACTCACACATAAAAACACTGAGAGGTATCAGTATGTCCTTAGACAGCTAACTCAGTTGAGAATCCTCAGAGTGCTAGGCTCTCTTCCTGTTAACAGTCCTGTCTCTCTTAGAAGGCCTACAGGGCATCTTCCATTCTCTGGTATGGGGCAATTTGGAAAAAACCTGGAGTCCTCATCCCTGAAAATCTTGAGAGGTAGGCACTATTCCATGAAACAACTAACTCAATTCACAATGCTGAAGGAAGTGTTTGACCCTCTTCCTTCTAACATTCATGGATTTCTTACAAGAGCTACAGTGTTTCTCCTTTTACTTCACAGAGTTAATTTTGCACAAAGGTGATCTTCTTAGCACATGAAAACTGACAAGCAGACAGTATTCATTTAAAAAGCTAAGTCAATTCACAATGCTAAACAAGTTGCCAAGCCCTGTTGCTTCTAACATTCATGACTCTCTTACAAGAGCTACCAGGAATTTTCCATTCGCTTGTATGGGATATTTTGCAAAGTTGTGTTCCTGACCCATGAAAACGCTGAGAGGTACTCAGTATTCCTTTACACAGCTAACTCAGTTCACAATGCTGAACAAGGTGGTAGACCCTTTTCTTTCTAACATTAATGATTCTCTCTCAAGTTCGACAGTGCTTCTTCCAATCCCTTTTAGCGGGTTATATTGCACAAAGGTGGTATTCCTCACCCATGAACACACTGAGTTGTAGGCATTATTCCTTGAAAGAAGTATATCAATTCTCCTTGGGAAACACGGTGCTTGACCCTCCTGTTTCTAACATTCCTACTTCTCTTCCAAGAGTTGGAGGGTTGGTTCCCTTGACTTGAAAGAGGTAATTTTGCACAAACTTGAGGATCCTCACCCATAAAAACACTGAGAGTTAGGCAGTATTCCCTTCAACAGGTAACTCAATTCACAATGCTTAAGAGGGTGCTAGACCCTCTTGCTTCTGACATTAATCATTGTCTTACAAGAGCTACAGTATGCCTCCTTTCACTTGAATGGCCTATTTTACAGAACATTGAAGTTTCTCCCGTGAAAACACTGACAGTTACGCAATGTTCCCTTAAACAGGTAACTCAATTCACCATGCTTCACAAGGTGCTTGACCCTCTTGCTTGTAACACTTATGGTTCTCTTATAGGAGTAACAGTGCTTCTTCCTTACATTGCAACAGGCCTATTTTGCACAAAGCTACTATTCTTCACAGTGTAAAAGCCTGAGAGACAGGTAGTATTCCTTTGTAAAGCTCACTCAATTCTCACTTTTGAACAACATTCCAGACCCTCTTGCTCCTAGAATGAATGGTTTTCATACATCCTAAACTGTTCTTCTTCCATTCAGTTGAATGCAGCTATTTGGCCCAACGGTGATGTTCCTCACCCATGAAAAAAGTCAGGGGTAGTCAGTATTATTTTCAAAAGGTAACTCATTTCTCATAGGGAGACAAGTTGCAAAATATTCCTGCCTCTCACACACTGCATCAGGCCCTGAGCTACTAGTGTGTGTCCCTTTCGCCTGAAGAGCGTATTTTTCAAGGAGTGAATGGTTCTCCATTTTCAAAGGCTTTCATTTGGCAAGCATTCCTTTCAAATGCTAATTCAACTCTCACAGGGAAACAATGTGCTTGCAACTCCTGCTGCAAACGTTGACATCTGCTTGCAAGAGACACAGTGCCTGTTCCATTCAGTGGAAAGGTCTATTGGCACAAAGACGGAAATGCTCACACTGTCAAACCCTGACAGATAGGCAGTGTCCCTTTTGAAGGCTAAATCATTGAAGCTGCTAAACAAAGTGCTAGAGCACCTTTCCTGTAAGCTTTGTGGTTCTCCTACCAGACACCCAGTAATCCTTCCCTTCATTGAAACAGGCAATTTTGCAGCAAAAGGAAGTTCCTCACACTTTCAAACCCTGAGTGGCAGGTGGTCTTCCTTTAAAAACTTCACTCTACTCACACTGTTACACAAGTTGCTAGACCCTCTTGCTTCTACCCTCAAACATTTTCTTAGAAGAGATTCAGAGATTCTTCCATTCTCTTCAAAGGGTGATGTTGCACAAAGGTGATACTCCTCATCCCTGGAAACACTAAGTGGTAGGCAGTATTCCTTGAAACAAGTTACTCAAGTCTCATCCGAAGACAATCTGCTTCACCCTCCTGCTTGTAACATTCAGCCTTTTCTTACAAGATAAGCACCGCTGGATCCAGTCACTTCAAAGAGGTGATTTTGCACAAAGTTGAAGGTACTCACACATAAAAACACTGAGAGGTATCAGTATGTCCTTAGACAGCTAACTCAGTTGAGAATCCTCAGAGTCCTAGGCTCTCTTCCTGTTAACAGTCCTGTCTCTCTTAGAAGGCCTACAGGGCATCTTACATTCTCTGGAATGGGGCAATTTGGAAAAAACTTGGAGTCCTCATCCCTGAAAATCTTGAGAGGTAGGTAGTATTCCATGAAACAACTAACTCAATTCACAATGCTGAAGAAGGTGTTTGACCCTCTTCCTTCTAACATTCATGGTTTTCTTACAAGAGCCACAGTGTTTCTCCATTCACTTCACAGAGGCAATTTTGCACAAAGGTGATCTTCTTAGCACATGAAAACTCGGACAAGCAGGCAGTATTCCTTTAAAAAGCTAAGTCAATTCACAATGCTAAACAAGTTGCCAAGCCCTGTTGCTTCTAACATTCATGACTCTCTTACAAGAGCTACCAGGACTCTTCCATTCGCTTGTATGGGATATTTTGCCAAAGTTGTGTTCCTGACCCATGAAAACGCTGAGAGGTACTCAGTATTCCTTTACACAGCTAACTCAGTTCACAATGCTGAACAAGGTGGTAGACCCTTTTCTTTCTAACATTAATGATTCTCTCTCAAATTCAACAGTGCTTCTTCCAATCCCTTTTAGGGGGTTATATTGCACAAAGGTGGTATTCCTCACCCATGAACACACTGAGTTGTAGGCATTATTACTTGAAAGAAGTATATCAATTCTCCTTGGGAAACAAGGTGCTTGACCCTCCTGTTTCTAACATTCCTACTTCTCTTCCAAGAGTTGGAGGGTTGGTTCCCTTGACTTGAAAGAGGTAACTTTGCACAAACTTGAGGATCCTCACCCATAAAAACACTGAGAGTTAGGCAGTATTCCCTTCAACAGGTAACTCAATTCACAATGCTTAAGAGGGTGCTAGACCCTCTTGCTTCTAACATTAATCATTGTCTTACAAGAGCTACAGTATGCCTCCTTTCACTTGAATGGCCTATTTTACAGAACATTGAAGTTTCTCCCCGTGAAAACACTGACAGTTACGCAGTGTTCCCTTAAACAGGTAACTCAATTCACCATGCTTCACAAGTTGCTTGACCCTCTTGCTTGTAACACTTATGGTTCTCTTACAGGAGAAACAGTGCTTCTTCCTTACATTGCAACAGGCCTATTTTGCACAAAGCTACTATTCTTCACACTGTAAAAGCCTGAGAGACAGGTAGTATTCCTTTGTAAAGCTCACTCAATTCTCACTTTTGAACAACGTTCCAGACCCTCTTGCTCCTAGAATGAATGGTTTTCATACATCCTAAACTGTTCTTCTTCCATTCAGTTGAATGCAGCTATTTGGCCCAACGGTGATGTTCCTCACCCATGAAAAAAGTCAGGGGTAGTCAGTATTCCTTTCAAAAGGTAACTCATTTCTCATAGGGAGACAAGTTGCAAAATATTCCTGCCTCTCACACACTGCATCAGGCCCTGAGGTACAAGTGTATGTCCATTTCACTGGAAGCGGGTATTTTTCAAGGAGTGAATGATTCTCCATTGTCAAAGGCTTTCATTTGGCCAGCATTCCTTTCACATGCTAATTCAACTCTCACAGGGAAACAATGTGCTTGCAACTCCTGCTGCAAACCTTGACATCTGCTTGCAAGAGACACAGTGCCTGTTCCATTCAGTGGAAAGGTCTATTGGCACAAAGATGGAAATGCTCACACTGTCAAACCCTGACAGATATTTAGTGTTCCTTTTGAATGCTAAATCAATTGAAGCTGCTAAACAAAGTGCTAGAGCAACTTTCCTGTAAGCTTTGTGGTTCTCCTACCAGACACCCAGTAATCCTTCCCTTCATTGAAACAGGCAATTTTGCACCAAAAGCAAGTTCCTCACACTTTCAAACCCTGAGTGGCAGGTGGTCTTCCTTTGAAAACTTCACTCTACTCACACTTTTACACAAGTTGCTAGACCCTCTTGCTTCTAACCTCAAACATTTTCTTAGAAGAGCCTCAGAGATTCTTCCATTCTTTTCAAAGGGTGATGTTGCACAAAGGTGATACTCCTCATCCCTGGAAACACTAAGTGGTAGGCAGTATTAATTGAAACAAGTTACTCAAGTCTCATCCGAAGACAATCTGCTTCACCCTCCTGCTTGTAACATTCAGCCTTTTCTTACAACATAAGCACCGCTGGATCCAGTCACTTCAAAGAGGTGATTTTGCACAAAGTTGAAGGTACTCACACATAAAAACACTGAGAGGTATCAGTATGTCCTTAGACAGCTAACTCAGTTGAGAATCCTCAGAGTGCTAGGCTCTCTTCCTGTTAACAGTCCTGTCTCTCTTAGAAGGCCTACAGGGCATCTTCCATTCTCTGGTATGGGGCAATTTGGAAAAAACCTGGAGTCCTCATCCCTGAAAATCTTGAGAGGTAGGCACTATTCCATGAAACAACTAACTCAATTCACAATGCTGAAGGAAGTGTTTGACCCTCTTCCTTCTAACATTCATGGATTTCTTACAAGAGCTACAGTGTTTCTCCTTTTACTTCACAGAGTTAATTTTGCACAAAGGTGATCTTCTTAGCACATGAAAACTGACAAGCAGACAGTATTCATTTAAAAAGCTAAGTCAATTCACAATGCTAAACAAGTTGCCAAGCCCTGTTGCTTCTAACATTCATGACTCTCTTACAAGAGCTACCAGGAATTTTCCATTCGCTTGTATGGGATATTTTGCAAAGTTGTGTTCCTGACCCATGAAAACGCTGAGAGGTACTCAGTATTCCTTTACACAGCTAACTCAGTTCACAATGCTGAACAAGGTGGTAGACCCTTTTCTTTCTAACATTAATGATTCTCTCTCAAGTTCGACAGTGCTTCTTCCAATCCCTTTTAGCGGGTTATATTGCACAAAGGTGGTATTCCTCACCCATGAACACACTGAGTTGTAGGCATTATTCCTTGAAAGAAGTATATCAATTCTCCTTGGGAAACACGGTGCTTGACCCTCCTGTTTCTAACATTCCTACTTCTCTTCCAAGAGTTGGAGGGTTGGTTCCCTTGACTTGAAAGAGGTAATTTTGCACAAACTTGAGGATCCTCACCCATAAAAACACTGAGAGTTAGGCAGTATTCCCTTCAACAGGTAACTCAATTCACAATGCTTAAGAGGGTGCTAGACCCTCTTGCTTCTGACATTAATCATTGTCTTACAAGAGCTACAGTATGCCTCCTTTCACTTGAATGGCCTATTTTACAGAACATTGAAGTTTCTCCCGTGAAAACACTGACAGTTACGCAATGTTCCCTTAAACAGGTAACTCAATTCACCATGCTTCACAAGGTGCTTGACCCTCTTGCTTGTAACACTTATGGTTCTCTTATAGGAGTAACAGTGCTTCTTCCTTACATTGCAACAGGCCTATTTTGCACAAAGCTACTATTCTTCACAGTGTAAAAGCCTGAGAGACAGGTAGTATTCCTTTGTAAAGCTCACTCAATTCTCACTTTTGAACAACATTCCAGACCCTCTTGCTCCTAGAATGAATGGTTTTCATACATCCTAAACTGTTCTTCTTCCATTCAGTTGAATGCAGCTATTTGGCCCAACGGTGATGTTCCTCACCCATGAAAAAAGTCAGGGGTAGTCAGTATTATTTTCAAAAGGTAACTCATTTCTCATAGGGAGACAAGTTGCAAAATATTCCTGCCTCTCACACACTGCATCAGGCCCTGAGCTACTAGTGTGTGTCCCTTTCGCCTGAAGAGCGTATTTTTCAAGGAGTGAATGGTTCTCCATTTTCAAAGGCTTTCATTTGGCAAGCATTCCTTTCAAATGCTAATTCAACTCTCACAGGGAAACAATGTGCTTGCAACTCCTGCTGCAAACGTTGACATCTGCTTGCAAGAGACACAGTGCCTGTTCCATTCAGTGGAAAGGTCTATTGGCACAAAGACGGAAATGCTCACACTGTCAAACCCTGACAGATAGGCAGTGTCCCTTTTGAAGGCTAAATCATTGAAGCTGCTAAACAAAGTGCTAGAGCACCTTTCCTGTAAGCTTTGTGGTTCTCCTACCAGACACCCAGTAATCCTTCCCTTCATTGAAACAGGCAATTTTGCAGCAAAAGGAAGTTCCTCACACTTTCAAACCCTGAGTGGCAGGTGGTCTTCCTTTAAAAACTTCACTCTACTCACACTGTTACACAAGTTGCTAGACCCTCTTGCTTCTACCCTCAAACATTTTCTTAGAAGAGATTCAGAGATTCTTCCATTCTCTTCAAAGGGTGATGTTGCACAAAGGTGATACTCCTCATCCCTGGAAACACTAAGTGGTAGGCAGTATTCCTTGAAACAAGTTACTCAAGTCTCATCCGAAGACAATCTGCTTCACCCTCCTGCTTGTAACATTCAGCCTTTTCTTACAAGATAAGCACCGCTGGATCCAGTCACTTCAAAGAGGTGATTTTGCACAAAGTTGAAGGTACTCACACATAAAAACACTGAGAGGTATCAGTATGTCCTTAGACAGCTAACTCAGTTGAGAATCCTCAGAGTCCTAGGCTCTCTTCCTGTTAACAGTCCTGTCTCTCTTAGAAGGCCTACAGGGCATCTTACATTCTCTGGAATGGGGCAATTTGGAAAAAACTTGGAGTCCTCATCCTTGAAAATCTTGAGAGGTAGGTAGTATTCCATGAAACAACTAACTCAATTCACAATGCTGAAGAAGGTGTTTGACCCTCTTCCTTCTAACATTCATGGTTTTCTTACAAGAGCCACAGTGTTTCTCCATTCACTTCACAGAGGCAATTTTGCACAAAGGTGATCTTCTTAGCACATGAAAACTCGGACAAGCAGGCAGTATTCCTTTAAAAAGCTAAGTCAATTCACAATGCTAAACAAGTTGCCAAGCCCTGTTGCTTCTAACATTCATGACTCTCTTACAAGAGCTACCAGGACTCTTCCATTCGCTTGTATGGGATATTTTGCCAAAGTTGTGTTCCTGACCCATGAAAACGCTGAGAGGTACTCAGTATTCCTTTACACAGCTAACTCAGTTCACAATGCTGAACAAGGTGGTAGACCCTTTTCTTTCTAACATTAATGATTCTCTCTCAAATTCAACAGTGCTTCTTCCAATCCCTTTTAGGGGGTTATATTGCACAAAGGTGGTATTCCTCACCCATGAACACACTGAGTTGTAGGCATTATTACTTGAAAGAAGTATATCAATTCTCCTTGGGAAACAAGGTGCTTGACCCTCCTGTTTCTAACATTCCTACTTCTCTTCCAAGAGTTGGAGGGTTGGTTCCCTTGACTTGAAAGAGGTAACTTTGCACAAACTTGAGGATCCTCACCCATAAAAACACTGAGAGTTAGGCAGTATTCCCTTCAACAGGTAACTCAATTCACAATGCTTAAGAGGGTGCTAGACCCTCTTGCTTCTAACATTAATCATTGTCTTACAAGAGCTACAGTATGCCTCCTTTCACTTGAATGGCCTATTTTACAGAACATTGAAGTTTCTCCCCGTGAAAACACTGACAGTTACGCAGTGTTCCCTTAAACAGGTAACTCAATTCACCATGCTTCACAAGTTGCTTGACCCTCTTGCTTGTAACACTTATGGTTCTCTTACAGGAGAAACAGTGCTTCTTCCTTACATTGCAACAGGCCTATTTTGCACAAAGCTACTATTCTTCACACTGTAAAAGCCTGAGAGACAGGTAGTATTCCTTTGTAAAGCTCACTCAATTCTCACTTTTGAACAACGTTCCAGACCCTCTTGCTCCTAGAATGAATGGTTTTCATACATCCTAAACTGTTCTTCTTCCATTCAGTTGAATGCAGCTATTTGGCCCAACGGTGATGTTCCTCACCCATGAAAAAAGTCAGGGGTAGTCAGTATTCCTTTCAAAAGGTAACTCATTTCTCATAGGGAGACAAGTTGCAAAATATTCCTGCCTCTCACACACTGCATCAGGCCCTGAGGTACAAGTGTATGTCCATTTCACTGGAAGCGGGTATTTTTCAAGGAGTGAATGATTCTCCATTGTCAAAGGCTTTCATTTGGCCAGCATTCCTTTCACATGCTAATTCAACTCTCACAGGGAAACAATGTGCTTGCAACTCCTGCTGCAAACCTTGACATCTGCTTGCAAGAGACACAGTGCCTGTTCCATTCAGTGGAAAGGTCTATTGGCACAAAGATGGAAATGCTCACACTGTCAAACCCTGACAGATATTTAGTGTTCCTTTTGAATGCTAAATCAATTGAAGCTGCTAAACAAAGTGCTAGAGCAACTTTCCTGTAAGCTTTGTGGTTCTCCTACCAGACACCCAGTAATCCTTCCCTTCATTGAAACAGGCAATTTTGCACCAAAAGCAAGTTCCTCACACTTTCAAACCCTGAGTGGCAGGTGGTCTTCCTTTGAAAACTTCACTCTACTCACACTTTTACACAAGTTGCTAGACCCTCTTGCTTCTAACCTCAAACATTTTCTTAGAAGAGCCTCAGAGATTCTTCCATTCTTTTCAAAGGGTGATGTTGCACAAAGGTGATACTCCTCATCCCTGGAAACACTAAGTGGTAGGCAGTATTAATTGAAACAAGTTACTCAAGTCTCATCCGAAGACAATCTGCTTCACCCTCCTGCTTGTAACATTCAGCCTTTTCTTACAACATAAGCACCGCTGGATCCAGTCACTTCAAAGAGGTGATTTTGCACAAAGTTGAAGGTACTCACACATAAAAACACTGAGAGGTATCAGTATGTCCTTAGACAGCTAACTCAGTTGAGAATCCTCAGAGTGCTAGGCTCTCTTCCTGTTAACAGTCCTGTCTCTCTTAGAAGGCCTACAGGGCATCTTCCATTCTCTGGTATAGGGCAATTTGGAAAAAACCTGGAGTCCTCATCCCTGAAAATCTTGAGAGGTAGGCAGTATTCCATGAAACAACTAACTCAATTCACAATGCTGAAGGAAGTGTTTGACCCTCTTCCTTCTAACATTCATGGATTTCTTACAAGAGCTACAGTGTTTCTCCTTTTACTTCACAGAGTTAATTTTGCACAAAGGTGATCTTCTTAGCACATGAAAACTGACAAGCAGACAGTATTCATTTAAAAAGCTAAGTCAATTCACAATGCTAAACAAGTTGCCAAGCCCTGTTGCTTCTAACATTCATGACTCTCTTACAAGAGCTACCAGGAATTTTCCATTCGCTTGTATGGGATATTTTGCAAAGTTGTGTTCCTGACCCATGAAAACGCTGAGAGGTACTCAGTATTCCTTTACACAGCTAACTCAGTTCACAATGCTGAACAAGGTGGTAGACCCTTTTCTTTCTAACATTAATGATTCTCTCTCAAGTTCGACAGTGCTTCTTCCAATCCCTTTTAGCGGGTTATATTGCACAAAGGTGGTATTCCTCACCCATGAACACACTGAGTTGTAGGCATTATTCCTTGAAAGAAGTATATCAATTCTCCTTGGGAAACACGGTGCTTGACCCTCCTGTTTCTAACATTCCTACTTCTCTTCCAAGAGTTGGAGGGTTGGTTCCCTTGACTTGAAAGAGGTAATTTTGCACAAACTTGAGGATCCTCACCCATAAAAACACTGAGAGTTAGGCAGTATTCCCTTCAACAGGTAACTCAATTCACAATGCTTAAGAGGGTGCTAGACCCTCTTGCTTCTGACATTAATCATTGTCTTACAAGAGCTACAGTATGCCTCCTTTCACTTGAATGGCCTATTTTACAGAACATTGAAGTTTCTCCCGTGAAAACACTGACAGTTACGCAATGTTCCCTTAAACAGGTAACTCAATTCACCATGCTTCACAAGGTGCTTGACCCTCTTGCTTGTAACACTTATGGTTCTCTTATAGGAGTAACAGTGCTTCTTCCTTACATTGCAACAGGCCTATTTTGCACAAAGCTACTATTCTTCACAGTGTAAAAGCCTGAGAGACAGGTAGTATTCCTTTGTAAAGCTCACTCAATTCTCACTTTTGAACAACATTCCAGACCCTCTTGCTCCTAGAATGAATGGTTTTCATACATCCTAAACTGTTCTTCTTCCATTCAGTTGAATGCAGCTATTTGGCCAAACGGTGATGTTCCTCACCCATGAAAAAACTCAGAGGTAGTCAGTATTCCTTTCAACAGGTAACTTATTTCTCATAGGAAGACAAGTTGCAAAATATTCCTGTCTCTCACACACTGCATCAGGCCCTGAGCTACTAGTGTGTGTCCATTTCGCCGGAAGCGGGTATTTTTCAAGGAGTGAATGATTCTCCATTGTCAAAGGCTTTCATTTGGCAAGCATTCCTTTCAAATGCTAATTCAACTCTCACAGGGAAACAATGTGTTTGCAACTCCTGCTGCAAACCTTGACATCTGCTTGCAAGAGACACAGTGCCTGTTCCATTCAGTGGAAAGGTCTATTGGCAAAAGACAGAAATGCTCACACTGTCAAACCCTGACAGATAGGCAGTGTTCCTTTTGAAGGCTAAATCAATTGAAGCTGCTAAACAAAGTGCTAGAGCACCTTTCCTGTAAGCTTTGTGGTTCTCCTACCAGACACCCAGTAATCCTTCCCTTCATTGAAACAGGCAATTTTGCAGCAAAAGGAAGTTCCTCACACTTTCAAACCCTGAGTGGCAGGTGGTCTTCCTTTAAAAATTTCACTCTACTCACACTGTTATACAAGTTGCTAGACCCTCTTGCTTCTACCCTCAAACATTTTCTTAGAAGAGATTCAGAGATTCTTCCATTCTCTTCAAAGGGTGATGTTGCACAAAGGTGATACTCCTCATCCCTGGAAACACTAAGTGGTAGGCAGTATTCCTTGAAACAAGTTACTCAAGTCTCATCCGAAGACAATCTGCTTCACCCTCCTGCTTGTAACATTCATCCTTTTCTTACAACATAAGCATCGCTGGATCCAGTCACTTCAAAGAGGTGATTTTGCACAAAGTTGAAGGTACTCACACATAAAAACACTGAGAGGTATCAGTATGTCCTTAGACAGCTAACTCAGTTGAGAATCCTCAGAGTCCTAGGCTCTCTTCCTGTTAACAGTCCTGTCTCTCTTAGAAGGCCTACAGGGCATCTTCCATTCTCTGGAATGGGGCAATTTGGAAAAAACCTGGAGTCCTCATCCCTGAAAATCTTGAGAGGTAGGTAGTATTCCATGAAACAACTAACTCAATTCACAATGCTGAAGAAGGTGTTTGACCGTCTTCCTTCTAACATTCATGGTTTTCTTACAAGAGCCACAGTGTTTCTCCATTCACTTCACAGAGGCAATTTTGCACAAAGGTGATCTTCTTAGCACATGAAAACTCGGACAAGCAGGCAGTATTCCTTTAAAAAGCTAAGTCAATTCACAATGCTAAACAAGTTGCCAAGCCCTGTTGCTTCTAACATTCATGACTCTCTTACAAGAGCTACCAGTACTCTTCCATTCGCTTGTAAGGGATATTTAGCCAAAGTTGTGTTCCTGACCCATGAAAACGCTGAGAGGTACTCAGTATTCCTTTACCCAGCTAACTCAGTTCACAATGCTGAACAAGGTGGTAGACCCTTTTCTTTCTAACATTAATGATTCTCTCTCAAATTCAACAGTGCTTCTTCCAATCCCTTTTAGGGGGTTATATTGCACAAAGGTGGTATTCCTCACCCATGAACACACTGAGTTGTAGGCATTATTACTTGAAAGAAGTATATCAATTCTCCTTGGGAAACAAGGTGCTTGACCCTCCTGTTTCTAACATTCCTACTTCTCTTCCAAGAGTTGGAGGGTTGGTTCCCTTGACTTGAAAGAGGTAACTTTGCACAAACTTGAGGATCCTCACCCATAAAAACACTGAGAGTTAGGCAGTATTCCCTTCAACAGGTAACTCAATTCACAATGCTTAAGAGGGTGCTAGACCCTCTTGCTTCTAACATTAATCATTGTCTTACAAGAGCTACAGTATGCCTCCTTTCACTTGAATGGCCTATTTTACAGAACATTGAAGTTTCTCCCCGTGAAAACACTGACAGTTACGCAGTGTTCCCTTAAACAGGTAACTCAATTCACCATGCTTCACAAGTTGCTTGACCCTCTTGCTTGTAATACTTATGGTTCTCTTACAGGAGAAACAGTGCTTCTTCCTTACATTGCAACAGGCCTATTTTGCACAAAGCTACTATTCTTCACACTGTAAAAGCCTGAGAGACAGGTAGTATTCCTTTGTAAAGCTCACTCAATTCTCACTTTTGAACAACATTCCAGACCCTCTTGCTCCTAGAATGAATGGTTTTCATACATCCTAAACTGTTCTTCTTCCATTCAGTTGAATGCAGCTATTTGGCCCAACGGTGATGTTCCTCACCCATGAAAAAAGTCAGGGGTAGTCAGTATTCCTTTCAAAAGGTAACTCATTTCTCATAGGGAGACAAGTTGCAAAATATTCCTGCCTCTCACACACTGCATCAGGCCCTGAGGTACAAGTGTATGTCCATTTCGCTGGAAGCGGGTATTTTTCAAGGAGTGAATGATTCTCCATTGTCAAAGGCTTTCATTTGGCCAGCATTCCTTTCACATGCTAATTCAACTCTCACAGGGAAACAATGTGCTTGCAACTCCTGCTGCAAACCTTGACATCTGCTTGCAAGAGACACAGTGCCTGTTCCATTCAGTGGAAAGGTCTATTGGCACAAAGATGGAAATGCTCACACTGTCAAACCCTGACAGATATTTAGTGTTCCTTTTGAATGCTAAATCAATTGAAGCTGCTAAACAAAGTGCTAGAGCAACTTTCCTGTAAGCTTTGTGGTTCTCCTACCAGACACCCAGTAATCCTTCCCTTCATTGAAACAGGCAATTTTGCACCAAAAGCAAGTTCCTCACACTTTCAAACTCTGAGTGGCTGGTGGTCTATCTTTGAAAACTTCACTCTACTCACACTTTTACACAAGTTGCTAGACCCTCTTGCTTCTAACCTCAAACATTTTCTTAGAAGAGCCTCAGAGATTCTTCCATTCTTTTCAAAGGTTGATGTTGCATAAAGGTGATACTCCTCATCCCTGGAAACACTAAGTGGTAGGCAGTATTCCTTGAAACAAGTTACTCAAGTCTCATCCGAAGACAATCTGCTTCACCCTCCTGCTTGTAACATTCAGCCTTTTCTTACAACATAAGCACCGCTGGATCCAATCACTTCAAAGACGTGATTTTGCACAAAGTTGAAGGTACTCACACATAAAAACACTGAGAGGTATCAGTATGTCCTTAGACAGCTAACTCAGTTGAGAATCCTCAGAGTGCTAGGCTCTCTTCCTGTTAACAGTCCTGTCTCTCTTAGAAGGCCTACAGGGCATCTTCCATTCTCTGGAATGGGGCAATTTGGAAAAAACCTGGAGGCCTCATCCCTGAAAATCTTGAGAGGTAGGCAGTATTCCATGAAACAACTAACTCAATTCACAATGCTGAAGGAAGTGTTTGACCCTCTTCCTTCTAACATTCATGGATTTCTTACAAGAGCTACAGTGTTTCTCCTTTTACTTCACAGAGTTAATTTTGCACAAAGGTGATCTTCTTAGCACATGAAAACTGACAAGCAGACAGTATTCATTTAAAAAGCTAAGTCAATTCACAATGCTAAACAAGTTGCCAAGCCCTGTTGCTTCTAACATTCATGACTCTCTTACAAGAGCTACCAGGAATTTTCCATTCGCTTGTATGGGATATTTTGCAAAGTTGTGTTCCTGACCCATGAAAACGCTGAGAGGTACTCAGTATTCCTTTACACAGCTAACTCAGTTCACAATGCTGAACAAGGTGGTAGACCCTTTTCTTTCTAACATTAATGATTCTCTCTCAAGTTCGACAGTGCTTCTTCCAATCCCTTTTAGCGGGTTATATTGCACAAAGGTGGTATTCCTCACCCATGAACACACTGAGTTGTAGGCATTATTCCTTGAAAGAAGTATATCAATTCTCCTTGGGAAACACGGTGCTTGACCCTCCTGTTTCTAACATTCCTACTTCTCTTCCAAGAGTTGGAGGGTTGGTTCCCTTGACTTGAAAGAGGTAATTTTGCACAAACTTGAGGATCCTCACCCATAAAAACACTGAGAGTTAGGCAGTATTCCCTTCAACAGGTAACTCAATTCACAATGCTTAAGAGGGTGCTAGACCCTCTTGCTTCTGACATTAATCATTGTCTTACAAGAGCTACAGTATGCCTCCTTTCACTTGAATGGCCTATTTTACAGAACATTGAAGTTTCTCCCGTGAAAACACTGACAGTTACGCAATGTTCCCTTAAACAGGTAACTCAATTCACCATGCTTCACAAGGTGCTTGACCCTCTTGCTTGTAACACTTATGGTTCTCTTATAGGAGTAACAGTGCTTCTTCCTTACATTGCAACAGGCCTATTTTGCACAAAGCTACTATTCTTCACAGTGTAAAAGCCTGAGAGACAGGTAGTATTCCTTTGTAAAGCTCACTCAATTCTCACTTTTGAACAACATTCCAGACCCTCTTGCTCCTAGAATGAATGGTTTTCATACATCCTAAACTGTTCTTCTTCCATTCAGTTGAATGCAGCTATTTGGCCAAACGGTGATGTTCCTCACCCATGAAAAAACTCAGAGGTAGTCAGTATTCCTTTCAACAGGTAACTTATTTCTCATAGGAAGACAAGTTGCAAAATATTCCTGTCTCTCACACACTGCATCAGGCCCTGAGCTACTAGTGTGTGTCCATTTCGCCGGAAGCGGGTATTTTTCAAGGAGTGAATGATTCTCCATTGTCAAAGGCTTTCATTTGGCAAGCATTCCTTTCAAATGCTAATTCAACTCTCACAGGGAAACAATGTGTTTGCAACTCCTGCTGCAAACCTTGACATCTGCTTGCAAGAGACACAGTGCCTGTTCCATTCAGTGGAAAGGTCTATTGGCAAAAGACAGAAATGCTCACACTGTCAAACCCTGACAGATAGGCAGTGTTCCTTTTGAAGGCTAAATCAATTGAAGCTGCTAAACAAAGTGCTAGAGCACCTTTCCTGTAAGCTTTGTGGTTCTCCTACCAGACACCCAGTAATCCTTCCCTTCATTGAAACAGGCAATTTTGCAGCAAAAGGAAGTTCCTCACACTTTCAAACCCTGAGTGGCAGGTGGTCTTCCTTTAAAAATTTCACTCTACTCACACTGTTATACAAGTTGCTAGACCCTCTTGCTTCTACCCTCAAACATTTTCTTAGAAGAGATTCAGAGATTCTTCCATTCTCTTCAAAGGGTGATGTTGCACAAAGGTGATACTCCTCATCCCTGGAAACACTAAGTGGTAGGCAGTATTCCTTGAAACAAGTTACTCAAGTCTCATCCGAAGACAATCTGCTTCACCCTCCTGCTTGTAACATTCATCCTTTTCTTACAACATAAGCATCGCTGGATCCAGTCACTTCAAAGAGGTGATTTTGCACAAAGTTGAAGGTACTCACACATAAAAACACTGAGAGGTATCAGTATGTCCTTAGACAGCTAACTCAGTTGAGAATCCTCAGAGTCCTAGGCTCTCTTCCTGTTAACAGTCCTGTCTCTCTTAGAAGGCCTACAGGGCATCTTCCATTCTCTGGAATGGGGCAATTTGGAAAAAACCTGGAGTCCTCATCCCTGAAAATCTTGAGAGGTAGGTAGTATTCCATGAAACAACTAACTCAATTCACAATGCTGAAGAAGGTGTTTGACCGTCTTCCTTCTAACATTCATGGTTTTCTTACAAGAGCCACAGTGTTTCTCCATTCACTTCACAGAGGCAATTTTGCACAAAGGTGATCTTCTTAGCACATGAAAACTCGGACAAGCAGGCAGTATTCCTTTAAAAAGCTAAGTCAATTCACAATGCTAAACAAGTTGCCAAGCCCTGTTGCTTCTAACATTCATGACTCTCTTACAAGAGCTACCAGTACTCTTCCATTCGCTTGTAAGGGATATTTAGCCAAAGTTGTGTTCCTGACCCATGAAAACGCTGAGAGGTACTCAGTATTCCTTTACCCAGCTAACTCAGTTCACAATGCTGAACAAGGTGGTAGACCCTTTTCTTTCTAACATTAATGATTCTCTCTCAAATTCAACAGTGCTTCTTCCAATCCCTTTTAGGGGGTTATATTGCACAAAGGTGGTATTCCTCACCCATGAACACACTGAGTTGTAGGCATTATTACTTGAAAGAAGTATATCAATTCTCCTTGGGAAACAAGGTGCTTGACCCTCCTGTTTCTAACATTCCTACTTCTCTTCCAAGAGTTGGAGGGTTGGTTCCCTTGACTTGAAAGAGGTAACTTTGCACAAACTTGAGGATCCTCACCCATAAAAACACTGAGAGTTAGGCAGTATTCCCTTCAACAGGTAACTCAATTCACAATGCTTAAGAGGGTGCTAGACCCTCTTGCTTCTAACATTAATCATTGTCTTACAAGAGCTACAGTATGCCTCCTTTCACTTGAATGGCCTATTTTACAGAACATTGAAGTTTCTCCCCGTGAAAACACTGACAGTTACGCAGTGTTCCCTTAAACAGGTAACTCAATTCACCATGCTTCACAAGTTGCTTGACCCTCTTGCTTGTAACACTTATGGTTCTCTTACAGGAGAAACAGTGCTTCTTCCTTACATTGCAACAGGCCTATTTTGCACAAAGCTACTATTCTTCACACTGTAAAAGCCTGAGAGACAGGTAGTATTCCTTTGTAAAGCTCACTCAATTCTCACTTTTGAACAACATTCCAGACCCTCTTGCTCCTAGAATGAATGGTTTTCATACATCCTAAACTGTTCTTCTTCCATTCAGTTGAATGCAGCTATTTGGCCCAACGGTGATGTTCCTCACCCATGAAAAAAGTCAGGGGTAGTCAGTATTCCTTTCAAAAGGTAACTCATTTCTCATAGGGAGACAAGTTGCAAAATATTCCTGCCTCTCACACACTGCATCAGGCCCTGAGGTACAAGTGTATGTCCATTTCGCTGGAAGCGGGTATTTTTCAAGGAGTGAATGATTCTCCATTGTCAAAGGCTTTCATTTGGCCAGCATTCCTTTCACATGCTAATTCAACTCTCACAGGGAAACAATGTGCTTGCAACTCCTGCTGCAAACCTTGACATCTGCTTGCAAGAGACACAGTGCCTGTTCCATTCAGTGGAAAGGTCTATTGGCACAAAGATGGAAATGCTCACACTGTCAAACCCTGACAGATATTTAGTGTTCCTTTTGAATGCTAAATCAATTGAAGCTGCTAAACAAAGTGCTAGAGCAACTTTCCTGTAAGCTTTGTGGTTCTCCTACCAGACACCCAGTAATCCTTCCCTTCATTGAAACAGGCAATTTTGCACCAAAAGCAAGTTCCTCACACTTTCAAACTCTGAGTGGCTGGTGGTCTATCTTTGAAAACTTCACTCTACTCACACTTTTACACAAGTTGCTAGACCCTCTTGCTTCTAACCTCAAACATTTTCTTAGAAGAGATTCAGAGATTCTTCCATTCTCTTCAAAGGGTGATGTTGCACAAAGGTGATACTCCTCATCCCTGGAAACACTAAGTGGTAGGCAGTATTCCTTGAAACAAGTTACTCAAGTCTCATCCGAAGACAATCTGCTTCACCCTCCTGCTTGTAACATTCAGCCTTTTCTTACAACATAAGCACCGCTGGATCCAGTCACTTCAAAGACGTGATTTTGCACAAAGTTGAAGGTACTCACACATAAAAACACTGAGAGGTATCAGTATGTCCTTAGACAGCTAACTCAGTTGAGAATCCTCAGAGTGCTAGGCTCTCTTCCTGTTAACAGTCCTGTCTCTCTTAGAAGGCCTACAGGGCATCTTCCATTCTCTGGAATGGGGCAATTTAGAAAAAACCTGGAGTCCTCATCCCTGAAAATCTTGAGAGGTAGGCAGTATTCCATGAAACAACTAACTCAATTCACAATGCTGAAGGAAGTGTTTGACCCTCTTCCTTCTAACATTCATGGATTTCTTACAAGAGCTACAGTGTTTCTCCTTTCACTTCACAGTTAATTTTGCACAAAGGTGATCTTCTTAGCACATGAAAACTGACAAGCAGACAGTATTCATTTAAAAAGCTAAGTCAATTCACAATGCTAAACAAGTTGCCAAGCCCTGTTGCTTCTAACATTCATGACTCTCTTACAAGAGCTACCAGGAATTTTCCATTCGCTTGTATGGGATATTTTGCAAAGTTGTGTTCCTGACCCATGAAAACGCTGAGAGGTACTCAGTATTCCTTTACACAGCTAACTCAGTTCACAATGCTGAACAAGGTGGTAGACCCTTTTCTTTCTAACATTAATGATTCTCTCTCAAATTCGACAGTGCTTCTTCCAATCCCTTTTAGCGGGTTATATTGCACAAAGGTGGTATTCCTCACCCATGAACACACTGAGTTGTAGGCATTATTCCTTGAAAGAAGTATATCAATTCTCCTTGGGAAACACGGTGCTTGACCCTCCTGTTTCTAACATTCCTACTTCTCTTCCAAGAGTTGGACGGTTGGTTCCCTTGACTTGAAAGAGGTAATAATGCACAAACTTGAGGATCCTCACCCATAAAAACACTGAGAGTTAGGCAGTATTCCCTTCAACAGGTAACTCAATTCACAATGCTTAAGAGGGTGCTAGACCCTCTTGCTTCTGACATTAATCATTGTCTTACAAGAGCTACAGTATGCCTCCTTTCACTTGAATGGCCTATTTTACAGAACATTGAAGTTTCTCCCCGTGAAAACACTGACAGTTACGCAGTGTTCCCTTAAACAGGTAACTCAATTCACCATGCTTCACAAGGTGCTTGACCTCTTGCTTGTAACACTTATGGTTCTCTTACAGGAGAAACAGTGCTTCTTCCTTACATTGCAACAGGCCTATTTTGCACAAAGCTACTATTCTTCACACTGTAAAAGCCTGAGAGACAGGTAGTATTCCTTTGTAAAGCTCACTCAATTCTCACTTTTGAACAACATTCCAGACCCTCTTGCTCCTAGAATGAATGGTTTTCATACATCCTAAACTGTTCTTCTTCCATTCAGTTGAATGCAGCTATTTGGCCAAACAGTGATGTTCCTCACCCATGAAAAAACTCAGAGGTAGTCAGTATTCCTTTCAACAGGTAACTTATTTCTCATAGGAAGACAAGTTGCAAAATATTCCTGTCTCTCACACACTGCATCAGGCCCTGAGCTACTAGTGTGTGTCCATTTCGCCGGAAGCGTGTATTTTTCAAGGAGTGAATGATTCTCCATTGTCAAAGGCTTTCATTTGGCAAGCATTCCTTTCAAATGCTAATTCAACTCTCACAGGGAAACAATGTGCTTGCAACTCCTGCTGCAAACCTTGACATCTGCTTGCAAGAGACACAGTGCCTGTTCCATTCAGTGGAAAGGTCTATTGGCACAAAGACAGAAATGCTCACACTGTCAAACCCTGACAGATAGGCAGTGTTCCTTTTGAAGGCCAAATCAATTGAAGCTGCTAAACAAAGTGCTAGAGCACCTTTCCTGTAAGCTTTGTGGTTCTCCTACCAGACACCCAGTAATCCTTCCCTTCATTGAAACAGGCAATTTTGCAGCAAAAGGAAGTTCCTCACACTTTCAAACCCTGAGTGGCAGGTGGTCTTCCTTTAAAAATTTCACTCTACTCACACTGTTATACAAGTTGCTAGACCCTCTTGCTTCTACCCTCAAACATTTTCTTAGAAGAGATTCAGAGATTCTTTCATTCTCTTCAAAGGGTGATGTTGCACAAAGGTGATACTCCTCATCCCTGGAAACACTAAGTGGTAGGCAGTATTCCTTGAAACAAGTTACTCAAGTCTCATCCGAAGACAATCTGCTTCACCCTCCTGCTTGTAACATTCATCCTTTTCTTACAACATAAGCATCGCTGGATCCAGTCACTTCAAAGAGGTGATTTTGCACAAAGTTGAAGGTACTCACACATAAAAACACTGAGAGGTATCAGTATGTCCTTAGACAGCTAACTCAGTTGAGAATCCTCAGAGTCCTAGGCTCTCTTCCTGTTAACAGTCCTGTCTCTCTTAGAAGGCCTACAGGGCATCTTCCATTCTCTGGAATGGGGCAATTTGGAAAAAACCTGGAGTCCTCATCCTTGAAAATCTTGAGAGGTAGGTAGTATTCCATGAAACAACTAACTCAATTCACAATGCTGAAGAAGGTGTTTGACCCTCTTCCTTCTAACATTCATGGTTTTCTTACAAGAGCCACAGTGTTTCTCCATTCACTTCACAGAGGCAATTTTGCACAAAGGTGATCTTCTTAGCACATGAAAACTCGGACAAGCAGGCAGTATTCCTTTAAAAAGCTAAGTCAATTCACAATGCTAAACAAGTTGCCAAGCCCTGTTGCTTCTAACATTCATGACTCTCTTACAAGAGCTACCAGGACTCTTCCATTCGCTTCTATGGGATATTTAGCCAAAGTTGTGTTCCTGACCCATGAAAACGCTGAGAGGTACTCAGTATTCCTTTACACAGCTAACTCAGTTCACAATGCTGAACAAGGTGGTAGACCCTTTTCTTTCTAACATTAATGATTCTCTCTCAAATTCAACAGTGCTTCTTCCAATCCCTTTTAGGGGGTTATATTGCACAAAGGTGGTATTCCTCACCCATGAACACACTGAGTTGTAGGCATTATTACTTGAAAGAAGTATATCAATTCTCCTTGGGAAACAAGGTGCTTGACCCTCCTGTTTCTAACATTCCTACTTCTCTTCCAAGAGTTGGAGGGTTGGTTCCCTTGACTTGAAAGAGGTAACTTTGCACAAACTTGAGGATCCTCACCCATAAAAACACTGAGAGTTAGGCAGTATTCCCTTCAACAGGTAACTCAATTCACAATGCTTAAGAGGGTGCTAGACCCTCTTGCTTCTAACATTAATCATTGTCTTACAAGAGCTACAGTATGCCTCCTTTCACTTGAATGGCCTATTTTACAGAACATTGAAGTTTCTCCCCGTGAAAACACTGACAGTTACGCAGTGTTCCCTTAAACAGGTAACTCAATTCACCATGCTTCACAAGTTGCTTGACCCTCTTGCTTGTAACACTTATGGTTCTCTTACAGGAGAAACAGTGCTTCTTCCTTACATTGCAACAGGCCTATTTTGCACAAAGCTACTATTCTTCACACTGTAAAAGCCTGAGAGACAGGTAGTATTCCTTTGTAAAGCTCACTCAATTCTCACTTTTGAACAACGTTCCAGACCCTCTTGCTCCTAGAATGAATGGTTTTCATACATCCTAAACTGTTCTTCTTCCATTCAGTTGAATGCAGCTATTTGGCCCAACGGTGATGTTCCTCACCCATGAAAAAAGTCAGGGGTAGTCAGTATTCCTTTCAAAAGGTAACTCATTTCTCATAGGGAGACAAGTTGCAAAATATTCCTGCCTCTCACACACTGCATCAGGCCCTGAGGTACAAGTGTATGTCCATTTCGCTGGAAGCGGGTATTTTTCAAGGAGTGAATGATTCTCCATTGTCAAAGGCTTTCATTTGGCCAGCATTCCTTTCACATGCTAATTCAACTCTCACAGGGAAACAATGTGCTTGCAACTCCTGCTGCAAACCTTGACATCTGCTTGCAAGAGACACAGTGCCTGTTCCATTCAGTGGAAAGGTCTATTGGCACAAAGATGGAAATGCTCACACTGTCAAACCCTGACAGATATTTAGTGTTCCTTTTGAATGCTAAATCAATTGAAGCTGCTAAACAAAGTGCTAGAGCAACTTTCCTGTAAGCTTTGTGGTTCTCCTACCAGACACCCAGTAATCCTTCCCTTCATTGAAACAGGCAATTTTGCACCAAAAGCAAGTTCCTCACACTTTCAAACCCTGAGTGGCAGGTGGTCTTCCTTTGAAAACTTCACTCTACTCACACTTTTACACAAGTTGCTAGACCCTCTTGCTTCTAACCTCAAACATTTTCTTAGAAGAGCCTCAGAGATTCTTCCATTCTTTTCAAAATGTGATGTTGCACAAAGGTGATACTCCTCATCCCTGGAAACACTAAGTGGTAGGCAGTATTAATTGAAACAAGTTACTCAAGTCTCATCCGAAGACAATCTGCTTCACCCTCCTGCTTGTAACACTCAGCCTTTTCTTACAACATAAGCACCGCTGGATCCAGTCACTTCAAAGAGGTGATTTTGCACAAAGTTGAAGGTACTCACACATAAAAACACTGAGAGGTATCAGTATGTCCTTAGACAGCTAACTCAGTTGAGAATCCTCAGAGTGCTAGGCTCTCTTCTTGTTAACAGTCCTGTCTCTCTTAGAAGGCCTACAGGGCATCTTCCATTCTCTGGAATGGGGCAATTTGGAAAAAACCTGGAGTCCTCATCCCTGAAAATCTTGAGAGGTTGGCAGTATTCCATGAAACAACTAACTCAATTCACAATGCTGAAGGAAGTGTTTGACCCTCTTCCTTCTAACATTCATGGATTTCTTACAAGAGCTACAGTGTTTCTCCTTTCACTTCACAGAGTTAATTTTGCACAAAGGTGATCTTCTTAGCACATGAAAACTGACAAGCAGACAGTATTCAATTAAAAAGCTAAGTCAATTCACAATGCTAAACAAGTTGCCAAGCCCTGTTGCTTCTAACATTCATGACTCTCTTACAAGAGCTACCAGGAATTTTCCATTCGCTTGTATGGGATATTTTGCAAAGTTGTGTTCCTGACCCATGAAAACGCTGAGAGGTACTCAGTATTCCTTTACACAGCTAACTCAGTTCACAATGCTGAACAAGGTGGTAGACCCTTTTCTTTCTAACATTAATGATTCTCTCTCAAGTTCGACAGTGCTTCTTCCAATCCCTTTTAGCGGGTTATATTGCACAAAGGTGGTATTCCTCACCCATGAACACAGTGAGTTGTAGGCATTATTCCTTGAAAGAAGTATATCAATTCTCCTTGGGAAACACGGTGCTTGACCCTCCTGTTTCTAACATTCCTACTTCTCTTCCAAGAGTTGGAGGGTTGGTTCCCTTGACTTGAAAGAGGTAACTTTGCACAAACTTGAGGATCCTCACCCATAAAAACACTGAGAGTTAGGCAGTATTCCCTTCAACAGGTAACTCAATTCACAATGCTTAAGAGGGTGCTAGACCCTCTTGCTTCTAACATTAATCATTGTCTTACAAGAGCTACAGTATGCCTCCTTTCACTTGAATGGCCTATTTTACAGAACATTGAAGTTTCTCCCCGTGAAAACACTGACAGTTACGCAGTGTTCCCTTAAACAGGTAACTCAATTCACCATGCTTCAAAAGGTGCTTGACCCTCTTGCTTGGAACACTTATGGTTCTCTTACAGGAGAAACAGTGCTTCTTCCTTACATTGCAACAGGCCTATTTTGCACAAAGCTACTATTCTTCACACTGTAAAAGCCTGAGAGACAGGTAGTATTCCTTTGTAAAGCTCACTCAATTCTCACTTTTGAACAACATTCCAGACCCTCTTGCTCCTAGAACGAATGGTTTTCATACATCCTAAACTGTTCTTCTTCCATTCAGTTGAATGCAGCTATTTGGCCAAACGGTGATGTTCCTCACCCATGAAAAAACTCAGAGGTAGTCAGTATTCCTTTCAACAGGTAACTTATTTCTCATAGGAAGACAAGTTGCAAAATATTCCTGTCTCTCACACACTGCATCAGGCCCTGAGCTACTAGTGTGTGTCCCTTTCGCCTGAAGAGCGTATTTTTCAAGGAGTGAATGGTTCTCCATTTTCAAAGGCTTTCATTTGGCAAGCATTCCTTTCAAATGCTAATTCAACTCTCACAGAGAAACAATGTGCTTGCAACTCCTGCTGCAAACCTTGACATCTGCTTGCAAGAGACACAGTGCCTGTTCCATTCAGTGGAAAGGTCTATTGGCACAAAGACAGAAATGCTCACACTGTCAAACCCTGACAGATAGGCAGTGTTCCTTTTGAAGGCTAAATCAATTGAAGCTGCTAAACAAAGTGCTAGAGCACCTTTCCTGTAAGCTTTGTGGTTCTCCTACCAGACACCCAGTAATCCTTCCCTTCATTGAAACAGGCAATTTTGCAGCAAAAGGAAGTTCCTCACACTTTCAAACCCTGAGTGGCAGGTGGTCTTCCTTTAAAAACTTCACTCTACTCACACTGTTACACAAGTTGCTAGACCCTCTTGCTTCTACCCTCAAACATTTTCTTAGAAGAGCCTCAGAGATTCTTCCATTCTTTTCAAAGGGTGATGTTGCACAAAGGTGATACTCCTCATCCCTGGAAACACTAAGTGGTAGGCAGTATTAATTGAAACAAGTTACTCAAGTCTCATCCAAAGACAATCTGCTTCACCCTCCTGCTTGTAACATTCAGCCTTTTCTTACAACATAAGCACCGCTGGATCCAGTCACTTCAAAGAGGTGATTTTGCACAAAGTTGAAGGTACTCACACATAAAAACACTGAGAGGTATCAGTATGTCCTTAGACAGCTAACTCAGTTGAGAATCCTCAGAGTGCTAGGCTCTCTTCCTGTTAACAGTCCTGTCTCTCTTAGAAGGCCTACAGGGCATCTTCCATTCTCTGGAATGGGGCAATTTGGAAAAAACCTGGAGTCCTCATCCCTGAAAATCTTGAGAGGTAGGCAGTATTCCATGAAACAACTAACTCAATTCACAATGCTGAAGGAAGTGTTTGACCCTCTTCCTTCTAACATTCATGGATTTCTTACAAGAGCTACAGTGTTTCTCCTTTCACTTCACAGAGTTAATTTTGCACAAAGGTGATCTTCTTAGCACATGAAAACTGACAAGCAGACAGTATTCATTTAAAAAGCTAAGTCAATTCACAATGCTAAACAAGTTGCCAAGCCCTGTTGCTTCTAACATTCATGACTCTCTTACAAGAGCTACCAGGAATTTTCCATTCGCTTGTATGGGATATTTTGCAAAGTTGTGTTCCTGACCCATGAAAACGCTGAGAGGTACTCAGTATTCCTTTACACAGCTAACTCAGTTCACAATGCTGAACAAGGTGGTAGACCCTTTTCTTTCTAACATTAATGATTCTCTCTCAAGTTCGACAGTGCTTCTTCCAATCCCTTTTAGCGGGTTATATTGCACAAAGGTGGTATTCCTCACCCATGAACACAGTGAGTTGTAGGCATTATTCATTGAAAGAAGTATATCAATTCTCCTTGGGAAACACGGTGCTTGACCCTCCTGTTTCTAACATTCCTACTTCTCTTCCAAGAGTTGGAGGGTTGGTTCCCTTGACTTGAAAGAGGTAATTTTGCACAAACTTGAGGATCCTCACCCATAAAAACACTGAGAGTTAGGCAGTATTCCCTTCAACAGGTAACTCAATTCACAATGCTTAAGAGGGTGCTAGACCCTCTTGCTTCTAACATTAATCATTGTCTTACAAGAGCTACAGTATGCCTCCTTTCACTTGAATGGCCTATTTTACAGAACATTGAAGTTTCTCCCCGTGAAAACACTGACAGTTACGCAGTGTTCCCTTAAACAGGTAACTCAATTCACCATGCTTCACAAGGTGCTTGACCCTCTTGCTTGTAACACTTATGGTTCTCTTACAGGAGAAACAGTGCTTCTTCCTTACATTGCAACAGGCCTATTTTGCACAAAGCTACTATTCTTCACACTGTAAAAGCCTGAGAGACAGGTAGTATTCCTTTGTAAAGCTCACTCAATTCTCACTTTTGAACAACATTCCAGACCCTCTTGCTCCTAGAACGAATGGTTTTCATACATCCTAAGCTGTTCTTCTTCCATTCAGTTGAATGCAGCTATTTGGCCAAACGGTGATGTTCCTCACCCATGAAAAAACTCAGAGGTAGTCAGTATTCCTTTCAACAGGTAACTTATTTCTCATAGGAAGACAAGTTGCAAAATATTCCTGTCTCTCACACACTGCATCAGGCCCTGAGCTACTAGTGTGTGTCCCTTTCGCCTGAAGAGCGTATTTTTCAAGGAGTGAATGGTTCTCCATTTTCAAAGGCTTTCATTTGGCAAGCATTCCTTTCAAATGCTAATTCAACTCTCACAGGGAAACAATGTGCTTGCAACTCCTGCTGCAAACCTTGACATCTGCTTGCAAGAGACACAGTGCCTGTTCAATTCAGTGGAAAGGTCTATTGGCACAAAGACAGAAATGCTCACACTGTCAAACCCTGACAGATAGGCAGTGTTCCTTTTGAAGGCTAAATCAATTGAAGCTGCTAAACAAAGTGCTAGAGCACCTTTCCTGTAAGCTTTGTGGTTCTCCTACCAGACACCCAGTAATCCTTCCCTTCATTGAAACAGGCAATTTTGCAGCAAAAGGAAGTTCCTCACACTTTCAAACCCTGAGTGGCAGGTGGTCTTCCTTTAAAAACTTCACACTACTCACACTGTTACACAAGTTGCTAGACCCTCTTGCTTCTACCCTCAAACATTTTCTTAGAAGAGATTCAGAGATTCTTCCATTCTCTTCAAAGGGTGATGTTGCACAAAGGCGATACTCCTCATCCCTGGAAACACTAAGTGGTAGGCAGTATTCCTTGAAACAAGTTACTCAAGTCTCGTCCGAAGACAATCTGCTTCACCCTCCTGCTTGTAACATTCATCCTTTTCTTACAACATAAGCACCGCTGGATCCAGTCACTTCAAAGAGGTGATTTTGCACAAAGTTGAAGGTACTCACACATAAAAACACTGAGAGGTATCAGTATGTCCTTAGACAGCTAACTCAGTTGAGAATCCTCAGAGTCCTAGGCTCTCTTCCTGTTAACAGTCCTGTCTCTCTTAGAAGGCCTACAGGGCATCTTCCATTCTCTGGAATGGGGCAATTTGGAAAAAACCTGGAGTCCTCATCCCTGAAAATCTTGACAGGTAGGTAGTATTCCATGAAACAACTAACTCAATTCACAATGCTGAAGAAAGTGTTTGACCCTCTTCCTTCTAACATTCATGGTTTACTGACAAGAGCTACAGTGTTTCTCCATTCACTTCACAGAGGCAATTTTGCACAAAGGTGATCTTCTTAGCACATGAAAACTGACAAGCAGGCAGTATTCCTTTAAAAAGCTAAGTCAATTCACAATGCTAAACAAGTTACCAAGCCCTGTTGCTTCTAACATTCATGACTACCAGGAATTTTCCATTCGCTTGTATGGGATATTTTGCAAAGTTGTGTTCCTGACCCATGAAAACGCTGAGAGGTACTCAGTATTCCTTTACACAGCTAACTCTGTTCACAATGCTGAACAAGGTAGTAGACCCTTTTCTTTCTAACATTAATGATTCTCTCTCAAATTCGACAGTGCTTCTTCCAATCCCTTTTAGGGGGTTATATTGCACAAAGGTGGTATTCCTCACCCATGAACACACTGAGTTGTAGGCATTATTCCTTGAAAGAAGTATATCAATTGTCCTTGGGAAACAAGGTGCTTGACCCTCCTGTTTCTAACATTCCTACTTCTCTTCCAAGAGTAGGAGGGTTGGTTCCCTTGACTTGAAAGAGGTAATTTTGCACAAACTTGAAGATCCTCACCCATAAAAACACTGAGAGTTAGGCAGTATTCCCTTCAACAGGTAACTCAATTCACAATGCTTAAGAGGGTGCTAGACCCTCTTGCTTCTAACATTAATCATTGTCTTACAAGAGCTACAGTATGCCTCCTTTCACTTGAGAGGCCTATTTTGCAGAACATTGAAGTTTCTCCCCGTGAAAACACTGACAGTTACGCAGTGTTCCCTTAAACAGGTAACTCAATTCACCATGCTTCACAAGTTGCTTGACCCTCTTGCTTGTAACACTTATGGTTCTCTTACATGAGAAACAGTGCTTCTTCCTCACATTGCAACATGCCTATTTTGCACAAAGCTACTATTCTTCACACTGTAAAAGCCTGAGAGACAGGTAGTATTCCTTTGTAAAGCTCACTCAATTCTCACTTTTGAACAACGTTCCAGACCCCCTTGCTCCTAGAATGAATGGTTTTCATACATCCTAAACTGTTCTTCTTCCATTCAGTTGAATGCAGCTATTTGGCCCAACGGTGATGTTCCTCACCCATGAAAAAACTCAGGGGTAGTCAGTATTCCTTTCAAAAGGTAACTCATTTCTCATAGGGAGACAAGTTGCAAAATATTCCTGCCTCTCACACACTGCATCAGGCCCTGAGGTACAAGTGTGTGTCCATTTCGCCTGAAGAGCGTATTTTTCAAGGAGTGAATGATTCTCCATTGTCAAAGGCTTTCATTTGGCCAGCATTCCTTTCACATGCTAATTCAACTCTCACAGGGAAACAATGTGCTTGCAACTCCTGCTGCAAACCTTGACATCTGCTTGCAACAGACACAGTGCCTGTTCCATTCAGTGGAAAGGTCTATTGGCACAAAGACGGAAATGCTCACACTGTCAAACCCTGACAGATAGGCAGTGTTCCTTTTGAAGGCCAAATCAATTGAAGCTGCTAAACAAAGTGCTAGAGCAACTTTCCTGTAAGCTTTGTGGTTCTCCTACCAGACACCCAGTAATCCTTCCCTTCATTGAAACAGGCAATTTTGCAGCAAAAGGAAGTTCCTCACACTTTCAAACCCTGAGTGGCAGGTGGTCTTCCTTTAAAAACTTCACTCTACTCACACTGTTACACAAGTTGCTAGACCCTCTTGCTTCTACCCTCAAACATTTTCTTAGAAGAGATTCAGAGATTCTTCCATTCTCTTCAAAGGGTGATGTTGCACAAAGGCGATACTCCTCATCCCTGGAAACACTAAGTGGTAGGCAGTATTCCTTGAAACAAGTTACTCAATTCTCATCCGAAGACAATCTGCTTCACCCTCCTGCTTGTAACATTCAGCCTTTTCTTACAACATAAGCACCGCTGGATCCAGTCACTTCAAAGAGGTGATTTTGCACAAAGTTGAAGGTACTCACACATAAAAACACTGAGAGGTATCAGTATGTCCTTAGACAGCTAACTCAGTTGAGAATCCTCAGAGTGCTAGGCTCTCTTCCTGTTAACAGTCCTGTCTCTCTTAGAAGGCCTACAGGGCATCTTCCATTCTCTGGAATGGGGCAATTTGGAAAAAACCTGGAGTCCTCATCCCTGAAAATCTTGAGAGGTAGGCAGTATTCCATGAAACAACTAACTCAATTCACAATGCTGAAGGAAGTGTTTGACCCTCTTCCTTCTAACATTCATGGATTTCTTACAAGAGCTACAGTGTTTCTCCTTTCACTTCACAGAGTTAATTTTGCACAAAGGTGATCTTCTTAGCACATGAAAACTGACAAGCAGACAGTATTCATTTAAAAAGCTAAGTCAATTCACAATGCTAAACAAGTTGCCAAGCCCTGTTGCTTCTAACATTCATGACTCTCTTACAAGAGCTACCAGGAATTTTCCATTCGCTTGTATGGGATATTTTGCAAAGTTGTGTTCCTGACCCATGAAAACGCTGAGAGGTACTCAGTATTCCTTTACACAGCTAACTCAGTTCACAATGCTGAACAAGGTGGTAGACCCTTTTCTTTCTAACATTAATGATTCTCTCTCAAGTTCGACAGTGCTTCTTCCAATCCCTTTTAGCGGGTTATATTGCACAAAGGTGGTATTCCTCACCCATGAACACAGTGAGCTGTAGGCATTATTCCTTGAAAGAAGTATATCAATTCTCCTTGGGAAACACGGTGCTTGACCCTCCTGTTTCTAACATTCCTACTTCTCTTCCAAGAGTTGGAGGGTTGGTTCCCTTGACTTGAAAGAGGTAATTTTGCACAAACTTGAGGATCCTCACCCATAAAAACACTGAGAGTTAGGCAGTATTCCCTTCAACAGGTAACTCAATTCACAATGCTTAAGAGGGTGCTAGACCCTCTTGCTTCTAACATTAATCATTGTCTTACAAGAGCTACAGTATGCCTCCTTTCACTTGAATGGCCTATTTTACAGAACATTGAAGTTTCTCCCCGTGAAAACACTGACAGTTACGCAGTGTTCCCTTAAACAGGTAACTCAATTCACCATGCTTCACAAGGTGCTTGACCCTCTTGCTTGTAACACTTATGGTTCTCTTACAGGAGAAACAGTGCTTCTTCCTTACATTGCAACAGGCCTATTTTGCACAAAGCTACTATTCTTCACACTGTAAAAGCCTGAGAGACAGGTAGTATTCCTTTGTAAAGCTCACTCAATTCTCACTTTTGAACAACATTCCAGACCCTCTTGCTCCTAGAACGAATGGTTTTCATACATCCTAAGCTGTTCTTCTTCCATTCAGTTGAATGCAGCTATTTGGCCAAACGGTGATGTTCCTCACCCATGAAAAAACTCAGAGGTAGTCAGTATTCCTTTCAACAGGTAACTTATTTCTCATAGGAAGACAAGTTGCAAAATATTCCTGTCTCTCACACACTGCATCAGGCCCTGAGCTACTAGTGTGTGTCCCTTTCGCCTGAAGAGCGTATTTTTCAAGGAGTGAATGGTTCTCCATTTTCAAAGGCTTTCATTTGGCAAGCATTCCTTTCAAATGCTAATTCAACTCTCACAGGGAAACAATGTGCTTGCAACTCCTGCTGCAAACCTTGACATCTGCTTGCAAGAGACACAGTGCCTGTTCCATTCAGTGGAAAGGTCTATTGGCACAAAGACAGAAATGCTCACACTGTCAAACCCTGACAGATAGGCAGTGTTCCTTTTGAAGGCTAAATCAATTGAAGCTGCTAAACAAAGTGCTAGAGCACCTTTCCTGTAAGCTTTGTGGTTCTCCTACCAGACACCCAGTAATCCTTCCCTTCATTGAAACAGGCAATTTTGCAGCAAAAGGAAGTTCCTCACACTTTCAAACCCTGAGTGGCAGGTGGTCTTCCTTTAAAAACTTCACACTACTCACACTGTTACACAAGTTGCTAGACCCTCTTGCTTCTACCCTCAAACATTTTCTTAGAAGAGATTCAGAGATTCTTCCATTCTCTTCAAAGGGTGATGTTGCACAAAGGCGATACTCCTCATCCCTGGAAACACTAAGTGGTAGGCAGTATTCCTTGAAACAAGTTACTCAAGTCTCGTCCGAAGATAATCTGCTTCACCCTCCTGCTTGTAACATTCATCCTTTTCTTACAACATAAGCACCGCTGGATCCAGTCACTTCAAAGAGGTGATTTTGCACAAAGTTGAAGGTACTCACACATAAAAACACTGAGAGGTATCAGTATGTCCTTAGACAGCTAACTCAGTTGAGAATCCTCAGAGTCCTAGGCTCTCTTCCTGTTAACAGTCCTGTCTCTCTTAGAAGGCCTACAGGGCATCTTCCATTCTCTGGAATGGGGCAATTTGGAAAAAACCTGGAGTCCTCATCCCTGAAAATCTTGACAGGTAGGTAGTATTCCATGAAACAACTAACTCAATTCACAATGCTGAAGAAAGTGTTTGACCCTCTTCCTTCTAACATTCATGGTTTACTGACAAGAGCTACAGTGTTTCTCCATTCACTTCACAGAGGCAATTTTGCACAAAGGTGATCTTCTTAGCACATGAAAACTGACAAGCAGGCAGTATTCCTTTAAAAAGCTAAGTCAATTCACAATGCTAAACAAGTTACCAAGCCCTGTTGCTTCTAACATTCATGACTACCAGGAATTTTCCATTCGCTTGTATGGGATATTTTGCAAAGTTGTGTTCCTGACCCATGAAAACGCTGAGAGGTACTCAGTATTCCTTTACACAGCTAACTCTGTTCACAATGCTGAACAAGGTAGTAGACCCTTTTCTTTCTAACATTAATGATTCTCTCTCAAATTCGACAGTGCTTCTTCCAATCCCTTTTAGGGGGTTATATTGCACAAAGGTGGTATTCCTCACCCATGAACACACTGAGTTGTAGGCATTATTCCTTGAAAGAAGTATATCAATTGTCCTTGGGAAACAAGGTGCTTGACCCTCCTGTTTCTAACATTCCTACTTCTCTTCCAAGAGTAGGAGGGTTGGTTCCCTTGACTTGAAAGAGGTAATTTTGCACAAACTTGAAGATCCTCACCCATAAAAACACTGAGAGTTAGGCAGTATTCCCTTCAACAGGTAACTCAATTCACAATGCTTAAGAGGGTGCTAGACCCTCTTGCTTCTAACATTAATCATTGTCTTACAAGAGCTACAGTATGCCTCCTTTCACTTGAGAGGCCTATTTTGCAGAACATTGAAGTTTCTCCCCGTGAAAACACTGACAGTTACGCAGTGTTCCCTTAAACAGGTAACTCAATTCACCATGCTTCACAAGTTGCTTGACCCTCTTGCTTGTAACACTTATGGTTCTCTTACATGAGAAACAGTGCTTCTTCCTCACATTGCAACATGCCTATTTTGCACAAAGCTACTATTCTTCACACTGTAAAAGCCTGAGAGACAGGTAGTATTCCTTTGTAAAGCTCACTCAATTCTCACTTTTGAACAACGTTCCAGACCCCCTTGCTCCTAGAATGAATGGTTTTCATACATCCTAAACTGTTCTTCTTCCATTCAGTTGAATGCAGCTATTTGGCCCAACGGTGATGTTCATCACCCATGAAAAAACTCAGGGGTAGTCAGTATTCCTTTCAAAAGGTAACTCATTTCTCATAGGGAGACAAGTTGCAAAATATTCCTGCCTCTCACACACTGCATCAGGCCCTGAGGTACAAGTGTGTGTCCATTTCGCCTGAAGAGCGTATTTTTCAAGGAGTGAATGATTCTCCATTGTCAAAGGCTTTCATTTGGCCAGCATTCCTTTCACATGCTAATTCAACTCTCACAGGGAAACAATGTGCTTGCAACTCCTGCTGCAAACCTTGACATCTGCTTGCAACAGACACAGTGCCTGTTCCATTCAGTGGAAAGGTCTATTGGCACAAAGACGGAAATGCTCACACTGTCAAACCCTGACAGATAGGCAGTGTTCCTTTTGAAGGCCAAATCAATTGAAGCTGCTAAACAAAGTGCTAGAGCAACTTTCCTGTAAGCTTTGTGGTTCTCCTACCAGACACCCAGTAATCCTTCCCTTCATTGAAACAGGCAATTTTGCAGCAAAAGGAAGTTCCTCACACTTTCAAACCCTGAGTGGCAGGTGGTCTTCCTTTAAAAACTTCACTCTACTCACACTGTTACACAAGTTGCTAGACCCTCTTGCTTCTACCCTCAAACATTTTCTTAGAAGAGATTCAGAGATTCTTCCATTCTCTTCAAAGGGTGATGTTGCACAAAGGCGATACTCCTCATCCCTGGAAACACTAAGTGGTAGGCAGTATTCCTTGAAACAAGTTACTCAATTCTCATCCGAAGACAATCTGCTTCACCCTCCTGCTTGTAACATTCAGCCTTTTCTTACAACATAAGCACCGCTGGATCCAGTCACTTCAAAGAGGTGATTTTGCACAAAGTTGAAGGTACTCACACATAAAAACACTGAGAGGTATCAGTATGTCCTTAGACAGCTAACTCAGTTGAGAATCCTCAGAGTGCTAGGCTCTCTTCCTGTTAACAGTCGTGTCTCTCTTAGAAGGCCTACAGGGCATCTTCCATTCTCTGGAATGGGGCAATTTGGAAAAAACCTGGAGTCCTCATCCCTGAAAATCTTGAGAGGTAGGCAGTATTCCATGAAACAACTAACTCAATTCACAATGCTGAAGGAAGTGTTTGACCCTCTTCCTTCTAACATTCATGGATTTCTTACAAGAGCTACAGTGTTTCTCCTTTCACTTCACAGAGTTAATTTTGCACAAAGGTGATCTTCTTAGCACATGAAAACTGACAAGCAGACAGTATTCATTTAAAAAGCTAAGTCAATTCACAATGCTAAACAAGTTGCCAAGCCCTGTTGCTTCTAACATTCATGACTCTCTTACAAGAGCTACCAGGAATTTTCCATTCGCTTGTATGGGATATTTTGCAAAGTTGTGTTCCTGACCCATGAAAACGCTGAGAGGTACTCAGTATTCCTTTACACAGCTAACTCAGTTCACAATGCTGAACAAGGTGGTAGACCCTTTTCTTTCTAACATTAATGATTCTCTCTCAAGTTCGACAGTGCTTCTTCCAATCCCTTTTAGCGGGTTATATTGCACAAAGGTGGTATTCCTCACCCATGAACACAGTGAGTTGTAGGCATTATTCCTTGAAAGAAGTATATCAATTCTCCTTGGGAAACACGGTGCTTGACCCTCCTGTTTCTAACATTCCTACTTCTCTTCCAAGAGTTGGAGGGTTGGATCCCTTGACTTGAAAGAGGTAATTTTGCACAAACTTGAGGATCCTCACCCATAAAAACACTGAGAGTTAGGCAGTATTCCCTTCAACAGGTAACTCAATTCACAATGCTTAAGAGGGTGCTAGACCCTCTTGCTTCTAACATTAATCATTGTCTTACAAGAGCTACAGTATGCCTCCTTTCACTTGAATGGCCTATTTTACAGAACATTGAAGTTTCTCCCCGTGAAAACACTGACAGTTACGCAGTGTTCCCTTAAACAGGTAACTCAATTCACCATGCTTCACAAGGTGCTTGACCCTCTTGCTTGTAACACTTATGGTTCTCTTACAGGAGAAACAGTGCTTCTTCCTTACATTGCAACAGGCCTATTTTGCACAAAGCTACTATTCTTCACACTGTAAAAGCCTGAGAGACAGGTAGTATTCCTTTGTAAAGCTCACTCAATTCTCACTTTTGAACAACATTCCAGACCCTCTTGCTCCTAGAACGAATGGTTTTCATACATCCTAAGCTGTTCTTCTTCCATTCAGTTGAATGCAGCTATTTGGCCAAACGGTGATGTTCCTCACCCATGAAAAAACTCAGAGGTAGTCAGTATTCCTTTCAACAGGTAACTTATTTCTCATAGGAAGACAAGTTGCAAAATATTCCTGTCTCTCACACACTGCATCAGGCCCTGAGCTACTAGTGTGTGTCCCTTTCGCCTGAAGAGCGTATTTTTCAAGGAGTGAATGGTTCTCCATTTTCAAAGGCTTTCATTTGGCAAGCATTCCTTTCAAATGCTAATTCAACTCTCACAGGGAAACAATGTGCTTGCAACTCCTGCTGCAAACCTTGACATCTGCTTGCAAGAGACACAGTGCCTGTTCCATTCAGTGGAAAGGTCTATTGGCACAAAGACAGAAATGCTCACACTGTCAAACCCTGACAGATAGGCAGTGTTCCTTTTGAAGGCTAAATCAATTGAAGCTGCTAAACAAAGTGCTAGAGCACCTTTCCTGTAAGCTTTGTGGTTCTCCTACCAGACACCCAGTAATCCTTCCCTTCATTGAAACAGGCAATTTTGCAGCAAAAGGAAGTTCCTCACACTTTCAAACCCTGAGTGGCAGGTGGTCTTCCTTTAAAAACTTCACACTACTCACACTGTTACACAAGTTGCTAGACCCTCTTGCTTCTACCCTCAAACATTTTCTTAGAAGAGATTCAGAGATTCTTCCATTCTCTTCAAAGGGTGATGTTGCACAAAGGCGATACTCCTCATCCCTGGAAACACTAAGTGGTAGGCAGTATTCCTTGAAACAAGTTACTCAAGTCTCGTCCGAAGACAATCTGCTTCACCCTCCTGCTTGTAACATTCATCCTTTTCTTACAACATAAGCACCGCTGGATCCAGTCACTTCAAAGAGGTGATTTTGCACAAAGTTGAAGGTACTCACACATAAAAACACTGAGAGGTATCAGTATGTCCTTAGACAGCTAACTCAGTTGAGAATCCTCAGAGTCCTAGGCTCTCTTCCTGTTAACAGTCCTGTCTCTCTTAGAAGGCCTACAGGGCATCTTCCATTCTCTGGAATGGGGCAATTTGGAAAAAACCTGGAGTCCTCATCCCTGAAAATCTTGACAGGTAGGTAGTATTCCATGAAACAACTAACTCAATTCACAATGCTGAAGAAAGTGTTTGACCCTCTTCCTTCTAACATTCATGGTTTACTGACAAGAGCTACAGTGTTTCTCCATTCACTTCACAGAGGCAATTTTGCACAAAGGTGATCTTCTTAGCACATGAAAACTGACAAGCAGGCAGTATTCCTTTAAAAAGCTAAGTCAATTCACAATGCTAAACAAGTTACCAAGCCCTGTTGCTTCTAACATTCATGACTACCAGGAATTTTCCATTCGCTTGTATGGGATATTTTGCAAAGTTGTGTTCCTGACCCATGAAAACGCTGAGAGGTACTCAGTATTCCTTTACACAGCTAACTCTGTTCACAATGCTGAACAAGGTAGTAGACCCTTTTCTTTCTAACATTAATGATTCTCTCTCAAATTCGACAGTGCTTCTTCCAATCCCTTTTAGGGGGTTATATTGCACAAAGGTGGTATTCCTCACCCATGAACACACTGAGTTGTAGGCATTATTCCTTGAAAGAAGTATATCAATTGTCCTTGGGAAACAAGGTGCTTGACCCTCCTGTTTCTAACATTCCTACTTCTCTTCCAAGAGTAGGAGGGTTGGTTCCCTTGACTTGAAAGAGGTAATTTTGCACAAACTTGAAGATCCTCACCCATAAAAACACTGAGAGTTAGGCAGTATTCCCTTCAACAGGTAACTCAATTCACAATGCTTAAGAGGGTGCTAGACCCTCTTGCTTCTAACATTAATCATTGTCTTACAAGAGCTACAGTATGCCTCCTTTCACTTGAGAGGCCTATTTTGCAGAACATTGAAGTTTCTCCCCGTGAAAACACTGACAGTTACGCAGTGTTCCCTTAAACAGGTAACTCAATTCACCATGCTTCACAAGTTGCTTGACCCTCTTGCTTGTAACACTTATGGTTCTCTTACATGAGAAACAGTGCTTCTTCCTCACATTGCAACATGCCTATTTTGCACAAAGCTACTATTCTTCACACTGTAAAAGCCTGAGAGACAGGTAGTATTCCTTTGTAAAGCTCACTCAATTCTCACTTTTGAACAACGTTCCAGACCCCCTTGCTCCTAGAATGAATGGTTTTCATACATCCTAAACTGTTCTTCTTCCATTCAGTTGAATGCAGCTATTTGGCCCAACGGTGATGTTCCTCACCCATGAAAAAACTCAGGGGTAGTCAGTATTCCTTTCAAAAGGTAACTCATTTCTCATAGGGAGACAAGTTGCAAAATATTCCTGCCTCTCACACACTGCATCAGGCCCTGAGGTACAAGTGTGTGTCCATTTCGCCTGAAGAGCGTATTTTTCAAGGAGTGAATGATTCTCCATTGTCAAAGGCTTTCATTTGGCCAGCATTCCTTTCACATGCTAATTCAACTCTCACAGGGAAACAATGTGCTTGCAACTCCTGCTGCAAACCTTGACATCTGCTTGCAACAGACACAGTGCCTGTTCCATTCAGTGGAAAGGTCTATTGGCACAAAGACGGAAATGCTCACACTGTCAAACCCTGACAGATAGGCAGTGTTCCTTTTGAAGGCCAAATCAATTGAAGCTGCTAAACAAAGTGCTAGAGCAACTTTCCTGTAAGCTTTGTGGTTCTCCTACCAGACACCCAGTAATCCTTCCCTTCATTGAAACAGGCAATTTTGCAGCAAAAGGAAGTTCCTCACACTTTCAAACCCTGAGTGGCAGGTGGTCTTCCTTTAAAAACTTCACTCTACTCACACTGTTACACAAGTTGCTAGACCCTCTTGCTTCTACCCTCAAACATTTTCTTAGAAGAGATTCAGAGATTCTTCCATTCTCTTCAAAGGGTGATGTTGCACAAAGGCGATACTCCTCATCCCTGGAAACACTAAGTGGTAGGCAGTATTCCTTGAAACAAGTTACTCAATTCTCATCCGAAGACAATCTGCTTCACCCTCCTGCTTGTAACATTCAGCCTTTTCTTACAACATAAGCACCGCTGGATCCAGTCACTTCAAAGAGGTGATTTTGCACAAAGTTGAAGGTACTCACACATAAAAACACTGAGAGGTATCAGTATGTCCTTAGACAGCTAACTCAGTTGAGAATCCTCAGAGTGCTAGGCTCTCTTCCTGTTAACAGTCGTGTCTCTCTTAGAAGGCCTACAGGGCATCTTCCATTCTCTGGAATGGGGCAATTTGGAAAAAACCTGGAGTCCTCATCCCTGAAAATCTTGAGAGGTAGGCAGTATTCCATGAAACAACTAACTCAATTCACAATGCTGAAGGAAGTGTTTGACCCTCTTCCTTCTAACATTCATGGATTTCTTACAAGAGCTACAGTGTTTCTCCTTTCACTTCACAGAGTTAATTTTGCACAAAGGTGATCTTCTTAGCACATGAAAACTGACAAGCAGACAGTATTCATTTAAAAAGCTAAGTCAATTCACAATGCTAAACAAGTTGCCAAGCCCTGTTGCTTCTAACATTCATGACTCTCTTACAAGAGCTACCAGGAATTTTCCATTCGCTTGTATGGGATATTTTGCAAAGTTGTGTTCCTGACCCATGAAAACGCTGAGAGGTACTCAGTATTCCTTTACACAGCTAACTCAGTTCACAATGCTGAACAAGGTGGTAGACCCTTTTCTTTCTAACATTAATGATTCTCTCTCAAGTTCGACAGTGCTTCTTCCAATCCCTTTTAGCGGGTTATATTGCACAAAGGTGGTATTCCTCACCCATGAACACAGTGAGTTGTAGGCATTATTCCTTGAAAGAAGTATATCAATTCTCCTTGGGAAACACGGTGCTTGACCCTCCTGTTTCTAACATTCCTACTTCTCTTCCAAGAGTTGGAGGGTTGGTTCCCTTGACTTGAAAGAGGTAATTTTGCACAAACTTGAGGATCCTCACCCATAAAAACACTGAGAGTTAGGCAGTATTCCCTTCAACAGGTAACTCAATTCACAATGCTTAAGAGGGTGCTAGACCCTCTTGCTTCTAACATTAATCATTGTCTTACAAGAGCTACAGTATGCCTCCTTTCACTTGAATGGCCTATTTTACAGAACATTGAAGTTTCTCCCCGTGAAAACACTGACAGTTACGCAGTGTTCCCTTAAACAGGTAACTCAATTCACCATGCTTCACAAGGTGCTTGACCCTCTTGCTTGTAACACTTATGGTTCTCTTACAGGAGAAACAGTGCTTCTTCCTTACATTGCAACAGGCCTATTTTGCACAAAGCTACTATTCTTCACACTGTAAAAGCCTGAGAGACAGGTAGTATTCCTTTGTAAAGCTCACTCAATTCTCACTGTTGAACAACATTCCAGACCCTCTTGCTCCTAGAACGAATGGTTTTCATACATCCTAAGCTGTTCTTCTTCCATTCAGTTGAATGCAGCTATTTGGCCAAACGGTGATGTTCCTCACCCATGAAAAAACTCAGAGGTAGTCAGTATTCCTTTCAACAGGTAACTTATTTCTCATAGGAAGACAAGTTGCAAAATATTCCTGTCTCTCACACACTGCATCAGGCCCTGAGCTACTAGTGTGTGTCCCTTTCGCCTGAAGAGCGTATTTTTCAAGGAGTGAATGGTTCTCCATTTTCAAAGGCTTTCATTTGGCAAGCATTCCTTTCAAATGCTAATTCAACTCTCACAGGGAAACAATGTGCTTGCAACTCCTGCTGCAAACCTTGACATCTGCTTGCAAGAGACACAGTGCCTGTTCCATTCAGTGGAAAGGTCTATTGGCACAAAGACAGAAATGCTCACACTGTCAAACCCTGACAGATAGGCAGTGTTCCTTTTGAAGGCTAAATCAATTGAAGCTGCTAAACAAAGTGCTAGAGCACCTTTCCTGTAAGCTTTGTGGTTCTCCTACCAGACACCCAGTAATCCTTCCCTTCATTGAAACAGGCAATTTTGCAGCAAAAGGAAGTTCCTCACACTTTCAAACCCTGAGTGGCAGGTGGTCTTCCTTTAAAAACTTCACACTACTCACACTGTTACACAAGTTGCTAGACCCTCTTGCTTCTACCCTCAAACATTTTCTTAGAAGAGATTCAGAGATTCTTCCATTCTCTTCAAAGGGTGATGTTGCACAAAGGCGATACTCCTCATCCCTGGAAACACTAAGTGGTAGGCAGTATTCCTTGAAACAAGTTACTCAAGTCTCGTCCGAAGACAATCTGCTTCACCCTCCTGCTTGTAACATTCATCCTTTTCTTACAACATAAGCACCGCTGGATCCAGTCACTTCAAAGAGGTGATTTTGCACAAAGTTGAAGGTACTCACACATAAAAACACTGAGAGGTATCAGTATGTCCTTAGACAGCTAACTCAGTTGAGAATCCTCAGAGTCCTAGGCTCTCTTCCTGTTAACAGTCCTGTCTCTCTTAGAAGGCCTACAGGGCATCTTCCATTCTCTGGAATGGGGCAATTTGGAAAAAACCTGGAGTCCTCATCCCTGAAAATCTTGACAGGTAGGTAGTATTCCATGAAACAACTAACTCAATTCACAATGCTGAAGAAAGTGTTTGACCCTCTTCCTTCTAACATTCATGGTTTACTGACAAGAGCTACAGTGTTTCTCCATTCACTTCACAGAGGCAATTTTGCACAAAGGTGATCTTCTTAGCACATGAAAACTGACAAGCAGGCAGTATTCCTTTAAAAAGCTAAGTCAATTCACAATGCTAAACAAGTTACCAAGCCCTGTTGCTTCTAACATTCATGACTACCAGGAATTTTCCATTCGCTTGTATGGGATATTTTGCAAAGTTGTGTTCCTGACCCATGAAAACGCTGAGAGGTACTCAGTATTCCTTTACACAGCTAACTCTGTTCACAATGCTGAACAAGGTAGTAGACCCTTTTCTTTCTAACATTAATGATTCTCTCTCAAATTCGACAGTGCTTCTTCCAATCCCTTTTAGGGGGTTATATTGCACAAAGGTGGTATTCCTCACCCATGAACACACTGAGTTGTAGGCATTATTCCTTGAAAGAAGTATATCAATTGTCCTTGGGAAACAAGGTGCTTGACCCTCCTGTTTCTAACATTCCTACTTCTCTTCCAAGAGTAGGAGGGTTGGTTCCCTTGACTTGAAAGAGGTAATTTTGCACAAACTTGAAGATCCTCACCCATAAAAACACTGAGAGTTAGGCAGTATTCCCTTCAACAGGTAACTCAATTCACAATGCTTAAGAGGGTGCTAGACCCTCTTGCTTCTAACATTAATCATTGTCTTACAAGAGCTACAGTATGCCTCCTTTCACTTGAGAGGCCTATTTTGCAGAACATTGAAGTTTCTCCCCGTGAAAACACTGACAGTTACGCAGTGTTCCCTTAAACAGGTAACTCAATTCACCATGCTTCACAAGTTGCTTGACCCTCTTGCTTGTAACACTTATGGTTCTCTTACATGAGAAACAGTGCTTCTTCCTCACATTGCAACATGCCTATTTTGCACAAAGCTACTATTCTTCACACTGTAAAAGCCTGAGAGACAGGTAGTATTCCTTTGTAAAGCTCACTCAATTCTCACTTTTGAACAACGTTCCAGACCCCCTTGCTCCTAGAATGAATGGTTTTCATACATCCTAAACTGTTCTTCTTCCATTCAGTTGAATGCAGCTATTTGGCCCAACGGTGATGTTCCTCACCCATGAAAAAAGTCAGGGGTAGTCAGTATTCCTTTCAAAAGGTAACTCATTTCTCATAGGGAGACAAGTTGCAAAATATTCCTGCCTCTCACACACTGCATCAGGCCCTGAGGTACAAGTGTGTGTCCATTTCGCCTGAAGAGCGTATTTTTCAAGGAGTGAATGATTCTCCATTGTCAAAGGCTTTCATTTGGCCAGCATTCCTTTCACATGCTAATTCAACTCTCACAGGGAAACAATGTGCTTGCAACTCCTGCTGCAAACCTTGACATCTGCTTGCAACAGACACAGTGCCTGTTCCATTCAGTGGAAAGGTCTATTGGCACAAAGACGGAAATGCTCACACTGTCAAACCCTGACAGATAGGCAGTGTTCCTTTTGAAGGCCAAATCAATTGAAGCTGCTAAACAAAGTGCTAGAGCAACTTTCCTGTAAGCTTTGTGGTTCTCCTACCAGACACCCAGTAATCCTTCCCTTCATTGAAACAGGCAATTTTGCAGCAAAAGGAAGTTCCTCACACTTTCAAACCCTGAGTGGCAGGTGGTCTTCCTTTAAAAACTTCACTCTACTCACACTGTTACACAAGTTGCTAGACCCTCTTGCTTCTACCCTCAAACATTTTCTTAGAAGAGATTCAGAGATTCTTCCATTCTCTTCAAAGGGTGATGTTGCACAAAGGCGATACTCCTCATCCCTGGAAACACTAAGTGGTAGGCAGTATTCCTTGAAACAAGTTACTCAATTCTCATCCGAAGACAATCTGCTTCACCCTCCTGCTTGTAACATTCAGCCTTTTCTTACAACATAAGCACCGCTGGATCCAGTCACTTCAAAGAGGTGATTTTGCACAAAGTTGAAGGTACTCACACATAAAAACACTGAGAGGTATCAGTATGTCCTTAGACAGCTAACTCAGTTGAGAATCCTCAGAGTGCTAGGCTCTCTTCCTGTTAACAGTCCTGTCTCTCTTAGAAGGCCTACAGGGCATCTTCCATTCTCTGGAATGGGGCAATTTGGAAAAAACCTGGAGTCCTCATCCCTGAAAATCTTGAGAGGTAGGCAGTATTCCATGAAACAACTAACTCAATTCACAATGCTGAAGGAAGTGTTTGACCCTCTTCCTTCTAACATTCATGGATTTCTTACAAGAGCTACAGTGTTTCTCCTTTCACTTCACAGAGTTAATTTTGCACAAAGGTGATCTTCTTAGCACATGAAAACTGACAAGCAGACAGTATTCATTTAAAAAGCTAAGTCAATTCACAATGCTAAACAAGTTGCCAAGCCCTGTTGCTTCTAACATTCATGACTCTCTTACAAGAGCTACCAGGAATTTTCCATTCGCTTGTATGGGATATTTTGCAAAGTTGTGTTCCTGACCCATGAAAACGCTGAGAGGTACTCAGTATTCCTTTACACAGCTAACTCAGTTCACAATGCTGAACAAGGTGGTAGACCCTTTTCTTTCTAACATTAATGATTCTCTCTCAAGTTCGACAGTGCTTCTTCCAATCCCTTTTAGCGGGTTATATTGCACAAAGGTGGTATTCCTCACCCATGAACACAGTGAGTTGTAGGCATTATTCCTTGAAAGAAGTATATCAATTCTCCTTGGGAAACACGGTGCTTGACCCTCCTGTTTCTAACATTCCTACTTCTCTTCCAAGAGTTGGAGGGTTGGTTCCCTTGACTTGAAAGAGGTAATTTTGCACAAACTTGAGGATCCTCACCCATAAAAACACTGAGAGTTAGGCAGTATTCCCTTCAACAGGTAACTCAATTCACAATGCTTAAGAGGGTGCTAGACCCTCTTGCTTCTAACATTAATCATTGTCTTACAAGAGCTACAGTATGCCTCCTTTCACTTGAATGGCCTATTTTACAGAACATTGAAGTTTCTCCCCGTGAAAACACTGACAGTTACGCAGTGTTCCCTTAAACAGGTAACTCAATTCACCATGCTTCACAAGGTGCTTGACCCTCTTGCTTGTAACACTTATGGTTCTCTTACAGGAGAAACAGTGCTTCTTCCTTACATTGCAACAGGCCTATTTTGCACAAAGCTACTATTCTTCACACTGTAAAAGCCTGAGAGACAGGTAGTATTCCTTTGTAAAGCTCACTCAATTCTCACTGTTGAACAACATTCCAGACCCTCTTGCTCCTAGAACGAATGGTTTTCATACATCCTAAGCTGTTCTTCTTCCATTCAGTTGAATGCAGCTATTTGGCCAAACGGTGATGTTCCTCACCCATGAAAAAACTCAGAGGTAGTCAGTATTCCTTTCAACAGGTAACTTATTTCTCATAGGAAGACAAGTTGCAAAATATTCCTGTCTCTCACACACTGCATCAGGCCCTGAGCTACTAGTGTGTGTCCCTTTCGCCTGAAGAGCGTATTTTTCAAGGAGTGAATGGTTCTCCATTTTCAAAGGCTTTCATTTGGCAAGCATTCCTTTCAAATGCTAATTCAACTCTCACAGGGAAACAATGTGCTTGCAACTCCTGCTGCAAACCTTGACATCTGCTTGCAAGAGACACAGTGCCTGTTCCATTCAGTGGAAAGGTCTATTGGCACAAAGACAGAAATGCTCACACTGTCAAACCCTGACAGATAGGCAGTGTTCCTTTTGAAGGCTAAATCAATTGAAGCTGCTAAACAAAGTGCTAGAGCACCTTTCCTGTAAGCTTTGTGGTTCTCCTACCAGACACCCAGTAATCCTTCCCTTCATTGAAACAGGCAATTTTGCAGCAAAAGGAAGTTCCTCACACTTTCAAACCCTGAGTGGCAGGTGGTCTTCCTTTAAAAACTTCACACTACTCACACTGTTACACAAGTTGCTAGACCCTCTTGCTTCTACCCTCAAACATTTTCTTAGAAGAGATTCAGAGATTCTTCCATTCTCTTCAAAGGGTGATGTTGCACAAAGGCGATACTCCTCATCCCTGGAAACACTAAGTGGTAGGCAGTATTCCTTGAAACAAGTTACTCAAGTCTCGTCCGAAGACAATCTGCTTCACCCTCCTGCTTGTAACATTCATCCTTTTCTTACAACATAAGCACCGCTGGATCCAGTCACTTCAAAGAGGTGATTTTGCACAAAGTTGAAGGTACTCACACATAAAAACACTGAGAGGTATCAGTATGTCCTTAGACAGCTAACTCAGTTGAGAATCCTCAGAGTCCTAGGCTCTCTTCCTGTTAACAGTCCTGTCTCTCTTAGAAGGCCTACAGGGCATCTTCCATTCTCTGGAATGGGGCAATTTGGAAAAAACCTGGAGTCCTCATCCCTGAAAATCTTGACAGGTAGGTAGTATTCCATGAAACAACTAACTCAATTCACAATGCTGAAGAAAGTGTTTGACCCTCTTCCTTCTAACATTCATGGTTTACTGACAAGAGCTACAGTGTTTCTCCATTCACTTCACAGAGGCAATTTTGCACAAAGGTGATCTTCTTAGCACTTGAAAACTGACAAGCAGGCAGTATTCCTTTAAAAAGCTAAGTCAATTCACAATGCTAAACAAGTTGCCAAGCCCTCTTGCTTCTAACATTCATGACTCTCTTACAAGAGCTACCAGTACTCTTCCATTCGCTTGTATGGGATATTTTGCCAAAGTTGTGTTCCTCACCCATGAAAACGCTGAGAGGTACTCAGTATTCCTTTACACAGCTAACTCAGTTGACAATGCTGAACAAGGTGGTAGACCCTTTTCTTTCTAACATTAATGATTCTCTCTCAAGTTCGACAGGGCTTCTTCCAATCCCTTTTAGCGGGTTATATTGCACAAAGGTGGTATTCCTCTCCCATGAACACATTGAGTTGTAGGCATTATTCCTTGAAAGAAGTATATCAATTCTCCTTGGGAAACAAGGTGCTTGACCCTCCTGTTTCTAACATTCCTACTTCTCTTCCAAGAGTTGGAGGTTTGGTTCCCTTGACTTGAAAGAGGTAATTTTGCACAAACTTGAGGATCCTCACCCATAAAAACACTGAGAGTTAGGCAGTATTCCCTTCAACAGGTAACTCAATTCACAATGCTTAAGAGGGTGCTAGACCCTCTTGCTTCTAACATTAATCATTGTCTTACAAGAGCTACAGTATGCCTCCTTTCACTTGAGAGGCCTATTTTGCAGAACATTGAAGTTTCTCCCCGTGAAAACACTGACAGTTACGCAGTGTTCCCTTAAACAGGTAACTCAATTCACCATGCTTCACAAGTTGCTTGACCCTCTTGCTTGTAACACTTATGGTTCTCTTACAGGAGAAACAGTGCTTCTTCCTTACATTGCAACAGGCCTATTTTGCACAAAGCTACTGTTCTTCACACTGTAAAAGCCTGAGAGACAGGTAGTATTCCTTTGTAAAGCTCACTCAATTCTCACTTTTGAACAACGTTCCAGACCCTCTTGCTCCTAGAATGAATGGTTTTCATACATCCTAAACTGTTCTTCTTCCATTCAGTTGAATGCAGCTATTTGGCCCAACGGTGATGTTCCTCACCCATGAAAAAAGTCAGGGGTAGTCAGTATTCCTTTCAAAAGGTAACTCATTTCTCATAGGGAGACAAGTTGCAAAATATTCCTGCCTCTCACACACTGCTTCAGGCCCTGAGGTACAAGTGTATGTCCATTTCGCCGGAAGCGGGTATTTTTCAAGGAGTGAATGATTCTCCATTGTCAAAGGCTTTCATTTGGCCAGCATTCCTTTCACATGCTAATTCAACTCTCACAGGGAAACAATGTGCTTGCAACTCCTGCTGCAAACCTTGACATCTGCTTGCAAGAGACACAGTGCCTGTTCCATTCAGTGGAAAGGTCTATTGGCACAAAGATGGAAATGCTCACACTGTCAAACCCTGACAGATAGGCAGTGTTCCTTTTGAATGCTAAATCAATTGAAGCTGCTAAACAAAGTGCTAGAGCAACTTTCCTGTAAGCTTTGTGGTTCTCCTACCAGACACCCAGTAATCCTTCCCTTCATTGAAACAGGCAATTTTGCACCAAAAGCAAGTTCCTCACACTTTCAAACCCTGAGTGGCAGGTGGTCTTCCTTTGAAAACTTCACTCTACTCACACTGTTACACAAGTTGCTAGACCCTCTTGCTTCTAACCTCAAACATTTTCTTAGAAGAGATTCAGAGATTCTTCCATTCTCTTCAAAGGGTGATGTTGCACAAAGGTGATACTCCTCATCCCTGGAAACACTAAGTGGTAGGCAGTATTCCTTGAAACAAGTTACTCAAGTCTCATCCGAAGACAATCTGCTTCACCCTCCTGCTTGTAACATTCAGCCTTTTCTTACAACATAAGCACCGCTGGATCCAGTCACTTCAAAGAGGTGATTTTGCACAAAGTTGAAGGTACTCACACATAAAAACACTGAGAGGTATCAGTATGTCCTTAGACAGCTAACTCAGTTGAGAATCCTCAGAGTGCTAGGCTCTCTTCCTGTTAACAGTCCTGTCTCTCTTAGAAGGCCTACAGGGCATCTTCCATTCTCTGGAATGGGGCAATTTGGAAAAAACCTGGAGTCCTCATCCCTGAAAATCTTGAGAGGTAGGTAGTATTCCATGAAACAACTAACTCAATTCACAATGCTGAACAAAGTGTTTGACCCTCTTCCTTCTAACATTCATGGATTTCTTACAAGAGCTACAGTGTTTCTCCTTTCACTTCACAGAATAAATTTTGCACAAAGGTGATCTTCTTAGCACATGAAAACTGAAAAGCAGAGAGTATTCATTTAAAAAGCTAAGTCAATTCACAATGCTAAACAAGTTGCCAAGCCCTGTTGCTTCTAACATTCATGACTCTCTTACAAGAGCTACCAGGAATTTTCCATTCGCTTGTATGGGATATTTTGCAAAGTTGTGTTCCTGACCCATGAAAACGCTGAGAGGTACTCAGTATTCCTTTACACAGCTAACTCAGTTCACAATGCTGAACAAGGTGGTAGACCCTTTTCTTTCTAACATTAATGATTCTCTCTCAAGTTCGACAGGGCTTCTTCCAATCCCTTTTAGGGGGTTATATTGCACAAAGGTGGTATTCCTCTCCCATGAACACATTGAGTTGTAGGCATTATTCCTTGAAAGAAGTATATCAATTCTCCTTGGGAAACAAGGTGCTTGACCCTCCTGTTTCTAACATTCCTACTTCTCTTCCAAGAGTTGGAGGTTTGGTTCCCTTGACTTGAAAGAGGTAATTTTGCACAAACTTGAGGATCCTCACATGTAAAAACACTGAGAGTTAGGCAGTATTCCCTTCAACAGGTAACTCAATTCACAATGCTTAAGAGGGTGCTAGACCCTCTTGCTTCTAACATTAATCATTGTCTTACAAGAGCTACAGTATGCCTCCTTTCACTTGAGAGGCCTATTTTGCAGAACATTGAAGTTTCTCCCCGTGAAAACACTGACAGTTACGCAGTGTTCCCTTAAACAGGTAACTCAATTCACCATGCTTCACAAGGTGCTTGACCCTCTTGCTTGTAACACTTATGGTTCTCTTACAGGAGAAACAGTGCTTCTTCCTTACATTGCAACAGGCCTATTTTGCACAAAGCTACTGTTCTTCACACTGTAAAAGCCTGAGAGACAGGTAGTATTCCTTTGTAAAGCTCACTCAATTCTCACTTTTGAACAACGTTCCAGACCCTCTTGCTCCTAGAATGAATGGTTTTCATACATCCTAAACTGTTCTTCTTCCATTCAGTTGAATGCAGCTATTTGGCCCAACGGTGATGTTCCTCACCCATGAAAAAAGTCAGGGGTAGTCAGTATTCCTTTCAAAAGTAACTCATTTCTCATAGGAAGACAAGTTGCAAAATATTCCTGTCTCTCACACACTGCATCAGGCCCTGAGCTACTAGTGTGTGTCCCTTTCGCCTGAAGAGCGTATTTTTCAAGGAGTGAATGGTTCTCCATTTTCAAACGCTTTCATTTGGCAAGCATTCCTTTCAAATGCTAATTCAACTCTCACAGGGAAACAATGTGCTTGCAACTCCTGCTGCAAACCTTGACATCTGCTTGCAAGAGACACAGTGCCTGTTCCATTCAGTGGAAAGGTCTATTGGCACAAAGACGGAAATGCTCACACTGTCAAACCCTGACAGATAGGCAGTGTCCCTTTTGAAGGCTAAATCAATTGAAGCTGCTAAACAAAGTGCTAGAGCACCTTTCCTGTAAGCTTTGTGGTTCTCCTACCAGACACCCAGTAATCCTTCCCTTCATTGAAACAGGCAATTTTGCAGCAAAAGGAAGTTCCTCACACTTTCAAACCCTGAGTGGCAGGTGGTCTTCCTTTAAAAGCTTCACTCTACTCACACTGTTACACAAGTTGCTAGACCCTCTTGCTTCTACCCTCAAACATTTTCTTAGAAGAGATTCACAGATTCTTCCATTCTCTTCAAAGGGTGATGTTGCACAAAGGTGATACTCCTCATCCCTGGAAACACTAAGTGGTAGGCAGTATTCCTTGAAACAAGTTACTCAAGTCTCATCCGAAGACAATCTGCTTCACCCTCCTGCTTGTAACATTCAGCCTTTTCTTACAACATAAGCACCGCTGGATCCAGTCACTTCAAAGAGGTGATTTTGCACAAAGTTGAAGGTACTCACACATAAAAACACTGAGAGGTATCAGTATGTCCTCAGACAGCTAACTCAGTTGAGAATCCTCAGAGTCCTAGGCTCTCTTCCTGTTAACAGTCCTGTCTCTCTTAGAAGGCCTACAGGGCATCTTCCATTCTCTGGAATGGGGCAATTTGGAAAAAACCTGGAGTCCTCATCCCTGAAAATCTTGAGAGGTAGGTAGTATTCCATGAAACAACTAACTCAATTCACAATGCTGAAGAAGGTGTTTGACCCTCTTCCTTCTAACATTCATGGTTTTCTTACAAGAGCCACAGTGTTTCTCCATTCACTTCACAGAGGCAATTTTGCACAAAGGTGATCTTCTTAGCACATGAAAACTCGGACAAGCAGGCAGTATTCCTTTAAAAAGCTAAGTCAATTCACAATGCTAAACAAGTTGCCAAGCCCTCTTGCTTCTAACATTCATGACTCTCTTACAAGAGCTACCAGGACTCTTCCATTCGCTTGTATGGGATATTTTGCCAAAGTTGTGTTCCTGACCCATGAAAACGCTGAGAGGTACTCAGTATTCCTTTACACAGCTAACTCAGTTCACAATGCTGAACAAGGTGGTAGACCCTTTTCTTTCTAACATTAATGATTCTCTCTCAAATTCAACAGTGCTTCTTCCAATCCCTTTTAGGGGGTTATATTGCACAAAGGTGGTATTCCTCACCCATGAACACACTGAGTTGTAGGCATTATTACTTGAAAGAAGTATATCAATTCTCCTTGGGAAACAAGGTGCTTGACCCTCCTGTTTCTAACATTCCTACTTCTCTTCCAAGAGTTGGAGGGTTGGTTCCCTTGACTTGAAAGAGGTAACTTTGCACAAACTTGAGGATCCTCACCCATAAAAACACTGAGAGTTAGGCAGTATTCCCTTCAACAGGTAACTCAATTCACAATGCTTAAGAGGGTGCTAGACCCTCTTGCTTCTAACATTAATCATTGTCTTACAAGAGCTACAGTATGCCTCCTTTCACTTGAATGGCCTATTTTACAGAACATTGAAGTTTCTCCCCGTGAAAACACTGACAGTTACGCAGTGTTCCCTTAAACAGGTAACTCAATTAACCATGCTTCACAAGTTGCTTGACCCTCTTGCTTGTAACACTTATGGTTCTCTTACAGGAGAAACAGTGCTTCTTCCTTACATTGCAACAGGCCTATTTTGCACAAAGCTACTATTGTTCACACTGCAAAAGCCTGAGAGACAGGTAGTATTCCTTTGTAAAGCTCACTCAATTCTCACTTTTGAACAACGTTCCAGACCCTCTTGCTCCTAGAATGAATGGTTTTCATACATCCTAAACTGTTCTTCTTCGATTCAGTTGAATGCAGCTATTTGGCCCAACGGTGATGTTCCTCACCCATGAAAAAAGTCAGGGGTAGTCAGTATTCCTTTCAAAAGGTAACTCATTTCTCATAGGGAGACAAGTTGCAAAATATTGCTGCCTCTCACACACTGCATCAGGCCCTGAGGTACAAGTGTATGTCCATTTCGCTGGAAGCGGGTATTTTTCAAGGAGTGAATGATTCTCCATTGTCAAAGGCTTTCATTTGGCCAGCATTCCTTTCACATGCTAATTCAACTCTCACAGGGAGACAATGTGCTTGCAACTCCTGCTGCAAACCTTGACATCTGCTTGCAAGAGACACAGTGCCTGTTCCATTCAGTGGAAAGGTCTATTGGCACAAAGATGGAAATGCTCACACTGTCAAACCCTGACAGATATTTAGTGTTCCTTTTGAATGCTAAATCAATTGAAGCTGCTAAACAAAGTGCTAGAGCAACTTTCCTGTAAGCTTTGTGGTTCTCCTACCAGACACCCAGTAATCCTTCCCTTCATTGAAACAGGCAATTTTGCACCAAAAGCAAGTTCCTCACACTTTCAAACCCTGAGTGGCAGGTGGTCTTCCTTTGAAAACTTCACTCTACTCACACTTTTACACAAGTTGCTAGACCCTCTTGCTTCTAACCTCAAACATTTTCTTAGAAGAGCCTCAGAGATTCTTCCATTCTTTTCAAAGGGTGATGTTGCACAAAGGTGATACTCCTCATCCCTGGAAACACTAAGTGGTAGGCAGTATTCCTTGAAACAAGTTACTCAAGTCTCATCCGAAGACAATCTGCTTCACCCTCCTGATTGTAACATTCAGCCTTTTCTTACAACATAAGCACCGCTGGATCCAGTCACTTCAAAGAGGTGATTTTGCACAAAGTTGAAGGTACTCACACATAAAAACACTGAGAGGTATCAGTATGTCCTTAGACAGCTAACTCAGTTGAGAATCCTCAGAGTGCTAGGCTCTCTTCCTGTTAACAGTCCTGTCTCTCTTAGAAGGCCTACAGGGCATCTTCCATTCTCTGGAATGGGGCAATTTGGAAAAAACCTGGAGTCCTCATCCCTGAAAATCTTGAGAGGTAGGCAGTATTCCATGAAACAACTAACTCAATTCAAAATGCTGAAGGAAGTGTTTGACCCTCTTCCTTCTAACATTCATGGATTTCTTACAAGAGCTACAGTGTTTCTCCTTTCACTTCACAGAGTTAATTTTGCACAAAGGTGATCTTCTTAGCACATGAAAACTGACAAGCAGACAGTATTCATTTAAAAAGCTAAGTCAATTCACAATGCTAAACAAGTTGCCAAGCCCTGTTGCTTCTAACATTCATGACTCTCTTACAAGAGCTACCAGGAATTTTCCATTCGCTTGTATGGGATATTTTGCAAAGTTGTGTTCCTGACCCATGAAAACGCTGAGAGGTACTCAGTATTCCTTTACACAGCTAACTCAGTTCACAATGCTGAACAAGGTGGTAGACCCTTTTCTTTCTAACATTAATGATTCTCTCTCAAGTTCGACAGTGCTTCTTCCAATCCCTTTTAGCGGGTTATATTGCACAAAGGTGGTATTCCTCACCCATGAACACACTGAGTTGTAGGCATTATTCCTTGAAAGAAGTATATCAATTCTCCTTGGGAAACACGGTGCTTGACCCTCCTGTTTCTAACATTCCTACTTCTCTTCCAAGAGTTGGAGGGTTGGTTCCCTTGACTTGAAAGAGGTAATTTTGCACAAACTTGAGGATCCTCACCCATAAAAACACTGAGAGTTAGGCAGTATTCCCTTCAACAGGTAACTCAATTCACAATGCTTAAGAGGGTGCTAGACCCTCTTGCTTCTAACATTAATCATTGTCTTACAAGAGCTACAGTATGCCTCCTTTCACTTGAATGGCCTATTTTACAGAACATTGAAGTTTCTCCCCGTGAAAACACTGACAGTTACGCAGTGTTCCCTTAAACAGGTAACTCAATTCACCATGCTTCACAAGGTGCTTGACCCTCTTGCTTGTAACACTTATGGTTCTCTTACAGGAGAAACAGTGCTTCTTCCTTACATTGCAACAGGCCTATTTTGCACAAAGCTACTATTCTTCACACTGTAAAAGCCTGAGAGACAGGTAGTATTCCTTTGTAAAGCTCACTCAATTCTCACTTTTGAACAACATTCCAGACCCTCTTGCTCCTAGAACGAATGGTTTTCATACATCCTAAACTGTTCTTCTTCCATTCAGTTGAATGCAGCTATTTGGCCAAACAGTGATGTTCCTCACCCATGAAAAAACTCAGAGGTAGTCAGTATTCCTTTCAACAGGTAACTTATTTCTCATAGGAAGACAAGTTGCAAAATATTCCTGTCTCTCACACACTGCATCAGGCCCTGAGCTACTAGTGTGTGTCCCTTTCGCCTGAAGAGCGTATTTTTCAAGGAGTGAATGGTTCTCCATTTTCAAAGGCTTTCATTTGGCAAGCATTCCTTTCAAATGCTAATTCAACTCTCACAGGGAAACAATGTGCTTGCAACTCCTGCTGCAAACCTTGACATCTGCTTGCAAGAGACACAGTGCCTGTTCCATTCAGTGGAAAGGTCTATTGGCACAAAGACGGAAATGCTCACACTGTCAAACCCTGACAGATAGGCAGTGTCCCTTTTGAAGGCTAAATCAATTGAAGCTGCTAAACAAAGTGCTAGAGCACCTTTCCTGTAAGCTTTGTGGTTCTCCTACCAGACACCCAGTAATCCTTCCCTTCATTGAAACAGGCAATTTTGCAGCAAAAGGAAGTTCCTCACACTTTCAAACCCTGAGTGGCAGGTGGTCTTCCTTTAAAAACTTCACTCTACTCACACTGTTACACAAGTTGCTAGACCCTCTTGCTTCTACCCTCAAACATTTTCTTAGATGAGATTCAGAGATTCTTCCATTCTCTTCAAAGGGTGATGTTGCACAAAGGCGATACTCCTCATCCCTGGAAACACTAAGTGGTAGGCAGTATTCCTTGAAACAAGTTACTCAAGTCTCATCCGAAGACAATCTGCTTCACCCTCCTGCTTGTAACATTCATCCTTTTCTTACAACATAAGCACCGCTGGATCCAGTCACTTCAAAGAGGTGATTTTGCACAAAGTTGAAGGTACTCACACATAAAAACACTGAGAGGAATCAGTATGTCCTTAGACAGCTAACTCAGTTGAGAATCCTCAGAGTGCTAGGCTCTCTTCCTGTTAACAGTCCTGTCTCTCTTAGAAGGCCTACAGGGCATCTTCCATTCTCTGGAATGGGGCAATTTGGAAAAAACCTGGAGTCCTCATCCCTGAAAATCTTGACAGGTAGGTAGTATTCCATGAAACAACTAACTCAATTCACAATGCTGAAGAAAGTGTTTGACCCTCTTCCTTCTAACATTCATGGTTTACTTACAAGAGCTACAGTGTTTCTCCATTCACTTCCCAGAGGCAATTGTGCACAAAGGTGATCTTCTTAGCACATGAAAACTGACAAGCAGGCAGTATTCCTTTAAAAAGCTAAGTCAATTCACAATGCTAAACAAGTTGCCAAGCCCTGTTGCTTCTAACATTCATGACTACCAGGAATTTTCCATTCGCTTGTATGGGATATTTTGCAAAGTTGTGTTCCTGACCCATGAAAACGCTGAGAGGTACTCAGTATTCCTTTACACTGCTAACTCTGTTCACAATGCTGAACAAGGTGGTAGACCCTTTTCTTTCTAACATTAATGATTCTCTCTCAAATTCGACAGTGCTTCTTCCAATCCCTTTTAGGGGGTTATATTGCACAAAGGTGGTATTCCTCACCCATGAACACACTGAGTTGTAGGCATTATTCCTTGAAAGAAGTATATCAATTGTCCTTGGGAAACAAGGTGCTTGACCCTCCTGTTTCTAACATTCCTACTTCTCTTCCAAGATTTGGAGGGTTGGTTCCCTTGACTTGAAAGAGGTAATTTTGCACAAACTTGAAGATCCTCACCCATAAAAACACTGAGAGTTAGGCAGTATTCCCTTCAACAGGTAACTCAATTCACAATGCTTAAGAGGGTGCTAGACCCTCTTGCTTCTAACATTAATCATTGTCTTACAAGAGCTACAGTATGCCTCCTTTCACTTGAGAGGCCTATTTTGCAGAACATTGAAGTTTCTCCCCGTGAAAACACTGACAGTTACGCAGTGTTCCCTTAAAGAGGTAACTCAATTCACCATGCTTCACAAGTTGCTTGACCCTCTTGCTTGTAACACTTATGGTTCTCTTACATGAGAAACAGTGCTTCTTCCTCACATTGCAACATGCCTATTTTGCACAAAGCTACTATTCTTCACACTGTAAAAGCCTGAGAGACAGGTAGTATTCCTTTGTAAAGCTCACTCAATTCTCACTTTTGAACAACGTTCCAGACCCCCTTGCTCCTAGAATGAATGGTTTTCATACATCCTAAACTGTTCTTCTTCCATTCAGTTGAATGCAGCTATTTGGCCCAACGGTGATGTTCCTCACCCATGAAAAAAGTCAGGGGTAGTCAGTATTCCTTTCAAAAGGTAACTCATTTCTCATAGGGAGACAAGTTGCAAAATATTCCTGCCTCTCACACACTGCATCAGGCCCTGAGGTACAAGTGTGTGTCCATTTCGCCGGAAGGAGGTATTTTTCAAGGAGTGAATGATTCTCCATTGTCAAAGGCTTTCATTTGGCCAGCATTCCTTTCACATGCTAATTCAACTCTCACAGGGAAACAATGTGCTTGCAACTCCTGCTGCAAACCTTGACATCTGCTTGCAAGAGACACAGTGCCTGTTCCATTCAGTGGAAAGGTCTATTGGCACAAAGACAGAAATGCTCACACTGTCAAACCCTGACAGATAGGCAGTGTTCCTTTTGAAGGCCAAATCAATTGAAGCTGCTAAACAAAGTGCTAGAGCAACTTTCCTGTAAGCTTTGTGGTTCTCCTACCAGACACCCAGTAATCCTTCCCTTCATTGAAACAGGCAATTTTGCAGCAAAAGGAAGTTCCTCACACTTTCAAACCCTGAGTGGCAGGTGGTCTTCCTTTAAAAACTTCACTCTACTCACACTGTTACACAAGTTGCTAGACCCTCTTGCTTCTACCCTCAAACATTTTCTTAGAAGAGATTCACAGATTCTTCCATTCTTTTCAAAGGGTGATGTTGCACAAAGGTGATACTCCTCATCCCTGGAAACACTAAGTGGTAGGCAGTATTCCTTGAAACAAGTTACTCAAGTCTCATCCGAAGACAATCTGCTTCACCCTCCTGCTTGTAACATTCAGCCTTTTCTTACAACATAAGCACCGCTGGATCCAGTCACTTCAAAGAGGTGATTTTGCACAAAGTAGAAGGTACTCACACATAAAAACACTGAGAGGTATCAGTATGTCCTTAGACAGCTAACTCAGTTGAGAATCCTCAGAGTCCTAGGCTCTCTTCCTGTTAACAGTCCTGTCTCTCTTAGAAGGCCTACAGGGCATCTTACATTCTCTGGAATGGGGCAATTTGGAAAAAACCTGGAGTCCTCATCCCTGAAAATCTTGAGAGGTAGGTAGTATTCCATGAAACAACTAACTCAATTCACAATGCTGAAGAAGGTGTTTGACCCTCTTCCTTCTAACATTCATGGTTTTCTTACAAGAGCCACAGTGTTTCTCCATTCACTTCACAGAGGCAATTTTGCACAAAGGTGATCTTCTTAGCACATGAAAACTCGGACAAGCAGGCAGTATTCCTTTAAAAAGCTAAGTCAATTCACAATGCTAAACAAGTTGCCAAGCCCTGTTGCTTCTAACATTCATGACTCTCTTACAAGAGCTACCAGGACTCTTCCATTCGCTTGTATGGGATATTTTGGCAAAGTTGTGTTCCTCACCCATGAAAACGCTGAGAGGTACTCAGTATTCCTTTACACAGAAGGTACACAGCTAACTCAGTTCACAATGCTGAACAAGGTGGTAGACCCTTTTCTTTCTAACATTAATGATTCTCTCTCAAATTCAACAGTGCTTCTTCCAATCCCTTTTAGGGGGTTATATTGCACAAAGGTCGTATTCCTCACACATGAACACACTGAGTTGTAGGCATTATTCCTTGAAAGAAGTACATCAATTCTCCTTGGGAAACAAGGTGCTTGACCCTCCTGTTTCTAACATTCCTACTTCTCTTCCAAGAGTTGGAGGGTTGGTTCCCTTGACTTGAAAGAGGTAATTTTGCACAAACTTGAGGATCCTCACCCATAAAAACACTGAGAGTTAGGCAGTATTCCCTTCAACAGGTAACTCAATTCACAATGCTTAAGAGGGTGCTAGACCCTCTTGCTTCTAACATTAATCATTGTCTTACAAGAGCTACAGTATGCCTCCTTTCACTTGAGAGGCCTATTTTGCCGAACATTGAAGTTTCTCCCCGTGAAAACACTGACAGTTACGCAGTGTTCCCTTAAACAGGTAACTCAATTCACCATGCTTCACAAGGTGCTTGACCCTCTTGCTTGTAACACTTATGGTTCTCTTACAGGAGAAACAGTGCTTCTTCCTTACATTGCAACAGGCCTATTTTGCACAAAGCTACTATTCTTCACACTGTAAAAGCCTGAGAGACAGGTAGTATTCCTTTGTAAAGCTCACTCAATTCTCACTTTTGAACAACATTCCAGACCCTCTTGCTCCTAGAATGAATGGTTTTCATACATCCTAAACTGTTCTTCTTCCATTCAGTTGAATGCAGCTATTTGGCCAAACGGTGATGTTCCTCACCCATGAAAAAACTCAGAGGTAGTCAGTATTCCTTTCAACAGGTAACTTATTTCTCATAGGAAGACAAGTTGCAAAATATTCCTGTCTCTCACACACTGCATCAGGCCCTGAGCTACTAGTGTGTGTCCCTTTCGCCTAAAGAGCATATTTTTCAAGGAGTGAATGGTTCTCCATTTTCAAAGGCTTTCATTTGGCAAGCATTCCTTTCAAATGCTAATTCAACTCTCACAGGGAAACAATGTGCTTTTAACTCCTGCTGCAAACCTTGACATCTGCTTGCAAGAGACACAGTGCCTGTTCCATTCAGTGGAAAGGTCTATTGGCACAAAGACAGAAATGCTCACACTGTCAAACCCTGACAGATAGGCAGTGTTCCTTTTGAAGGCTAAATCAATTGAAGCTGCTAAACAAAGTGCTAGAGCAGCTTTCCTGTAAGCTTTGTGGTTCTCCTACCAGACACCCAGTAATCCTTCCCTTCATTGAAACAGGCAATTTTGCAGCAAAAGGAAGTTCCTCACACATTCAAACCCTGAGTGGCAGGTGGTCTTCCTTTAAAAACTTCACTCTACTCACACTGTTACACAAGTTGCTAGACCCTCTTGCTTCTACCCTCAAACATTTTCTTAGAAGAGATTCAGAGATTCTTCCATTCTCTTCAAAGGGTGATGTTGCACAAAGGCGATACTCCTCATCCCTGGAAACACTAAGTGGTAGGCAGTATTCCTTGAAACAAGTTACTCAATTCTCATCCGAAGACAATCTGCTTCACCCTCCTGCTTGTAACATTCAGCCTTTTCTTACAACATAAGCACCGCTGGATCCAGTCACTTCAAAGAGGTGATTTTGCACAAAGTTGAAGGTACTCACACATAAAAACACTGAGAGGTATCAGTATGTCCTTAGACAGCTAACTCAGTTGAGAATCCTCAGAGTGCTAGGCTCTCTTCCTGTTAACAGTCCTGTCTCTCTTAGAAGGCCTACAGGGCATCTTCCATTCTCTGGAATGGGGCAATTTGGAAAAAACCTGGAGTCCTCATCCCTGAAAATCTTGAGAGGTAGGTAGTATTCCATGAAACAACTAACTCAATTCACAATGCTGAAGAAAGTGTTTGACCCTCTTCCTTCTAACATTCATGGATTTCTTACAAGAGCTACAGTGCTTCTCCTTTAACTTCAGAGAGTTAATTTTGCACAAAGGTGATCTTCTTAGCACATGAAAACTGACAAGCAGGCAGTATTCCTTTAAACAGCTAAGTCAATTCACAATGCTAAACAAGTTGCCAAGCCCTCTTGCTTCTAACATTCATGACTCTCTTACAAGAGCTACCAGTACTCTTCCATTCGCTTGTATGGGATATTTTGCCAAAGTTGTGTTCCTCACCCATGAAAACGCTGAGAGGTACTCAGTATTCCTTTACACAGCTAACTCAGTTGACAATGCTGAACAAGGTGGTAGACCCTTTTCTTTCTAACATTAATGATTCTCTCTCAAGTTCGACAGGGCTTCTTCCAATCCCTTTTAGGGGGTTATATTGCACAAAGGTGGTATTCCTCTCCCATGAACACATTGAGTTGTAGGCATTATTCCTTGAAAGAAGTATATCAATTCTCCTTGGGAAACAAGGTGCTTGACCCTCCTGTTTCTAACATTCCTACTTCTCTTCCAAGAGTTGGAGGTTTGGTTCCCTTGACTTCAAAGAGGTAATTTTGCACAAACTTGAGGATCCTCACCCATAAAAACACTGAGAGTTAGGCAGTATTCCCTTCAACAGGTAACTCAATTCACAATGCTTAAGAGGGTGCTAGACCCTCATGCTTCTAACATTAATCATTGTCTTACAAGAGCTACAGTATGCCTCCTTTCACTTGAATGGCCTATTTTACAGAACATTGAAGTTTCTCCCCGTGAAAACACTGACAGTTACGCAGTGTTCCCTTAAACAGGTAACTCAATTCACCATGCTTCACAAGGTGCTTGACCCTCTTGCTTGTAACACTTATGGTTCTCTTACAGGAGAAACAGTGCTTCTTCCTTACATTGCAACAGGCCTATTTTGCACAAAGCTACTGTTCTTCACACTGTAAAAGCCTGAGAGACAGGTAGTATTCCTTTGTAAAGCTCACTCAATTCTCACTTTTGAACAGCGTTCCAGACCCTCTTGCTCCTAGAATGAATGGTTTTCATACATCCTAAACTGTTCTTCTTCCATTCAGTTGAATGCAGCTATTTGGCCCAACGGTGATGTTCCTCACCCATGAAAAAAGTCAGGGGTAGTCAGTATTCCTTTCAAAAGGTAACTCATTTCTCATAGGGAGACAAGTTGCAAAATATTCCTGCCTCTCACACACTGCTTCAGGCCCTGAGGTACAAGTGTATGTCCATTTCGCCGGAAGCGGGTATTTTTCAAGGAGTGAATGATTCTCCATTGTCAAAGGCTTTCATTTGGCAAGCATTCCTTTCACATGCTAATTCAACTCTCACAGGGAAACAATGTGCTTGCAACTCCTGCTGCAAACCTTGACATCTGCTTGCAAGAGACACAGTGCATGTTCCATTCAGTGGAAAGGTCTATTGGCACAAAGATGGAAATGCTCACACTGTCAAACCCTGACAGATAGGCAGTGTTCCTTTTGAATGCTAAATCAATTGAAGCTGCTAAATAAAGTGCTAGAGCAACTTTCCTGTAAGCTTTGTGGTTCTCCTACCAGACACCCAGTAATCCTTCCCTTCATTGAAACAGGCAATTTTGCACCAAAAGCAAGTTCCTCACACTTTCAAACCCTGAGTGGCAGGTGGTCTTCCTTTGAAAACTTCACTCTACTCACACTGTTACACAAGTTGCTAGACCCTCTTGCTTCTAACCTCAAACATTTTCTTAGAAGAGCCTCAGAGATTCTTCCATTCTTTTCAAAGGGTGATGTTGCACAAAGGTGATACTCCTCATCCCTGGAAACACTAAGTGGTAGGCAGTATTCCTTGAAACAAGTTACTCAAGTCTCATCCGAAGACAATCTGCTTCACCCTCCTGCTTGTAACATTCAGCCTTTTCTTACAACATAAGCACCGCTGGATCCAGTCACTTCAAAGAGGTGATTTTGCACAAAGTTGAAGGTACTCACACATAAAAACACTGAGAGGTATCAGTATGTCCTTAGACAGCTAACTCAGTTGAGAATCCTCAGAGTGCTAGGCTCTCTTCCTGTTAACAGTCCTGTCTCTCTTAGAAGGCCTACAGGGCATCTTCCATTCTCTGGAATGGGGCAATTTGGAAAAAACCTGGAGTCCTCATCCCTGAAAATCTGGAGAGGTAGGTAGTATTCCATGAAACAACTAACTCAATTCACAATTCTGAACAAAGTGTTTGACTCTCTTCCTTCTAACATTCATGGATTTCTTACAAGAGCTACAGTGTTTCTCCTTTCACTTCACAGAGTAAATTTTGCACAAAGGTGATCTTCTTAGCACATGAAAACTGAAAAGCAGAGAGTATTCATTTAAAAAGCTAAGTCAATTCACAATGCTAAACAAGTTGCCAAGCCCTGTTGCTTCTCACATTCATGACTCTCTTACAAGAGCTACCAGGAATTTTCCATTCGCTTGTATGGGATATTTTGCAAAGTTGTGTTCCTGACCCATGAAAACGCTGAGAGGTACTCAGTATTCCTTTACACAGCTAACTCAGTTCACAATGCTGAACAAGGTGGTAGACCCTTTTCTTTCTAACATTAATGATTCTCTCTCAAATTCAACAGTGCTTCTTCCAATCCCTTTTAGTGGGTTATATTGCACAAAGGTGGTATTCCTCACCCATGAACACACTGAGTTGTAGGCATTATTCCTTGAAAGAAGTATATCAATTCTCCTTGGGAAACACGGTGCTTGACCCTCCTGTTTCTAACATTCCTACTTCTCTTCCAAGAGTTGGAGGGTTGGTTCTCTTGACTTGAAAGAGGTAATTTTGCACAAACTTGAGGATCCTCACCCATAAAAACACTGAGAGTTAGGCAGTATTCCCTTCAACAGGTAACTCAATTCACAATGCTTAAGAGGGTGCTAGACCCTCTTGCTTCTAACATTAATCATTGTCTTACAAGAGCTACAGTATGCCTCCTTTCACTTGAATGGCCTATTTTACAGAACATTGAAGTTTCTCCCCGTGAAAACACTGACAGTTACGCAGTGTTCCCTTAAACAGGTAACTCAATTCACCATGCTTCACAAGGTGCTTGACCCTCTTGCTTGTAACACTTATGGTTCTCTTACAGGAGAAGCAGTGCTTCTTCCTTACATAGCAACAGGCCTATTTTGCACAAAGCTACTATTCTTCACACTGTAAAAGCCTGAGAGACAGGTAGTATTCCTTTGTATATAGCTCACTCAATTCTCACTTTTGAACAACATTCCAGACCCTCTTGCTCCTAGAATGAATGGTTTTCATACATCCTAAACTGTTCTTCTTCCATTCAGTTGAATGCAGCTATTTGGCCAAACGGTGATGTTCCTCACCCATGAAAAAACTCAGAGGTAGTCAGTATTCCTTTCAACAGGTAACTTATTTCTCATAGGAAGACAAGTTGCAAAATATTCCTGTCTCTCACACACTGCATCAGGCCCTGAGCTACTAGTGTGTGTCCCTTTCGCCTGAAGAGCGTATTTTTCAAGGAGTGAATGGTTCTCCATTTTCAAAGGCTTTCATTTGGCAAGCATTCCTTTCAAATGCTAATTCAACTCTCACAGGGAAACAATGTGCTTGCAACTCCTGCTGCAAACCTTGACATCTGCTTGCAAGAGACACAGTGCCTGTTCCATTCAGTGGAAAGGTCTATTGGCACAAAGACGGAAATGCTCACACTGTCAAACCCTGACAGATAGGCAGTGTCCCTTTTGAAGGCTAAATCAATTGAAGCTGCTAAACAAAGTGCTAGAGCACCTTTCCTGTAAGCTTTGTGGTTCTCCTACCAGACACCCAGTAATCCTTCCCTTCATTGAAACAGGCAATTTTGCACCAAAAGGAAGTTCCTCACACTTTCAAACCCTGAGTGGCAGGTGGTCTTCCTTTAAAAACTTCACTCTACTCACACTGTTACACAAGTTGCTAGACCCTCTTGCTTCTACCCTCAAACATTTTCTTAGAAGAGATTCAGAGATTCTTCCATTCTCTTCAAAGGGTGATGTTGCACAAAGGTGATACTCCTCATCCCTGGAAACACTAAGTGGTAGGCAGTATTCCTTGAAACAAGTTACTCAAGTCTCATCCGAAGACAATCTGCTTCACCCTCCAGCTTGTAACATTCAGCCTTTTCTTACAACATAAGCACCGCTGGATCCAGTCACTTCAAAGAGGTGATTTTGCACAAAGTTGAAGGTACTCACACATAAAAACACTGAGAGGTATCAGTATGTCCTTAGACAGCTAACTCAGTTGACAATCCTCAGAGTCCTAGGCTCTCTTCCTGTTAACAGTCCTGTCTCTCTTAGAAGGCCTACAGGGCATCTTCCATTCTCTGGAATGGGGCAATTTGGAAAAAACCTGGAGTCCTCATCCCTGAAAATCTTGAGAGGTAGGTAGTATTCCATGAAACAACTAACTCAATTCACAATGCTGAAGAAGGTGTTTGACCCTCTTCCTTCTAACATTCATGGTTTTCTTACAAGAGCCACAGTGTTTCTCCGTTCACTTCACAGAGGCAATTTTGCACAAAGGTGATCTTCTTAGCACATGAAAACTCGGACAAGCAGGCAGTATTCCTTTAAAAAGCTAAGTCAATTCACAATGCTAAACAAGTTGCCAAGCCCTGTTGCTTCTAACATTCATGACTCTCTTACAAGAGCTACCAGGACTCTTCCATTCGCTTGTATGGGATATTTTGCCAAAGTTGTGTTCCTCACCCATGAAAACGCTGAGAGGTACTCAGTATTCCTTTACACAGAAGGTACACAGCTAACTCAGTTCACAATGCTGAACAAGGTGGTAGACCCTTTTCTTTCTAACATTAATGATTCTCTCTCAAATTCAACAGTGCTTCTTCCAATCCCTTTTAGCGGGTTATATTGCACAAAGGTGGTATTCCTCACCCATGAACACACTGAGTTGTAGGCATTATTCCTTGAAAGAAGTATATCAATTCTCCTTGGGAAACAAGGTGCTTGACCCTCCTGTTTCTAACATTCCTACTTCTCTTCCAAGAGTTGGAGGGTTGGTTCCCTTGACTTGAAAGAGGTAACTTTGCACAAACTTGAGGATCCTCACCCATAAAAACACTGAGAGTTAGGCAGTATTCCCTTCAACAGGTAACTCAATTCACAATGCTTAAGAGGGTGCTAGACCCTCTTGCTTCTAACATTAATCATTGTCTTACAAGAGCTACAGTATGCCTCCTTTCACTTGAATGGCCTATTTTACAGAACATTGAAGTTTCTCCCCGTGAAAACACTGACAGTTACGCAGTGTTCCCTTAAACAGGTAACTCAATTCACCATGCTTCACAAGTTGCTTGACCCTCTTGCTTGTAACACTTATGGTTCTCTTACAGGAGAGACAGTGCTTCTTCCTTACATTGCAACAGGCCTATTTTGCACAAAGCTACTATTCTTCACACTGTAAAAGCCTGAGAGACAGGTAGTATTCCTTTGTAAAGCTCACTCAATTCTCACTTTTGAACAACATTCCAGACCCTCTTGCTCCTAGAATGAATGGTTTTCATACATCCTAAACTGTTCTTCTTCCATTCAGTTGAATGCAGCTATTTGGCCAAACGGTGATGTTCCTCACCCATGAAAAAACTCAGAGGTAGTCAGTATTCCTTTCAACAGGTAACTTATTTCTCATAGGAAGACAAGTTGCAAAATATTCCTGTCTCTCACACACTGCATCAGGCCCTGAACTACTAGTGTGTGTCCCTTTCGCCTGAAGAGCGTATTTTTCAAGGAGTGAATGGTTCTCCATTTTCAAAGGCTTTCATTTGGCAAGCATTCCTTTCAAATGCTAATTCAACTCTCACAGGGAAACAATGTGCTTGCAACTCCTGCTGCAAACCTTGACATCTGCTTGCAAGAGACACAGTGCCTGTTCCATTCAGTGGAAAGGTCTATTGGCACAAAGACGGAAATGCTCACACTGTCAAACCCTGAGAGATAGACAGTGTCCCTTTTGAAGGCTAAATCAATTGAAGCTGCTAAGCAAAGTGCTAGAGCACCTTTCCTGTAAGCTTTGTGGTTCTCCTACCAGACACCCAGTAATCCTTCCCTTCATTGAAACAGGCAATTTTGCAGCAAAAGGAAGTTCCTCACACTTTCAAACCCTGAGTGGCAGGTGGTCTTCCTTTAAAAACTTCACTCTACTCACACTGTTACACAAGTTGCTAGACCCTCTTGCTTCTACCCTCAAACATTTTCTTAGAAGAGATTCAGAGATTCTTCCATTCTCTTCAAAGGGTGATGTTGCACAAAGGTGATACTCCTCATCCCTGGAAACACTAAGTGGTAGGCAGTATTCCTTGAAACAAGTTACTCAAGTCTCATCCGAAGACAATCTGCTTCACCCTCCTGCTTGTAGCATTCAGCCTTTTCTTACAACATAAGCACCGCTGGATCTAGTCACTTCAAAGAGGTGATTTTGCACAAAGTTGAAGGTACTCACACATAAAAACACTGAGAGGAATCAGTATGTCCTTAGACAGCTAACTCAGTTGAGAATCCTCAGAGTGCTAGGCTCTCTTCCTGTTAACAGTCCTGTCTCTCTTAGAAGGCCTACAGGGCATCTTCCATTCTCTGGAATGGGGCAATTTGGAAAAAACCTGGAGTCCTCATCCCTGAAAATCTTGACAGGTAGGTAGTATTCCATGAAACAACTAACTCAATTCACAATGCTGAAGAAAGTGTTTGACCCTCTTCCTTCTAACATTCATGGTTTTCTTACAAGAGCTACAGTGTTTCTCCATTCACTTCACACAGGCAATTTTGCACAAAGGTGATCTTCTTAGCACATGAAAACTGACAAGCAGGCAGTATTCCTTTAAAAAGCTAAGTCAATTCACAATGCTAAACAAGTTGCCAAGCCCTGTTGCTTCTAACATTCATGACTACCAGGAATTTTCCATTCGCTTGTATGGGATATTTTGCAAAGTTGTGTTCCTGACCCATGAAAACTCTGAGAGGTACTCAGTATTCCTTTACACAGCTAACTCTGTTCACAATGCTGAACAAGGTAGTAGACCCTTTTCTTTCTAACATTAATGATTCTCTCTCAAATTCGACAGTGCTTCTTCCAATCCCTTTTAGGGGGTTATATTGCACAAAGGTGGTATTCCTCACCCATGAACACACTGAGTTGTAGGCATTATTCCTTGAAAGAAGTATATCAATTGTCCTTGGGAAACAAGGTGCTTGACCCTCCTGTTTCTAACATTCCTACTTCTCTTCCAATAGTTGGAGGGTTGGTTCCCTTGACTTGAAAGAGGTAATTTTGCACAAACTTGAAGATCCTCACCCATAAAAACACTGAGAGTTAGGCAGTATTCCCTTCAACAGGTAACTCAATTCACAATGCTTAAGAGGGTGCTAGACCCTCTTGCTTCTAACATTAATCATTGTCTTACAAGAGCTACAGTATGCCTCCTTTCACTTGAGAGGCCTATTTTGCAGAACATTGAAGTTTGTCCCCGTGAAAACACTGACAGTTACGCAGTGTTGCATTAAACAGGTAACTCAATTCACCATGCTTCACAAGTTGCTTGACCCTCTTGCTTGTAACACTTATGGTTCTCTTACAGGAGAAACAGTGCTTCTTCCTCACATTGCAACATGCCTATTTTGCACAAAGCTACTATTCTTCACACTGTAAAAGCCTGAGAGACAGGTAGTATTCCTTTGTAAAGCTCACTCAATTCTCACTTTTGAACAACGTTCCAGACCCCCTTGCTCCTAGAATGAATGGTTTTCATACATCCTAAATTGTTCTTCTTCCATTCAGTTGAATGCAGCTATTTGGCCCAACGGTGATGTTACTCACCCATGAAAAAACTCAGGGGTAGTCAGTATTCCTTTCAAAAGGTAAATCATTTCTCATAGGGAGACAAGTTGCAAAATATTCCTGCCTCTCACACACTGAATCAGGCCCTGAGGTACAAGTGTGTGTCCATTTCGCCGGAAGCGGGTATTTTTCAAGGAGTGAATGATTCTCCATTGTCAAAGGCTTTCATTTGGCAAGCATTCCTTTCACATGCTAATTCAACTCTCACAGGGAAACAATGTGCTTGCAACTCCTGCTGCAAACCTTGACATCTGCTTGCAAGAGACACAGTGCCTGTTCCATTCAGTGGAAAGGTCTATTGGCACAAAGACGGAAATGCTCACACTGTCAAACCCTGACAGATAGGCAGTGTTCCTTTTGAAGGCCAAATCAATTGAAGCTGCTAAACAAAGTGCTAGAGCACCTTTCCTGTAAGCTTTGTGGTTCTCCTACCAGACACCCAGTAATCCTTCCCTTCATTGAAACAGGCAATTTTGCAGCAAAAGGAAGTTCCTCACACTTTCAAACCCTGAGTGGCAGGTGGTCTTCCTTTAAAAATTTCACTCTACTCACACTGTTATACAAGTTGCTACACCCTCTTGCTTCTACCCTCAAACATTTTCTTAGAAGAGCCTCAGAGATTCTTCCATTCTTTTCAAAGGGTGATGTTGCACAAAGGTGATACTCCTCATCCCTGGAAACACTAAGTGGTAGGCAGTATTCCTTGAAACAAGTTACTCAAGTCTCATCCGAAGACAATCTGCTTCACCCTCCTGCTTGTAACATTCAGCCTTTTCTTACAACATAAGCACCGCTGGATCCAGTCACTTCAAAGAGGTGATTTTGCACAAAGTTGAAGGTACTCACACATAAAAACACTGAGAGGTATCCGTATGTCCTTAGACAGCTAACTCAGTTGAGAATCCTCAGAGTGCTAGGCTCTCTTCCTGTTAACAGTCCTGTCTCTCTTAGAAGGCCTACAGGGCATCTTCCATTCTCTGGAATGGGGCAATTTGGAAAAAACCTGGAGTCCTCATCCCTGAAAATCTTGAGAGGTAGGTAGTATTCCATGAAACAACTAACTCAATTCACAATGCTGAAGGAAGTGTTTGACCCTCTTCCTTCTAACATTCATGGATTTCTTACAAGAGCTACAGTGTTTCTCCTTTCACTTCACAGAGTTAATTTTGCTCAGAGGTGATCTTCTTAGCACATGAAAACTGACAAGCAGGCCGTATTCCTTTAAAAAGCTAAGTCAATTCACAATGCTAAACAAGTTGCCAAGCCCTGTTGCTTCTAACATTCATGACTCTCTTACAAGAGGTACCAGGAATCTTCCATTCGCTTGTATGGGCTATTTTGCCAAAGTTGTGTTCCTCACCCATGAAAACGCTGGGAGGTACTCAGTATTCCTTTACACAGCTAACTCAGTTCACAATGCTGAACAAGGTGGTAGACCCTTTTCTTTCTAACATTAATGATTCTCTCTCAAGTTCGACAGCGCTTCTTCAAATCCCTTTTAGGGGGTTATATTGCACAAAGGTGGTATTCCTCTCCCATGAACACACTGAGTTGTAGGCATTATTCCTTGAAAGAAGTATTTCAATTCTCCTTGGGAAACAAGGTGCTTGACCCTCCTGTTTCTAACATTCCTACTTCTCTTCCAAGAGTTGGAGGGTTGGTTCCGTTGACTTGAAAGAGGTAATTTTGCACAAACTTGAGGATCCTCACCCATAAAAACACTGAGAGTTAGGCAGTATTCCCTTCAACAGGTAACTCAATTCACAATGCTTAAGAGGGTGCTAGACCCTCTTGCTTCTAACATTAATCATTGTCTTACAAGAGCTACGGTATGCCTCCTTTCACTTGAGAGGCCTATTTTACAGAACATTGAAGTTTCTCCCCGTGAAAACACTGACAGTTACGCAGTGTTCCCTTAAACAGGTAACTCAATTCACCATGCTTCACAAGGTGCTTGACCCTCTTGCTTGTAACACTTATGGTTCTCTTACAGGAGAAACAGTGCTTCTTCCTTACATTGCAACAGGCCTATTTTGCACAAAGCTACTATTCTTCACACTGTAAAAGCCTGAGAGACAGGTAGTATTCCTTTGTAAAGCTCACTCAATTCTCACTTTTGAACAACATTCCAGACCCTCTTGCTCTTAGAATGAATGGTTTTCATACATCCTAAACTGTTCTTCTTCCATTCAGTTGAATGCAGCTATTTGGCCCAACGGTGTTGTTCCTCATCCATGAAAAAACTCAGGGGTAGTCAGTATTCCTTTCAACAGGTAACTCATTTCTCATAGGGAGACAAGTTGCAAAATATTCCTGCCTCTCACACACAGCATCAGGCCCTGAGGTACAAGTGTGTGTCCCTTTTGCCTGAAGAGCGTATTTTTCAAGGAGTGAATGATTCTCCATTGTCAAAGTCTTTCATTTGGGAAGCATTCCTTTCACATGATAATTCAACTCTTCCTTTGAAAACTTCACTCTCCTCACACTGTTACACAAGTTGCTAGACCCTCTTGCTTCTAACCTCAAACATTTTCTTAGAAGAGCCTCAGAGATTCTTCCATTCTTTTCAAAGGTTGATGTTGCACAAAGGTGATACTCCTCATCCCTGGAAACACTAAGTGGTAGGCAGTATTCCTTGAAACAAGTTACTCAAGTCTCATCCGAAGACAATCTGCTTCACCCTCCTGCTCGTAACATTCAGCCTTTTCTTACAACATAAGCACCGCTGGATCCAGTCACTTCAAAGAGGTGATTTTGCACAAAGTTGAAGGTACTCCCACATAAAAACACTGAGAGGTATCAGTTTGTGCTTAGACAGCTAACTCAGTTGAGAATCCTTAGAGTGCTAGGCTCTCTTCCTGTTAACAGTCCTGTCTGTCTTAGAAGGCCTACAGGGCATCTTCCATTCTCTGGAATGGGGCAATTTGGAAAAAACCTGGAGTCCTCATCCCTGAAAATCTTGAGAGGTAGGTAGTATTCCATGAAACAACTAACTCAATTCACAATGCTGAAGAAAGTGTTTGACCCTCTTCCTTCTAACATTCATGGATTTCTTACAAGAACTACATTGTTTCTCCATTCACTTCACAGAGTTAATTTTGCACAAAGGTGATCTTCTTAGCACATGAAAACTGACAAGCAGGCCGTATTCCTTTAAAAAGCTAAGTCAATTCACAATGCTAAACAAGTTGCCAAGCCCTGTTGCTTCTAACATTCATGACTCTCTTACAAGAGCTACCAGGAATCTTCCATTCGCTTGTATGGGCTATTTTGCCAAAGTTGTGTTCCTCACCCATGAAAACGCTGGGAGGTACTCAGTATTCCTTTACACAGCTAACTCAGTTCACAATGCTGAACAAGGTGGTAGACCCTTTTCTTTCTAACATTAATGATTCTCTCTCAAGTTCGACAGCACTTCTTCCAATCCCCTTTAGGGGGTTATATTGCACAAAGGTGGTATTCCTCTCCCATGAACACAATGAGTTGAAGGTATTATTCCTTGAAAGAAGTATATCAATTCTCCTTGGGAAACAAGGTGCTTGACCCTCCTGTTTCTAACATTCCTACTTCTCTTCCAAGAGTTGGAGGGTTGGTTCCGTTGACTTGAAAGAGGTAATTTTGCACAAACTTGAGGATCCTCACCCATAAAAACACTGAGAGTTAGGCAGTATTCCCTTCAACAGGTAACTCAATTCACAATGCTTAAGAGGGTGCTAGACCCTCTTGCTTCTAACATTAATGATTGTCTTACAAGAGCTACAGTATGCCTCCTTTCAGTTGAGAGGCCTATTTTACAGAACATTGAAGTTTCTCCCCGTGAAAACACTGACAGTTACGCAGTGTTCCCTTAAACAGGTAACTCAATTCACCATGCTTCACAAGGTGCTTGACCCTCTTGCTTGTAACACTTATGGTTCTCTTACAGGAGAAACAGTGCTTCTTCCTTACATTGCAACAGGCCTATTTTGCACAAAGCTACTATTCTTCACACTGTAAAAGCCTGAGAGACAGGTAGTATTCCTTTGTAAAGCTCACTCATTTCTCACTTTTGAACAACATTCCAGACCCTCTTGCTCCTAGAATGAATGGTTTTCATGCATCCTAAACTGTTCTTCTTCCATTCAGTTGAATGCAGCTATTTGGCCAAACGGTGATGTTCCTCACCCATGAAAAAACTCAGAGGTAGTCAGTATTCCTTTCAACAGGTAACTTATTTCTCATAGGGAGACAAGTTGCAAAATATTCCTGTCTCTCACACACTGCATCAGTCCCTGAGGTACAAGTTTGTGTCCATTTCGCCGGAAGCGGGTATTTTTCAAGGAGTGAATGATTCTCCATTGTCAAAGGCTTTCATTTGGCCAGCATTCCTTTCACATGCTAATTCAACTCTCACAGGGAAACAATGTGCTTGCAACTCCTGCTGCAAACCTTGACATCTGCTTGCAAGAGACACAGTGCCTGTTCCATTCAGTGGAAAGGTCTATTGGCACAAAGATGGAAATGCTCACACTGTCAAACCCTGACAGATAGGCAGTGTTCCTTTTGAATGCTAAATCAATTGAAGCTGCTAAACAAAGTGCTAGAGCACCTTTCCTGTAAGCTTTGTGATTCTCCTACCAGACACCCAGTAATCCTTCCCTTCATTGAAACAGGCAATTTTGCACCAAAAAAAAGTTCCTCACACTTTCAAACCCTGAGTGGCAGGTGGTCTTCCTTTAAAAACTTCACTCTACTCACACTGTTACACAAGTTGCTAGACCCTCTTGCTTCTACCCTCAAACATTTTCTTAGAAGAGCCTCAGAGATTCTTCCATTCTTTTCAAAGGGTGATGTTGCAAAAAGGTGATACTCCTCATCCCTGGAAACACTAAGAGGTAGGCAGTATTCCTTGAAACAAGTTACTCAAGTCTCATCCGAAGACAATCTGCTTCACCCTCCTGCTTGTAACATTCAGCCTTTTCTTACAACATAAGCACCGCTGGAACCAGTCACTTCAAAGAGGTGATTTTGCACAAAGTTGAAGGTACTCACACATAAAAACACTGAGAGGTATCAGTATGTCCTTAGACAGCTAACTCAGTTGAGAATCCTCAGAGTGCTAGGCTCTCTTCCTGTTAACAGTCCTGTCTCTCTTAGAAGGCCTACAGGGCATCTTCCATTTTCTGGAATGGGGCAATTTGGAAAAAACCTGGAGTCCTCATCCCTGAAAATCTTGAGAGGTAGGTAGTATTCCATGAAACAACTAACTCAATTCACAATGCTGAAGAAGGTGTTTGACCCTCTTCCTTCTAACATTCATGGTTTTCTTACAAGAGCTACAGTGTTTCTCCATTCACTTCACAGAGGCAATTTTGCACAAAGGTGATCTTCTTAGCACATGAAAACTCGGACAAGCAGGCAGTATTCCTTTAAACAGCTAAGTCAATTCACAATGCTAAACAAGTTGCCAAGCCCTCTTGCTTCTAACATTCATGACTCTCTTACAACAGCTACCAGGACTCTTATATTCGCTTGTATGGGATATTTTGCAAAGTTGTGTTCCTGACCCATGAAAACGCTGAGAGGTACTCAGTATTCCTTTACACAGCTAACTCAGTTCACAATGCTGAACAAGGTGGTAGACCCTTTTCTTTCTAACATTAATGATTCTCTCTCAAATTCGACAGTGCTTCTTCCAATCCCTTTTAGGGGGTTATATTGCACAAAGGTGGTATTCCTCACCCATGAACACACTGAGTTGTAGGCATTATTCCTTGAAAGAAGTATATCAATTGTCCTTGGGAAACAAGGTGCTTGACCCTCCTGTTTCTAACATTCCTACTTCTCTTCCAAGAGTTGGAGGGTTGGATCCCTTGACTTGAAAGAGGTAATTTTGCACAAACTTGAGGATCCTCACCCATAAAAACACTGAGAGTTAGGCAGTATTCCCTTCAACAGGTAACTCAATTCACAATGCTTAAGAGGGTGCTAGACCCTCTTGCTTCTAACATTAATCATTGTCTTACAAGAGCTACAGTATGCCTCCTTTCACTTGAGAGGCCTATTTTGCAGAACATTGAAGTTTCTCCCCGTGAAAACACTGACAGTTACGCAGTGTTCCCTTAAACAGGTAACTCAATTCACCATGCTTCACAAGTTGCTTGACCCTCTTGCTTGTAACACTTATGGTTCTCTTACAGGAGAAACAGTGCTTCTTCCTTACATTGCAACATGCCTATTTTGCACAAAGCTACTATTCTTCACACTGTAAAAGCCTGAGAGACAGGTAGTATTCCTTTGTAAAGCTCACTCAATTCTCACTTTTGAACAACATTCCAGACCCTCTTGCTCCTAGAATGAATGGTTTTCATACATCCTAAACTGTTCTTCTTCCATTCAGTTGAATGCAGCTATTTGGCCAAACGGTGATGTTCCTCACCCATGAAAAAACTCAGAGGTCGTCAGTATTCCTTTCAACAGGTAACTTATTTCTCATAGGAAGACAAGTTGCAAAATATTCCTGTCTCTCGCACACTGCATCAGGCCCTGAGCTACTAGTGTGTGTCCCTTTCGCCTGAAGCGCGTATTTTTCAAGGAGTGAATGGTTCTCCATTTTCAAAGGCTTTCATTTGGCAAGCATTCCTTTCAAATGCTAATTCAACTCTCACAGGGAAACAATGTGCTTGCAACTCCTGCTGCAAACCTTGACATCTGCTTGCAAGAGACACAGTGCCTGTTCCATTCAGTTTAAAGGTCTATTAGCACAAAGACGGAAATGCTCACACTGTCAAACCCTGACAGATAGGCAGTGTCCCTTTTGAAGGCTAAATCAATTGAAGCTGCTAAACAAAGTGCTAGAGCACCTTTCCTGTAAGCTTTGTGGTTCTCCTACCAGACACCCAGTAATCCTTCCCTTCATTGAAACAGGCAATTTTGCAGCAAAAGGAAGTTCCTCACACTTTCAAACCCTGAGTGGCAGGTGGTCTTCCTTTAAAAACTTCACTCTACTCACACTGTTACACAAGTTGCTAGACCCTCTTGCTTCTACCCTCAAACATTTTCTTAGAAGAGATTCAGAGATTCTTCCATTCTCTTCAAAGGGTGATGTTGCACAAAGGCGATACTCCTCATCCCTGGAAACACTAAGTGGTAGGCAGTATTCCTTGAAACAAGTTACTCAAGTCTCATCCGAAGACAATCTGCTTCACGCTCCTGCTTGTAACATTCATCCTTTTCTTACAACATAAGCACCGCTGGATCCAGTCACTTCAAAGAGGTGATTTTGCACAAAGTTGAAGGTACTCACACATAAAAACACTGAGAGGTATCAGTATGTCCTTAGACAGCTAACTCAGTTGAGAATCCTCAGAGTCCTAGGCTCTCTTCCTGTTAACAGTCCTGTCTCTCTTAGAAGGCCTACAGGGCATCTTACATTCTCTGGAATGGGGCAATTTGGAAAAAACCTGGAGTCCTCATCCCTGAAAATCTTGAGAGGTAGGTAGTATTCCATGAAACAACTAACTCAATTCACAATGCTGAAGAAGGTGTTTGACCCTCTTCCTTCTAACATTCATGGTTTTCTTACAAGAGCCACAGTGTTTCTCCATTCACTTCACAGAGGCAATTTTGCACAAAGGTGATCTTCTTAGCACATGAAAACTCGGACAAGCAGGCAGTATTCCTTTAAAAAGCTAAGTCAATTCACAATGCTAAACAAGTTGCCAAGCCCTGTTGCTTCTAACATTCATGACTCTCTTACAAGAGCTACCAGGACTCTTCCATTCGCTTGTATGGGATATTTTGCCAAAGTTGTGTTCCTCACCCATGAAAACGCTGAGAGGTACTCAGTATTCCTTTACACAGCTAACTCAGTTCACAATGCTGAACAAGGTGGTAGACCCTTTTCTTTCTAACATTAATGATTCTCTCTCAAATTCAACAGTGCTTCTTCCAATCCCTTTTAGGGGGTTATATTGCACAAAGGTGGTATTCCTCACCCATGAACACACTGAGTTGTAGGCATTATTACTTGAAAGAAGTATATCAATTCTTCTTGGGAAACAAGGTGCTTGACCCTCCTGTTTCTAACATTCCTACTTCTCTTCCAAGAGTTGGAGGGTTGGTTCCCTTGACTTGAAAGAGGTAACTTTGCACAAACTTGAGGATCCTCACCCATAAAAACACTGAGAGTTAGGCAGTATTCCCTTCAACAGGTAACTCAATTCACAATGCTTAAGAGGGTGCTAGACCCTCTTGCTTCTAACATTAATCATTGTCTTACAAGAGCTACAGTATGCCTCCTTTCACTTGAATGGCCTATTTTACAGAACATTGAAGTTTCTCCCCGTGAAAACACTGACAGTTACGCAGTGTTCCCTTAAAGAGGTAACTCAATTCACCATGCTTCACAAGTTGCTTGACCCTCTTGCTTGTAACACTTATGGTTCTCTTACAGGAGAAACAGTGCTTCTTCCTTACATTGCAACAGGCCTATTTTGCACAAAGCTACTATTCTTCACACTGTAAAAGCCTGAGAGACAGGTAGTATTCCTTTGTAAAGCTCACTCAATTCTCACTTTTGAACAACATTCCAGACCCTCTTGCTCCTAGAATGAATGGTTTTCATACATCCTAAACTGTTCTTCTTCCATTCAGTTGAATGCAGCTATTTGGCCCAACGGTGATGTTCCTCACCCATGAAAAAACTCAGGGGTAGTCAGTATTCCTTTCAAAAGGTAACTCATTTCTCATAGGGAGACAAGTTGCAAAATATTCCTGCCTCTCACACACTGCATCAGGCCCTGAGGTACAAGTGTATGTCCATTTCGCTGGAAGCGGGTATTTTTCAAGGAGTGAATGATTCTCCATTGTCAAAGGCTTTCATTTGGCCAGCATTCCTTTCACATGCTAATTCAACTCTCACAGGGAAACAATGTGCTTGCAACTCCTGCTGCAAACCTTGACATCTGCTTGCAAGAGACACAGTGCCTGTTCCATTCAGTGGAAATGTCTATTGGCACAAAGATGGAAATGCTCACACTGTCAAACCCTGACAGATAGGCAGTGTCCCTTTTGAAGGCTAAATCAATTGAAGCTGCTAAACAAAGTGCTAGAGCACCTTTCCTGTAAGCTTTGTGGTTCTCCTACCAGACACCCAGTAATCCTTCCCTTCATTGAAACAGGCAATTTTGCACCAAAAGCAAGTTCCTCACACTTTCAAACCCTGAGTGGCAGGTGGTCTTCCTTTGAAAACTTCACTCTACTCACACTTTTACACAAGTTGCTAGACCCTCTTGCTTCTAACCTCAAACATTTTCTTAGAAGAGCCTCAGAGATTCTTCCATTCTTTTCAAAGGGTGATGTTGCACAAAGGTGATACTCCTCATCACTGGAAACACTAAGTGGTAGGCAGTATTCCTTGAAACAAGTTACTCAAGTCTCATCCGAAGACAATCTGCTTCACCCTCCTGCTTGTAACATTCAGCCTTTTCTTACAACATAAGCACCGCTGGATCCAGTCACTTCAAAGAGGTGATTTTGCACAAAGTTGAAGGTACTCACATATAAAAACACTGAGAGGTATCAGTATGTCCTTAGACAGCTAACTCAGTTGAGAATCCTCAGAGTGCTAGGCTCTCTTCCTGTTAACAGTCCTGTCTCTCTTAGAAGGCCTACAGGGCATCTTCCATTCTCTGGAATGGGGCAATTTAGAAAAAACCTGGAGTCCTCATCCCTGAAAATCTTGAGAGGTAGGCAGTATTCCATGAAACAACTAACTCAATTCACAATGCTGAAGGAAGTGTTTGACCCTCTTCCTTCTAACATTCATGGATTTCTTACAAGAGCTACAGTGTTTCTCCTTTCACTTCACAGAGTTAATTTTGCACAAAGGTGATCTTCTTAGCACATGAAAACTGACAAGCAGACAGTATTCATTTAAAAAGCTAAGTCAATTCACAATGCTAAACAAGTTGCCAAGCCCTGTTGCTTCTAACATTCATGATTCTCTTACAAGAGCTACCAGGAATTTTCCATTCGCTTGTATGGGATATTTTGCAAAGTTGTGTTCCTGACCCATGAAAACGCTGAGAGGTACTCAGTATTCCTTTACACATCTAACTCAGTTCACAATGCTGAACAAGGTGGTAGACCCTTTTCTTTCTAACATTAATGATTCTCTCTCAAGTTCGACAGTGCTTCTTCCAATCCCTTTTAGCGGGTTATATTGCACAAAGGTGGTATTCCTCACCCATGAACACACTGAGTTGTAGGCATTATTCCTTGAAAGAAGTATATCAATTCTCCTTGGGAAACACGGTGCTTGACCCTCCTGTTTCTAACATTCCTACTTCTCTTCCAAGAGTTGGAGGGTTGGTTCCCTTGACTTGAAAGAGGTAACTTTGCACAAACTTGAGGATCCTCACCCATAAAAACACTGAGAGTTAGGCAGTATTCCCTTCAACAGGTAACTCAATTCACAATGCTTAAGAGGGTGCTAGACCCTCTTGCTTCTAACATTAATCATTGTCTTACAAGAGCTACAGTATGCCTCCTTTCACTTGAATGGCCTATTTTACAGAACATTGAAGTTTCTCCCCGTGAAAACACTGACAGTTACGCAGTGTTCCCTTAAACAGGTAACTCAATTCACCATGCTTCACAAGTTGCTTGACCCTCTTGCTTGTAACACTTATGGTTCTCTTACAGGAGAAACAGTGCTTCTTCCTTACATTGCAACAGGCCTATTTTGCACAAAGCTACTATTCTTCACACTGTAAAAGCCTGAGAGACAGGTAGTATTCCTTTGTAAAGCTCACTCAATTCTCACTTTTGAACAACATTCCAGACCCTCTTGCTCCTAGAATGAATGGTTTTCATACATCCTAAACTGTTCTTCTTCCATTCAGTTGAATGCAGCTATTTGGCCAAACGGTGATGTTCCTCACCCATGAAAAAACTCAGAGGTAGTCAGTATTCCTTTCAACAGGTAACTTATTTCTCATAGGAAGACAAGTTGCAAAATATTCCTGTCTCTCACACACTGCATCAGGCCCTGAGCTACTAGTGTGTGTCCCTTTCGCCTGAAGAGCGTATTTTTCAAGGAGTGAATGGTTCTCCATTTTCAAAGGCTTTCATTTGGCAAGCATTCCTTTCAAATGCTAATTCAACTCTCACAGGGAAACAATGTGCTTGCAACTCCTGCTGCAAACCTTGACATCTGCTTGCAAGAGACACAGTGCCTGTTCCATTCAGTGGAAAGGTCTATTGGCATAAAGACGGAAATGCTCACACTGTCAAACCCTGACAGAGAGGCAGTGTCCCTTTTGAAGGCTAAATCAATTGAAGCTGCTAAACAAAGTGCTAGAGCACCTTTCCTGTAAGCTTTGTGGTTCTCCTACCAGACACCCAGTAATCCTTCCTTCATTGAAACAGGCAATTTTGCAGCAAAAGGAAGTTCCTCACACTTTCAAACCCTGAGTGGCAGGTGGTCTTCCTTTAAAAACTTCACTCTACTCACACTGTTACACAAGTTGCTAGACCCTCTTGCTTCTACCCTCAAACATTTTCTTAGAAGAGATTCAGAGATTCTTCCATTCTCTTCAAAGGGTGATGTTGCACAAAGGTGATACTCCTCATCCCTGGAAACACTAAGTGGTAGGCAGTATTCCTTGAAACAAGTTACTCAAGTCTCATCCGAAGACAATCTGCTTCACCCTCCTGCTTGTAACATTCAGCCTTTTCTTACAACATAAGCACCGCTGGATCCAGTCACTTCAAAGAGGTGATTTTGCACAAAGTTGAAGGTACTCACACATAAAAACACTGAGAGGTATCAGTATGTCCTTAGACAGCTAACTCAGTTGAGAATCCTCAGAGTGCTATGCTCTCTTCCTGTTAACAGTCCTGTCTCTCTTAGAAGGCCTACAGGGCATCTTCCATTCTCTGGAATGGGACAATTTGGAAAAAACCTGGAGTCCTCATCCCTGGAAATCTTGAGAGGTAGGTAGTATTCCATGAAACAACTAACTCAATTCACAATGCTGAAGAAGGTGTTTGACCCTCTTCCTTCTAACATTCATGGTTTTCTTACAAGAGCCACAGTGTTTCTCCATTCACTTCACAGAGGCAATTTTGCACAAAGGTGATCTTCTTAGCACATGAAAACTCGGACAAGCAGGCAGTATTCCTTTAAAAAGCTAAGTCAATTCACAATGCTAAACAAGTTGCCAAGCCCTCTTGCTTCTAACATTCATGACTCTCTTACAAGAGCTACCAGGACTCTTCCATTCGCTTGTATGGGATATTTTGCCAAAGTTGTGTTCCTGACCCATGAAAACGCTGAGAGGTACTCAGTATTCCTTTACACAGCTAACTCAGTTCACAATGCTGAACAAGGTGGTAGACCCTTTTCTTTCTAACATTAATGATTTTCTCTCAAATTCAACAGTGCTTCTTCCAATCCCTTTTAGGGGGTTATATTGCACAAAGGTGGTATTCCTCACCCATGAACACACTGAGTTGTAGGCATTATTACTTGAAAGAAGTATATCAATTCTCCTTGGGAAACAAGGTGCTTGACCCTCCTGTTTCTAACATTCCTACTTCTCTTCCAAGAGTTGGAGGGTTGGTTCCCTTGACTTGAAAGAGGTAACTTTGCACAAACTTGAGGATCCTCACCCATAAAAACACTGAGAGTTAGGCAGTATTCCCTTCAACAGGTAACTCAATTCACAATGCTTAAGAGGGTGCTAGACCCTCTTGCTTCTAACATTAATCATTGTCTTACAAGAGCTACAGTATGCCTCCTTTCACTTGAGAGGCCTATTTTACAGAACATTGAAGTTTCTCCCGTGAAAACACTGACAGTTACGCAGTGTTCCCTTAAACAGGTAACTCAATTCACCATGCTTCACAAGTTGCTTGACCCTCTTGCTTGTAACACTTATGGTTCTCTTACAGGAGAAACAGTGCTTCTTCCTTACATTGCAACAGGCCTATTTTGCACAAAGCTACTATTCTTCACACTGTAAAAGCCTGAGAGACAGGTAGTATTCCTTTGTAAAGCTCACTCAATTCTCACTTTTGAACAACGTTCCAGACCCTCTTGCTCCTAGAATGAATGTTTTTCATACATCCTAAACTGTTCTTCTTCCATTCAGTTGAATGCAGCTATTTGGCCCAACGGTGATGTTCCTCACCCATGAAAAAAGTCAGGGGTAGTCAGTATTCCTTTCAAAAGGTAACTCATTTCTCATAGGGAGACAAGTTGCAAAATATTCCTGCCTCTCACACACTGCATCAGGCCCTGAGGTACAAGTGTATGTCCATTTCGCTGGAAGCGAGTATTTTTCAAGGAGTGAATGATTCTCCATTGTCAAAGGCTTTCATTTGGCCAGCATTCCTTTCACATGCTAATTCAACTCTCACAGGGAAACAATGTGCTTGCAACTCCTGCTGCAAACCTTGACATCTGCTTGCAAGAGACGCAGTGCCTGTTCCATTCAGTGGAAAGGTCTATTGGCACAAAGATGGAAATGCTCACACTGTCAAACCCTGACAGATATTTAGTGTTCCTTTTGAATGCTAAATCAATTGAAGCTGCTAAACAAAGTGCTAGAGCAACTTTCCTGTAAGCTTTGTGGTTCTCCTACCAGACACCCAGTAATCCTTCCCTTCATTGAAACAGGCAATTTTGCACCAAAAGCAAGTTCCTCACACTTTCAAACCCTGAGTGGCAGGTGGTCTTCCTTTGAAAACTTCACTCTCCTCACACTTTTACACAAGTTGCTAGACCCTCTTGCTTCTAACCTCAAACATTTTCTTGGAAGAGCCTCAGAGATTCTTCCATTCTTTTCAAAGGGTGAGGTTGCACAAAGGTGATACTCCTCATCCCTGGAAACACTAAGTGGTAGGCAGTATTCCTTGAAACAAGTTACTCAAGTCTCATCCGAAGACAATCTGCTTCACCCTCCTGCTTGTAACATTCAGCCTTTTCTTACAACATAAGCACCGCTGGATCCAGTCACTTCAAAGAGGTGATGTTGCACAAAGTTGAAGGTACTCACACATAAAAACACTGAGAGGTATCAGTATGTCCTTAGACAGCTAACTCAGTTGAGAATCCTCAGAGTGCTAGGCTCTCTTCCTGTTAACAGTCATGTCTCTCTTAGAAGGCCTACAGGGCATCTTCCATTCTCTGGAATGGGGCAATTTGGAAAAAACCTGGAGTCCTCATCCCTGAAAATCTTGAGAGGTAGGTAGTATTCCATGAAACAACTAACTCAATTCACAATGCTGAAGGAAGTGTTTGACCCTCTTCCTTCTAACATTCATGGATTTCTTACAAGAGCTACAGTGTTTCTCCTTTCACTTCACAGAGTTAATTTTGCACAAAGGTGATCTTCTTAGCACATGAAAACTGACAAGCAGACAGTATTCATTTAAAAAGCTAAGTCAATTCACAATGCTAAACAAGTTGCCAAGCCCTGTTGCTTCTAACATTCATGACTCTCTTACAAGAGCTACCAGGAATTTTCCATTCGCTTGTATGGGATATTTTGCAAAGTTGTGTTCCTGACCCATGAAAACGCTGAGAGGTACTCAGTATTCCTTTACACAGCTAACTCAGTTCACAATGCTGAACAAGGTGGTAGACCCTTTTCTTTCTAACATTAATGATTCTCTCTCAAATTCAACAGTGCTTCTTCCAATCCTTTTTAGGGGGTTATATTGCACAAAGGTGGTATTCCTCACCCATGAACACACTGAGTTGTAGGCATTATTACTTGAAAGAAGTATATCAATTCTCCTTGGGAAACACGGTGCTTGACCCTCCTGTTTCTAACATTCCTACTTCTCTTCCAAGAGTTGGAGGGTTGGTTCCCTTGACTTGAAAGAGGTAACTTTGCACAAACTTGAGGATCCTCACCCATAAAAACACTGAGAGTTAGGCAGTATTCCCTTCAACAGGTAACTCAATTCACAATGCTTAAGAGGGTGCTAGACCCTCTTGCTTCTAACATTAATCATTGTCTTACAAGAGCTACAGTATGCCTCCTTTCACTTGAATGGCCTATTTTACAGAACATTGAAGTTTCTCCCCGTGAAAACACTGACAGTTACGCAGTGTTCCCTTAAACAGGTAACTCAATTCACCATGCTTCACAAGTTGCTTGACCCTCTTGCTTGTAACACTTATGGTTCTCTTACAGGAGAAACAGTGCTTCTTCCTTACATTGCAACAGGCCTATTTTGCACAAAGCTACTATTCTTCACACTGTAAAAGCCTGAGAGACAGGTAGTATTCCTTTGTAAAGCTCACTCAATTCTCACTTTTGAACAACATTCCAGACCCTCTTGCTCCTAGAATGAATGGTTTTCATACATCCTAAACTGTTCTTCTTCCATTCAGTTGAATGCAGCTATTTGGCCAAACGGTGATGTTCCTCACCCATGAAAAAACTCAGAGGTAGTCAGTATTCCTTTCAACAGGTAACTTATTTCTCATAGGAAGACAAGTTGCAAAATATTCCTGTCTCTCACACACTGCATCAGGCCCTGAGCTACTAGTGTGTGTCCCTTTCGCCTGAAGAGCGTATTTTTCAAGGAGTGAATGGTTCTCCATTTTCAAAGGCTTTCATTTGGCAAGCATTCCTTTCAAATGCTAATTCAACTCTCACAGGGAAACAATGTGCTTGCAACTCCTGCTGCAAACCTTGACATCTGCTTGCAAGAGACACAGTGCCTGTTCCATTCAGTGGAAAGGTCTATTGGCACAAAGACGGAAATGCTCACACTGTCAAACCCTGACAGATAGGCAGTGTCCCTTTTGAAGGCTAAATCAATTGAAGCTGCTAAACAAAGTGCTAGAGCACCTTTCCTGTAAGCTTTGTGGTTCTCCTACCAGACACCCAGTAATCCTTCCCTTCATTGAAACAGGCAATTTTGCAGCAAAAGGAAGTTCCTCACACTTTCAAACCCTGAGTGGCAGGTGGTCTTCCTTTAAAAACTTCACTCTACTCACACTGTTACACAAGTTGCTAGACCCTCTTGCTTCTACCCTCAAACATTTTCTTAGAAGAGATTCAGAGATTCTTCCATTCTCTTCAAAGGGTGATGTTGCACAAAGGTGACACTCCTCATCCCTGGAAACACTAAGTGGTAGGCAGTATTCCTTGAAACAAGTTACTCAAGTCTCATCCGAAGACAATCTGCTTCACCCTCCTGCTTGTAACATTCAGCCTTTCCTTACAACATAAGCACCGCTGGATCCAGTCACTTCAAAGAGGTGATTTTGCACAAAGTTGAAGGTACTCACACATAAAAACACTGAGAGGTATCAGTATGTCCTTAGACAGCTAACTCAGTTGAGAATCCTCAGAGTGCTAGGCTCTCTTCCTGTTAACAGTCCTGTCTCTCTTAGAAGGCCTACAGGGCATCTTCCATTCTCTGGAATGGGGCAATTTGGAAAAATCCTGGAGTCCTCATCCCTGAAAATCTTGACAGGTAGGTAGTATTCCATGAAACAACTAACTCAATTCACAATGCTGAAGAAGGTGTTTGACCCTCTTCCTTCTAACATTCATGGTTTTCTTACAAGAGCCACAGTGTTTCTCCATTCACTTCACAGAGGCAATTTTGCACAAAGGTGATCTTCTTAGCACATGAAAACTCGGACAAGCAGGCAGTATACTTTTAAAAAGCTAAGTCAATTCACAATGCTAAACAAGTTGCCAAGCCCTCTTGCTTCTAACATTCATGACTCTCTTACAAGAGCTACCAGGACTCTTCCATTCGCTTGTATGGGATATTTTGCCAAAGTTGTGTTCCTGACCCATGAAAACGCTGAGAGGTACTCAGTATTCCTTTACACAGCTAACTCAGTTCACAATGCTGAACAAGGTGGTAGACCCTTTTCTTTCTAACATTAATGATTCTCTCTCAAATTCAACAGTGCTTCTTCCAATCCCTTTTAGGGGGTTATATTGCACAAAGGTGGTATTCCTCACCCATGAACACACTGAGTTGTAGGCATTATTACTTGAAAGAAGTATATCAATTCTCCTTGGGAAACAAGGTGCTTGACCCTCCTGTTTCTAACATTCCTACTTCTCTTCCAAGAGTTGGAGGGTTGGTTCCCTTGACTTGAAAGAGGTAACTTTGCACAAACTTGAGGATCCTCACCCATAAAAACACTGAGAGTTAGGCAGTATTCCCTTCAACAGGTAACTCAATTCACAATGCTTAAGAGGGTGCTAGACCCTCTTGCTTCTAACATTAATCATTGTCTTACAAGAGCTACAGTATGCCTCCTTTCACTTGAATGGCCTATTTTACAGAACATTGAAGTTTCTCCCCGTGAAAACACTGACAGTTACGCAGTGTTCCCTTAAACAGGTAACTCAATTCACCATGCTTCACAAGTTGCTTGACCCTCTTGCTTGTAACACTTATGGTTCTCTTACAGGAGAAACAGTGCTTCTTCCTTACATTGCAACAGGCCTATTTTGCACAAAGCTACTATTCTTCACACTGTAAAAGCCTGAGAGACAGGTAGTATTCCTTTGTAAAGCTCACTCAATTCTCACTTTTGAACAACGTTCCAGACCCTCTTGCTCCTAGAATGAATGTTTTTCATACATCCTAAACTGTTCTTCTTCCATTCAGTTGAATGCAGCTATTTGGCCCAACGGTGATGTTCCTCACCCATGAAAAAAGTCAGGGGTAGTCAGTATTCCTTTCAAAAGGTAACTCATTTCTCATAGGGAGACAAGTTGCAAAATATTCCTGCCTCTCACACACTGCATCAGGCCCTGAGGTACAAGTGTATGTCCATTTCGCTGGAAGCGAGTATTTTTCAAGGAGTGAATGATTCTCCATTGTCAAAGGCTTTCATTTGGCCAGCATTCCTTTCACATGCTAATTCAACTCTCACAGGGAAACAATGTGCTTGCAACTCCTGCTGCAAACCTTGACATCTGCTTGCAAGAGACGCAGTGCCTGTTCCATTCAGTGGAAAGGTCTATTGGCACAAAGATGGAAATGCTCACACTGTCAAACCCTGACAGATATTTAGTGTTCCTTTTGAATGCTAAATCAATTGAAGCTGCTAAACAAAGTGCTAGAGCAACTTTCCTGTAAGCTTTGTGGTTCTCCTACCAGACACCCAGTAATCCTTCCCTTCATTGAAACAGGCAATTTTGCACCAAAAGCAAGTTCCTCACACTTTCAAACCCTGAGTGGCAGGTGGTCTTCCTTTGAAAACTTCACTCTCCTCACACTTTTACACAAGTTGCTAGACCCTCTTGCTTCTAACCTCAAACATTTTCTTGGAAGAGCCTCAGAGATTCTTCCATTCTTTTCAAAGGGTGAGGTTGCACAAAGGTGATACTCCTCATCCCTGGAAACACTAAGTGGTAGGCAGTATTCCTTGAAACAAGTTACTCAAGTCTCATCCGAAGACAATCTGCTTCAACCTCCTGCTTGTAACATTCAGCCTTTTCTTACAACATAAGCACCGCTGGATCCAGTCACTTCAAAGAGGTGATTTTGCACAAAGTTGAAGGTACTCACACATAAAAACACTGAGAGGTATCAGTATGTCCTTAGACAGCTAACTCAGTTGAGAATCCTCAGAGTGCTAGGCTCTCTTCCTGTTAACAGTCCTGTCTCTCTTAGAAGGCCTACAGGGCATCTTCCATTCTCTGGAATGGGGCAATTTGGAAAAAACCTGGAGTCCTCATCCCTGAAAATCTTGAGAGGTAGGTAGTATTCCATGAAACAACTAACTCAATTCACAATGCTGAAGGAAGTGTTTGACCCTCTTCCTTCTAACATTCATGGATTTCTTACAAGAGCTACAGTGTTTCTCCTTTCACTTCACAGAGTTAATTTTGCACAAAGGTGATCTTCTTAGCACATGAAAACTGACAAGCAGACAGTATTCATTTAAAAAGCTAAGTCAATTCACAATGCTAAACAAGTTGCCAAGCCCTGTTGCTTCTAACATTCATGACTCTCTTACAAGAGCTACCAGGAATTTTCCATTCGCTTGTATGGGATATTTTGCAAAGTTGTGTTCCTGACCCATGAAAACGCTGAGAGGTACTCAGTATTCCTTTACACAGCTAACTCAGTTCACAATGCTGAACAAGGTGGTAGACACTTTTCTTTCTAACATTAATGATTCTCTCTCAAATTCAACAGTGCTTCTTCCAATCCCTTTTAGCGGGTTATATTGCACAAAGGTGGTATTCCTCACCCATGAACACACTGAGTTGTAGGCATTATTCCTTGAAAGAAGTATATCAATTCTCCTTGGGAAACAAGGTGCTTGACCCTCCTGTTTCTAACATTCCTACTTCTCTTCCAAGAGTTGGAGGGTTCGTTCCCTTGACTTGAAAGAGGTAATTTTGCACAAACTTGAGGATCCTCACCCATAAAAACACTGAGTGTTAGGCAGTATTCCCTTCAACAGGTAACTCAATTCACAATGCTTAAGAGGGTGCTAGACCCTCTTGCTTCTAACATTAATCATTGTCTTACAAGAGCTACAGTATGCCTCCTTTCACTTGAATGGCCTATTTTACAGAACATTGAAGTTTCTCCCCGTGAAAACACTGACAGTTACGCAGTGTTCCCTTAAACAGGTAACTCAATTCACCATGCTTCACAAGTTGCTTGACCCTCTTGCTTGTAACACTTATGGTTCTCTTACAGGAGAAACAGTGCTTCTTCCTTACATTGCAACAGGCCTATTTTGCACAAAGCTACTATTCTTCACACTGTAAAAGCCTGAGAGACAGGTAGTATTCCTTTGTAAAGCTCACTCAATTCTCACTTTTGAACAACATTCCAGACCCTCTTGCTCCTAGAATGAATGGTTTTCATACATCCTAAACTGTTCTTCCATTCAGTTGAATGCAGCTATTTGGCCAAATGGTGATGTTCCTCACCCATGAAAAAACTCAGAGGTAGTCAGTATTCCTTTCAACAGGTAACTTATTTCTCATAGGAAGCCAAGTTGCAAAATATTCCTGTCTCTCACACACTGCATCAGGCCCTGAGCTACTACTGTGTGTCCCTTTCGCCTGAAGCGTGTATTTTTCAAGGAGTGAATGGTTCTCCATTTTCAAAGGCTTTCATTTGGCAAGCATTCCTTTCAAATGCTAATTCAACTCTCACAGGGAAACAATGTGCTTGCAACTCCTGCTGCAAACCTTGACATCTGCTTGCAAGAGACACAGTGCCTGTTCCATTCAGTGGAAAGGTCTGTTGGCACAAAGACGGAAATGCTCACACTGTCAAACCCTGACAGATAGGCAGTGTCCCTTTTGAAGGCTAAATCAATTGAAGCTGCTAAGCAAAGTGCTAGAGCACCTTTCCTGTAAGCTTTGTGGTTCTCCTACCAGACACCCAGTAATCCTTCCCTTCATTGAAACAGGCAATTTTGCAGCAAAAGGAAGTTCCTCACACTTTCAAACCCTGAGTGGCAGGTGGTCTTCCTTTAAAAACTTCACTCTACTCACACTGTTACACAAGTTGCTAGACCCTCTTGCTTCTACCCTCAAACATTTTCTTAGAAGAGATTCAGAGATTCTTCCATTCTCTTCAAAGGGTGATGTTGCACAAAGGTGATACTCCTCATCCCTGGAAACACTAAGTGGTAGGCAGTATTCCTTGAAACAAGTTACTCAAGTCTCATCCGAAGACAATCTGCTTCACCCTCCTGCTTGTAACATTCAGCCTTTTCTTACAACATAAGCACCGCTGGATCCAGTCACTTCAAAGAGGTGATTTTGCACAAAGTTGAAGGTACTCACACATAAAAACACTGAGAGGTATCAGTATGTCCTTAGACAGCTAACTCAGTTGAGAATCCTCAGAGTCCTAGGCTCTCTTCCTGTTAACAGTCCTGTCTCTCTTAGAAGGCCTACAGGGCATCTTACATTCTCTGGAATGGGGCAATTTGGAAAAAACCTGGAGTCCTCATCCCTGAAAATCTTGAGAGGTAGGTAGTATTCCATGAAACAACTAACTCAATTCACAATGCTGAAGAAGGTGTTTGACCCTCTTCCTTCTAACATTCATGGTTTTCTTACAAGAGCCACAGTGTTTCTCCATTCACTTCACAGAGGCAATTTTGCACAAAGGTGATCTTCTTAACACATGAAAACTCGGACAAGCAGGCAGTATTCCTTTAAAAAGCTAAGTCAATTCACAATGCTAAACAAGTTGCCAAGCCCTGTTGCTTCTAACATTCATGACTCTCTTACAAGAGCTACCAGGACTCTTCCATTCGCTTGTATGGGATATTTTGCCAAAGTTGTGTTCCTCACCCATGAAAACGCTGAGAGGTACTCAGTATTCCTTTACACAGAAGGTACACAGCTAACTCAGTTCACAATGCTGAACAAGGTGGTAGACCCTTTTCTTTCTAACATTAATGATTCTCTCTCAAATTCAACAGTGCTTCTTCCAATCCCTTTTAGCGGGTTATATTGCACAAAGGTGGTATTCCTCACCCATGAACACACTGAGTTGTAGGCATTATTCCTTGAAAGAAGTATATCAATTCTCCTTGGGAAACAAGGTGCTTGACCCTCCTGTTTCTAACATTCCTACTTCTCTTCCAAGAGTTGGAGGGTTGGTTCCCTTGACTTGAAAGAGGTAACTTTGCACAAACTTGAGGATCCTCACCCATAAAAACACTGAGAGTTAGGCAGTATTCCCTTCAACAGGTAACTCAATTCACAATGCTTAAGAGGGTGCTAGACCCTCTTGCTTCTAACATTAATCATTGTCTTACAAGAGCTACAGTATGCCTCCTTTCACTTGAATGGCCTATTTTACAGAACATTGAAGTTTCTCCCCGTGAAAACACTGACAGTTACGCAGTGTTCCCTTAAACAGGTAACTCAATTCACCATGCTTCACAAGTTGCTTGACCCTCTTGCTTGTAACACTTATGGTTCTCTTACAGGAGAGACAGTGCTTCTTCCTTACCTTGCAACAGGCCTATTTTGCACAAAGCTACTATTCTTCACACTGTAAAAGCCTGAGAGACAGGTAGTATTCCTTTGTAAAGCTCACTCAATTCTCACTTTTGAACAACATTCCAGACCCTCTTGCTCCTAGAATGAATGGTTTTCATACATCCTAAACTGTTCTTCTTCCATTCAGTTGAATGCAGCTATTTGGCCAAACGGTGATGTTCCTCACCCATGAAAAAACTCAGAGGTAGTCAGTATTCCTTTCAACAGGTAACTTATTTCTCATAGGAAGCCAAGTTGCAAAATATTCCTGTCTCTCACACACTGCATCAGGCCCTGAGCTACTACTGTGTGTCCCTTTCGCCTGAAGCGTGTATTTTTCAAGGAGTGAATGGTTCTCCATTTTCAAAGGCTTTCATTTGGCAAGCATTCCTTTCAAATGCTAATTCAACTCTCACAGGGAAATAATGTGCTTGCAACTGCTGCTGCAAACCTTGACATCTGCTTGCAAGAGACACAGTGCCTGTTCCATTCAGTGGAAAGGTCTATTGGCACAAAGACGGAAATGCTCACACTGTCAAACCCTGACAGATAGGCAGTGTCCCTTTTGAAGGCTAAATCAATTGAAGCTGCTAAGCAAAGTGCTAGAGCACCTTTCCTGTAAGCTTTGTGGTTCTCCTACCAGACACCCAGTAATCCTTCCCTTCATTGAAACAGGCAATTTTGCAGCAAAAGGAAGTTCCTCACACTTTCAAACCCTGAGTGGCAGGTGGTCTTCCTTTAAAAACTTCACTCTACTCACACTGTTACACAAGTTGCTAGACCCTCTTGCTTCTACCCTCAAACATTTTCTTAGAAGAGATTCAGAGATTCTTCCATTCTCTTCAAAGGGTGATGTTGCACAAAGGTGATACTCTTCATCCCTGGAAACACTAAGTGGTAGGCAGTATTCCTTGAAACAAGTTACTCAAGTCTCATCCGAAGACAATCTGCTTCACCCTCCTGCTTGTAACATTCAGCCTTTTCTTACAACATAAGCACCGCTGGATCCAGTCACTTCAAAGAGGTGATTTTGCACAAAGTTGAAGGTACTCACACATAAAAACACTGAGAGGTATCAGTATGTCCTTAGACAGCTAACTCAGTTGAGAATCCTCAGAGTCCTAGGCTCTCTTCCTGTTAACAGTCCTGTCTCTCTTAGAAGGCCTACAGGGCATCTTACATTCTCTGGAATGGGGCAATTTGGAAAAAACCTGGAGTCCTCATCCCTGAAAATCTTGAGAGGTAGGTAGTATTCCATGAAACAACTAACTCAATTCACAATGCTGAAGAAGGTGTTTGACCCTCTTCCTTCTAACATTCATGGTTTTCTTACAAGAGCCACAGTGTTTCTCCATTCACTTCACAGAGGCAATTTTGCACAAAGGTGATCTTCTTAACACATGAAAACTCGGACAAGCAGGCAGTATTCCTTTAAAAAGCTAAGTCAATTCACAATGCTAAACAAGTTGCCAAGCCCTGTTGCTTCTAACATTCATGACTCTCTTACAAGAGCTACCAGGACTCTTCCATTCGCTTGTATGGGATATTTTGCCAAAGTTGTGTTCCTCACCCATGAAAACGCTGAGAGGTACTCAGTATTCCTTTACACAGAAGGTACACAGCTAACTCAGTTCACAATGCTGAACAAGGTGGTAGACCCTTTTCTTTCTAACATTAATGATTCTCTCTCAAATTCAACAGTGCTTCTTCCAATCCCTTTTAGCGGGTTATATTGCACAAAGGTGGTATTCCTCACCCATGAACACACTGAGTTGTAGGCATTATTCCTTGAAAGAAGTATATCAATTCTCCTTGGGAAACAAGGTGCTTGACCCTCCTGTTTCTAACATTCCTACTTCTCTTCCAAGAGTTGGAGGGTTGGTTCCCTTGACTTGAAAGAGGTAACTTTGCACAAACTTGAGGATCCTCACCCATAAAAACACTGAGAGTTAGGCAGTATTCCCTTCAACAGGTAACTCAATTCACAATGCTTAAGAGGGTGCTAGACCCTCTTGCTTCTAACATTAATCATTGTCTTACAAGAGCTACAGTATGCCTCCTTTCACTTGAATGGCCTATTTTACAGAACATTGAAGTTTCTCCCCGTGAAAACACTGACAGTTACGCAGTGTTCCCTTAAACAGGTAACTCAATTCACCATGCTTCACAAGTTGCTTGACCCTCTTGCTTGTAACACTTATGGTTCTCTTACAGGAGAGACAGTGCTTCTTCCTTACCTTGCAACAGGCCTATTTTGCACAAAGCTACTATTCTTCACACTGTAAAAGCCTGAGAGACAGGTAGTATTCCTTTGTAAAGCTCACTCAATTCTCACTTTTGAACAACATTCCAGACCCTCTTGCTCCTAGAATGAATGGTTTTCATACATCCTAAACTGTTCTTCTTCCATTCAGTTGAATGCAGCTATTTGGCCAAACGGTGATGTTCCTCACCCATGAAAAAACTCAGAGGTAGTCAGTATTCCTTTCAACAGGTAACTTATTTCTCATAGGAAGCCAAGTTGCAAAATATTCCTGTCTCTCACACACTGCATCAGGCCCTGAGCTACTACTGTGTGTCCCTTTCGCCTGAAGCGTGTATTTTTCAAGGAGTGAATGGTTCTCCATTTTCAAAGGCTTTCATTTGGCAAGCATTCCTTTCAAATGCTAATTCAACTCTCACAGGGAAATAATGTGCTTGCAACTCCTGCTGCAAACCTTGACATCTGCTTGCAAGAGACACAGTGCCTGTTCCATTCAGTGGAAAGGTCTATTGGCACAAAGACGGAAATGCTCACACTGTCAAACCCTGACAGATAGGCAGTGTCCCTTTTGAAGGCTAAATCAATTGAAGCTGCTAAGCAAAGTGCTAGAGCACCTTTCCTGTAAGCTTTGTGGTTCTCCTACCAGACACCCAGTAATCCTTCCCTTCATTGAAACAGGCAATTTTGCAGCAAAAGGAAGTTCCTCACACTTTCAAACCCTGAGTGGCAGGTGGTCTTCCTTTAAAAACTTCACTCTACTCACACTGTTACACAAGTTGCTAGACCCTCTTGCTTCTACCCTCAAACATTTTCTTAGAAGAGATTCAGAGATTCTTCCATTCTCTTCAAAGGGTGATGTTGCACAAAGGTGATACTCCTCATCCCTGGAAACACTAAGTGGTAGGCAGTATTCCTTGAAACAAGTTACTCAAGTCTCATCCAAAGACAATCTGCTTCACCCTCCTGCTTGTAACATTCAGCCTTTTCTTACAACATAAGCACCGCTGGATCCAGTCACTTCAAAGAGGTGATTTTGCACAAAGTTGAAGGTACTCACACATAAAAACACTGAGAGGTATCAGTATGTCCTTAGACAGCTAACTCAGTTGAGAATCCTCAGAGTGCTAGGCTCTCTTCCTGTTAACAGTCATGTCTCTCTTAGAAGGCCTACAGGGCATCTTCCATTCTCTGGAATAGGGCAATTTGGAAAAAACCTGGAGTCCTCATCCCTGAAAATCTTGAGAGGTAGGTAGTATTCCATGAAACAACTAACTCAATTCACAATGCTGAAGAAGGTGTTTGACCCTCTTCCTTCTAACATTCATGGTTTTCTTACAAGAGCCACAGTGTTTCTCCATTCACTTCACAGAGGCAATTTTGCACAAAGGTGATCTTCTTAGCACATGAAAACTCGGACAAGCAGGCAGTATTCCTTTAAAAAGCTAAGTCAATTCACAATGCTAAACAAGTTGCCAAGCCCTGTTGCTTCTAACATTCATGACTCTCTTACAAGAGCTACCAGGACTCTTCCATTCGCTTGTATGGGATATTTTGCCAAAGTTGTGTTCCTCACCCATGAAAACGCTGAGAGGTACTCAGTATTCCTTTACACAGAAGGTACACAGCTAACTCAGTTCACAATGCTGAACAAGGTGGTAGACACTTTTCTTTCTAACATTAATGATTCTCTCTCAAATTCAACAGTGCTTCTTCCAATCCCTTTTAGCGGGTTATATTGCACAAAGGTGGTATTCCTCACCCATGAACACACTGAGTTGTAGGCATTATTCCTTGAAAGAAGTATATCAATTCTCCTTGGGAAACAAGGTGCTTGACCCTCCTGTTTCTAACATTCCTACTTCTCTTCCAAGAGTTGGAGGGTTCGTTCCCTTGACTTGAAAGAGGTAATTTTGCACAAACTTGAGGATCCTCACCCATAAAAACACTGAGTGTTAGGCAGTATTCCCTTCAACAGGTAACTCAATTCACAATGCTTAAGAGGGTGCTAGACCCTCTTGCTTCTAACATTAATCATTGTCTTACAAGAGCTACAGTATGCCTCCTTTCACTTGAATGGCCTATTTTACAGAACATTGAAGTGTCTCCCCGTGAAAACACTGACAGTTACGCAGTGTTCCCTTAAACAGGTAACTCAATTCACCATGCTTCACAAGTTGCTTGACCCTCTTGCTTGTAACACTTATGGTTCTCTTACAGGAGAAACAGTGCTTCTTCCTTACATTGCAACAGGCCTATTTTGCACAAAGCTACTATTCTTCACACTGTAAAAGCCTGAGAGACAGGTAGTATTCCTTTGTAAAGCTCACTCAATTCTCACTTTTGAACAACATTCCAGACCCTCTTGCTCCTAGAATGAATGGTTTTCATACATCCTAAACTGTTCTTCCATTCAGTTGAATGCAGCTATTTGGCCAAATGGTGATGTTCCTCACCCATGAAAAAACTCAGAGGTAGTCAGTATTCCTTTCAACAGGTAACTTATTTCTCATAGGAAGCCAAGTTGCAAAATATTCCTGTCTCTCACACACTGCATCAGGCCCTGAGCTACTACTGTGTGTCCCTTTCGCCTGAAGCGTGTATTTTTCAAGGAGTGAATGGTTCTCCATTTTCAAAGGCTTTCATTTGGCAAGCATTCCTTTCAAATGCTAATTCAACTCTCACAGGGAAATAATGTGCTTGCAACTCCTGCTGCAAACCTTGACATCTGCTTGCAAGAGACACAGTGCCTGTTCCATTCAGTGGAAAGGTCTATTGGCACAAAGACGGAAATGCTCACACTGTCAAACCCTGACAGATAGGCAGTGTCCCTTTTGAAGGCTAAATCAATTGAAGCTGCTAAGCAAAGTGCTAGAGCACCTTTCCTGTAAGCTTTGTGGTTCTCCTACCAGACACCCAGTAATCCTTCCCTTCATTGAAACAGGCAATTTTGCAGCAAAAGGAAGTTCCTCACACTTTCAAACCCTGAGTGGCAGGTGGTCTTCCTTTAAAAACTTCACTCTACTCACACTGTTACACAAGTTGCTAGACCCTCTTGCTTCTACCCTCAAACATTTTCTTAGAAGAGATTCAGAGATTCTTCCATTCTCTTCAAAGGGTGATGTTGCACAAAGGTGATACTCCTCATCCCTGGAAACACTAAGTGGTAGGCAGTATTCCTTGAAACAAGTTACTCAAGTCTCATCCGAAGACAATCTGCTTCACCCTCCTGCTTGTAACATTCAGCCTTTTCTTACAACATAAGCACCGCTGGATCCAGTCACTTCAAAGAGGTGATTTTGCACAAAGTTGAAGGTACTCACACATAAAAGCGCTGAGAGGTATCAGTATGTCCTTAGACAGCTAACTCAGTTGAGAATCCTCAGAGTGCTAGGCTCTCTTCCTGTTAACAGTCCTGTCTCTCTTAGAAGGCCTACAGGGCATCTTCCATTCTCTGGAATGAGGCAATTTGGAAAAAACCTGGAGTCCTCATCCCTGAAAATCTTGAGAGGTAGGTAGTATTCCATGAAACAACTAACTCAATTCACAATGCTGAAGAAGGTGTTTGACCCTCTTCCTTCTAACATTCATGGTTTTCTTACAAGAGCCACAGTGTTTCTCCATTCACTTCACAGAGGCAATTTTGCACAAAGGTGATCTTCTTAGCACATGAAAACTCGGACAAGCAGGCAGTATTCCTTTAAAAAGCTAAGTCAATTCACAATGCTAAACAAGTTGCCAAGCCCTCTTGCTTCTAACATTCATGACTCTCTTACAAGAGCTACCAGGACTCTTCCATTCGCTTGTATGGGATATTTTGCCAAAGTTGTGTTCCTGACCCATGAAAACGCTGAGAGGTACTCAGTATTCCTTTACACAGCTAACTCAGTTCACAATGCTGAACAAGGTGGTAGACCCTTTTCTTTCTAACATTAATGATTCTCTCTCAAATTCAACAGTGCTTCTTCCAATCCCTTTTAGCGGGTTATATTGCACAAAGGTGGTATTCCTCACCCATGAACACACTGAGTTGTAGGCATTATTCCTTGAAAGAAGTATATCAATTCTCCTTGGGAAACAAGGTGCTTGACCCTCCTGTTTCTAACATTCCTACTTCTCTTCCAAGAGTTGGAGGGTTGGTTCCCTTGACTTGAAAGAGGTAACTTTGCACAAACTTGAGGATCCTCACCCATAAAAACACTGAGAGTTAGGCAGTATTCCCTTCAACAGGTAACTCAATTCACAATGCTTAAGAGGGTGCTAGACCCTCTTGCTTCTAACATTAATCATTGTGTTACAAGAGCTACAGTATGCCTCCTTTCACTTGAATGGCCTATTTTACAGAACATTGAAGTTTCTCCCCGTGAAAACACTGACAGTTACGCAGTGTTCCCTTAAACAGGTAACTCAATTCACCATGCTTCACAAGGTGCTTGACCCTCTTGCTTGTAACACTTATGGTTCTCTTACAGGAGAGACAGTGCTTCTTCCTTACATTGCAACAGGCCTATTTTGCACAAAGCTACTATTCTTCACACTGTAAAAGCCTGAGAGACAGGTAGTATTCCTTTGTAAAGCTCACTCAATTCTCACTTTTGAACAACATTCCAGACCCTCTTGCTCCTAGAATGAATGGTTTTCATACATCCTAAACTGTTCTTCTTCCATTCAGTTGAATGCAGCTATTTGGCCAAACGGTGATGTTCCTCACCCATGAAAAAACTCAGAGGTAGTCAGTATTCCTTTCAACAGGTAACTTATTTCTCATAGGAAGCCAAGTTGCAAAATATTCCTGTCTCTCACACACTGCATCAGGCCCTGAGCTACTACTGTGTGTCCCTTTCACCTGAAGCGTGTATTTTTCAAGGAGTGAATGGTTCTCCATTTTCAAAGGCTTTCATTTGGCAAGCATTCCTTTCAAATGCTAATTCAACTCTCACAGGGAAATAATGTGCTTGCAACTCCTGCTGCAAACCTTGACATCTGCTTGCAAGAGACACAGTGCCTGTTCCATTCAGTGGAAAGGTCCGTTGGCACAAAGACGGAAATGCTCACACTGTCAAACCCTGACAGATAGGCAGTGTCCCTTTTGAAGGCTAAATCAATTGAAGCTGCTAAGCAAAGTGCTAGAGCACCTTTCCTGTAAGCTTTGTGGTTCTCCTACCAGACACCCAGTAATCCTTCCCTTCATTGAAACAGGCAATTTTGCAGCAAAAGGAAGTTCCTCACACTTTCAAACCCTGAGTGGCAGGTGGTCTTCCTTTAAAAACTTCACTCTACTCACACTGTTACACAAGTTGCTAGACCCTCTTGCTTCTACCCTCAAACATTTTCTTAGAAGAGATTCAGAGATTCTTCCATTCTCTTCAAAGGGTGATGTTGCACAAAGGTGATACTCCTCATCCCTGGAAACACTAAGTGGTAGGCAGTATTCCTTGAAACAACTTACTCAAGTCTCATCCGAAGACAATCTGCTTCACCCTCCTGCTTGTAACATTCAGCCTTTTCTTACAACATAAGCACCGCTGGATCCAGTCACTTCAAAGAGGTGATTTTGCACAAAGTTGAAGGTACTCACACATAAAAACACTGAGAGGTATCAGTATGTCCTTAGACAGCTAACTCAGTTGAGAATCCTCAGAGTCCTAGGCTCTCTTCCTGTTAACAGTCCTGTCTCTCTTAGAAGGCCTACAGGGCATCTTACATTCTCTGGAATGGGGCAATTTGGAAAAAACCTGGAGTCCTCATCCCTGAAAATCTTGAGAGGTAGGTAGTATTCCATGAAACAACTAACTCAATTCACAATGCTGAAGAAGGTGTTTGACCCTCTTCCTTCTAACATTCATGGTTTTCTTACAAGAGCCACAGTGTTTCTCCATTCACTTCACAGAGGCAATTTTGCACAAAGGTGATCTTAACACATGAAAACTCGGACAAGCAGGCAGTATTCCTTTAAAAAGCTAAGTCAATTCACAATGCTAAACAAGTTGCCAAGCCCTGTTGCTTCTAACATTCATGACTCTCTTACAAGAGCTACCAGGACTCTTCCATTCGCTTGTATGGGATATTTTGCCAAAGTTGTGTTCCTCACCCATGAAAACGCTGAGAGGTACTCAGTATTCCTTTACACAGAAGGTACACAGCTAACTCAGTTCACAATGCTGAACAAGGTGGTAGACCCTTTTCTTTCTAACATTAATGATTCTCTCTCAAATTCAACAGTGCTTCTTCCAATCCCTTTTAGCGGGTTATATTGCACAAAGGTGGTATTCCTCACCCATGAACACACTGAGTTGTAGGCATTATTCCTTGAAAGAAGTATATCAATTCTCCTTGGGAAACAAGGTGCTTGACCCTCCTGTTTCTAACATTCCTACTTCTCTTCCAAGAGTTGGAGGGTTGGTTCCCTTGACTTGAAAGAGGTAACTTTGCACAAACTTGAGGATCCTCACCCATAAAAACACTGAGAGTTAGGCAGTATTCCCTTCAACAGGTAACTCAATTCACAATGCTTAAGAGGGTGCTAGACCCTCTTGCTTCTAACATTAATCATTGTCTTACAAGAGCTACAGTATGCCTCCTTTCACTTGAATGGCCTATTTTACAGAACATTGAAGTTTCTCCCCGTGAAAACACTGACAGTTACGCAGTGTTCCCTTAAACAGGTAACTCAATTCACCATGCTTCACAAGTTGCTTGACCCTCTTGCTTGTAACACTTATGGTTCTCTTACAGGAGAGACAGTGCTTCTTCCTTACCTTGCAACAGGCCTATTTTGCACAAAGCTACTATTCTTCACACTGTAAAAGCCTGAGAGACAGGTAGTATTCCTTTGTAAAGCTCACTCAATTCTCACTTTTGAACAACATTCCAGACCCTCTTGCTCCTAGAATGAATGGTTTTCATACATCCTAAACTGTTCTTCTTCCATTCAGTTGAATGCAGCTATTTGGCCAAACGGTGATGTTCCTCACCCATGAAAAAACTCAGAGGTAGTCAGTATTCCTTTCAACAGGTAACTTATTTCTCATAGGAAGCCAAGTTGCAAAATATTCCTGTCTCTCACACACTGCATCAGGCCCTGAGCTACTACTGTGTGTCCCTTTCGCCTGAAGCGTGTATTTTTCAAGGAGTGAATGGTTCTCCATTTTCAAAGGCTTTCATTTGGCAAGCATTCCTTTCAAATGCTAATTCAACTCTCACAGGGAAATAATGTGCTTGCAACTCCTGCTGCAAACCTTGACATCTGCTTGCAAGAGACACAGTGCCTGTTCCATTCAGTGGAAAGGTCTATTGGCACAAAGACGGAAATGCTCACACTGTCAAACCCTGACAGATAGGCAGTGTCCCTTTTGAAGGCTAAATCAATTGAAGCTGCTAAGCAAAGTGCTAGAGCACCTTTCCTGTAAGCTTTGTGGTTCTCCTACCAGACACCCAGTAATCCTTCCCTTCATTGAAACAGGCAATTTTGCAGCAAAAGGAAGTTCCTCACACTTTCAAACCCTGAGTGGCAGGTGGTCTTCCTTTAAAAACTTCACTCTACTCACACTGTTACACAAGTTGCTAGACCCTCTTGCTTCTACCCTCAAACATTTTCTTACAAGAGATTCAGAGATTCTTCCATTCTCTTCAAAGGGTGATGTTGCACAAAGGTGATACTCCTCATCCCTGGAAACACTAAGTGGTAGGCAGTATTCCTTGAAACAAGTTACTCAAGTCTCATCCGAAGACAATCTGCTTCACCCTCCTGCTTGTAACATTCAGCCTTTTCTTACAACATAAGCACCGCTGGATCCAGTCACTTCAAAGAGGTGATTTTGCACAAAGTTGAAGGTACTCACACATAAAAACGCTGAGAGGTATCAGTATGTCCTTAGACAGCTAACTCAGTTGAGAATCCTCAGAGTGCTAGGCTCTCTTCCTGTTAACAGTCCTGTCTCTCTTAGAAGGCCTACAGGGCATCTTCCATTCTCTGGAATGAGGCAATTTGGAAAAAACCTGGAGTCCTCATCCCTGAAAATCTTGAGAGGTAGGTAGTATTCCATGAAACAACTAACTCAATTCACAATGCTGAAGAAGGTGTTTGACCCTCTTCCTTCTAACATTCATGGTTTTCTTACAAGAGCCACAGTGTTTCTCCATTCACTTCACAGAGGCAATTTTGCACAAAGGTGATCTTCTTAGCACATGAAAACTCGGACAAGCAGGCAGTATTCCTTTAAAAAGCTAAGTCAATTCACAATGCTAAACAAGTTGCCAAGCCCTCTTGCTTCTAAAATTCATGACTCTCTTACAAGAGCTACAAGGACTCTTCCATTCGCTTGTATGGGATATTTTGCCAAAGTTGTGTTCCTCACCCATGAAAACGCTGAGAGGTACTCAGTATTCCTTTACACAGCTAACTCAGTTCACAATGCTGAACAAGGTGGTAGACCCTTTTCTTTCTAACATTAATGATTCTCTCTCAAAATCAACAGTGCTTCTTCCAATCCCTTTTAGGGGGTTATATTGCACAAAGGTGGTATTCCTCTCCCATGAACACAATGAGTTGTAGGCATTATTCCTTGAAAGAAGTATATCAATTCTCCTTGGGAAACAAGGTGCTTGACCCTCCTGTTTCTAACATTCCTACTTCTCTTCCAAGAGTTGGAGGGTTGGTTCCCTTGACTTGAAAGAGGTAATTTTGCACAAACTTGAGGATCCTCACCCATAAAAACACTGAGAGTTAGGCAGTATTCCCTTCAACAGGTAACTCAATTCACAATGCTTAAGAGGGTGCTAGACCCTCTTGCTTCTAACATTAATCATTGTCTTACAAGAGCTACAGCATGCCTCCTTTCACTTGAGAGGCCTATTGTGCAGAACATTGAAGTTTCTCCCCGTGAAAACACTGACAGTTACGCAGTGTTCCCTTAAACAGGTAACTCAATTCACCATGCTTCACAAGGTGCTTGACCCTCTTGCTTGTAACACTTATGGTTCTCTTACAGGAGAAACAGTGCTTCTTCCTTACATTGCAACAGGCCTATTTTGCACAAAGCTACTATTCTTCACACTGTAAAAGCCTGAGAGACAGGTAGTATTCCTTTGTAAAGCTCACTCAATTCTCACTTTTGAACAACGTTCCAGACCCTCTTGCTCCTAGAATGAATGGTTTTCATACATCCTAAACTGTTCTTCTTCCATTCAGTTGAATGCAGCTATTTGGCCCAACGGTGATGTTCCTCACCCAGGAAAAAAGTCAGGGGTAGTCAGTATTCCTTTCAACAGGTAACTCATTTCTCATAGGGAGACAAGTTGCAAAATATTCCTGCCTCTCACACACTGCTTCAGGCCCTGAGGTACAAGTGTATGTCCATTTCGCCGGAAGCGGGTATTTTTCAAGGAGTGAATGATTCTCCATTGTCAAAGGCTTTCATTTGGCCAGCATTCCTTTCACATGCTAATTCAACTCTCACAGGGAAACAATGTGCTTGCAACTCCTGCTGCAAACCTTGACATCTGCTTGCAAGAGACACAGTGCCTGTTCCATTCAGTGGAAAGGTCTATTGGCACAAAGACGGAAATGCTCACACTGTCAAACCCTGACAGATAGGCAGTGTCCCTTTTGAAGGCTAAATCAATTGAAGCTGCTAAACAAAGTGCTAGAGCACCTTTCCTGTAAGCTTTGTGGTTCTCCTACCAGACACCCAGTAATCCTTCCCTTCATTGAAACAGGCAATTTTGCAGCAAAAGGAAGTTCCTCACACTTTCAAACCCTGAGTGGCAGGTGGTCTTCCTTTAAAAACTTCACTCTACTCACACTGTTACACAAGTTGCTAGACCCTCTTGCTTCTACCCTCAAACATTTTCTTAGAAGAGATTCAGAGATTCTTCCATTCTCTTCAAAGGGTGATGTTGCACAAAGGTGATACTCCTCATCCCTGGAAACACTAAGTGGTAGGCAGTATTCCTTGAAACAAGTTACTCAAGTCTCATCCGAAGACAATCTGCTTCACCCTCCTGCTTGTAACATTCAGCCTTTTCTTACAACATAAGCACCGCTGGATCCAGTCACTTCAAAGAGGTGATTTTGCACAAAGTTGAAGGTACTCACACATAAAAACACTGAGAGGTATCAGTATGTCCTTAGACAGCTAACTCAGTTGAGAATCCTCAGAGTCCTAGGCTCTCTTCCTGTTAACAGTCCTGTCTCTCTTAGAAGGCCTACAGGGCATCTTCCATTCTCTGGAAAGGGGCAATTTGGAAAAAACCTGGAGTCCTCATCCCTGAAAATCTTGAGAGGTAGGTAGTATTCCATGAAACAACTAACTCAATTCACAATGCTGAAGAAGGTGTTTGACCCTCTTCCTTCTAACATTCATGGTTTTCTTACAAGAGCCACAGTGTTTCTCCATTCACTTCACAGAGGCAATTTTGCACAAAGGTGATCTTCTTAGCACATGAAAACTCGGACAAGCAGGCAGTATTCCTTTAAAAAGCTAAGTCAATTCACAATGCTAAACAAGTTGCCAAGCCCTGTTGCTTCTAACATTCATGACTCTCTTACAAGAGCTACCAGGACTCTTCCATTCGCTTGTATGGGATATTTTGCCAAAGTTGTGTTCCTCACCCATGAAAACGCTGAGAGGTACTCAGTATTCCTTTACACAGAAGGTACACAGCTAACTCAGTTCACAATGCTGAACAAGGTGGTAGACCCTTTTCTTTCTAACATTAATGATTCTCTCTCAAATTCAACAGTGCTTCTTCCAATCCCTTTTAGCGGGTTATATTGCACAAAGGTGGTATTCCTCACCCATGAACACACTGAGTTGTAGGCATTATTCCTTGAAAGAAGTATATCAATTCTCCTTGGGAAACAAGGTGCTTGACCCTCCTGTTTCTAACATTCCTACTTCTCTTCCAAGAGTTGGAGGGTTGGTTCCCTTGACTTGAAAGAGGTAACTTTGCACAAACTTGAGGATCCTCACCCATAAAAACACTGAGAGTTAGGCAGTATTCCCTTCAACAGGTAACTCAATTCACAATGCTTAAGAGGGTGCTAGACCCTCTTGCTTCTAACATTAATCATTGTCTTACAAGAGCTACAGTATGCCTCCTTTCACTTGAATGGCCTATTTTACAGAACATTGAAGTTTCTCCCCGTGAAAACACTGACAGTTACGCAGTGTTCCCTTAAACAGGTAACTCAATTCACCATGCTTCACAAGTTGCTTGACCCTCTTGCTTGTAACACTTATGGTTCTCTTACAGGAGAGACAGTGCTTCTTCCTTACATTGCAACAGGCCTATTTTGCACAAAGCTACTATTCTTCACACTGTAAAAGCCTGAGAGACAGGTAGTATTCCTTTGTAAATCTCACTCAATTCTCACTTTTGAACAACATTCCAGACCCTCTTGCTCCTAGAATGAATGGTTTTCATACATCCTAAACTGTTCTTCTTCCATTCAGTTGAATGCAGCTATTTGGCCAAACGGTGATGTTCCTCACCCATGAAAAAACTCAGAGGTAGTCAGTATTCCTTTCAACAGGTAACTTATTTCTCATAGGAAGCCAAGTTGCAAAATATTCCTGTCTCTCACACACTGCATCAGGCCCTGAGCTACTACTGTGTGTCCCTTTCACCTGAAGCGTGTATTTTTCAAGGAGTGAATGGTTCTCCATTTTCAAAGGCTTTCATTTGGCAAGCATTCCTTTCAAATGCTAATTCAACTCTCACAGGGAAATAATGTGCTTGCAACTCCTGCTGCAAACCTTGACATCTGCTTGCAAGAGACACAGTGCCTGTTCCATTCAGTGGAAAGGTCTATTGGCACAAAGACGGAAATGCTCACACTGTCAAACCCTGACAGATAGGCAGTGTCCCTTTTGAAGGCTAAATCAATTGAAGCTGCTAAGCAAAGTGCTAGAGCACCTTTCCTGTAAGCTTTGTGGTTCTCCTACCAGACACCCAGTAATCCTTCCCTTCATTGAAACAGGCAATTTTGCAGCAAAAGGAAGTTCCTCACACTTTCAAACCCTGAGTGGCAGGTGGTCTTCCTTTAAAAACTTCACTCTACTCACACTGTTACACAAGTTGCTAGACCCTCTTGCTTCTACCCTCAAACATTTTCTTAGAAGAGATTCAGAGATTCTTCCATTCTCTTCAAAGGGTGATGTTGCACAAAGGTGATACTCCTCATCCCTGGAAACACTAAGTGGTAGGCAGTATTCCTTGAAACAAGTTACTCAAGTCTCATCCGAAGACAATCTGCTTCACCCTCCTGCTTGTAACATTCAGCCTTTTCTTACAACATAAGCACCGCTGGATCCAGTCACTTCAAAGAGGTGATTTTGCACAAAGTTGAAGGTACTCACACATAAAAACACTGAGAGGTATCAGTATGTCCTTAGACAGCTAACTCAGTTGAGAATCCTCAGAGTCCTAGGCTCTCTTCCTGTTAACAGTCCTGTCTCTCTTAGAAGGCCTACAGGGCATCTTCCATTCTCTGGAAAGGGGCAATTTGGAAAAAACCTGGAGTCCTCATCCCTGAAAATCTTGAGAGGTAGGTAGTATTCCATGAAACAACTAACTCAATTCACAATGCTGAAGAAGGTGTTTGACCCTCTTCCTTCTAACATTCATGGTTTTCTTACAAGAGCCACAGTGTTTCTCCATTCACTTCACAGAGGCAATTTTGCACAAAGGTGATCTTCTTAGCACATGAAAACTCGGACAAGCAGGCAGTATTCCTTTAAAAAGCTAAGTCAATTCACAATGCTAAACAAGTTGCCAAGCCCTGTTGCTTCTAACATTCATGACTCTCTTACAAGAGCTACCAGGACTCTTCCATTCGCTTGTATGGGATATTTTGCCAAAGTTGTGTTCCTCACCCATGAAAACGCTGAGAGGTACTCAGTATTCCTTTACACAGAAGGTACACAGCTAACTCAGTTCACAATGCTGAACAAGGTGGTAGACCCTTTTCTTTCTAACATTAATGATTCTCTCTCAAATTCAACAGTGCTTCTTCCAATCCCTTTTAGCGGGTTATATTGCACAAAGGTGGTATTCCTCACCCATGAACACTCTGAGTTGTAGGCATTATTCCTTGAAAGAAGTATATCAATTCTCCTTGGGAAACAAGGTGCTTGACCCTCCTGTTTCTAACATTCCTACTTCTCTTCCAAGAGTTGGAGGGTTGGTTCCCTTGACTTGAAAGAGGTAACTTTGCACAAACTTGAGGATCCTCACCCATAAAAACACTGAGAGTTAGGCAGTATTCCCTTCAACAGGTAACTCAATTCACAATGCTTAAGAGGGTGCTAGACCCTCTTGCTTCTAACATTAATCATTGTCTTACAAGAGCTACAGTATGCCTCCTTTCACTTGAATGGCCTATTTTACAGAACATTGAAGTTTCTCCCCGTGAAAACACTGACAGTTACGCAGTGTTCCCTTAAACAGGTAACTCAATTCACCATGCTTCACAAGTTGCTTGACCCTCTTGCTTGTAACACTTATGGTTCTCTTACAGGAGAGACAGTGCTTCTTCCTTACATTGCAACAGGCCTATTTTGCACAAAGCTACTATTCTTCACACTGTAAAAGCCTGAGAGACAGGTAGTATTCCTTTGTAAATCTCACTCAATTCTCACTTTTGAACAACATTCCAGACCCTCTTGCTCCTAGAATGAATGGTTTTCATACATCCTAAACTGTTCTTCTTCCATTCAGTTGAATGCAGCTATTTGGCCAAACGGTGATGTTCCTCACCCATGAAAAAACTCAGAGGTAGTCAGTATTCCTTTCAACAGGTAACTTATTTCTCATAGGAAGCCAAGTTGCAAAATATTCCTGTCTCTCACACACTGCATCAGGCCCTGAGCTACTACTGTGTGTCCCTTTCACCTGAAGCGTGTATTTTTCAAGGAGTGAATGGTTCTCCATTTTCAAAGGCTTTCATTTGGCAAGCATTCCTTTCAAATGCTAATTCAACTCTCACAGGGAAATAATGTGCTTGCAACTCCTGCTGCAAACCTTGACATCTGCTTGCAAGAGACACAGTGCCTGTTCCATTCAGTGGAAAGGTCTATTGGCACAAAGACAGAAATGCTCACACTGTCAAACCCTGACAGATAGGCAGTGTCCCTTTTGAAGGCTAAATCAATTGAAGCTGCTAAGCAAAGTGCTAGAGCACCTTTCCTGTAAGCTTTGTGGTTCTCCTACCAGACACCCAGTAATCCTTCCCTTCATTGAAACAGGCAATTTTGCAGCAAAAGGAAGTTCCTCACACTTTCAAACCCTGAGTGGCAGGTGGTCTTCCTTTAAAAACTTCACTCTACTCACACTGTTACACCAGTTGCTAGACCCTCTTGCTTCTACCCTCAAACATTTTCTTAGAAGAGATTCAGAGATTCTTCCATTCTCTTCAAAGGGTGATGTTGCACAAAGGTGATACTCCTCATCCCTGGAAACACTAAGTGGTAGGCAGTATTCCTTGAAACAAGTTACTCAAGTCTCATCCGAAGACAATCTGCTTCACCCTCCTGCTTGTAACATTCAGCCTTTTCTTACAACATAAGCACCGCTGGATCCAGTCACTTCAAAGAGGTGATTTTGCACAAAGTTGAAGGTACTCACACATAAAAACACTGAGAGGTATCAGTATGTCCTTAGACAGCTAACTCAGTTGAGAATCCTCAGAGTCCTAGGCTCTCTTCCTGTTAACAGTCCTGTCTCTCTTAGAAGGCCTACAGGGCATCTTCCATTCTCTGGAAAGGGGCAATTTGGAAAAAACCTGGAGTCCTCATCCCTGAAAATCTTGAGAGGTAGGTAGTATTCCATGAAACAACTAACTCAATTCACAATGCTGAAGAAGGTGTTTGACCCTCTTCCTTCTAACATTCATGGTTTTCTTACAAGAGCCACAGTGTTTCTCCATTCACTTCACAGAGGCAATTTTGCACAAAGGTGATCTTCTTAGCACATGAAAACTCGGACAAGCAGGCAGTATTCCTTTAAAAAGCTAAGTCAATTCACAATGCTAAACAAGTTGCCAAGCCCTGTTGCTTCTAACATTCATGACTCTCTTACAAGAGCTACCAGGACTCTTCCATTCGCTTGTATGGGATATTTTGCCAAAGTTGTGTTCCTCACCCATGAAAACGCTGAGAGGTACTCAGTATTCCTTTACACAGAAGGTACACAGCTAACTCAGTTCACAATGCTGAACAAGGTGGTAGACCCTTTTCTTTCTAACATTAATGATTCTCTCTCAAATTCAACAGTGCTTCTTCCAATCCCTTTTAGCGGGTTATATTGCACAAAGGTGGTATTCCTCACCCATGAACACTCTGAGTTGTAGGCATTATTCCTTGAAAGAAGTATATCAATTCTCCTTGGGAAACAAGGTGCTTGACCCTCCTGTTTCTAACATTCCTACTTCTCTTCCAAGAGTTGGAGGGTTGGTTCCCTTGACTTGAAAGAGGTAACTTTGCACAAACTTGAGGATCCTCACCCATAAAAACACTGAGAGTTAGGCAGTATTCCCTTCAACAGGTAACTCAATTCACAATGCTTAAGAGGGTGCTAGACCCTCTTGCTTCTAACATTAATCATTGTCTTACAAGAGCTACAGTATGCCTCCTTTCACTTGAATGGCCTATTTTACAGAACATTGAAGTTTCTCCCCGTGAAAACACTGACAGTTACGCAGTGTTCCCTTAAACAGGTAACTCAATTCACCATGCTTCACAAGTTGCTTGACCCTCTTGCTTGTAACACTTATGGTTCTCTTACAGGAGAGACAGTGCTTCTTCCTTACATTGCAACAGGCCTATTTTGCACAAAGCTACTATTCTTCACACTGTAAAAGCCTGAGAGACAGGTAGTATTCCTTTGTAAATCTCACTCAATTCTCACTTTTGAACAACATTCCAGACCCTCTTGCTCCTAGAATGAATGGTTTTCATACATCCTAAACTGTTCTTCTTCCATTCAGTTGAATGCAGCTATTTGGCCAAACGGTGATGTTCCTCACCCATGAAAAAACTCAGAGGTAGTCAGTATTCCTTTCAACAGGTAACTTATTTCTCATAGGAAGCCAAGTTGCAAAATATTCCTGTCTCTCACACACTGCATCAGGCCCTGAGCTACTACTGTGTGTCCCTTTCACCTGAAGCGTGTATTTTTCAAGGAGTGAATGGTTCTCCATTTTCAAAGGCTTTCATTTGGCAAGCATTCCTTTCAAATGCTAATTCAACTCTCACAGGGAAATAATGTGCTTGCAACTCCTGCTGCAAACCTTGACATCTGCTTGCAAGAGACACAGTGCCTGTTCCATTCAGTGGAAAGGTCTATTGGCACAAAGACAGAAATGCTCACACTGTCAAACCCTGACAGATAGGCAGTGTCCCTTTTGAAGGCTAAATCAATTGAAGCTGCTAAGCAAAGTGCTAGAGCACCTTTCCTGTAAGCTTTGTGGTTCTCCTACCAGACACCCAGTAATCCTTCCCTTCATTGAAACAGGCAATTTTGCAGCAAAAGGAAGTTCCTCACACTTTCAAACCCTGAGTGGCAGGTGGTCTTCCTTTAAAAACTTCACTCTACTCACACTGTTACACCAGTTGCTAGACCCTCTTGCTTCTACCCTCAAACATTTTCTTAGAAGAGATTCAGAGATTCTTCCATTCTCTTCAAAGGGTGATGTTGCACAAAGGTGATACTCCTCATCCCTGGAAACACTAAGTGGTAGGCAGTATTCCTTGAAACAAGTTACTCAAGTCTCATCCGAAGACAATCTGCTTCACCCTCCTGCTTGTAACATTCAGCCTTTTCTTACAACATAAGCACCGCTGGATCCAGTCACTTCAAAGAGGTGATTTTGCACAAAGTTGAAGGTACTCACACATAAAAACACTGAGAGGTATCAGTATGTCCTTAGACAGCTAACTCAGTTGAGAATCCTCAGAGTCCTAGGCTCTCTTCCTGTTAACAGTCCTGTCTCTCTTAGAAGGCCTACAGGGCATCTTCCATTCTCTGGAAAGGGGCAATTTGGAAAAAACCTGGAGTCCTCATCCCTGAAAATCTTGAGAGGTAGGTAGTATTCCATGAAACAACTAACTCAATTCACAATGCTGAAGAAGGTGTTTGACCCTCTTCCTTCTAACATTCATGGTTTTCTTACAAGAGCCACAGTGTTTCTCCATTCACTTCACAGAGGCAATTTTGCACAAAGGTGATCTTCTTAGCACATGAAAACTCGGACAAGCAGGCAGTATTCCTTTAAAAAGCTAAGTCAATTCACAATGCTAAACAAGTTGCCAAGCCCTGTTGCTTCTAACATTCATGACTCTCTTACAAGAGCTACCAGGAATTTTCCATTCGCTTGTACGGGATATTTTGCAAAGTTGTGTTCCTGACCCATGAAAACGCTGAGAGGTACTCAGTATTCCTTTACACAGCTAACTCAGTTCACAATGTTGAACAAGGTGGTAGACCCTTTTCTTTCTAACATTAATGATTCTCTCTCAAATTCAACAGTGCTTCTTCCAATCCCTTTTAGCGGGTTATATTGCACAAAGGTGGTATTCCTCACCCATGAACACACTGAGTTGTAGGCATTATTCCTTGAAAGAAGTATATCAATTCTCCTTGGGAAACAAGGTGCTTGACCCTCCTGTTTCTAACATTCCTACTTCTCTTCCAAGAGTTGGAGGGTTGGTTCCCTTGACTTGAAAGAGGTAACTTTGCACAAACTTGAGGATCCTCACCCATAAAAACACTGAGAGTTAGGCAGTATTCCCTTCAACAGGTAACTCAATTCACAATGCTTAAGAGGGTGCTAGACCCTCTTGCTTCTAACATTAATCATTGTCTTACAAGAGGTACAGTATGCCTCCTTTCACTTGAATGGCCTATTTTACAGAACATTGAAGTTTCTCCCCGTGAAAACACTGACAGTTACGCAGTGTTCCCTTAAACAGGTAACTCAATTCACCATGCTTCACAAGTTGCTTGACCCTCTTGCTTGTAACACTTATGGTTCTCTTACAGGATAGACAGTGCTTCTTCCTTACATTGCAACAGGCCTATTTTGCACAAAGCTACTATTCTTCACACTGTAAAAGCCTGAGAGACAGGTAGTATTCCTTTGTAAAGCTCACTCAATTCTCACTTTTGAACAACATTCCAGACCCTCTTGCTCCTAGAATGAATGGTTTTCATACATCCTAAACTGTTCTTCTTCCATTCAGTTGAATGCAGATATTTGGCCAAACGGTGATGTTCCTCACCCATGAAAAAACTCAGAGGTAGTCAGTATTCCTTTCAACAGGTAACTTATTTCTCATAGGAAGACAAGTTGCAAAATATTCCTGTCTCTCACACACTGCATCAGGTCCTGAGCTACTAGTGTGTGTCCCTTTCGCCTGAAGAGCGTATTTTTCAAGGAGTGAATGGTTCTCCATTTTCAAAGGCTTTCATTTGGCAAGCATTCCTTTCAAATGCTAATTCAACTCTCACAGGGAAACAATGTGCTTGCAACTCCTGCTGCAAACCTTGACATCTGCTTGCAAGAGACACAGTGCCTGTTCCATTCAGTGGAAAGGTCTATTGGCACAAAGACGGAAATGCTCACACTGTCAAACCCTGACAGATAGGCAGTGTCCCTTTTGAAGGCTAAATCAATTGAAGCTGCTAAGCAAAGTGCTAGGGCACCTTTCCTGTAAGCTTTGTGGTTCTCCTACCAGACACCCAGTAATCCTTCCCTTCATTGAAACAGGCAATTTTGCAGCAAAAGGAAGTTCCTCACACTTTCAAACCCTGAGTGGCAGGTGGTCTTCCTTTAAAAACTTCACTCTACTCACACTGTTACACAAGTTGCTAGACCCTCTTGCTTCTACCCTCAAACATTTTCTTAGAAGAGATTCAGAGATTCTTCCATTCTCTTCAAAGGGTGATGTTGCACAAAGGTGATACTCCTCATCCCTGGAAACACTAAGTGGTAGGCAGTATTCCTTGAAACAAGTTACTCAAGTCTCATCCGAAGACAATCTGCTTCACCCTCCTGCTTGTAACATTCAGCCTTTTCTTACAACATAAGCACCGCTGGATCCAGTCACTTCAAAGAGGTGATTTTGCACAAAGTTGAAGGTACTCACACATAAAAACACTGAGAGGTATCAGTATGTCCTTAGACAGCTAACTCAGTTGAGAATCCTCAGAGTCCTAGGCTCTCTTCCTGTTAACAGTCCTGTCTCTCTTAGAAGGCCTACAGGGCATCTTCCATTCTCTGGAAAGGGGCAATTTGGAAAAAACCTGGAGTCCTCATCCCTGAAAATCTTGAGAGGTAGGTAGTATTCCATGAAACAACTAACTCAATTCACAATGCTGAAGAAGGTGTTTGACCCTCTTCCTTCTAACATTCATGGTTTTCTTACAAGAGCCACAGTGTTTCTCCATTCACTTCACAGAGGCAATTTTGCACAAAGGTGATCTTCTTAGCACATGAAAACTCGGACAAGCAGGCAGTATTCCTTTAAAAAGCTAAGTCAATTCACAATGCTAAACAAGTTGCCAAGCCCTGTTGCTTCTAACATTCATGACTCTCTTACAAGAGCTACCAGGACTCTTCCATTCGCTTGTATGGGATATTTTGCCAAAGTTGTGTTCCTCACCCATGAAAACGCTGAGAGGTACTCAGTATTCCTTTACACAGAAGGTACACAGCTAACTCAGTTCACAATGCTGAACAAGGTGGTAGACCCTTTTCTTTCTAACATTAATGATTCTCTCTCAAATTCAACAGTGCTTCTTCCAATCCCTTTTAGCGGGTTATATTGCACAAAGGTGGTATTCCTCACCCATGAACACTCTGAGTTGTAGGCATTATTCCTTGAAAGAAGTATATCAATTCTCCTTGGGAAACAAGGTGCTTGACCCTCCTGTTTCTAACATTCCTACTTCTCTTCCAAGAGTTGGAGGGTTGGTTCCCTTGACTTGAAAGAGGTAACTTTGCACAAACTTGAGGATCCTCACCCATAAAAACACTGAGAGTTAGGCAGTATTCCCTTCAACAGGTAACTCAATTCACAATGCTTAAGAGGGTGCTAGACCCTCTTGCTTCTAACATTAATCATTGTCTTACAAGAGCTACAGTATGCCTCCTTTCACTTGAATGGCCTATTTTACAGAACATTGAAGTTTCTCCCCGTGAAAACACTGACAGTTACGCAGTGTTCCCTTAAACAGGTAACTCAATTCACCATGCTTCACAAGTTGCTTGACCCTCTTGCTTGTAACACTTATGGTTCTCTTACAGGAGAGACAGTGCTTCTTCCTTACATTGCAACAGGCCTATTTTGCACAAAGCTACTATTCTTCACACTGTAAAAGCCTGAGAGACAGGTAGTATTCCTTTGTAAATCTCACTCAATTCTCACTTTTGAACAACATTCCAGACCCTCTTGCTCCTAGAATGAATGGTTTTCATACATCCTAAACTGTTCTTCTTCCATTCAGTTGAATGCAGCTATTTGGCCAAACGGTGATGTTCCTCACCCATGAAAAAACTCAGAGGTAGTCAGTATTCCTTTCAACAGGTAACTTATTTCTCATAGGAAGCCAAGTTGCAAAATATTCCTGTCTCTCACACACTGCATCAGGCCCTGAGCTACTACTGTGTGTCCCTTTCACCTGAAGCGTGTATTTTTCAAGGAGTGAATGGTTCTCCATTTTCAAAGGCTTTCATTTGGCAAGCATTCCTTTCAAATGCTAATTCAACTCTCACAGGGAAACAATGTGCTTGAAACTCCTGCTGCAAACCTTGACATCTGCTTGCAAGAGACACAGTGCCTGTTCCATTCAGTGGAAAGGTCTATTGGCACAAAGACAGAAATGCTCACACTGTCAAACCCTGACAGATAGGCAGTGTCCCTTTTGAAGGCTAAATCAATTGAAGCTGCTAAGCAAAGTGCTAGAGCACCTTTCCTGTAAGCTTTGTGGTTCTCCTACCAGACACCCAGTAATCCTTCCCTTCATTGAAACAGGCAATTTTGCAGCAAAAGGAAGTTCCTCACACTTTCAAACCCTGAGTGGCAGGTGGTCTTCCTTTAAAAACTTCACTCTACTCACACTGTTACACAAGTTGCTAGACCCTCTTGCTTCTACCCTCAAACATTTTCTTAGAAGAGATTCAGAGATTCTTCCATTCTCTTCAAAGGGTGATGTTGCACAAAGGTGATACTCCTCATCCCTGGAAACACTAAGTGGTAGGCAGTATTCCTTGAAACAAGTTACTCAAGTCTCATCCGAAGACAATCTGCTTCACCCTCCTGCTTGTAACATTCAGCCTTTTCTTACAACATAAGCACCGCTGGATCCAGTCACTTCAAAGAGGTGATTTTGCACAAAGTTGAAGGTACTCACACATAAAAACACTGAGAGGTATCAGTATGTCCTTAGACAGCTAACTCAGTTGAGAATCCTCAGAGTCCTAGGCTCTCTTCCTGTTAACAGTCCTGTCTCTCTTAGAAGGCCTACAGGGCATCTTCCATTCTCTGGAATGGGGCAATTTGGAAAAAACCTGGAGTCCTCATCCCTGAAAATCTTGAGAGGTAGGTAGTATTCCATGAAACAACTAACTCAATTCACAATGCTGAAGAAGGTGTTTGACCCTCTTCCTTCTAACATTCATGGTTTTCTTACAAGAGCCACAGTGTTTCTCCATTCACTTCACAGAGGCAATTTTGCACAAAGGTGATCTTCTTAGCACATGAAAACTCGGACAAGCAGGCAGTATTCCTTTAAAAAGCTAAGTCAATTCACAATGCTAAACAAGTTGCCAAGCCCTGTTGCTTCTAACATTCATGACTCTCTTACAAGAGCTACCAGGAATTTTCCATTCGCTTGTACGGGATATTTTGCAAAGTTGTGTTCCTGACCCATGAAAACGCTGAGAGGTACTCAGTATTCCTTTACACAGCTAACTCAGTTCACAATGTTGAACAAGGTGGTAGACCCTTTTCTTTCTAACATTAATGATTCTCTCTCAAATTCAACAGTGCTTCTTCCAATCCCTTTTAGCGGGTTATATTGCACAAAGGTGGTATTCCTCACCCATGAACACACTGAGTTGTAGGCATTATTCCTTGAAAGAAGTATATCAATTCTCCTTGGGAAACAAGGTGCTTGACCCTCCTGTTTCTAACATTCCTACTTCTCTTCCAAGAGTTGGAGGGTTGGTTCCCTTGACTTGAAAGAGGTAACTTTGCACAAACTTGAGGATCCTCACCCATAAAAACACTGAGAGTTAGGCAGTATTCCCTTCAACAGGTAACTCAATTCACAATGCTTAAGAGGGTGCTAGACCCTCTTGCTTCTAACATTAATCATTGTCTTACAAGAGGTACAGTATGCCTCCTTTCACTTGAATGGCCTATTTTACAGAACATTGAAGTTTCTCCCCGTGAAAACACTGACAGTTACGCAGTGTTCCCTTAAACAGGTAACTCAATTCACCATGCTTCACAAGTTGCTTGACCCTCTTGCTTGTAACACTTATGGTTCTCTTACAGGATAGACAGTGCTTCTTCCTTACATTGCAACAGGCCTATTTTGCACAAAGCTACTATTCTTCACACTGTAAAAGCCTGAGAGACAGGTAGTATTCCTTTGTAAAGCTCACTCAATTCTCACTTTTGAACAACATTCCAGACCCTCTTGCTCCTAGAATGAATGGTTTTCATACATCCTAAACTGTTCTTCTTCCATTCAGTTGAATGCAGATATTTGGCCAAACGGTGATGTTCCTCACCCATGAAAAAACTCAGAGGTAGTCAGTATTCCTTTCAACAGGTAACTTATTTCTCATAGGAAGACAAGTTGCAAAATATTCCTGTCTCTCACACACTGCATCAGGTCCTGAGCTACTAGTGTGTGTCCCTTTCGCCTGAAGAGCGTATTTTTCAAGGAGTGAATGGTTCTCCATTTTCAAAGGCTTTCATTTGGCAAGCATTCCTTTCAAATGCTAATTCAACTCTCACAGGGAAACAATGTGCTTGCAACTCCTGCTGCAAACCTTGACATCTGCTTGCAAGAGACACAGTGCCTGTTCCATTCAGTGGAAAGGTCTATTGGCACAAAGACGGAAATGCTCACACTGTCAAACCCTGACAGATAGGCAGTGTCCCTTTTGAAGGCTAAATCAATTGAAGCTGCTAAGCAAAGTGCTAGGGCACCTTTCCTGTAAGCTTTGTGGTTCTCCTACCAGACACCCAGTAATCCTTCCCTTCATTGAAACAGGCAATTTTGCAGCAAAAGGAAGTTCCTCACACTTTCAAACCCTGAGTGGCAGGTGGTCTTCCTTTAAAAACTTCACTCTACTCACACTGTTACACAAGTTGCTAGACCCTCTTGCTTCTACCCTCAAACATTTTCTTAGAAGAGATTCAGAGATTCTTCCATTCTCTTCAAAGGGTGATGTTGCACAAAGGTGATACTCCTCATCCCTGGAAACACTAAGTGGTAGGCAGTATTCCTTGAAACAAGTTACTCAAGTCTCATCCGAAGACAATCTGCTTCACCCTCCTGCTTGTAACATTCAGCCTTTTCTTACAACATAAGCACCGCTGGATCCAGTCACTTCAAAGAGGTGATTTTGCACAAAGTTGAAGGTACTCACACATAAAAACACTGAGAGGTATCAGTATGTCCTTAGACAGCTAACTCAGTTGAGAATCCTCAGAGTGCTAGGCTCTCTTCCTGTTAACAGTCCTGTCTCTCTTAGAAGGCCTACAGGGCATCTTCCATTCTCTGGAATGGGGCAATTTGGAAAAAACCTGGAGTCCTCATCCCTGAAAATCTTGAGAGGTAGGTAGTATTCCATGAAACAACTAACTCAATTCACAATGCTGAAGAAGGTGTTTGACCCTCTTCCTTCTAACATTCATGGTTTTCTTACAAGAGCCACAGTGTTTCTCCATTCACTTCACAGAGGCAATTTTGCACAAAGGTGATCTTCTTAGCACATGAAAACTCGGACAAGCAGGCAGTATTCCTTTAAAAAGCTAAGTCAATTCACAATGCTAAACAAGTTGCCAAGCCCTGTTGCTTCTAACATTCATGACTCTCTTACAAGAGCTACCAGGACTCTTCCATTCGCTTGTATGGGATATTTTGCCAAAGTTGTGTTCCTCACCCATGAAAACGCTGAGAGGTACTCAGTATTCCTTTACACAGAAGGTACACAGCTAACTCAGTTCACAATGCTGAACAAGGTGGTAGACCCTTTTCTTTCTAACATTAATGATTCTCTCTCAAATTCAACAGTGCTTCTTCCAATCCCTTTTAGCGGGTTATATTGCACAAAGGTGGTATTCCTCACCCATGAACACACTGAGTTGTAGGCATTATTCCTTGAAAGAAGTATATCAATTCTCCTTGGGAAACAAGGTGCTTGACCCTCCTGTTTCTAACATTCCTACTTCTCTTCCAAGAGTTGGAGGGTTGGTTCCCTTGACTTGAAAGAGGTAACTTTGCACAAACTTGAGGATCCTCACCCATAAAAACACTGAGAGTTAGGCAGTATTCCCTTCAACAGGTAACTCAATTCACAATGCTTAAGAGGGTGCTAGACCCTCTTGCTTCTAACATTAATCATTGTCTTACAAGAGCTACAGTATGCCTCCTTTCACTTGAATGGCCTATTTTACAGAACATTGAAGTTTCTCCCCGTGAAAACACTGACAGTTACGCAGTGTTCCCTTAAACAGGTAACTCAATTCACCATGCTTCACAAGTTGCTTGACCCTCTTGCTTGTAACACTTATGGTTCTCTTACAGGAGAGACAGTGCTTCTTCCTTACATTGCAACAGGCCTATTTTGCACAAAGCTACTATTCTTCACACTGTAAAAGCCTGAGAGACAGGTAGTATTCCTTTGTAAATCTCACTCAATTCTCACTTTTGAACAACATTCCAGACCCTCTTGCTCCTAGAATGAATGGTTTTCATACATCCTAAACTGTTCTTCTTCCATTCAGTTGAATGCAGCTATTTGGCCAAACGGTGATGTTCCTCACCCATGAAAAAACTCAGAGGTAGTCAGTATTCCTTTCAACAGGTAACTTATTTCTCATAGGAAGCCAAGTTGCAAAATATTCCTGTCTCTCACACACTGCATCAGGCCCTGAGCTACTACTGTGTGTCCCTTTCACCTGAAGCGTGTATTTTTCAAGGAGTGAATGGTTCTCCATTTTCAAAGGCTTTCATTTGGCAAGCATTCCTTTCAAATGCTAATTCAACTCTCACAGGGAAATAATGTGCTTGCAACTCCTGCTGCAAACCTTGACATCTGCTTGCAAGAGACACAGTGCCTGTTCCATTCAGTGGAAAGGTCTATTGGCACAAAGACGGAAATGCTCACACTGTCAAACCCTGACAGATAGGCAGTGTCCCTTTTGAAGGCTAAATCAATTGAAGCTGCTAAGCAAAGTGCTAGAGCACCTTTCCTGTAAGCTTTGTGGTTCTCCTACCAGACACCCAGTAATCCTTCCCTTCATTGAAACAGGCAATTTTGCAGCAAAAGGAAGTTCCTCACACTTTCAAACCCTGAGTGGCAGGTGGTCTTCCTTTAAAAACTTCACTCTACTCACACTGTTACACAAGTTGCTAGACCCTCTTGCTTCTACCCTCAAACATTTTCTTAGAAGAGATTCAGAGATTCTTCCATTCTCTTCAAAGGGTGATGTTGCACAAAGGTGATACTCCTCATCCCTGGAAACACTAAGTGGTAGGCAGTATTCCTTGAAACAAGTTACTCAAGTCTCATCCGAAGACAATCTGCTTCACCCTCCTGCTTGTAACATTCAGCCTTTTCTTACAACATAAGCACCGCTGGATCCAGTCACTTCAAAGAGGTGATTTTGCACAAAGTTGAAGGTACTCACACATAAAAACACTGAGAGGTATCAGTATGTCCTTAGACAGCTAACTCAGTTGAGAATCCTCAGAGTCCTAGGCTCTCTTCCTGTTAACAGTCCTGTCTCTCTTAGAAGGCCTACAGGGCATCTTCCATTCTCTGGAAAGGGGCAATTTGGAAAAAACCTGGAGTCCTCATCCCTGAAAATCTTGAGAGGTAGGTAGTATTCCATGAAACAACTAACTCAATTCACAATGCTGAAGAAGGTGTTTGACCCTCTTCCTTCTAACATTCATGGTTTTCTTACAAGAGCCACAGTGTTTCTCCATTCACTTCACAGAGGCAATTTTGCACAAAGGTGATCTTCTTAGCACATGAAAACTCGGACAAGCAGGCAGTATTCCTTTAAAAAGCTAAGTCAATTCACAATGCTAAACAAGTTGCCAAGCCCTGTTGCTTCTAACATTCATGACTCTCTTACAAGAGCTACCAGGAATTTTCCATTCGCTTGTACGGGATATTTTGCAAAGTTGTGTTCCTGACCCATGAAAACGCTGAGAGGTACTCAGTATTCCTTTACACAGCTAACTCAGTTCACAATGTTGAACAAGGTGGTAGACCCTTTTCTTTCTAACACTAATGATTCTCTCTCAAATTCAACAGTGCTTCTTCCAATCCCTTTTAGCGGGTTATATTGCACAAAGGTGGTATTCCTCACCCATGAACACACTGAGTTGTAGGCATTATTCCTTGAAAGAAGTATATCAATTCTCCTTGGGAAACAAGGTGCTTGACCCTCCTGTTTCTAACATTCCTACTTCTCTTCCAAGAGTTGGAGGGTTGGTTCCCTTGACTTGAAAGAGGTAACTTTGCACAAACTTGAGGATCCTCACCCATAAAAACACTGAGAGTTAGGCAGTATTCCCTTCAACAGGTAACTCAATTCACAATGCTTAAGAGGGTGCTAGACCCTCTTGCTTCTAACATTAATCATTGTCTTACAAGAGGTACAGTATGCCTCCTTTCACTTGAATGGCCTATTTTACAGAACATTGAAGTTTCTCCCCGTGAAAACACTGACAGTTACGCAGTGTTCCCTTAAACAGGTAACTCAATTCACCATGCTTCACAAGTTGCTTGACCCTCTTGCTTGTAACACTTATGGTTCTCTTACAGGATAGACAGTGCTTCTTCCTTACATTGCAACAGGCCTATTTTGCACAAAGCTACTATTCTTCACACTGTAAAAGCCTGAGAGACAGGTAGTATTCCTTTGTAAAGCTCACTCAATTCTCACTTTTGAACAACATTCCAGACCCTCTTGCTCCTAGAATGAATGGTTTTCATACATCCTAAACTGTTCTTCTTCCATTCAGTTGAATGCAGATATTTGGCCAAACGGTGATGTTCCTCACCCATGAAAAAACTCAGAGGTAGTCAGTATTCCTTTCAACAGGTAACTTATTTCTCATAGGAAGACAAGTTGCAAAATATTCCTGTCTCTCACACACTGCATCAGGTCCTGAGCTACTAGTGTGTGTCCCTTTCGCCTGAAGAGCGTATTTTTCAAGGAGTGAATGGTTCTCCATTTTCAAAGGCTTTCATTTGGCAAGCATTCCTTTCAAATGCTAATTCAACTCTCACAGGGAAACAATGTGCTTGCAACTCCTGCTGCAAACCTTGACATCTGCTTGCAAGAGACACAGTGCCTGTTCCATTCAGTGGAAAGGTCTATTGGCACAAAGACGGAAATGCTCACACTGTCAAACCCTGACAGATAGGCAGTGTCCCTTTTGAAGGCTAAATCAATTGAAGCTGCTAAGCAAAGTGCTAGGGCACCTTTCCTGTAAGCTTTGTGGTTCTCCTACCAGACACCCAGTAATCCTTCCCTTCATTGAAACAGGCAATTTTGCAGCAAAAGGAAGTTCCTCACACTTTCAAACCCTGAGTGGCAGGTGGTCTTCCTTTAAAAACTTCACTCTACTCACACTGTTACACAAGTTGCTAGACCCTCTTGCTTCTACCCTCAAACATTTTCTTAGAAGAGATTCAGAGATTCTTCCATTCTCTTCAAAGGGTGATGTTGCACAAAGGTGATACTCCTCATCCCTGGAAACACTAAGTGGTAGGCAGTATTCCTTGAAACAAGTTACTCAAGTCTCATCCGAAGACAATCTGCTTCACCCTCCTGCTTGTAACATTCAGCCTTTTCTTACAACATAAGCACCGCTGGATCCAGTCACTTCAAAGAGGTGATTTTGCACAAAGTTGAAGGTACTCACACATAAAAACACTGAGAGGTATCAGTATGTCCTTAGACAGCTAACTCAGTTGAGAATCCTCAGAGTGCTAGGCTCTCTTCCTGTTAACAGTCCTGTCTCTCTTAGAAGGCCTACAGGGCATCTTCCATTCTCTGGAATGGGGCAATTTGGAAAAAACCTGGAGTCCTCATCCCTGAAAATCTTGAGAGGTAGGTAGTATTCCATGAAACAACTAACTCAATTCACAATGCTGAAGAAGGTGTTTGACCCTCTTCCTTCTAACATTCATGGTTTTCTTACAAGAGCCACAGTGTTTCTCCATTCACTTCACAGAGGCAATTTTGCACAAAGGTGATCTTCTTAGCACATGAAAACTCGGACAAGCAGGACTTTAAAAAGCTAAGTCAATTCACAATGCTAAACAAGTTGCCAAGCCCTGTTGCTTCTAACATTCATGACTCTCTTACAAGAGCTACCAGGACTCTTCCATTCGCTTGTATGGGATATTTAGCCAAAGTTGTGTTCCTGACCCATGAAAACGCTGAGAGGTACTCAGTATTCCTTTACACAGCTAACTCAGTTCACAATGTTGAACAAGGTGGTAGACCCTTTTCTTTCTAACATTAATGATTCTCTCTCAAATTCAACAGTGCTTCTTCCAATCCCTTTTAGCGGGTTATATTGCACAAAGGTGGTATTCCTCACCCATGAACACACTGAGTTGTAGGCATTATTCCTTGAAAGAAGTATATCAATTCTCCTTGGGAAACAAGGTGCTTGACCCTCCTGTTTCTAACATTCCTACTTCTCTTCCAAGAGTTGGAGGGTTGGTTCCCTTGACTTGAAAGAGGTAACTTTGCACAAACTTGAGGATCCTCACCCATAAAAACACTGAGAGTTAGGCAGTATTCCCTTCAACAGGTAACTCAATTCACAATGCTTAAGAGGGTGCTAGACCCTCTTGCTTCTAACATTAATCATTGTCTTACAAGAGCTACAGTATGCCTCCTTTCACTTGAATGGCCTATTTTACAGAACATTGAAGTTTCTCCCCGTGAAAACACTGACAGTTACGCAGTGTTCCCTTAAACAGGTAACTCAATTCACCATGCTTCACAAGTTGCTTGACCCTCTTGCTTGTAACACTTATGGTTCTCTTACAGGATAGACAGTGCTTCTTCCTTACATTGCAACAGGCCTATTTTGCACAAAGCTACTATTCTTCACACTGTAAAAGCCTGAGAGACAGGTAGTATTCCTTTGTAAAGCTCACTCAATTCTCACTTTTGAACAACATTCCAGACCCTCTTGCTCCTAGAATGAATGGTTTTCATACATCCTAAACTGTTCTTCTTCCATTCAGTTGAATGCAGATATTTGGCCAAACGGTGATGTTCCTCACCCATGAAAAAACTCAGAGGTAGTCAGTATTCCTTTCAACAGGTAACTTATTTCTCATAGGAAGACAAGTTGCAAAATATTCCTGTCTCTCACACACTGCATCAGGTCCTGAGCTACTAGTGTGTGTCCCTTTCGCCTGAAGAGCGTATTTTTCAAGGAGTGAATGGTTCTCCATTTTCAAAGGCTTTCATTTGGCAAGCATTCCTTTCAAATGCTAATTCAACTCTCACAGGGAAACAATGTGCTTGCAACTCCTGCTGCAAACCTTGACATCTGCTTGCAAGAGACACAGTGCCTGTTCCATTCAGTGGAAAGGTCTATTGGCACAAAGACGGAAATGCTCACACTGTCAAACCCTGACAGATAGGCAGTGTCCCTTTTGAAGGCTAAATCAATTGAAGCTGCTAAGCAAAGTGCTAGAGCACCTTTCCTGTAAGCTTTGTGGTTCTCCTACCAGACACCCAGTAATCCTTCCCTTCATTGAAACAGGCAATTTTGCAGCAAAAGGAAGTTCCTCACACTTTCAAACCCTGAGTGGCAGGTGGTCTTCCTTTAAAAACTTCACTCTACTCACACTGTTACACAAGTTGCTAGACCCTCTTGCTTCTACCCTCAAACATTTTCTTAGAAGAGATTCAGAGATTCTTCCATTCTCTTCAAAGGGTGATGTTGCACAAAGGTGATACTCCTCATCCCTGGAAACACTAAGTGGTAGGCAGTATTCCTTGAAACAAGTTACTCAAGTCTCATCCGAAGACAATCTGCTTCACCCTCCTGCTTGTAACATTCAGCCTTTTCTTACAACATAAGCACCGCTGGATCCAGTCACTTCAAAGAGGTGATTTTGCACAAAGTTGAAGGTACTCACACATAAAAACACTGAGAGGTATCAGTATGTCCTTAGACAGCTAACTCAGTTGAGAATCCTCAGAGTGCTAGGCTCTCTTCCTGTTAACAGTCCTGTCTCTCTTAGAAGGCCTACAGGGCATCTTCCATTCTCTGGAATGGGGCAATTTGGAAAAAACCTGGAGTCCTCATCCCTGAAAATCTTGAGAGGTAGGTAGTATTCCATGAAACAACTAACTCAATTCACAATGCTGAAGAAGGTGTTTGACCCTCTTCCTTCTAACATTCATGGTTTTCTTACAAGAGCCACAGTGTTTCTCCATTCACTTCACAGAGGCAATTTTGCACAAAGGTGATCTTCTTAGCACATGAAAACTCGGACAAGCAGGCAGTATTCCTTTAAAAAGCTAAGTCAATTCACAATGCAAAACAAGTTGCCAAGCCCTCTTGCTTCTAAAATTCATGACTCTCTTACAAGAGCTACCAGGACTCTTCCATTCGCTTGTATGGGATATTTTGCCAAAGTTGTGTTCCTGACCCATGAAAACGCTGAGAGGTACTCAGTATTCCTTTACACAGCTAACTCAGTTCACAATGCTGAACAAGGTGGTAGTCCCTTTTCTTTCTAACATTAATGATTCTCTCTCAAATTCAACAGTGCTTCTTCCAATCCCTTTTAGGGGGTTATATTGCACAAAGGTGGTATTCCTCACCCATGAACACACTGAGTTGTAGGCATTATTACTTGAGAGAAGTATATCAATTCTCCTTGGGAAACAAGGTGCTTGACCCTCCTGTTTCTAACATTCCTACTTCTCTTCCAAGAGTTGGAGGGTTGGTTCCCTTGACTTGAAAGAGGTAACTTTGCACAAACTTGAGGATCCTCACCCATAAAAACACTGAGAGTTAGGCAGTATTCCCTTCAACAGGTAACTCAATTCACAATGCTTAAGAGGGTGCTAGACCCTCTTGTTTCTAACATTAATCATTGTCTTACAAGAGCTACAGTATGCCTCCTTTCACTTGAATGGCCTATTTTACAGAACATTGAAGTTTCTCCCCGTGAAAACACTGACAGTTACGCAGTGTTCCCTTAAACAGGTAACTCAATTCACCATGCTTCACAAGGTGCTTGACCCTCTTGCTTGTAACACTTATGGTTCTCTTACAGGAGAAACAGTGCTTCTTCCTTACATTGCAACAGGCCTATTTTGCACAAAGCTACTATTCTTCACACTGTAAAAGCCTGAGAGACAGGTAGTATTCCTTTGTAAAGCTCACTCAATTCTCACTTTTGAACAACATTCCAGACCCTCTTGCTCCTAGAATGAATGGTTTTCATACATCCTAAACTGTTCTTCTTCCATTCAGTTGAATGCAGCTATTTGGCCCAACGGTGATGTTCCTCACCCATGAAAAAAGTCAGGGGTAGTCAGTATTCCTTTCAAAAGGTAACTCATTTCTCATAGGGAGACAAGTTGCAAAATATTCCTGCCTCTCACACACTGCATCAGGCCCTGAGGTACAAGTGTATGTCCATTTCGCTGGAAGCGGGTATTTTTCAAGGAGTGAATGATTCTCCATTGTCAAAGGCTTTCATTTGGCCAGCATTCCTTTCACATGCTAATTCAACTCTCACAGGGAAACAATGTGCTTGCAACTCCTGCTGCAAACCTTGACATCTGCTTGCAAGAGACACAGTGCCTGTTCCATTCAGTGGAAAGGTCTATTGGCACAAAGATGGAAATGCTCACTCAGTCAAACCCTGACAGATATTTAGTGTTCTTTTTGAATGCTAAATCAATTGAAGCTGCTAAACAAAGTGCTAGAGCAACTTTCCTGTAAGCTTTGTGGTTCTCCTACCAGACACCCAGTAATCCTTCCCTTCATTGAAACAGGCAATTTTGCACCAAAAGCAAGTTCCTCACACTTTCAAACCCTGAGTGGCAGGTGGTCTTCCTTTGAAAACTTCACTCTCCTCACACTTTTACACAAGTTGCTAGACCCTCTTGCTTCTAACCTCAAACATTTTCTTAGAAGAGCCTCAGAGATTCTTCCATTCTTTTCAAAGGGTGATGTTGCACAAAGGTGATACTCCTCATCACTGGAAACACTAAGTGGTAGGCAGTATTCCTTGAAACAAGTTACTCAAGTCTCATCCGAAGATAATCTGCTTCACCCTCCTGCTTGTAACATTCAGCCTTTTCTTACAACATAAGCACCGCTGGATCCAGTCACTTCAAAGAGGTGATTTTGCACAAAGTTGAAGGTACTCACACATAAAAACACTGAGAGGTATCAGTATGTCCTTAGACAGCTAACTCAGTTGAGAATCCTCAGAGTGCTAGGCTCTCTTCCTGTTAACAGTCCTGTCTCTCTTAGAAGGCCTACAGGGCATCTTCCATTCTCTGGAATGGGGCAATTTAGAAAAAACCTGGAGTCCTCATCCCTGAAAATCTTGAGAGGTAGGCAGTATTCCATGAAACAACTACCTCAATTCACAATGCTGAAGGAAGTGTTTGACCCTCTTCCTTCTAACATTCATGGTTTTCTTACAAGAGCCACAGTGTTTCTCCATTCACTTCACAGAGGCAATTTTGCACAAAGGTGATCTTCTTAGCACATGAAAACTCGGACAAGCAGGCAGTATTCCTTTAAAAAGCTAAGTCAATTCACAATGCTAAACAAGTTGCCAAGCCCTCTTGCTTCTAACATTCATGACTCTCTTACAAGAGCTACCAGGACTCTTCCATTCGCTTGTATGGGATATTTTGCCAAAGTTGTGTTCCTGACCCATGAAAACGCTGAGAGGTACTCAGTATTCCTTTACACAGCTAACTCAGTTCACAATGCTGAACAAGGTGGTAGACCCTTTTCTTTCTAACATTAATGATTTTCTCTCAAATACAACAGTGCTTCTTCCAATCCCTTTTAGGGGGTTATATTGCACAAAGGTGGTATTCCTCACCCATGAACACACTGAGTTGTAGGCATTATTACTTGAAAGAAGTATATCAATTCTCCTTGGGAAACAAGGTGCTTGACCCTCCTGTTTCTAACATTCCTACTTCTCTTCCAAGAGTTGGAGGGTTGGTTCCCTTGACTTGAAAGAGGTAACTTTGCACAAACTTGAGGATCCTCACCCATAAAAACACTGAGAGTTAGGCAGTATTCCCTTCAACAGGTAACTCAATTCACAATGCTTAAGAGGGTGCTAGACCCTCTTGCTTCTAACATTAATCATTGTCTTACAAGAGCTACAGTATGCCTCCTTTCACTTGAATGGCCTATTTTACAGAACATTGAAGTTTCTCCCCGTGAAAACACTGACAGTTACGCAGTGTTCCCTTAAACAGGTAACTCAATTCACCATGCTTCACAAGTTGCTTGACCCTCTTGCTTGTAACACTTATGGTTCTCTTACAGGAGAAACAGTGCTTCTTCCTTACATTGCAACAGGCCTATTTTGCACAAAGCTACTATTCTTCACACTGTAAAAGCCTGAGAGACAGGTAGTATTCCTTTGTAAAGCTCACTCAATTCTCACTTTTGAACAACGTTCCAGACCCTCTTGCTCCTAGAATGAATGTTTTTCATACATCCTAAACTGTTCTTCTTCCATTCAGTTGAATGCAGCTATTTGGCCCAACGGTGATGTTCCTCACCCATGAAAAAAGTCAGGGGTAGTCAGTATTCCTTTCAAAAGGTAACTCATTTCTCATAGGGAGACAAGTTGCAAAATATTCCTGCCTCTCACACACTGCATCAGGCCCTGAGGTACAAGTGTATGTCCATTTCGCTGGAAGCGAGTATTTTTCAAGGAGTGAATGATTCTCCATTGTCAAAGGCTTTCATTTGGCCAGCATTCCTTTCACATGCTAATTCAACTCTCACAGGGAAACAATGTGCTTGCAACTCCTGCTGCAAACCTTGACATCTGCTTGCAAGAGACACAGTGCCTGTTCCATTCAGTGGAAAGGTCTATTGGCACAAAGACGGAAATGCTCACACTGTCAAACCCTGACAGATAGGCAGTGTCCCTTTTGAAGGCTAAATCAATTGAAGCTGCTAAACAAAGTGCTAGAGCACCTTTCCTGTAAGCTTTGTGGTTCTCCTACCAGACACCCAGTAATCCTTCCCTTCATTGAAACAGGCAATTTTGCAGCAAAAGGAAGTTCCTCACACTTTCAAACCCTGAGTGGCAGGTGGTCTTCCTTTAAAAACTTCACTCTACTCACACTGTTACACAAGTTGCTAGACCCTCTTGCTTCTACCCTCAAACATTTTCTTAGAAGAGATTCAGAGATTCTTCCATTCTCTTCAAAGGGTGATGTTGCACAAAGGTGATACTCCTCATCCCTGGAAACACTAAGTGGTAGGCAGTATTCCTTGAAACAAGTTACTCAAGTCTCATCCGAAGACAATCTGCTTCACCCTCCTGCTTGTAACATTCAGCCTTTTCTTACAACATAAGCACCGCTGGATCCAGTCACTTCAAAGAGGTGATTTTGCACAAAGTTGAAGGTACTCACACATAAAAACACTGAGAGGTATCAGTGTGTCCTTAGACAGCTAACTCAGTTGAGAATCCTCAGAGTGCTAGGCTCTCTTCCTGTTAACAGTCCTGTCTCTCTTAGAAGGCCTACAGGGCATCTTCCATTCTCTGGAATGGGGCAATTTGGAAAAATCCTGGAGTCCTCATCCCTGAAAATCTTGACAGGTAGGTAGTATTCCATGAAACAACTAACTCAATTCACAATGCTGAAGAAGGTGTTTGACCCTCTTCCTTCTAACATTCATGGTTTTCTTACAAGAGCCACAGTGTTTCTCCATTCACTTCACAGAGGCAATTTTGCACAAAGGTGATCTTCTTAGCACATGAAAACTCGGACAAGCAGGCAGTATTCCTTTAAAAAGCTAAGTCAATTCACAATGCTAAACAAGTTGCCAAGCCCTCTTGCTTCTAACATTCATGACTCTCTTACAAGAGCTACCAGGACTCTTCCATTCGCTTGTATGGGATATTTTGCCAAAGTTGTGTTCCTGACCCATGAAAACGCTGAGAGGTACTCAGTATTCCTTTACACAGCTAACTCAGTTCACAATGCTGAACAAGGTGGTAGACCCTTTTCTTTCTAACATTAATGATTCTCTCTCAAATTCAACAGTGCTTCTTCCAATCCCTTTTAGGGGGTTATATTGCACAAAGGTGGTATTCCTCACCCATGAACACACTGAGTTGTAGGCATTATTACTTGAAAGAAGTATATCAGTTCTCCTTGGGAAACAAGGTGCTTGACCCTCCTGTTTCTAACATTCCTACTTCTCTTCCAAGAGTTGGAGGGTTGGTTCCCTTGACTTGAAAGAGGTAACTTTGCACAAACTTGAGGATCCTCACCCATAAAAACACTGAGAGTTAGGCAGTATTCCCTTCAACAGGTAACTCAATTCACAATGCTTAAGAGGGTGCTAGACCCTCTTGCTTCTAACATTAATCATTGTCTTACAAGAGCTACAGTATGCCTCCTTTCACTTGAATGGCCTATTTTACAGAACATTGAAGTTTCTCCCCGTGAAAACACTGACAGTTACGCAGTGTTCCCTTAAACAGGTAACTCAATTCACCATGCTTCACAAGTTGCTTGACCCTCTTGCTTGTAACACTTATGGTTCTCTTACAGGAGAAACAGTGCTTCTTCCTTACATTGCAACAGGCCTATTTTGCACAAAGCTACTATTCTTCACACTGTAAAAGCCTGAGAGACAGGTAGTATTCCTTTGTAAAGCTCACTCAATTCTCACTTTTGAACAACATTCCAGACCCTCTTGCTCCTAGAATGAATGGTTTTCATACATCCTAAACTGTTCTTCTTCCATTCAGTTGAATGCAGCTATATGGCCAAACGGTGATGTTCCTCACCCATGAAAAAACTCAGAGGTAGTCAGTATTCCTTTCAACAGGTAACTTATTTCTCATAGGAAGACAAGTTGCAAAATATTCCTGTCTCTCACACACTGCATCAGACCCTGAGCTACTAGTGTGTGTCCCTTTCGCCTGAAGAGCGTATTTTTCAAGGAGTGAATGGTTCTCCATTTTTAAAGGCTTTCATTTGGCAAGCATTCCTTTCAAATGCTAATTCAACTCTCACAGGGAAACAATGTGCTTGCAACTCCTGCTGCAAACCTTGACATCTGCTTGCAAGAGACACAGTGCCTGTTCCATTCAGTGGAAAGGTCTATTGGCACAAAGACGGAAATGCTCACACTGTCAAACCCTGACAGATAGGCAGTGTCCCTTTTGAAGGCTAAATCAATTGAAGCTGCTAAACAAAGTGCTAGAGCACCTTTCCTGTAAGCTTTGTGGTTCTCCTACCAGACACCCAGTAATCCTTCCCTTCATTGAAACAGGCAATTTTGCAGCAAAAGGAAGTTCCTCACACTTTCAAACCCTGAGTGGCAGGTGGTCTTCCTTTAAAAACTTCACTCTACTCACACTGTTACACAAGTTGCTAGACCCTCTTGCTTCTACCCTCAAACATTTTCTTAGAAGAGATTCAGAGATTCTTCCATTCTCTTCAAAGGGTGATGTTGCACAAAGGTGATACTCCTCATCCCTGGAAACACTAAGTGGTAGGCAGTATTCCTTGAAACAAGTTACTCAAGTCTCATCCGAAGACAATCTGCTTCACCCTCCTGCTTGTAACATTCAGCCTTTTCTTACAACATAAGCACCGCTGGATCCAGTCACTTCAAAGAGGTGATTTTGCACAAAGTTGAAGGTACTCACACATAAAAACACTGAGAGGTATCAGTATGTCCTTAGACAGCTAACTCAGTTGAGAATCCTCAGAGTGCTATGCTCTCTTCCTGTTAACAGTCCTGTCTCTCTTAGAAGGCCTACAGGGCATCTTCCATTCTCTGGAATGGGACAATTTGGAAAAAACCTGGAGTCCTCATCCCTGGAAATCTTGAGAGGTAGGTAGTATTCCATGAAACAACTAACTCAATTCACAATGCTGAAGAAGGTGTTTGACCCTCTTCCTTCTAACATTCATGGTTTTCTTACAAGAGCCACAGTGTTTCTCCATTCACTTCACAGAGGCAATTTTGCACAAAGGTGATCTTCTTAGCACATGAAAACTCGGACAAGCAGGCAGTATTCCTTTAAAAAGCTAAGTCAATTCACAATGCTAAACAAGTTGCCAAGCCCTGTTGCTTCTAACATTCATGACTCTCTTACAAGAGCTACCAGGACTCTTCCATTCGCTTGTATGGGATATTTTGCCAAAGTTGTGTTCCTGACCCATGAAAACGCTGAGAGGTACTCAGTATTCCTTTACACAGCTAACTCAGTTCACAATGCTGAACAAGGTGGTAGACCCTTTTCTTTCTAACATTAATGATTCTCTCTCAAATTCAACAGTGCTTCTTCCAATCCCTTTTAGGGGGTTATATTGCACAAAGGTGGTATTCCTCACCCATGAACACACTGAGTTGTAGGCATTATTACTTGAAAGAAGTATATCAATTCTCCTTGGGAAACAAGGTGCTTGACCCTCCTGTTTCTAACATTCCTACTTCTCTTCCAAGAGTTGGAGGGTTGGTTCCCTTGACTTGAAAGAGGTAACTTTGCACAAACTTGAGGATCCTCACCCATAAAAACACTGAGAGTTAGGCAGTATTCCCTTCAACAGGTAACTCAATTCACAATGCTTAAGAGGGTGCTAGACCCTCTTGCTTCTAACATTAATCATTGTCTTACAAGAGCTACAGTATGCCTCCTTTCACTTGAATGGCCTATTTTACAGAACATTGAAGTTTCTCCCCGTGAAAACACTGACAGTTACGCAGTGTTCCCTTAAACAGGTAACTCAATTCACCATGCTTCACAAGTTGCTTGACCCTCTTGCTTGTAACACTTATGGTTCTCTTACAGGAGAAACAGTGCTTCTTCCTTACATTGCAACAGGCCTATTTTGCACAAAGCTACTATTCTTCACACTGTAAAAGCCTGAGAGACAGGTAGTATTCCTTTGTAAAGCTCACTCAATTCTCACTTTTGAACAACATTCCAGACCCTCTTGCTCCTAGAATGAATGGTTTTCATACATCCTAAACTGTTCTTCTTCCATTCAGTTGAATGCAGCTATTTGGCCAAACGGTGATGTTCCTCACCCATGAAAAAACTCAGAGGTAGTCAGTATTCCTTTCAACAGGTAACTTATTTCTCATAGGGAGACAAGTTGCAAAATATTCCTGCCTCTCACACACTGCTTCAGGCCCTGAGGTACAAGTGTATGTCCATTTCGCCGGAAGCGGGTATTTTTCAAGGAGTGAATGATTCTCCATTGTCAAAGGCTTTCATTTGGCCAGCATTCCTTTCACATGCTAATTCAACTCTCACAGGGAAACAATGTGCTTGCAACTCCTGCTGCAAACCTTGACATCTGCTTGCAAGAGACACAGTGCCTGTTCCATTCAGTGGAAAGGTCTATTGGCACAAAGACGGAAATGCTCACACTGTCAAACCCTGACAGATAGGCAGTGTCCCTTTTGAAGGCTAAATCAATTGAAGCTGCTAAACAAAGTGCTAGAGCACCTTTCCTGTAAGCTTTGTGGTTCTCCTACCACACACCCAGTAATCCTTCCCTTCATTGAAACAGGCAATTTTGCAGCAAAAGGAAGTTCCTCACACTTTCAAACCCTGAGTGGCAGGTGGTCTTCCTTTAAAAACTTCACTCTACTCACACTGTTACACAAGTTGCTAGACCCTCTTGCTTCTACCCTCAAACATTTTCTTAGAAGAGATTCAGAGATTCTTCCATTCTCTTCAAAGGGTGATGTTGCACAAAGGTGATACTCCTCATCCCTGGAAACACTAAGTGGTAGGCAGTATTCCTTGAAACAAGTTACTCAAGTCTCATCCAAAGACAATCTGCTTCACCCTCCTGCTTGTAACATTCAGCCTTTTCTTACAACATAAGCACCGCTGGATCCAGTCACTTCAAAGAGGTGATTTTGCACAAAGTTGAAGGTACTCACACATAAAAACACTGAGAGGTATCAGTATGTCCTTAGACAGCTAACTCAGTTGAGAATCCTCAGAGTGCTAGGCTCTCTTCCTGTTAACAGTCATGTCTCTCTTAGAAGGCCTACAGGGCATCTTCCATTCTCTGGAATAGGGCAATTTGGAAAAAACCTGGAGTCCTCATCCCTGAAAATCTTGAGAGGTAGGTAGTATTCCATGAAACAACTAACTCAATTCACAATGCTGAAGAAGGTGTTTGACCCTCTTCCTTCTAACATTCATGGTTTTCTTACAAGAGCCACAGTGTTTCTCCATTCACTTCACAGAGGCAATTTTGCACAAAGGTGATCTTCTTAGCACATGAAAACTCGGACAAGCAGGCAGTATTCCTTTAAAAAGCTAAGTCAATTCACAATGCTAAACAAGTTGCCAAGCCCTGTTGCTTCTAACATTCATGACTCTCTTACAAGAGCTACCAGGACTCTTCCATTCGCTTGTATGGGATATTTTGCCAAAGTTGTGTTCCTCACCCATGAAAACGCTGAGAGGTACTCAGTATTCCTTTACACAGAAGGTACACAGCTAACTCAGTTCACAATGCTGAACAAGGTGGTAGACACTTTTCTTTCTAACATTAATGATTCTCTCTCAAATTCAACAGTGCTTCTTCCAATCCCTTTTAGCGGGTTATATTGCACAAAGGTGGTATTCCTCACCCATGAACACACTGAGTTGTAGGCATTATTCCTTGAAAGAAGTATATCAATTCTCCTTGGGAAACAAGGTGCTTGACCCTCCTGTTTCTAACATTCCTCTTCTCTTCCAAGAGTTGGAGGGTTCGTTCCCTTGACTTGAAAGAGGTAATTTTGCACAAACTTGAGGATCCTCACCCATAAAAACACTGAGTGTTAGGCAGTATTCCCTTCAACAGGTAACTCAATTCACAATGCTTAAGAGGGTGCTAGACCCTCTTGCTTCTAACATTAATCATTGTCTTACAAGAGCTACAGTATGCCTCCTTTCACTTGAATGGCCTATTTTACAGAACATTGAAGTTTCTCCCCGTGAAAACACTGACAGTTACGCAGTGTTCCCTTAAACAGGTAACTCAATTCACCATGCTTCACAAGTTGCTTGACCCTCTTGCTTGTAACACTTATGGTTCTCTTACAGGAGAAACAGTGCTTCTTCCTTACATTGCAACAGGCCTATTTTGCACAAAGCTACTATTCTTCACACTGTAAAAGCCTGAGAGACAGGTAGTATTCCTTTGTAAAGCTCACTCAATTCTCACTTTTGAACAACATTCCAGACCCTCTTGCTCCTAGAATGAATGGTTTTCATACATCCTAAACTGTTCTTCCATTCAGTTGAATGCAGCTATTTGGCCAAATGGTTATGTTCCTCACCCATGAAAAAACTCAGAGGTAGTCAGTATTCCTTTCAACAGGTAACTTATTTCTCATAGGAAGCCAAGTTGCAAAATATTCCTGTCTCTCACACACTGCATCAGGCCCTGAGCTACTACTGTGTGTCCCTTTCGCCTGAAGCGTGTATTTTTCAAGGAGTGAATGGTTCTCCATTTTCAAAGGCTTTCATTTGGCAAGCATTCCTTTCAAATGCTAATTCAACTCTCACAGGGAAACAATGTGCTTGCAACTCCTGCTGCAAACCTTGACATCTGCTTGCAAGAGACACAGTGCCTGTTCCATTCAGTGGAAAGGTCTGTTGGCACAAAGACGGAAATGCTCACACTGTCAAACCCTGACAGATAGGCAGTGTCCCTTTTGAAGGCTAAATCAATTGAAGCTGCTAAGCAAAGTGCTAGAGCACCTTTCCTGTAAGCTTTGTGGTTCTCCTACCAGACACCCAGTAATCCTTCCCTTCATTGAAACAGGCAATTTTGCAGCAAAAGGAAGTTCCTCACACTTTCAAACCCTGAGTGGCAGGTGGTCTTCCTTTAAAAACTTCACTCTACTCACACTGTTACACAAGTTGCTAGACCCTCTTGCTTCTACCCTCAAACATTTTCTTAGAAGAGATTCAGAGATTCTTCCATTCTCTTCAAAGGGTGATGTTGCACAAAGGTGATACTCCTCATCCCTGGAAACACTAAGTGGTAGGCAGTATTCCTTGAAACAAGTTACTCAAGTCTCATCCGAAGACAATCTGCTTCACCCTCCTGCTTGTAACATTCAGCCTTTTCTTACAACATAAGCACCGCTGGATCCAGTCACTTCAAAGAGGTGATTTTGCACAAAGTTGAAGGTACTCACACATAAAAACACTGAGAGGTATCAGTATGTCCTTAGACAGCTAACTCAGTTGAGAATCCTCAGAGTCCTAGGCTCTCTTCCTGTTAACAGTCCTGTCTCTCTTAGAAGGCCTACAGGGCATCTTACATTCTCTGGAATGGGGCAATTTGGAAAAAACCTGGAGTCCTCATCCCTGAAAATCTTGAGAGGTAGGTAGTATTCCATGAAACAACTAACTCAATTCACAATGCTGAAGAAGGTGTTTGACCCTCTTCCTTCTAACATTCATGGTTTTCTTACAAGAGCCACAGTGTTTCTCCATTCACTTCACAGAGGCAATTTTGCACAAAGGTGATCTTCTTAACACATGAAAACTCGGACAAGCAGGCAGTATTCCTTTAAAAAGCTAAGTCAATTCACAATGCTAAACAAGTTGCCAAGCCCTGTTGCTTCTAACATTCATGACTCTCTTACAAGAGCTACCAGGACTCTTCCATTCGCTTGTATGGGATATTTTGCCAAAGTTGTGTTCCTCACCCATGAAAACGCTGAGAGGTACTCAGTATTCCTTTACACAGAAGGTACACAGCTAACTCAGTTCACAATGCTGAACAAGGTGGTAGACCCTTTTCTTTCTAACATTAATGATTCTCTCTCAAATTCAACAGTGCTTCTTCCAATCCCTTTTAGCGGGTTATATTGCACAAAGGTGGTATTCCTCACCCATGAACACACTGAGTTGTAGGCATTATTCCTTGAAAGAAGTATATCAATTCTCCTTGGGAAACAAGGTGCTTGACCCTCCTGTTTCTAACATTCCTACTTCTCTTCCAAGAGTTGGAGGGTTGGTTCCCTTGACTTGAAAGAGGTAACTTTGCACAAACTTGAGGATCCTCACCCATAAAAACACTGAGAGTTAGGCAGTATTCCCTTCAACAGGTAACTCAATTCACAATGCTTAAGAGGGTGCTAGACCCTCTTGCTTCTAACATTAATCATTGTCTTACAAGAGCTACAGTATGCCTCCTTTCACTTGAATGGCCTATTTTACAGAACATTGAAGTTTCTCCCCGTGAAAACACTGACAGTTACGCAGTGTTCCCTTAAACAGGTAACTCAATTCACCATGCTTCACAAGTTGCTTGACCCTCTTGCTTGTAACACTTATGGTTCTCTTACAGGAGAGACAGTGCTTCTTCCTTACCTTGCAACAGGCCTATTTTGCACAAAGCTACTATTCTTCACACTGTAAAAGCCTGAGAGACAGGTAGTATTCCTTTGTAAAGCTCACTCAATTCTCACTTTTGAACAACATTCCAGACCCTCTTGCTCCTAGAATGAATGGTTTTCATACATCCTAAACTGTTCTTCTTCCATTCAGTTGAATGCAGCTATTTGGCCAAACGGTGATGTTCCTCACCCATGAAAAAACTCAGAGGTAGTCAGTATTCCTTTCAACAGGTAACTTATTTCTCATAGGGAGACAAGTTGCAAAATATTCCTGCCTCTCACACACTGCTTCAGGCCCTGAGGTACAAGTGTATGTCCATTTCGCCGGAAGCGGGTATTTTTCAAGGAGTGAATGATTCTCCATTGTCAAAGGCTTTCATTTGGCCAGCATTCCTTTCACATGCTAATTCAACTCTCACAGGGAAACAATGTGCTTGCAACTCCTGCTGCAAACCTTGACATCTGCTTGCAAGAGACACAGTGCCTGTTCCATTCAGTGGAAAGGTCTATTGGCACAAAGACGGAAATGCTCACACTGTCAAACCCTGACAGATAGGCAGTGTCCCTTTTGAAGGCTAAATCAATTGAAGCTGCTAAACAAAGTGCTAGAGCACCTTTCCTGTAAGCTTTGTGGTTCTCCTACCACACACCCAGTAATCCTTCCCTTCATTGAAACAGGCAATTTTGCACCAAAAGGAAGTTCCTCACACTTTCAAACCCTGAGTGGCAGGTGGTCTTCCTTTAAAAACTTCACTCTACTCACACTGTTACAAAAGTTGCTAGACCCTCTTGCTTCTACCCTCAAACATTTTCTTAGAAGAGATTCAGAGATTCTTCCATTCTCTTCAAAGGGTGATGTTGCACAAAGGTGATACTCCTCATCCCTGGAAACACTAAGTGGTAGGCAGTATTCCTTGAAACAAGTTACTCAAGTCTCATCCAAAGACAATCTGCTTCACCCTCCTGCTTGTAACATTCAGCCTTTTCTTACAACATAAGCACCGCTGGATCCAGTCACTTCAAAGAGGTGATTTTGCACAAAGTTGAAGGTACTCACACATAAAAACACTGAGAGGTATCAGTATGTCCTTAGACAGCTAACTCAGTTGAGAATCCTCAGAGTGCTAGGCTCTCTTCCTGTTAACAGTCATGTCTCTCTTAGAAGGCCTACAGGGCATCTTCCATTCTCTGGAATAGGGCAATTTGGAAAAAACCTGGAGTCCTCATCCCTGAAAATCTTGAGAGGTAGGTAGTATTCCATGAAACAACTAACTCAATTCACAATGCTGAAGAAGGTGTTTGACCCTCTTCCTTCTAACATTCATGGTTTTCTTACAAGAGCCACAGTGTTTCTCCATTCACTTCACAGAGGCAATTTTGCACAAAGGTGATCTTCTTAGCACATGAAAACTCGGACAAGCAGGCAGTATTCCTTTAAAAAGCTAAGTCAATTCACAATGCTAAACAAGTTGCCAAGCCCTGTTGCTTCTAACATTCATGACTCTCTTACAAGAGCTACCAGGACTCTTCCATTCGCTTGTATGGGATATTTTGCCAAAGTTGTGTTCCTCACCCATGAAAACGCTGAGAGGTACTCAGTATTCCTTTACACAGAAGGTACACAGCTAACTCAGTTCACAATGCTGAACAAGGTGGTAGACACTTTTCTTTCTAACATTAATGATTCTCTCTCAAATTCAACAGTGCTTCTTCCAATCCCTTTTAGCGGGTTATATTGCACAAAGGTGGTATTCCTCACCCATGAACACACTGAGTTGTAGGCATTATTCCTTGAAAGAAGTATATCAATTCTCCTTGGGAAACAAGGTGCTTGACCCTCCTGTTTCTAACATTCCTACTTCTCTTCCAAGAGTTGGAGGGTTCGTTCCCTTGACTTGAAAGAGGTAATTTTGCACAAACTTGAGGATCCTCACCCATAAAAACACTGAGTGTTAGGCAGTATTCCCTTCAACAGGTAACTCAATTCACAATGCTTAAGAGGGTGCTAGACCCTCTTGCTTCTAACATTAATCATTGTCTTACAAGAGCTACAGTATGCCTCCTTTCACTTGAATGGCCTATTTTACAGAACATTGAAGTTTCTCCCCGTGAAAACACTGACAGTTACGCAGTGTTCCCTTAAACAGGTAACTCAATTCACCATGCTTCACAAGTTGCTTGACCCTCTTGCTTGTAACACTTATGGTTCTCTTACAGGAGAAACAGTGCTTCTTCCTTACATTGCAACAGGCCTATTTTGCACAAAGCTACTATTCTTCACACTGTAAAAGCCTGAGAGACAGGTAGTATTCCTTTGTAAAGCTCACTCAATTCTCACTTTTGAACAACATTCCAGACCCTCTTGCTCCTAGAATGAATGGTTTTCATACATCCTAAACTGTTCTTCCATTCAGTTGAATGCAGCTATTTGGCCAAATGGTGATGTTCCTCACCCATGAAAAAACTCAGAGGTAGTCAGTATTCCTTTCAACAGGTAACTTATTTCTCATAGGAAGCCAAGTTGCAAAATATTCCTGTCTCTCACACACTGCATCAGGCCCTGAGCTACTACTGTGTGTCCCTTTCGCCTGAAGCGTGTATTTTTCAAGGAGTGAATGGTTCTCCATTTTCAAAGGCTTTCATTTGGCAAGCATTCCTTTCAAATGCTAATTCAACTCTCACAGGGAAATAATGTGCTTGCAACTCCTGCTGCAAACCTTGACATCTGCTTGCAAGAGACACAGTGCCTGTTCCATTCAGTGGAAAGGTCTATTGGCACAAAGACGGAAATGCTCACACTGTCAAACCCTGACAGATAGGCAGTGTCCCTTTTGAAGGCTAAATCAATTGAATCTGCTAAGCAAAGTGCTAGAGCACCTTTCCTGTAAGCTTTGTGGTTCTCCTACCAGACACCCAGTAATCCTTCCCTTCATTGAAACAGGCAATTTTGCAGCAAAAGGAAGTTCCTCACACTTTCAAACCCTGAGTGGCAGGTGGTCTTCCTTTAAAAACTTCACTCTACTCACACTGTTACACAAGTTGCTAGACCCTCTTGCTTCTACCCTCAAACATTTTCTTAGAAGAGATTCAGAGATTCTTCCATTCTCTTCAAAGGGTGATGTTGCACAAAGGTGATACTCCTCATCCCTGGAAACACTAAGTGGTAGGCAGTATTCCTTGAAACAAGTTACTCAAGTCTCATCCAAAGACAATCTGCTTCACCCTCCTGCTTGTAACATTCAGCCTTTTCTTACAACATAAGCACCGCTGGATCCAGTCACTTCAAAGAGGTGATTTTGCACAAAGTTGAAGGTACTCACACATAAAAACACTGAGAGGTATCAGTATGTCCTTAGACAGCTAACTCAGTTGAGAATCCTCAGAGTGCTAGGCTCTCTTCCTGTTAACAGTCATGTCTCTCTTAGAAGGCCTACAGGGCATCTTCCATTCTCTGGAATAGGGCAATTTGGAAAAAACCTGGAGTCCTCATCCCTGAAAATCTTGAGAGGTAGGTAGTATTCCATGAAACAACTAACTCAATTCACAATGCTGAAGAAGGTGTTTGACCCTCTTCCTTCTAACATTCATGGTTTTCTTACAAGAGCCACAGTGTTTCTCCATTCACTTCACAGAGGCAATTTTGCACAAAGGTGATCTTCTTAGCACATGAAAACTCGGACAAGCAGGCAGTATTCCTTTAAAAAGCTAAGTCAATTCACAATGCTAAACAAGTTGCCAAGCCCTGTTGCTTCTAACATTCATGACTCTCTTACAAGAGCTACCAGGACTCTTCCATTCGCTTGTATGGGATATTTTGCCAAAGTTGTGTTCCTCACCCATGAAAACGCTGAGAGGTACTCAGTATTCCTTTACACAGAAGGTACACAGCTAACTCAGTTCACAATGCTGAACAAGGTGGTAGACACTTTTCTTTCTAACATTAATGATTCTCTCTCAAATTCAACAGTGCTTCTTCCAATCCCTTTTAGCGGGTTATATTGCACAAAGGTGGTATTCCTCACCCATGAACACACTGAGTTGTAGGCATTATTCCTTGAAAGAAGTATATCAATTCTCCTTGGGAAACAAGGTGCTTGACCCTCCTGTTTCTAACATTCCTACTTCTCTTCCAAGAGTTGGAGGGTTCGTTCCCTTGACTTGAAAGAGGTAATTTTGCACAAACTTGAGGATCCTCACCCATAAAAACACTGAGTGTTAGGCAGTATTCCCTTCAACAGGTAACTCAATTCACAATGCTTAAGAGGGTGCTAGACCCTCTTGCTTCTAACATTAATCATTGTCTTACAAGAGCTACAGTATGCCTCCTTTCACTTGAATGGCCTATTTTACAGAACATTGAAGTTTCTCCCCGTGAAAACACTGACAGTTACGCAGTGTTCCCTTAAACAGGTAACTCAATTCACCATGCTTCACAAGTTGCTTGACCCTCTTGCTTGTAACACTTATGGTTCTCTTACAGGAGAAACAGTGCTTCTTCCTTACATTGCAACAGGCCTATTTTGCACAAAGCTACTATTCTTCACACTGTAAAAGCCTGAGAGACAGGTAGTATTCCTTTGTAAAGCTCACTCAATTCTCACTTTTGAACAACATTCCAGACCCTCTTGCTCCTAGAATGAATGGTTTTCATACATCCTAAACTGTTCTTCCATTCAGTTGAATGCAGCTATTTGGCCAAATGGTGATGTTCCTCACCCATGAAAAAACTCAGAGGTAGTCAGTATTCCTTTCAACAGGTAACTTATTTCTCATAGGAAGCCAAGTTGCAAAATATTCCTGTCTCTCACACACTGCATCAGGCCCTGAGCTACTACTGTGTGTCCCTTTCGCCTGAAGCGTGTATTTTTCAAGGAGTGAATGGTTCTCCATTTTCAAAGGCTTTCATTTGGCAAGCATTCCTTTCAAATGCTAATTCAACTCTCACAGGGAAATAATGTGCTTGCAACTCCTGCTGCAAACCTTGACATCTGCTTGCAAGAGACACAGTGCCTGTTCCATTCAGTGGAAAGGTCTATTGGCACAAAGACGGAAATGCTCACACTGTCAAACCCTGACAGATAGGCAGTGTCCCTTTTGAAGGCTAAATCAATTGAATCTGCTAAGCAAAGTGCTAGAGCACCTTTCCTGTAAGCTTTGTGGTTCTCCTACCAGACACCCAGTAATCCTTCCCTTCATTGAAACAGGCAATTTTGCAGCAAAAGGAAGTTCCTCACACTTTCAAACCCTGAGTGGCAGGTGGTCTTCCTTTAAAAACTTCACTCTACTCACACTGTTACACAAGTTGCTAGACCCTCTTGCTTCTACCCTCAAACATTTTCTTAGAAGAGATTCAGAGATTCTTCCATTCTCTTCAAAGGGTGATGTTGCACAAAGGTGATACTCCTCATCCCTGGAAACACTAAGTGGTAGGCAGTATTCCTTGAAACAAGTTACTCAAGTCTCATCCAAAGACAATCTGCTTCACCCTCCTGCTTGTAACATTCAGCCTTTTCTTACAACATAAGCACCGCTGGATCCAGTCACTTCAAAGAGGTGATTTTGCACAAAGTTGAAGGTACTCACACATAAAAACACTGAGAGGTATCAGTATGTCCTTAGACAGCTAACTCAGTTGAGAATCCTCAGAGTGCTAGGCTCTCTTCCTGTTAACAGTCATGTCTCTCTTAGAAGGCCTACAGGGCATCTTCCATTCTCTGGAATAGGGCAATTTGGAAAAAACCTGGAGTCCTCATCCCTGAAAATCTTGAGAGGTAGGTAGTATTCCATGAAACAACTAACTCAATTCACAATGCTGAAGAAGGTGTTTGACCCTCTTCCTTCTAACATTCATGGTTTTCTTACAAGAGCCACAGTGTTTCTCCATTCACTTCACAGAGGCAATTTTGCACAAAGGTGATCTTCTTAGCACATGAAAACTCGGACAAGCAGGCAGTATTCCTTTAAAAAGCTAAGTCAATTCACAATGCTAAACAAGTTGCCAAGCCCTGTTGCTTCTAACATTCATGACTCTCTTACAAGAGCTACCAGGACTCTTCCATTCGCTTGTATGGGATATTTTGCCAAAGTTGTGTTCCTCACCCATGAAAACGCTGAGAGGTACTCAGTATTCCTTTACACAGAAGGTACACAGCTAACTCAGTTCACAATGCTGAACAAGGTGGTAGACACTTTTCTTTCTAACATTAATGATTCTCTCTCAAATTCAACAGTGCTTCTTCCAATCCCTTTTAGCGGGTTATATTGCACAAAGGTGGTATTCCTCACCCATGAACACACTGAGTTGTAGGCATTATTCCTTGAAAGAAGTATATCAATTCTCCTTGGGAAACAAGGTGCTTGACCCTCCTGTTTCTAACATTCCTACTTCTCTTCCAAGAGTTGGAGGGTTCGTTCCCTTGACTTGAAAGAGGTAATTTTGCACAAACTTGAGGATCCTCACCCATAAAAACACTGAGTGTTAGGCAGTATTCCCTTCAACAGGTAACTCAATTCACAATGCTTAAGAGGGTGCTAGACCCTCTTGCTTCTAACATTAATCATTGTCTTACAAGAGCTACAGTATGCCTCCTTTCACTTGAATGGCCTATTTTACAGAACATTGAAGTTTCTCCCCGTGAAAACACTGACAGTTACGCAGTGTTCCCTTAAACAGGTAACTCAATTCACCATGCTTCACAAGTTGCTTGACCCTCTTGCTTGTAACACTTATGGTTCTCTTACAGGAGAAACAGTGCTTCTTCCTTACATTGCAACAGGCCTATTTTGCACAAAGCTACTATTCTTCACACTGTAAAAGCCTGAGAGACAGGTAGTATTCCTTTGTAAAGCTCACTCAATTCTCACTTTTGAACAACATTCCAGACCCTCTTGCTCCTAGAATGAATGGTTTTCATACATCCTAAACTGTTCTTCCATTCAGTTGAATGCAGCTATTTGGCCAAATGGTGATGTTCCTCACCCATGAAAAAACTCAGAGGTAGTCAGTATTCCTTTCAACAGGTAACTTATTTCTCATAGGAAGCCAAGTTGCAAAATATTCCTGTCTCTCACACACTGCATCAGGCCCTGAGCTACTACTGTGTGTCCCTTTCGCCTGAAGCGTGTATTTTTCAAGGAGTGAATGGTTCTCCATTTTCAAAGGCTTTCATTTGGCAAGCATTCCTTTCAAATGCTAATTCAACTCTCACAGGGAAATAATGTGCTTGCAACTCCTGCTGCAAACCTTGACATCTGCTTGCAAGAGACACAGTGCCTGTTCCATTCAGTGGAAAGGTCTATTGGCACAAAGACGGAAATGCTCACACTGTCAAACCCTGACAGATAGGCAGTGTCCCTTTTGAAGGCTAAATCAATTGAAGCTGCTAAGCAAAGTGCTAGAGCACCTTTCCTGTAAGCTTTGTGGTTCTCCTACCAGACACCCAGTAATCCTTCCCTTCATTGAAACAGGCAATTTTGCAGCAAAAGGAAGTTCCTCACACTTTCAAACATTGAGTGGCAGGTGGTCTTCCTTTAAAAACTTCACTCTACTCACACTGTTACACAAGTTGCTAGACCCTCTTGCTTCTACCCTCAAACATTTTCTTAGAAGAGATTCAGAAATTCTTCCATTCTCTTCAAAGGGTGATGTTGCACAAAGGTGATACTCCTCATCCCTGGAAACACTAAGTGGTAGGCAGTATTCCTTGAAACAAGTTACTCAAGTCTCATCCGAAGACAATCTGCTTCACCCTCCTGCTTGTAACATTCAGCCTTTTCTTACAACATAAGCACCGCTGGATCCAGTCACTTCAAAGAGGTGATTTTGCACAAAGTTGAAGGTACTCACACATAAAAACACTGAGAGGTATCAGTATGTCCTTAGACAGCTAACTCAGTTGAGAATCCTCAGAGTGCTAGGCTCTCTTCCTGTTAACAGTCCTGTCTCTCTTAGAAGGCCTACAGGGCATCTTCCATTCTCTGGAATGGGGCAATTTGGAAAAAACCTGGAGTCCTCATCCCTGAAAATCTTGAGAGGTAGGTAGTATTCCATGAAACAACTAACTCAATTCACAATGCTGAAGAAGGTGTTTGACCCTCTTCCTTCTAACATTCATGGTTTTCTTACAAGAGCCACAGTGTTTCTCCATTCACTTCACAGAGGCAATTTTGCACAAAGGTGATCTTCTTAGCACATGAAAACTCGGACAAGCAGGCAGTATTCCTTTAAAAAGCTAAGTCAATTCACAATGCTAAACAAGTTGCCAAGCCCTGTTGCTTCTAACATTCATGACTCTCTTACAAGAGCTACCAGGACTCTTCCATTCGCTTGTATGGGATATTTTGCCAAAGTTGTGTTCCTCACCCATGAAAACGCTGAGAGGTACTCAGTATTCCTTTACACAGAAGGTACACAGCTAACTCAGTTCACAATGCTGAACAAGGTGGTAGACCCTTTTCTTTCTAACATTAATGATTCTCTCTCAAATTCAACAGTGCTTCTTCCAATCCCTTTTAGCGGGTTATATTGCACAAAGGTGGTATTCCTCACCCATGAACACACTGAGTTGTAGGCATTATTCCTTGAAAGAAGTATATCAATTCTCCTTGGGAAACAAGGTGCTTGACCCTCCTGTTTCTAACATTCCTACTTCTCTTCCAAGAGTTGGAGGGTTGGTTCCCTTGACTTGAAAGAGGTAACTTTGCACAAACTTGAGGATCCTCACCCATAAAAACACTGAGAGTTAGGCAGTATTCCCTTCAACAGGTAACTCAATTCACAATGCTTAAGAGGGTGCTAGACCCTCTTGCTTCTAACATTAATCATTGTCTTACAAGAGCTACAGTATGCCTCCTTTCACTTGAATGGCCTATTTTACAGAACATTGAAGTTTCTCCCCGTGAAAACACTGACAGTTACGCAGTGTTCCCTTAAACAGGTAACTCAATTCACCATGCTTCACAAGGTGCTTGACCCTCTTGCTTGTAACACTTATGGTTCTCTTACAGGAGAGACAGTGCTTCTTCCTTACATTGCAACAGGCCTATTTTGCACAAAGCTACTATTCTTCACACTGTAAAAGCCTGAGAGACAGGTAGTATTCCTTTGTAAAGCTCACTCAATTCTCACTTTTGAACAACATTCCAGACCCTCTTGCTCCTAGAATGAATGGTTTTCATACATCCTAAACTGTTCTTCTTCCATTCAGTTGAATGCAGCTATTTGGCCAAACGGTGATGTTCCTCACCCATGAAAAAACTCAGAGGTAGTCAGTATTCCTTTCAACAGGTAACTTATTTCTCATAGGAAGCCAAGTTGCAAAATATTCCTGTCTCTCACACACTGCATCAGGCCCTGAGCTACTACTGTGTGTCCCTTTCACCTGAAGCGTGTATTTTTCAAGGAGTGAATGGTTCTCCATTTTCAAAGGCTTTCATTTGGCAAGCATTCCTTTCAAATGCTAATTCAACTCTCACAGGGAAACAATGTGCTTACAACTGCTGCTGCAAACCTTGACATCTGCTTGCAAGAGACACAGTGCCTGTTCCATTCAGTGGAAAGGTCTGTTGGCACAAAGACGGAAATGCTCACACTGTCAAACCCTGACAGATAGGCAGTGTCCCTTTTGAAGGCTAAATCAATTGAAGCTGCTAAGCAAAGTGCTAGAGCACCTTTCCTGTAAGCTTTGTGGTTCTCCTACCAGACACCCAGTAATCCTTCCCTTCATTGAAACAGGCAATTTTGCAGCAAAAGGAAGTTCCTCACACTTTCAAACCCTGAGTGGCAGGTGGTCTTCCTTTAAAAACTTCACTCTACTCACATTGTTACACAAGTTGCTAGACCCTCTTGCTTCTACCCTCAAACATTTTCTTAGAAGAGATTCAGAGATTCTTCCATTCTCTTCAAAGGGTGATGTTGCACAAAGGTGATACTCTTCATCCCTGGAAACACTAAGTGGTAGGCAGTATTCCTTGAAACAAGTTACTCAAGTCTCATCCGAAGACAATCTGCTTCACCCTCCTGCTTGTAACATTCAGCCTTTTCTTACAACATAAGCACCGCTGGATCCAGTCACTTCAAAGAGGTGATTTTGCACAAAGTTGAAGGTACTCACACATAAAAACACTGAGAGGTATCAGTATGTCCTTAGACAGCTAACTCAGTTGAGAATCCTCAGAGTCCTAGGCTCTCTTCCTGTTAACAGTCCTGTCTCTCTTAGAAGGCCTACAGGGCATCTTACATTCTCTGGAATGGGGCAATTTGGAAAAAACCTGGAGTCCTCATCCCTGAAAATCTTGAGAGGTAGGTAGTATTCCATGAAACAACTAACTCAATTCACAATGCTGAAGAAGGTGTTTGACCCTCTTCCTTCTAACATTCATGGTTTTCTTACAAGAGCCACAGTGTTTCTCCATTCACTTCACAGAGGCAATTTTGCACAAAGGTGATCTTCTTAACACATGAAAACTCGGACAAGCAGGCAGTATTCCTTTAAAAAGCTAAGTCAATTCACAATGCTAAACAAGTTGCCAAGCCCTGTTGCTTCTAACATTCATGACTCTCTTACAAGAGCTACCAGGACTCTTCCATTCGCTTGTATGGGATATTTTGCCAAAGTTGTGTTCCTCACCCATGAAAACGCTGAGAGGTACTCAGTATTCCTTTACACAGAAGGTACACAGCTAACTCAGTTCACAATGCTGAACAAGGTGGTAGACCCTTTTCTTTCTAACATTAATGATTCTCTCTCAAATTCAACAGTGCTTCTTCCAATCCCTTTTAGCGGGTTATATTGCACAAAGGTGGTATTCCTCACCCATGAACACACTGAGTTGTAGGCATTATTCCTTGAAAGAAGTATATCAATTCTCCTTGGGAAACAAGGTGCTTGACCCTCCTGTTTCTAACATTCCTACTTCTCTTCCAAGAGTTGGAGGGTTGGTTCCCTTGACTTGAAAGAGGTAACTTTGCACAAACTTGAGGATCCTCACCCATAAAAACACTGAGAGTTAGGCAGTATTCCCTTCAACAGGTAACTCAATTCACAATGCTTAAGAGGGTGCTAGACCCTCTTGCTTCTAACATTAATCATTGTCTTACAAGAGCTACAGTATGCCTCCTTTCCCTTGAATGGCCTATTTTACAGAACATTGAAGTTTCTCCCCGTGAAAACACTGACAGTTACGCAGTGTTCCCTTAAACAGGTAACTCAATTCACCATGCTTCACAAGTTGCTTGACCCTCTTGCTTGTAACACTTATGGTTCTCTTACAGGAGAGACAGTGCTTCTTCCTTACCTTGCAACAGGCCTATTTTGCACAAAGCTACTATTCTTCACACTGTAAAAGCCTGAGAGACAGGTAGTATTCCTTTGTAAAGCTCACTCAATTCTCACTTTTGAACAACATTCCAGACCCTCTTGCTCCTAGAATGAATGGTTTTCATACATCCTAAACTGTTCTTCTTCCATTCAGTTGAATGCAGCTATTTGGCCAAACGGTGATGTTCCTCACCCATGAAAAAACTCAGAGGTAGTCAGTATTCCTTTCAACAGGTAACTTATTTCTCATAGGAAGCCAAGTTGCAAAATATTCCTGTCTCTCACACACTGCATCAGGCCCTGAGCTACTACTGTGTGTCCCTTTCGCCTGAAGCGTGTATTTTTCAAGGAGTGAATGGTTCTCCATTTTCAAAGGCTTTCATTTGGCAAGCATTCCTTTCAAATGCTAATTCAACTCTCACAGGGAAATAATGTGCTTGCAACTCCTGCTGCAAACCTTGACATCTGCTTGCAAGAGACACAGTGCCTGTTCCATTCAGTGGAAAGGTCTATTGGCACAAAGACGGAAATGCTCACACTGTCAAACCCTGACAGATAGGCAGTGTCCCTTTTGAAGGCTAAATCAATTGAAGCTGCTAAGCAAAGTGCTAGAGCACCTTTCCTGTAAGCTTTGTGGTTCTCCTACCAGACACCCAGTAATCCTTCCCTTCATTGAAACAGGCAATTTTGCAGCAAAAGGAAGTTCCTCACACTTTCAAACCCTGAGTGGCAGGTGGTCTTCCTTTAAAAACTTCACTCTACTCACACTGTTACACAAGTTGCTAGACCCTCTTGCTTCTACCCTCAAACATTTTCTTAGAAGAGATTCAGAGATTCTTCCATTCTCTTCAAAGGGTGATGTTGCACAAAGGTGATACTCCTCATCCCTGGAAACAGTAAGTGGTAGGCAGTATTCCTTGAAACAAGTTACTCAAGTCTCATCCAAAGACAATCTGCTTCACCCTCCTGCTTGTAACATTCAGCCTTTTCTTACAACATAAGCACCGCTGGATCCAGTCACTTCAAAGAGGTGATTTTGCACAAAGTTGAAGGTACTCACACATAAAAACACTGAGAGGTATCAGTATGTCCTTAGACAGCTAACTCAGTTGAGAATCCTCAGAGTGCTAGGCTCTCTTCCTGTTAACAGTCATGTCTCTCTTAGAAGGCCTACAGGGCATCTTCCATTCTCTGGAATAGGGCAATTTGGAAAAAACCTGGAGTCCTCATCCCTGAAAATCTTGAGAGGTAGGTAGTATTCCATGAAACAACTAACTCAATTCACAATGCTGAAGAAGGTGTTTGACCCTCTTCCTTCTAACATTCATGGTTTTCTTACAAGAGCCACAGTGTTTCTCCATTCACTTCACAGAGGCAATTTTGCACAAAGGTGATCTTCTTAGCACATGAAAACTCGGACAAGCAGGCAGTATTCCTTTAAAAAGCTAAGTCAATTCACAATGCTAAACAAGTTGCCAAGCCCTGTTGCTTCTAACATTCATGACTCTCTTACAAGAGCTACCAGGACTCTTCCATTCGCTTGTATGGGATATTTTGCCAAAGTTGTGTTCCTCACCCATGAAAACGCTGAGAGGTACTCAGTATTCCTTTACACAGAAGGTACACAGCTAACTCAGTTCACAATGCTGAACAAGGTGGTAGACCCTTTTCTTTCTAACATTAATGATTCTCTCTCAAATTCAACAGTGCTTCTTCCAATCCCTTTTAGCGGGTTATATTGCACAAAGGTGGTATTCCTCACCCATGAACACACTGAGTTGTAGGCATTATTCCTTGAAAGAAGTATATCAATTCTCCTTGGGAAACAAGGTGCTTGACCCTCCTGTTTCTAACATTCCTACTTCTCTTCCAAGAGTTGGAGGGTTGGTTCCCTTGACTTGAAAGAGGTAACTTTGCACAAACTTGAGGATCCTCACCCATAAAAACACTGAGAGTTAGGCAGTATTCCCTTCAACAGGTAACTCAATTCACAATGCTTAAGAGGGTGCTAGACCCTCTTGCTTCTAACATTAATCATTGTCTTACAAGACCTACAGTATGCCTCCTTTCACTTGAATGGCCTATTTTACAGAACATTGAAGTTTCTCCCCGTGAAAACACTGACAGTTACGCAGTGTTCCCTTAAACAGGTAACTCAATTCACCATGCTTCACAAGTTGCTTGACCCTCTTGCTTGTAACACTTATGGTTCTCTTACAGGAGAAACAGTGCTTCTTCCTTACATTGCAACAGGCCTATTTTGCACAGAGCTACTATTCTTCACACTGTAAAAGCCTGAGAGACAGGTAGTATTCCTTTGTAAAGCTCACTCAATTCTCACTTTTGAACAACATTCCAGACCCTCTTGCTCCTAGAATGAATGGTTTTCATACATCCTAAACTGTTCTTCTTCCATTCAGTTGAATGCAGCTATTTGGCCAAACGGTGATGTTCCTCACCCATGAAAAAACTCAGAGGTAGTCAGTATTCCTTTCAACAGGTAACTTATTTCTCATAGGGAGACAAGTTGCAAAATATTCCTGCCTCTCACACACTGCTTCAGGCCCTGAGGTACAAGTGTATGTCCATTTCGCCGGAAGCGGGTATTTTTCAAGGAGTGAATGATTCTCCATTGTCAAAGGCTTTCATTTGGCCAGCATTCCTTTCACATGCTAATTCAACTCTCACAGGGAAACAATGTGCTTGCAACTCCTGCTGCAAACCTTGACATCTGCTTGCAAGAGACACAGTGCCTGTTCCATTCAGTGGAAAGGTCTATTGGCACAAAGACGGAAATGCTCACACTGTCAAACCCTGACAGATAGGCAGTGTCCCTTTTGAAGGCTAAATCAATTGAAGCTGCTAAACAAAGTGCTAGAGCACCTTTCCTGTAAGCTTTGTGGTTCTCCTACCACACACCCAGTAATCCTTCCCATCATTGAAACAGGCAATTTTGCACCAAAAGGAAGTTCCTCACACTTTCAAACCCTGAGTGGCAGGTGGTCTTCCTTTAAAAACTTCACTCTACTCACACTGTTACAAAAGTTGCTAGACCCTCTTGCTTCTACCCTCAAACATTTTCTTAGAAGAGATTCAGAGATTCTTCCATTCTCTTCAAAGGGTGATGTTGCACAAAGGTGATACTCCTCATCCCTGGAAACACTAAGTGGTAGGCAGTATTCCTTGAAACAAGTTACTCAAGTCTCATCCAAAGACAATCTGCTTCACCCTCCTGCTTGTAACATTCAGCCTTTTCTTACAACATAAGCACCGCTGGATCCAGTCACTTCAAAGAGGTGATTTTGCACAAAGTTGAAGGTACTCACACATAAAAACACTGAGAGGTATCAGTATGTCCTTAGACAGCTAACTCAGTTGAGAATCCTCAGAGTGCTAGGCTCTCTTCCTGTTAACAGTCATGTCTCTCTTAGAAGGCCTACAGGGCATCTTCCATTCTCTGGAATAGGGCAATTTGGAAAAAACCTGGAGTCCTCATCCCTGAAAATCTTGAGAGGTAGGTAGTATTCCATGAAACAACTAACTCAATTCACAATGCTGAAGAAGGTGTTTGACCCTCTTCCTTCTAACATTCATGGTTTTCTTACAAGAGCCACAGTGTTTCTCCATTCACTTCACAGAGGCAATTTTGCACAAAGGTGATCTTCTTAGCACATGAAAACTCGGACAAGCAGGCAGTATTCCTTTAAAAAGCTAAGTCAATTCACAATGCTAAACAAGTTGCCAAGCCCTGTTGCTTCTAACATTCATGACTCTCTTACAAGAGCTACCAGGACTCTTCCATTCGCTTGTATGGGATATTTTGCCAAAGTTGTGTTCCTCACCCATGAAAACGCTGAGAGGTACTCAGTATTCCTTTACACAGAAGGTACACAGCTAACTCAGTTCACAATGCTGAACAAGGTGGTAGACACTTTTCTTTCTAACATTAATGATTCTCTCTCAAATTCAACAGTGCTTCTTCCAATCCCTTTTAGCGGGTTATATTGCACAAAGGTGGTATTCCTCACCCATGAACACACTGAGTTGTAGGCATTATTCCTTGAAAGAAGTATATCAATTCTCCTTGGGAAACAAGGTGCTTGACCCTCCTGTTTCTAACATTCCTACTTCTCTTCCAAGAGTTGGAGGGTTCGTTCCCTTGACTTGAAAGAGGTAATTTTGCACAAACTTGAGGATCCTCACCCATAAAAACACTGAGTGTTAGGCAGTATTCCCTTCAACAGGTAACTCAATTCACAATGCTTAAGAGGGTGCTAGACCCTCTTGCTTCTAACATTAATCATTGTCTTACAAGAGCTACAGTATGCCTCCTTTCACTTGAATGGCCTATTTTACAGAACATTGAAGTTTCTCCCCGTGAAAACACTGACAGTTACGCAGTGTTCCCTTAAACAGGTAACTCAATTCACCATGCTTCACAAGTTGCTTGACCCTCTTGCTTGTAACACTTATGGTTCTCTTACAGGAGAAACAGTGCTTCTTCCTTACATTGCAACAGGCCTATTTTGCACAAAGCTACTATTCTTCACACTGTAAAAGCCTGAGAGACAGGTAGTATTCCTTTGTAAAGCTCACTCAATTCTCACTTTTGAACAACATTCCAGACCCTCTTGCTCCTAGAATGAATGGTTTTCATACATCCTAAACTGTTCTTCCATTCAGTTGAATGCAGCTATTTGGCCAAATGGTGATGTTCCTCACCCATGAAAAAACTCAGAGGTAGTCAGTATTCCTTTCAACAGGTAACTTATTTCTCATAGGAAGCCAAGTTGCAAAATATTCCTGTCTCTCACACACTGCATCAGGCCCTGAGCTACTACTGTGTGTCCCTTTCGCCTGAAGCGTGTATTTTTCAAGGAGTGAATGGTTCTCCATTTTCAAAGGCTTTCATTTGGCAAGCATTCCTTTCAAATGCTAATTCAACTCTCACAGGGAAATAATGTGCTTGCAACTCCTGCTGCAAACCTTGACATCTGCTTGCAAGAGACACAGTGCCTGTTCCATTCAGTGGAAAGGTCTATTGGCACAAAGACGGAAATGCTCACACTGTCAAACCCTGACAGATAGGCAGTGTCCCTTTTGAAGGCTAAATCAATTGAAGCTGCTAAGCAAAGTGCTAGAGCACCTTTCCTGTAAGCTTTGTGGTTCTCCTACCAGACACCCAGTAATCCTTCCCTTCATTGAAACAGGCAATTTTGCAGCAAAAGGAAGTTCCTCACACTTTCAAACCCTGAGTGGCAGGTGGTCTTCCTTTAAAAACTTCACTCTACTCACACTGTTACACAAGTTGCTAGACCCTCTTGCTTCTACCCTCAAACATTTTCTTAGAAGAGATTCAGAGATTCTTCCATTCTCTTCAAAGGGTGATGTTGCACAAAGGTGATACTCCTCATCCCTGGAAACACTAAGTGGTAGGCAGTATTCCTTGAAACAAGTTACTCAAGTCTCATCCGAAGACAATCTGCTTCACCCTCCTGCTTGTAACATTCAGCCTTTTCTTACAACATAAGCACCGCTGGATCCAGTCACTTCAAAGAGGTGATTTTGCACAAAGTTGAAGGTACTCACACATAAAAACACTGAGAGGTATCAGTATGTCCTTAGACAGCTAACTCAGTTGAGAATCCTCAGAGTGCTAGGCTCTCTTCCTGTTAACAGTCCTGTCTCTCTTAGAAGGCCTACAGGGCATCTTCCATTCTCTGGAATGGGGCAATTTGGAAAAAACCTGGAGTCCTCATCCCTGAAAATCTTGAGAGGTAGGTAGTATTCCATGAAACAACTAACTCAATTCACAATGCTGAAGAAGGTGTTTGACCCTCTTCCTTCTAACATTCATGGTTTTCTTACAAGAGCCACAGTGTTTCTCCATTCACTTCACAGAGGCAATTTTGCACAAAGGTGATCTTCTTAGCACATGAAAACTCGGACAAGCAGGCAGTATTCCTTTAAAAAGCTAAGTCAATTCACAATGCTAAACAAGTTGCCAAGCCCTGTTGCTTCTAACATTCATGACTCTCTTACAAGAGCTACCAGGACTCTTCCATTCGCTTGTATGGGATATTTTGCCAAAGTTGTGTTCCTCACCCATGAAAACGCTGAGAGGTACTCAGTATTCCTTTACACAGAAGGTACACAGCTAACTCAGTTCACAATGCTGAACAAGGTGGTAGACCCTTTTCTTTCTAACATTAATGATTCTCTCTCAAATTCAACAGTGCTTCTTCCAATCCCTTTTAGCGGGTTATATTGCACAAAGGTGGTATTCCTCACCCATGAACACACTGAGTTGTAGGCATTATTCCTTGAAAGAAGTATATCAATTCTCCTTGGGAAACAAGGTGCTTGACCCTCCTGTTTCTAACATTCCTACTTCTCTTCCAAGAGTTGGAGGGTTGGTTAACTTGACTTGAAAGAGGTAACTTTGCACAAACTTGAGGATCCTCACCCATAAAAACACTGAGAGTTAGGCAGTATTCCCTTCAACAGGTAACTCAATTCACAATGCTTAAGAGGGTGCTAGACCCTCTTGCTTCTAACATTAATCATTGTCTTACAAGAGCTACAGTATGCCTCCTTTCACTTGAATGGCCTATTTTACAGAACATTGAAGTTTCTCCCCGTGAAAACACTGACAGTTACGCAGTGTTCCCTTAAACAGGTAACTCAATTCACCATGCTTCACAAGGTGCTTGACCCTCTTGCTTGTAACACTTATGGTTCTCTTACAGGAGAGACAGTGCTTCTTCCTTACATTGCAACAGGCCTATTTTGCACAAAGCTACTATTCTTCACACTGTAAAAGCCTGAGAGACAGGTAGTATTCCTTTGTAAAGCTCACTCAATTCTCACTTTTGAACAACATTCCAGACCCTCTTGCTCCTAGAATGAATGGTTTTCATACATCCTAAACTGTTCTTCTTCCATTCAGTTGAATGCAGCTATTTGGCCAAACGGTGATGTTCCTCACCCATGAAAAAACTCAGAGGTAGTCAGTATTCCTTTCAACAGGTAACTTATTTCTCATAGGAAGCCAAGTTGCAAAATATTCCTGTCTCTCACACACTGCATCAGGCCCTGAGCTACTACTGTGTGTCCCTTTCACCTGAAGCGTGTATTTTTCAAGGAGTGAATGGTTCTCCATTTTCAAAGGCTTTCATTTGGCAAGCATTCCTTTCAAATGCTAATTCAACTCTCACAGGGAAACAATGTGCTTGCAACTGCTGCTGCAAACCTTGACATCTGCTTGCAAGAGACACAGTGCCTGTTCCATTCAGTGGAAAGGTCTGTTGGCACAAAGACGGAAATGCTCACACTGTCAAACCCTGACAGATAGGCAGTGTCCCTTTTGAAGGCTAAATCAATTGAAGCTGCTAAGCAAAGTGCTAGAGCACCTTTCCTGTAAGCTTTGTGGTTCTCCTACCAGACACCCAGTAATCCTTCCCTTCATTGAAACAGGCAATTTTGCAGCAAAAGGAAGTTCCTCACACTTTCAAACCCTGAGTGGCAGGTGGTCTTCCTTTAAAAACTTCACTCTACTCACACTGTTACACAAGTTGCTAGACCCTCTTGCTTCTACCCTCAAACATTTTCTTAGAAGAGATTCAGAGATTCTTCCATTCTCTTCAAAGGGTGATGTTGCACAAAGGTGATACTCTTCATCCCTGGAAACACTAAGTGGTAGGCAGTATTCCTTGAAACAAGTTACTCAAGTCTCATCCGAAGACAATCTGCTTCACCCTCCTGCTTGTAACATTCAGCCTTTTCTTACAACATAAGCACCGCTGGATCCAGTCACTTCAAAGAGGTGATTTTGCACAAAGTTGAAGGTACTCACACATAAAAACACTGAGAGGTATCAGTATGTCCTTAGACAGCTAACTCAGTTGAGAATCCTCAGAGTCCTAGGCTCTCTTCCTGTTAACAGTCCTGTCTCTCTTAGAAGGCCTACAGGGCATCTTACATTCTCTGGAATGGGGCAATTTGGAAAAAACCTGGAGTCCTCATCCCTGAAAATCTTGAGAGGTAGGTAGTATTCCATGAAACAACTAACTCAATTCACAATGCTGAAGAAGGTGTTTGACCCTCTTCCTTCTAACATTCATGGTTTTCTTACAAGAGCCACAGTGTTTCTCCATTCACTTCACAGAGGCAATTTTGCACAAAGGTGATCTTCTTAACACATGAAAACTCGGACAAGCAGGCAGTATTCCTTTAAAAAGCTAAGTCAATTCACAATGCTAAACAAGTTGCCAAGCCCTGTTGCTTCTAACATTCATGACTCTCTTACAAGAGCTACCAGGACTCTTCCATTCGCTTGTATGGGATATTTTGCCAAAGTTGTGTTCCTCACCCATGAAAACGCTGAGAGGTACTCAGTATTCCTTTACACAGAAGGTACACAGCTAACTCAGTTCACAATGCTGAACAAGGTGGTAGACCCTTTTCTTTCTAACATTAATGATTCTCTCTCAAATTCAACAGTGCTTCTTCCAATCCCTTTTAGCGGGTTATATTGCACAAAGGTGGTATTCCTCACCCATGAACACACTGAGTTGTAGGCATTATTCCTTGAAAGAAGTATATCAATTCTCCTTGGGAAACAAGGTGCTTGACCCTCCTGTTTCTAACATTCCTACTTCTCTTCCAAGAGTTGGAGGGTTGGTTCCCTTGACTTGAAAGAGGTAACTTTGCACAAACTTGAGGATCCTCACCCATAAAAACACTGAGAGTTAGGCAGTATTCCCTTCAACAGGTAACTCAATTCACAATGCTTAAGAGGGTGCTAGACCCTCTTGCTTCTAACATTAATCATTGTCTTACAAGAGCTACAGTATGCCTCCTTTCACTTGAATGGCCTATTTTACAGAACATTGAAGTTTCTCCCCGTGAAAACACTGACAGTTACGCAGTGTTCCCTTAAACAGGTAACTCAATTCACCATGCTTCACAAGTTGCTTGACCCTCTTGCTTGTAACACTTATGGTTCTCTTACAGGAGAGACAGTGCTTCTTCCTTACCTTGCAACAGGCCTATTTTGCACAAAGCTACTATTCTTCACACTGTAAAAGCCTGAGAGACAGGTAGTATTCCTTTGTAAAGCTCACTCAATTCTCACTTTTGAACAACATTCCAGACCCTCTTGCTCCTAGAATGAATGGTTTTCATACATCCTAAACTGTTCTTCTTCCATTCAGTTGAATGCAGCTATTTGGCCAAACGGTGATGTTCCTCACCCATGAAAAAACTCAGAGGTAGTCAGTATTCCTTTCAACAGGTAACTTATTTCTCATAGGAAGCCAAGTTGCAAAATATTCCTGTCTCTCACACACTGCATCAGGCCCTGAGCTACTACTGTGTGTCCCTTTCGCCTGAAGCGTGTATTTTTCAAGGAGTGAATGGTTCTCCATTTTCAAAGGCTTTCATTTGGCAAGCATTCCTTTCAAATGCTAATTCAACTCTCACAGGGAAATAATGTGCTTGCAACTCCTGCTGCAAACCTTGACATCTGCTTGCAAGAGACACAGTGCCTGTTCCATTCAGTGGAAAGGTCTATTGGCACAAAGACGGAAATGCTCACACTGTCAAACCCTGACAGATAGGCAGTGTCCCTTTTGAAGGCTAAATCAATTGAAGCTGCTAAGCAAAGTGCTAGAGCACCTTTCCTGTAAGCTTTGTGGTTCTCCTACCAGACACCCAGTAATCCTTCCCTTCATTGAAACAGGCAATTTTGCAGCAAAAGGAAGTTCCTCACACTTTCAAACCCTGAGTGGCAGGTGGTCTTCCTTTAAAAACTTCACTCTACTCACACTGTTACACAAGTTGCTAGACCCTCTTGCTTCTACCCTCAAACATTTTCTTAGAAGAGATTCAGAGATTCTTCCATTCTCTTCAAAGGGTGATGTTGCACAAAGGTGATACTCCTCATCCCTGGAAACACTAAGTGGTAGGCAGTATTCCTTGAAACAAGTTACTCAAGTCTCATCCGAAGACAATCTGCTTCACCCTCCTGCTTGTAACATTCAGCCTTTTCTTACAACATAAGCACCGCTGGATCCAGTCACTTCAAAGAGGTGATTTTGCACAAAGTTGAAGGTACTCACACATAAAAGCGCTGAGAGGTATCAGTATGTCCTTAGACAGCTAACTCAGTTGAGAATCCTCAGAGTGCTAGGCTCTCTTCCTGTTAACAGTCCTGTCTCTCTTAGAAGGCCTACAGGGCATCTTCCATTCTCTGGAATGAGGCAATTTGGAAAAAACCTGGAGTCCTCATCCCTGAAAATCTTGAGAGGTAGGTAGTATTCCATGAAACAACTAACTCAATTCACAATGCTGAAGAAGGTGTTTGACCCTCTTCCTTCTAACATTCATGGTTTTCTTACAAGAGCCACAGTGTTTCTCCATTCACTTCACAGAGGCAATTTTGCACAAAGGTGATCTTCTTAGCACATGAAAACTCGGACAAGCAGGCAGTATTCCTTTAAAAAGCTAAGTCAATTCACAATGCTAAACAAGTTGCCAAGCCCTCTTGCTTCTAAAATTCATGACTCTCTTACAAGAGCTACAAGGACTCTTCCATTCGCTTGTATGGGATATTTTGCCAAAGTTGTGTTCCTCACCCATGAAAACGCTGAGAGGTACTCAGTATTCCTTTACACAGAAGGTACACAGCTAACTCAGTTCACAATGCTGAACAAGGTGGTAGACCCTTTTCTTTCTAACATTAATGATTCTCTCTCAAATTCAACAGTGCTTCTTCCAATCCCTTTTAGCGGGTTATATTGCACAAAGGTGGTATTCCTCACCCATGAACACACTGAGTTGTAGGCATTATTCCTTGAAAGAAGTATATCAATTCTCCTTGGGAAACAAGGTGCTTGACCCTCCTGTTTCTAACATTCCTACTTCTCTTCCAAGAGTTGGAGGGTTGGTTCCCTTGACTTGAAAGAGGTAACTTTGCACAAACTTGAGGATCCTCACCCATAAAAACACTGAGAGTTAGGCAGTATTCCCTTCAACAGGTAACTCAATTCACAATGCTTAAGAGGGTGCTAGACCCTCTTGCTTCTAACATTAATCATTGTCTTACAAGAGCTACAGTATGCCTCCTTTCACTTGAATGGCCTATTTTACAGAACATTGAAGTTTCTCCCCGTGAAAACACTGACAGTTACGCAGTGTTCCCTTAAACAGGTAACTCAATTCACCATGCTTCACAAGTTGCTTGACCCTCTTGCTTGTAACACTTATGGTTCTCTTACAGGAGAGACAGTGCTTCTTCCTTACATTGCAACAGGCCTATTTTGCACAAAGCTACTATTCTTCACACTGTAAAAGCCTGAGAGACAGGTAGTATTCCTTTGTAAAGCTCACTCAATTCTCACTTTTGAACAACATTCCAGACCCTCTTGCTCCTAGAATGAATGGTTTTCATACATCCTAAACTGTTCTTCTTCCATTCAGTTGAATGCAGCTATTTGGCCAAACGGTGATGTTCCTCACCCATGAAAAAACTCAGAGGTAGTCAGTATTCCTTTCAACAGGTAACTTATTTCTCATAGGAAGCCAAGTTGCAAAATATTCCTGTCTCTCACACACTGCATCAGGCCCTGAGCTACTACTGTGTGTCCCTTTCGCCTGAAGCGTGTATTTTTCAAGGAGTGAATGGTTCTCCATTTTCAAAGGCTTTCATTTGGCAAGCATTCCTTTCAAATGCTAATTCAACTCTCACAGGGAAATAATGTGCTTGCAACTCCTGCTGCAAACCTTGACATCTGCTTGCAAGAGACACAGTGCCTGTTCCATTCAGTGGAAAGGTCTATTGGCACAAAGACGGAAATGCTCACACTGTCAAACCCTGATAGATAGGCAGTGTCCCTTTTGAAGGGTAAATCAATTGAAGCTGCTAAGCAAAGTGCTAGAGCACCTTTCCTGTAAGCTTTGTGGTTCTCCTACCAGACACCCAGTAATCCTTCCCTTCATTGAAACAGGCAATTTTGCAGCAAAAGGAAGTTCCTCACACTTTCAAACCCTGAGTGGCAGGTGGTCTTCCTTTAAAAACTTCACTCTACTCACACTGTTACACAAGTTGCTAGACCCTCTTGCTTCTACCCTCAAACATTTTCTTAGAAGAGATTCAGAGATTCTTCCATTCTCTTCAAAGGGTGATGTTGCACAAAGGTGATACTCCTCATCCCTGGAAACACTAAGTGGTAGGCAGTATTCCTTGAAACAAGTTACTCAAGTCTCATCCGAAGACAATCTGCTTCACCCTCCTGCTTGTAACATTCATCCTTTTCTTACAACATAAGCACCGCTGGATCCAGTCACTTCAAAGAGGTGATTTTGCACAAAGTTGAAGGTACTCACACATAAAAACACTGAGAGGTATCAGTATGTCCTTAGACAGCTAACTCAGTTGAGAATCCTCAGAGTCCTAGGCTCTCTTCCTGTTAACAGTCCTGTCTCTCTTAGAAGGCCTACAGGGCATCTTCCATTCTCTGGAAAGGGGCAATTTGGAAAAAACCTGGAGTCCTCATCCCTGAAAATCTTGAGAGGTAGGTAGTATTCCATGAAACAACTAACTCAATTCACAATGCTGAAGAAGGTGTTTGACCCTCTTCCTTCTAACATTCATGGTTTTCTTACAAGAGCCACAGTGTTTCTCCATTCACTTCACAGAGGCAATTTTGCACAAAGGTGATCTTCTTAGCACATGAAAACTCGGACAAGCAACCAGTATTCCTTTAAAAAGCTAAGTCAATTCACAATGCTAAACAAGTTGCCAAGCCCTGTTGCTTCTAACATTCATGACTCTCTTACAAGAGCTACCAGGACTCTTCCTTTCGCTTGTATGGGATATTTTGCCAAAGTTGTGTTCCTCACCCATGAAAACGCTGAGAAGTACTCAGTATTCCTTTACACAGAAGGTACACAGCTAACTCAGTTCACAATGCTGAACAAGGTGGTAGACCCTTTTCTTTCTAACATTAATGATTCTCTCTCAAATTCAACAGTGCTTCTTCCAATCCCTTTTAGCGGGTTATATTGCACAAAGGTGGTATTCCTCACCCATGAACACACTGAGTTGTAGGCATTATTCCTTGAAAGAAGTATATCAATTCTCCTTGGGAAACAAGGTGCTTGACCCTCCTGTTTCTAACATTCCTACTTCTCTTCCAAGAGTTGGAGGGTTGGTTCCCTTGACTTGAAAGAGGTAACTTTGCACAAACTTGAGGATCCTCACCCATAAAAACACTGAGAGTTAGGCAGTATTCCCTTCAACAGGTAACTCAATTCACAATGCTTAAGAGGGTGCTAGACCCTCTTGCTTCTAACATTAATCATTGTCTTACAAGAGCTACAGTATGCCTCCTTTCACTTGAATGGCCTATTTTACAGAACATTGAAGTTTCTCCCCGTGAAAACACTGACAGTTACGCAGTGTTCCCTTAAACAGGTAACTCAATTCACCATGCTTCACAAGTTGCTTGACCCTCTTGCTTGTAACACTTATGGTTCTCTTACAGGAGAGACAGTGCTTCTTCCTTACATTGCAACAGGCCTATTTTGCACAAAGCTACTATTCTTCACACTGTAAAAGCCTGAGAGACAGGTAGTATTCCTTTGTAAATCTCACTCAATTCTCACTTTTGAACAACATTCCAGACCCTCTTGCTCCTAGAATGAATGGTTTTCATACATCCTAAACTGTTCTTCTTCCATTCAGTTGAATGCAGCTATTTGGCCAAACGGTGATGTTCCTCACCCATGAAAAAACTCAGAGGTAGTCAGTATTCCTTTCAACAGGTAACTTATTTCTCATAGGAAGCCAAGTTGCAAAATATTCCTGTCTCTCACACACTGCATCAGGCCCTGAGCTACTACTGTGTGTCCCTTTCACCTGAAGCGTGTATTTTTCAAGGAGTGAATGGTTCTCCATTTTCAAAGGCTTTCATTTGGCAAGCATTCCTTTCAAATGCTAATTCAACTCTCACAGGGAAATAATGTGCTTGCAACTCCTGCTGCAAACCTTGACATCTGCTTGCAAGAGACACAGTGCCTGTTCCATTCAGTGGAAAGGTCTATTGGCACAAAGACGGAAATGCTCACACTGTCAAACCCTGACAGATAGGCAGTGTCCCTTTTGAAGGCTAAATCAATTGAAGCTGCTAAGCAAAGTGCTAGAGCACCTTTCCTGTAAGCTTTGTGGTTCTCCTACCAGACACCCAGTAATCCTTCCCTTCATTGAAACAGGCAATTTTGCAGCAAAAGGAAGTTCCTCACACTTTCAAACCCTGAGTGGCAGGTGGTCTTCCTTTAAAAACTTCACTCTACTCACACTGTTACACAAGTTGCTAGACCCTCTTGCTTCTACCCTCAAACATTTTCTTAGAAGAGATTCAGAGATTCTTCCATTCTCTTCAAAGGGTGATGTTGCACAAAGGTGATACTCCTCATCCCTGGAAACACTAAGTGGTAGGCAGTATTCCTTGAAACAAGTTACTCAAGTCTCATCCGAAGACAATCTGCTTCACCCTCCTGCTTGTAACATTCATCCTTTTCTTACAACATAAGCACCGCTGGATCCAGTCACTTCAAAGAGGTGATTTTGCACAAAGTTGAAGGTACTCACACATAAAAACACTGAGAGGTATCAGTATGTCCTTAGACAGCTAACTCAGTTGAGAATCCTCAGAGTCCTAGGCTCTCTTCCTGTTAACAGTCCTGTCTCTCTTAGAAGGCCTACAGGGCATCTTCCATTCTCTGGAAAGGGGCAATTTGGAAAAAACCTGGAGTCCTCATCCCTGAAAATCTTGAGAGGTAGGTAGTATTCCATGAAACAACTAACTCAATTCACAATGCTGAAGAAGGTGTTTGACCCTCTTCCTTCTAACATTCATGGTTTTCTTACAAGAGCCACAGTGTTTCTCCATTCACTTCACAGAGGCAATTTTGCACAAAGGTGATCTTCTTAGCACATGAAAACTCGGACAAGCAACCAGTATTCCTTTAAAAAGCTAAGTCAATTCACAATGCTAAACAAGTTGCCAAGCCCTGTTGCTTCTAACATTCATGACTCTCTTACAAGAGCTACCAGGACTCTTCCTTTCGCTTGTATGGGATATTTTGCCAATGTTGTGTTCCTCACCCATGAAAACGCTGAGAAGTACTCAGTATTCCTTTACACAGAAGGTACACAGCTAACTCAGTTCACAATGCTGAACAAGGTGGTAGACCCTTTTCTTTCTAACATTAATGATTCTCTCTCAAATTCAACAGTGCTTCTTCCAATCCCTTTTAGCGGGTTATATTGCACAAAGGTGGTATTCCTCACCCATGAACACACTGAGTTGTAGGCATTATTCCTTGAAAGAAGTATATCAATTCTCCTTGGGAAACAAGGTGCTTGACCCTCCTGTTTCTAACATTCCTACTTCTCTTCCAAGAGTTGGAGGGTTGGTTCCCTTGACTTGAAAGAGGTAACTTTGCACAAACTTGAGGATCCTCACCCATAAAAACACTGAGAGTTAGGCAGTATTCCCTTCAACAGGTAACTCAATTCACAATGCTTAAGAGGGTGCTAGACCCTCTTGCTTCTAACATTAATCATTGTCTTACAAGAGCTACAGTATGCCTCCTTTCACTTGAATGGCCTATTTTACAGAACATTGAAGTGTCTCCCCGTGAAAACACTGACAGTTACGCAGTGTTCCCTTAAACAGGTAACTCAATTCACCATGCTTCACAAGTTGCTTGACCCTCTTGCTTGTAACACTTATGGTTCTCTTACAGGAGAGACAGTGCTTCTTCCTTACATTGCAACAGGCCTATTTTGCACAAAGCTACTATTCTTCACACTGTAAAAGCCTGAGAGACAGGTAGTATTCCTTTGTAAAGCTCACTCAATTCTCACTTTTGAACAACATTCCAGACCCTCTTGCTCCTAGAATGAATGGTTTTCATACATCCTAAACTGTTCTTCTTCCATTCAGTTGAATGCAGCTATTTGGCCAAACGGTGATGTTCCTCACCCATGAAAAAACTCAGAGGTAGTCAGTATTCCTTTCAACAGGTAACTTATTTCTCATAGGAAGCCAAGTTGCAAAATATTCCTGTCTCTCACACACTGCATCAGGCCCTGAGCTACTACTGTGTGTCCCTTTCGCCTGAAGCGTGTATTTTTCAAGGAGTGAATGGTTCTCCATTTTCAAAGGCTTTCATTTGGCAAGCATTCCTTTCAAATGCTAATTCAACTCTCACAGGGAAATAATGTGCTTGCAACTCCTGCTGCAAACCTTGACATCTGCTTGCAAGAGACACAGTGCCTGTTCCATTCAGTGGAAAGGTCTATTGGCACAAAGACGGAAATGCTCACACTGTCAAACCCTGACAGATAGGCAGTGTCCCTTTTGAAGGCTAAATCAATTGAAGCTGCTAAACAAAGTGCTAGAGCACCTTTCCTGTAAGCTTTGTGGTTCTCCTACCAGACACCCAGTAATCCTTCCCTTCATTGAAACAGGCAATTTTGCAGCAAAAGGAAGTTCCTCACACTTTCAAACCCTGAGTGGCAGGTGGTCTTCCTTTAAAAACTTCACTCTACTCACACTGTTACACAAGTTGCTAGACCCTCTTGCTTCTACCCTCAAACATTTTCTTAGAAGAGATTCAGAGATTCTTCCATTCTCTTCAAAGGGTGATGTTGCACAAAGGTGATACTCCTCATCCCTGGAAACACTAAGTGGTAGGCAGTATTCCTTGAAACAAGTTACTCAAGTCTCATCCGAAGACAATCTGCTTCACCCTCCTGCTTGTAACATTCAGCCTTTTCTTACAACATAAGCACCGCTGGATCCAGTCACTTCAAAGAGGTGATTTTGCACAAAGTTGAAGGTACTCACACATAAAAACACTGAGAGGTATCAGTATGTCCTTAGACAGCTAACTCAGTTGAGAATCCTCAGAGTCCTAGGCTCTCTTCCTGTTAACAGTCCTGTCTCTCTTAGAAGGCCTACAGGGCATCTTCCATTCTCTGGAAAGGGGCAATTTGGAAAAAACCTGGAGTCCTCATCCCTGAAAATCTTGAGAGGTAGGTAGTATTCCATGAAACAACTAACTCAATTCACAATGCTGAAGAAGGTGTTTGACCCTCTTCCTTCTAACATTCATGGTTTTCTTACAAGAGCCACAGTGTTTCTCCATTCACTTCACAGAGGCAATTTTGCACAAAGGTGATCTTCTTAGCACATGAAAACTCGGACAAGCAGGCAGTATTCCTTTAAAAAGCTAAGTCAATTCACAATGCTAAACAAGTTGCCAAGCCCTGTTGCTTCTAACATTCATGACTCTCTTACAAGAGCTACCAGGACTCTTCCATTCGCTTGTATGGGATATTTTGCCAAAGTTGTGTTCCTCACCCATGAAAACGCTGAGAGGTACTCAGTATTCCTTTACACAGAAGGTACACAGCTAACTCAGTTCACAATGCTGAACAAGGTGGTAGACCCTTTTCTTTCTAACATTAATGATTCTCTCTCAAATTCAACAGTGCTTCTTCCAATCCCTTTTAGCGGGTTATATTGCACAAAGGTGGTATTCCTCACCCATGAACACACTGAGTTGTAGGCATTATTCCTTGAAAGAAGTATATCAATTCTCCTTGGGAAACAAGGTGCTTGACCCTCCTGTTTCTAACATTCCTACTTCTCTTCCAAGAGTTGGAGGGTTGGTTCCCTTGACTTGAAAGAGGTAACTTTGCACAAACTTGAGGATCCTCACCCATAAAAACACTGAGAGTTAGGCAGTATTCCCTTCAACAGGTAACTCAATTCACAATGCTTAAGAGGGTGCTAGACCCTCTTGCTTCTAACATTAATCATTGTCTTACAAGAGCTACAGTATGCCTCCTTTCACTTGAATGGCCTATTTTACAGAACATTGAAGTTTCTCCCCGTGAAAACACTGACAGTTACGCAGTGTTCCCTTAAACAGGTAACTCAATTCACCATGCTTCACAAGTTGCTTGACCCTCTTGCTTGTAACACTTATGGTTCTCTTACAGGAGAGACAGTGCTTCTTCCTTACATTGCAACAGGCCTATTTTGCACAAAGCTACTATTCTTCACACTGTAAAAGCCTGAGAGACAGGTAGTATTCCTTTGTAAAGCTCACTCAATTCTCACTTTTGAACAACATTCCAGACCCTCTTGCTCCTAGAATGAATGGTTTTCATACATCCTAAACTGTTCTTCTTCCATTCAGTTGAATGCAGCTATTTGGCCAAACGGTGATGTTCCTCACCCATGAAAAAACTCAGAGGTAGTCAGTATTCCTTTCAACAGGTAACTTATTTCTCATAGGAAGCCAAGTTGCAAAATATTCCTGTCTCTCACACACTGCATCAGGCCCTGAGCTACTACTGTGTGTCCCTTTCACCTGAAGCGTGTATTTTTCAAGGAGTGAATGGTTCTCCATTTTCAAAGGCTTTCATTTGGCAAGCATTCCTTTCAAATGCTAATTCAACTCTCACAGGGAAATAATGTGCTTGCAACTCCTGCTGCAAACCTTGACATCTGCTTGCAAGAGACACAGTGCCTGTTCCATTCAGTGGAAAGGTCTATTGGCACAAAGACGGAAATGCTCACACTGTCAAACCCTGACAGATAGGCAGTGTCCCTTTTGAAGGCTAAATCAATTGAAGCTGCTAAGCAAAGTGCTAGAGCACCTTTCCTGTAAGCTTTGTGGTTCTCCTACCAGACACCCAGTAATCCTTCCCTTCATTGAAACAGGCAATTTTGCAGCAAAAGGAAGTTCCTCACACTTTCAAACCCTGAGTGGCAGGTGGTCTTCCTTTAAAAACTTCACTCTACTCACACTGTTACACAAGTTGCTAGACCCTCTTGCTTCTACCCTCAAACATTTTCTTAGAAGAGATTCAGAGATTCTTCCATTCTCTTCAAAGGGTGATGTTGCACAAAGGTGATACTCCTCATCCCTGGAAACACTAAGTGGTAGGCAGTATTCCTTGAAACAAGTTACTCAAGTCTCATCCGAAGACAATCTGCTTCACCCTCCTGCTTGTAACATTCAGCCTTTTCTTACAACATAAGCACCGCTGGATCCAGTCACTTCAAAGAGGTGATTTTGCACAAAGTTGAAGGTACTCACACATAAAAACACTGAGAGGTATCAGTATGTCCTTAGACAGCTAACTCAGTTGAGAATCCTCAGAGTCCTAGGCTCTCTTCCTGTTAACAGTCCTGTCTCTCTTAGAAGGCCTACAGGGCATCTTCCATTCTCTGGAAAGGGGCAATTTGGAAAAAACCTGGAGTCCTCATCCCTGAAAATCTTGAGAGGTAGGTAGTATTCCATGAAACAACTAACTCAATTCACAATGCTGAAGAAGGTGTTTGACCCTCTTCCTTCTAACATTCATGGTTTTCTTACAAGAGCCACAGTGTTTCTCCATTCACTTCACAGAGGCAATTTTGCACAAAGGTGATCTTCTTAGCACATGAAAACTCGGACAAGCAGGCAGTATTCCTTTAAAAAGCTAAGTCAATTCACAATGCTAAACAAGTTGCCAAGCCCTGTTGCTTCTAACATTCATGACTCTCTTACAAGACCTACCAGGACTCTTCCATTCGCTTGTATGGGATATTTTGCCAAAGTTGTGTTCCTCACCCATGAAAACGCTGAGAGGTACTCAGTATTCCTTTACACAGAAGGTACAGAGCTAACTCAGTTCACAATGCTGAACAAGGTGGTAGACCCTTTTCTTTCTAACATTAATGATTCTCTCTCAAATTCAACAGTGCTTCTTCCAATCCCTTTTAGCGGGTTATATTGCACAAAGGTGGTATTCCTCACCCATGAACACACTGAGTTGTAGGCATTATTCCTTGAAAGAAGTATATCAATTCTCCTTGGGAAACAAGGTGCTTGACCCTCCTGTTTCTAACATTCCTACTTCTCTTCCAAGAGTTGGAGGGTTGGTTCCCTTGACTTGAAAGAGGTAACTTTGCACAAACTTGAGGATCCTCACCCATAAAAACACTGAGAGTTAGGCAGTATTCCCTTCAACAGGTAACTCAATTCACAATGCTTAAGAGGGTGCTAGACCCTCTTGCTTCTAACATTAATCATTGTGTTACAAGAGCTACAGTATGCCTCCTTTCACTTGAATGGCCTATTTTACAGAACATTGAAGTTTCTCCCCGTGAAAACACTGACAGTTACGCAGTGTTCCCTTAAACAGGTAACTCAATTCACCATGCTTCACAAGTTGCTTGACCCTCTTGCTTGTAACACTTATGGTTCTCTTACAGGAGAGACAGTGCTTCTTCCTTACATTGCAACAGGCCTATTTTGCACAAAGCTACTATTCTTCACACTGTAAAAGCCTGAGAGACAGGTAGTATTCCTTTGTAAAGCTCACTCAATTCTCACTTTTGAACAACATTCCAGACCCTCTTGCTCCTAGAATGAATGGTTTTCATACATCCTAAACTGTTCTTCTTCCATTCAGTTGAATGCAGCTATTTGGCCAAACGGTGATGTTCCTCACCCATGAAAAAACTCAGAGGTAGTCAGTATTCCTTTCAACAGGTAACTTATTTCTCATAGGAAGCCAAGTTGCAAAATATTCCTGTCTCTCACACACTGCATCAGGCCCTGAGCTACTACTGTGTGTCCCTTTCGCCTGAAGCGTGTATTTTTCAAGGAGTGAATGGTTCTCCATTTTCAAAGGCTTTCATTTGGCAAGCATTCCTTTCAAATGCTAATTCAACTCTCACAGGGAAATAATGTGCTTGCAACTCCTGCTGCAAACCTTGACATCTGCTTGCAAGAGACACAGTGCCTGTTCCATTCAGTGGAAAGGTCTATTGGCACAAAGACGGAAATGCTCACACTGTCAAACCCTGACAGATAGGCAGTGTCCCTTTTGAAGGCTAAATCAATTGAAGCTGCTAAGCAAAGTGCTAGAGCACCTTTCCTGTAAGCTTTGTGGTTCTCCTACCAGACACCCAGTAATCCTTCCCTTCATTGAAACAGGCAATTTTGCAGCAAAAGGAAGTTCCTCACACTTTCAAACCCTGAGTGGCAGGTGGTCTTCCTTTAAAAACTTCACTCTACTCACACTGTTACACAAGTTGCTAGACCCTCTTGCTTCTACCCTCAAACATTTTCTTAGAAGAGATTCAGAGATTCTTCCATTCTCTTCAAAGGGTGATGTTGCACAAAGGTGATACTCCTCATCCCTGGAAACAGTAAGTGGTAGGCAGTATTCCTTGAAACAAGTTACTCAAGTCTCATCCAAAGACAATCTGCTTCACCCTCCTGCTTGTAACATTCAGCCTTTTCTTACAACATAAGCACCGCTGGATCCAGTCACTTCAAAGAGGTGATTTTGCACAAAGTTGAAGGTACTCACACATAAAAACACTGAGAGGTATCAGTATGTCCTTAGACAGCTAACTCAGTTGAGAATCCTCAGAGTGCTAGGCTCTCTTCCTGTTAACAGTCATGTCTCTCTTAGAAGGCCTACAGGGCATCTTCCATTCTCTGGAATAGGGCAATTTGGAAAAAACCTGGAGTCCTCATCCCTGAAAATCTTGAGAGGTAGGTAGTATTCCATGAAACAACTAACTCAATTCACAATGCTGAAGAAGGTGTTTGACCCTCTTCCTTCTAACATTCATGGTTTTCTTACAAGAGCCACAGTGTTTCTCCATTCACTTCACAGAGGCAATTTTGCACAAAGGTGATCTTCTTAGCACATGAAAACTCGGACAAGCAGGCAGTATTCCTTTAAAAAGCTAAGTCAATTCACAATGCTAAACAAGTTGCCAAGCCCTGTTGCTTCTAACATTCATGACTCTCTTACAAGAGCTACCAGGACTCTTCCATTCGCTTGTATGGGATATTTTGCCAAAGTTGTGTTCCTCACCCATGAAAACGCTGAGAGGTACTCAGTATTCCTTTACACAGAAGGTACACAGCTAACTCAGTTCACAATGCTGAACAAGGTGGTAGACCCTTTTCTTTCTAACATTAATGATTCTCTCTCAAATTCAACAGTGCTTCTTCCAATCCCTTTTAGCGGGTTATATTGCACAAAGGTGGTATTCCTCACCCATGAACACACTGAGTTGTAGGCATTATTCCTTGAAAGAAGTATATCAATTCTCCTTGGGAAACAAGGTGCTTGACCCTCCTGTTTCTAACATTCCTACTTCTCTTCCAAGAGTTGGAGGGTTGGTTCCCTTGACTTGAAAGAGGTAACTTTGCACAAACTTGAGGATCCTCACCCATAAAAACACTGAGAGTTAGGCAGTATTCCCTTCAACAGGTAACTCAATTCACAATGCTTAAGAGGGTGCTAGACCCTCTTGCTTCTAACATTAATCATTGTCTTACAAGACCTACAGTATGCCTCCTTTCACTTGAATGGCCTATTTTACAGAACATTGAAGTTTCTCCCCGTGAAAACACTGACAGTTACGCAGTGTTCCCTTAAACAGGTAACTCAATTCACCATGCTTCACAAGTTGCTTGACCCTCTTGCTTGTAACACTTATGGTTCTCTTACAGGAGAAACAGTGCTTCTTCCTTACATTGCAACAGGCCTATTTTGCACAGAGCTACTATTCTTCACACTGTAAAAGCCTGAGAGACAGGTAGTATTCCTTTGTAAAGCTCACTCAATTCTCACTTTTGAACAACATTCCAGACCCTCTTGCTCCTAGAATGAATGGTTTTCATACATCCTAAACTGTTCTTCTTCCATTCAGTTGAATGCAGCTATTTGGCCAAACGGTGATGTTCCTCACCCATGAAAAAACTCAGAGGTAGTCAGTATTCCTTTCAACAGGTAACTTATTTCTCATAGGGAGACAAGTTGCAAAATATTCCTGCCTCTCACACACTGCTTCAGGCCCTGAGGTACAAGTGTATGTCCATTTCGCCGGAAGCGGGTATTTTTCAAGGAGTGAATGATTCTCCATTGTCAAAGGCTTTCATTTGGCCAGCATTCCTTTCACATGCTAATTCAACTCTCACAGGGAAACAATGTGCTTGCAACTCCTGCTGCAAACCTTGACATCTGCTTGCAAGAGACACAGTGCCTGTTCCATTCAGTGGAAAGGTCTATTGGCACAAAGACGGAAATGCTCACACTGTCAAACCCTGACAGATAGGCAGTGTCCCTTTTGAAGGCTAAATCAATTGAAGCTGCTAAACAAAGTGCTAGAGCACCTTTCCTGTAAGCTTTGTGGTTCTCCTACCACACACCCAGTAATCCTTCCCATCATTGAAACAGGCAATTTTGCACCAAAAGGAAGTTCCTCACACTTTCAAACCCTGAGTGGCAGGTGGTCTTCCTTTAAAAACTTCACTCTACTCACACTGTTACAAAAGTTGCTAGACCCTCTTGCTTCTACCCTCAAACATTTTCTTAGAAGAGATTCAGAGATTCTTCCATTCTCTTCAAAGGGTGATGTTGCACAAAGGTGATACTCCTCATCCCTGGAAACACTAAGTGGTAGGCAGTATTCCTTGAAACAAGTTACTCAAGTCTCATCCAAAGACAATCTGCTTCACCCTCCTGCTTGTAACATTCAGCCTTTTCTTACAACATAAGCACCGCTGGATCCAGTCACTTCAAAGAGGTGATTTTGCACAAAGTTGAAGGTACTCACACATAAAAACACTGAGAGGTATCAGTATGTCCTTAGACAGCTAACTCAGTTGAGAATCCTCAGAGTGCTAGGCTCTCTTCCTGTTAACAGTCATGTCTCTCTTAGAAGGCCTACAGGGCATCTTCCATTCTCTGGAATAGGGCAATTTGGAAAAAACCTGGAGTCCTCATCCCTGAAAATCTTGAGAGGTAGGTAGTATTCCATGAAACAACTAACTCAATTCACAATGCTGAAGAAGGTGTTTGACCCTCTTCCTTCTAACATTCATGGTTTTCTTACAAGAGCCACAGTGTTTCTCCATTCACTTCACAGAGGCAATTTTGCACAAAGGTGATCTTCTTAGCACATGAAAACTCGGACAAGCAGGCAGTATTCCTTTAAAAAGCTAAGTCAATTCACAATGCTAAACAAGTTGCCAAGCCCTGTTGCTTCTAACATTCATGACTCTCTTACAAGAGCTACCAGGACTCTTCCATTCGCTTGTATGGGATATTTTGCCAAAGTTGTGTTCCTCACCCATGAAAACGCTGAGAGGTACTCAGTATTCCTTTACACAGAAGGTACACAGCTAACTCAGTTCACAATGCTGAACAAGGTGGTAGACACTTTTCTTTCTAACATTAATGATTCTCTCTCAAATTCAACAGTGCTTCTTCCAATCCCTTTTAGCGGGTTATATTGCACAAAGGTGGTATTCCTCACCCATGAACACACTGAGTTGTAGGCATTATTCCTTGAAAGAAGTATATCAATTCTCCTTGGGAAACAAGGTGCTTGACCCTCCTGTTTCTAACATTCCTACTTCTCTTCCAAGAGTTGGAGGGTTCGTTCCCTTGACTTGAAAGAGGTAATTTTGCACAAACTTGAGGATCCTCACCCATAAAAACACTGAGTGTTAGGCAGTATTCCCTTCAACAGGTAACTCAATTCACAATGCTTAAGAGGGTGCTAGACCCTCTTGCTTCTAACATTAATCATTGTCTTACAAGAGCTACAGTATGCCTCCTTTCACTTGAATGGCCTATTTTACAGAACATTGAAGTTTCTCCCCGTGAAAACACTGACAGTTACGCAGTGTTCCCTTAAACAGGTAACTCAATTCACCATGCTTCACAAGTTGCTTGACCCTCTTGCTTGTAACACTTATGGTTCTCTTACAGGAGAAACAGTGCTTCTTCCTTACATTGCAACAGGCCTATTTTGCACAAAGCTACTATTCTTCACACTGTAAAAGCCTGAGAGACAGGTAGTATTCCTTTGTAAAGCTCACTCAATTCTCACTTTTGAACAACATTCCAGACCCTCTTGCTCCTAGAATGAATGGTTTTCATACATCCTAAACTGTTCTTCCATTCAGTTGAATGCAGCTATTTGGCCAAATGGTGATGTTCCTCACCCATGAAAAAACTCAGAGGTAGTCAGTATTCCTTTCAACAGGTAACTTATTTCTCATAGGAAGCCAAGTTGCAAAATATTCCTGTCTCTCACACACTGCATCAGGCCCTGAGCTACTACTGTGTGTCCCTTTCGCCTGAAGCGTGTATTTTTCAAGGAGTGAATGGTTCTCCATTTTCAAAGGCTTTCATTTGGCAAGCATTCCTTTCAAATGCTAATTCAACTCTCACAGGGAAATAATGTGCTTGCAACTCCTGCTGCAAACCTTGACATCTGCTTGCAAGAGACACAGTGCCTGTTCCATTCAGTGGAAAGGTCTATTGGCACAAAGACGGAAATGCTCACACTGTCAAACCCTGACAGATAGGCAGTGTCCCTTTTGAAGGCTAAATCAATTGAAGCTGCTAAGCAAAGTGCTAGAGCACCTTTCCTGTAAGCTTTGTGGTTCTCCTACCAGACACCCAGTAATCCTTCCCTTCATTGAAACAGGCAATTTTGCAGCAAAAGGAAGTTCCTCACACTTTCAAACCCTGAGTGGCAGGTGGTCTTCCTTTAAAAACTTCACTCTACTCACACTGTTACACAAGTTGCTAGACCCTCTTGCTTCTACCCTCAAACATTTTCTTAGAAGAGATTCAGAGATTCTTCCATTCTCTTCAAAGGGTGATGTTGCACAAAGGTGATACTCCTCATCCCTGGAAACACTAAGTGGTAGGCAGTATTCCTTGAAACAAGTTACTCAAGTCTCATCCGAAGACAATCTGCTTCACCCTCCTGCTTGTAACATTCAGCCTTTTCTTACAACATAAGCACCGCTGGATCCAGTCACTTCAAAGAGGTGATTTTGCACAAAGTTGAAGGTACTCACACATAAAAACACTGAGAGGTATCAGTATGTCCTTAGACAGCTAACTCAGTTGAGAATCCTCAGAGTGCTAGGCTCTCTTCCTGTTAACAGTCCTGTCTCTCTTAGAAGGCCTACAGGGCATCTTCCATTCTCTGGAATGGGGCAATTTGGAAAAAACCTGGAGTCCTCATCCCTGAAAATCTTGAGAGGTAGGTAGTATTCCATGAAACAACTAACTCAATTCACAATGCTGAAGAAGGTGTTTGACCCTCTTCCTTCTAACATTCATGGTTTTCTTACAAGAGCCACAGTGTTTCTCCATTCACTTCACAGAGGCAATTTTGCACAAAGGTGATCTTCTTAGCACATGAAAACTCGGACAAGCAGGCAGTATTCCTTTAAAAAGCTAAGTCAATTCACAATGCTAAACAAGTTGCCAAGCCCTGTTGCTTCTAACATTCATGACTCTCTTACAAGAGCTACCAGGACTCTTCCATTCGCTTGTATGGGATATTTTGCCAAAGTTGTGTTCCTCACCCATGAAAACGCTGAGAGGTACTCAGTATTCCTTTACACAGAAGGTACACAGCTAACTCAGTTCACAATGCTGAACAAGGTGGTAGACCCTTTTCTTTCTAACATTAATGATTCTCTCTCAAATTCAACAGTGCTTCTTCCAATCCCTTTTAGCGGGTTATATTGCACAAAGGTGGTATTCCTCACCCATGAACACACTGAGTTGTAGGCATTATTCCTTGAAAGAAGTATATCAATTCTCCTTGGGAAACAAGGTGCTTGACCCTCCTGTTTCTAACATTCCTACTTCTCTTCCAAGAGTTGGAGGGTTGGTTAACTTGACTTGAAAGAGGTAACTTTGCACAAACTTGAGGATCCTCACCCATAAAAACACTGAGAGTTAGGCAGTATTCCCTTCAACAGGTAACTCAATTCACAATGCTTAAGAGGGTGCTAGACCCTCTTGCTTCTAACATTAATCATTGTCTTACAAGAGCTACAGTATGCCTCCTTTCACTTGAATGGCCTATTTTACAGAACATTGAAGTTTCTCCCCGTGAAAACACTGACAGTTACGCAGTGTTCCCTTAAACAGGTAACTCAATTCACCATGCTTCACAAGGTGCTTGACCCTCTTGCTTGTAACACTTATGGTTCTCTTACAGGAGAGACAGTGCTTCTTCCTTACATTGCAACAGGCCTATTTTGCACAAAGCTACTATTCTTCACACTGTAAAAGCCTGAGAGACAGGTAGTATTCCTTTGTAAAGCTCACTCAATTCTCACTTTTGAACAACATTCCAGACCCTCTTGCTCCTAGAATGAATGGTTTTCATACATCCTAAACTGTTCTTCTTCCATTCAGTTGAATGCAGCTATTTGGCCAAACGGTGATGTTCCTCACCCATGAAAAAACTCAGAGGTAGTCAGTATTCCTTTCAACAGGTAACTTATTTCTCATAGGAAGCCAAGTTGCAAAATATTCCTGTCTCTCACACACTGCATCAGGCCCTGAGCTACTACTGTGTGTCCCTTTCACCTGAAGCGTGTATTTTTCAAGGAGTGAATGGTTCTCCATTTTCAAAGGCTTTCATTTGGCAAGCATTCCTTTCAAATGCTAATTCAACTCTCACAGGGAAACAATGTGCTTGCAACTGCTGCTGCAAACCTTGACATCTGCTTGCAAGAGACACAGTGCCTGTTCCATTCAGTGGAAAGGTCTGTTGGCACAAAGACGGAAATGCTCACACTGTCAAACCCTGACAGATAGGCAGTGTCCCTTTTGAAGGCTAAATCAATTGAAGCTGCTAAGCAAAGTGCTAGAGCACCTTTCCTGTAAGCTTTGTGGTTCTCCTACCAGACACCCAGTAATCCTTCCCTTCATTGAAACAGGCAATTTTGCAGCAAAAGGAAGTTCCTCACACTTTCAAACCCTGAGTGGCAGGTGGTCTTCCTTTAAAAACTTCACTCTACTCACACTGTTACACAAGTTGCTAGACCCTCTTGCTTCTACCCTCAAACATTTTCTTAGAAGAGATTCAGAGATTCTTCCATTCTCTTCAAAGGGTGATGTTGCACAAAGGTGATACTCTTCATCCCTGGAAACACTAAGTGGTAGGCAGTATTCCTTGAAACAAGTTACTCAAGTCTCATCCGAAGACAATCTGCTTCACCCTCCTGCTTGTAACATTCAGCCTTTTCTTACAACATAAGCACCGCTGGATCCAGTCACTTCAAAGAGGTGATTTTGCACAAAGTTGAAGGTACTCACACATAAAAACACTGAGAGGTATCAGTATGTCCTTAGACAGCTAACTCAGTTGAGAATCCTCAGAGTCCTAGGCTCTCTTCCTGTTAACAGTCCTGTCTCTCTTAGAAGGCCTACAGGGCATCTTACATTCTCTGGAATGGGGCAATTTGGAAAAAACCTGGAGTCCTCATCCCTGAAAATCTTGAGAGGTAGGTAGTATTCCATGAAACAACTAACTCAATTCACAATGCTGAAGAAGGTGTTTGACCCTCTTCCTTCTAACATTCATGGTTTTCTTACAAGAGCCACAGTGTTTCTCCATTCACTTCACAGAGGCAATTTTGCACAAAGGTGATCTTCTTAACACATGAAAACTCGGACAAGCAGGCAGTATTCCTTTAAAAAGCTAAGTCAATTCACAATGCTAAACAAGTTGCCAAGCCCTGTTGCTTCTAACATTCATGACTCTCTTACAAGAGCTACCAGGACTCTTCCATTCGCTTGTATGGGATATTTTGCCAAAGTTGTGTTCCTCACCCATGAAAACGCTGAGAGGTACTCAGTATTCCTTTACACAGAAGGTACACAGCTAACTCAGTTCACAATGCTGAACAAGGTGGTAGACCCTTTTCTTTCTAACATTAATGATTCTCTCTCAAATTCAACAGTGCTTCTTCCAATCCCTTTTAGCGGGTTATATTGCACAAAGGTGGTATTCCTCACCCATGAACACACTGAGTTGTAGGCATTATTCCTTGAAAGAAGTATATCAATTCTCCTTGGGAAACAAGGTGCTTGACCCTCCTGTTTCTAACATTCCTACTTCTCTTCCAAGAGTTGGAGGGTTGGTTCCCTTGACTTGAAAGAGGTAACTTTGCACAAACTTGAGGATCCTCACCCATAAAAACACTGAGAGTTAGGCAGTATTCCCTTCAACAGGTAACTCAATTCACAATGCTTAAGAGGGTGCTAGACCCTCTTGCTTCTAACATTAATCATTGTCTTACAAGAGCTACAGTATGCCTCCTTTCACTTGAATGGCCTATTTTACAGAACATTGAAGTTTCTCCCCGTGAAAACACTGACAGTTACGCAGTGTTCCCTTAAACAGGTAACTCAATTCACCATGCTTCACAAGTTGCTTGACCCTCTTGCTTGTAACACTTATGGTTCTCTTACAGGAGAGACAGTGCTTCTTCCTTACCTTGCAACAGGCCTATTTTGCACAAAGCTACTATTCTTCACACTGTAAAAGCCTGAGAGACAGGTAGTATTCCTTTGTAAAGCTCACTCAATTCTCACTTTTGAACAACATTCCAGACCCTCTTGCTCCTAGAATGAATGGTTTTCATACATCCTAAACTGTTCTTCTTCCATTCAGTTGAATGCAGCTATTTGGCCAAACGGTGATGTTCCTCACCCATGAAAAAACTCAGAGGTAGTCAGTATTCCTTTCAACAGGTAACTTATTTCTCATAGGAAGCCAAGTTGCAAAATATTCCTGTCTCTCACACACTGCATCAGGCCCTGAGCTACTACTGTGTGTCCCTTTCGCCTGAAGCGTGTATTTTTCAAGGAGTGAATGGTTCTCCATTTTCAAAGGCTTTCATTTGGCAAGCATTCCTTTCAAATGCTAATTCAACTCTCACAGGGAAATAATGTGCTTGCAACTCCTGCTGCAAACCTTGACATCTGCTTGCAAGAGACACAGTGCCTGTTCCATTCAGTGGAAAGGTCTATTGGCACAAAGACGGAAATGCTCACACTGTCAAACCCTGACAGATAGGCAGTGTCCCTTTTGAAGGCTAAATCAATTGAAGCTGCTAAGCAAAGTGCTAGAGCACCTTTCCTGTAAGCTTTGTGGTTCTCCTACCAGACACCCAGTAATCCTTCCCTTCATTGAAACAGGCAATTTTGCAGCAAAAGGAAGTTCCTCACACTTTCAAACCCTGAGTGGCAGGTGGTCTTCCTTTAAAAACTTCACTCTACTCACACTGTTACACAAGTTGCTAGACCCTCTTGCTTCTACCCTCAAACATTTTCTTAGAAGAGATTCAGAGATTCTTCCATTCTCTTCAAAGGGTGATGTTGCACAAAGGTGATACTCCTCATCCCTGGAAACACTAAGTGGTAGGCAGTATTCCTTGAAACAAGTTACTCAAGTCTCATCCGAAGACAATCTGCTTCACCCTCCTGCTTGTAACATTCAGCCTTTTCTTACAACATAAGCACCGCTGGATCCAGTCACTTCAAAGAGGTGATTTTGCACAAAGTTGAAGGTACTCACACATAAAAGCGCTGAGAGGTATCAGTATGTCCTTAGACAGCTAACTCAGTTGAGAATCCTCAGAGTGCTAGGCTCTCTTCCTGTTAACAGTCCTGTCTCTCTTAGAAGGCCTACAGGGCATCTTCCATTCTCTGGAATGAGGCAATTTGGAAAAAACCTGGAGTCCTCATCCCTGAAAATCTTGAGAGGTAGGTAGTATTCCATGAAACAACTAACTCAATTCACAATGCTGAAGAAGGTGTTTGACCCTCTTCCTTCTAACATTCATGGTTTTCTTACAAGAGCCACAGTGTTTCTCCATTCACTTCACAGAGGCAATTTTGCACAAAGGTGATCTTCTTAGCACATGAAAACTCGGACAAGCAGGCAGTATTCCTTTAAAAAGCTAAGTCAATTCACAATGCTAAACAAGTTGCCAAGCCCTCTTGCTTCTAAAATTCATGACTCTCTTACAAGAGCTACAAGGACTCTTCCATTCGCTTGTATGGGATATTTTGCCAAAGTTGTGTTCCTCACCCATGAAAACGCTGAGAGGTACTCAGTATTCCTTTACACAGAAGGTACACAGCTAACTCAGTTCACAATGCTGAACAAGGTGGTAGACCCTTTTCTTTCTAACATTAATGATTCTCTCTCAAATTCAACAGTGCTTCTTCCAATCCCTTTTAGCGGGTTATATTGCACAAAGGTGGTATTCCTCACCCATGAACACACTGAGTTGTAGGCATTATTCCTTGAAAGAAGTATATCAATTCTCCTTGGGAAACAAGGTGCTTGACCCTCCTGTTTCTAACATTCCTACTTCTCTTCCAAGAGTTGGAGGGTTGGTTCCCTTGACTTGAAAGAGGTAACTTTGCACAAACTTGAGGATCCTCACCCATAAAAACACTGAGAGTTAGGCAGTATTCCCTTCAACAGGTAACTCAATTCACAATGCTTAAGAGGGTGCTAGACCCTCTTGCTTCTAACATTAATCATTGTCTTACAAGAGCTACAGTATGCCTCCTTTCACTTGAATGGCCTATTTTACAGAACATTGAAGTTTCTCCCCGTGAAAACACTGACAGTTACGCAGTGTTCCCTTAAACAGGTAACTCAATTCACCATGCTTCACAAGTTGCTTGACCCTCTTGCTTGTAACACTTATGGTTCTCTTACAGGAGAGACAGTGCTTCTTCCTTACATTGCAACAGGCCTATTTTGCACAAAGCTACTATTCTTCACACTGTAAAAGCCTGAGAGACAGGTAGTATTCCTTTGTAAAGCTCACTCAATTCTCACTTTTGAACAACATTCCAGACCCTCTTGCTCCTAGAATGAATGGTTTTCATACATCCTAAACTGTTCTTCTTCCATTCAGTTGAATGCAGCTATTTGGCCAAACGGTGATGTTCCTCACCCATGAAAAAACTCAGAGGTAGTCAGTATTCCTTTCAACAGGTAACTTATTTCTCATAGGAAGCCAAGTTGCAAAATATTCCTGTCTCTCACACACTGCATCAGGCCCTGAGCTACTACTGTGTGTCCCTTTCGCCTGAAGCGTGTATTTTTCAAGGAGTGAATGGTTCTCCATTTTCAAAGGCTTTCATTTGGCAAGCATTCCTTTCAAATGCTAATTCAACTCTCACAGGGAAATAATGTGCTTGCAACTCCTGCTGCAAACCTTGACATCTGCTTGCAAGAGACACAGTGCCTGTTCCATTCAGTGGAAAGGTCTATTGGCACAAAGACGGAAATGCTCACACTGTCAAACCCTGATAGATAGGCAGTGTCCCTTTTGAAGGGTAAATCAATTGAAGCTGCTAAGCAAAGTGCTAGAGCACCTTTCCTGTAAGCTTTGTGGTTCTCCTACCAGACACCCAGTAATCCTTCCCTTCATTGAAACAGGCAATTTTGCAGCAAAAGGAAGTTCCTCACACTTTCAAACCCTGAGTGGCAGGTGGTCTTCCTTTAAAAACTTCACTCTACTCACACTGTTACACAAGTTGCTAGACCCTCTTGCTTCTACCCTCAAACATTTTCTTAGAAGAGATTCAGAGATTCTTCCATTCTCTTCAAAGGGTGATGTTGCACAAAGGTGATACTCCTCATCCCTGGAAACACTAAGTGGTAGGCAGTATTCCTTGAAACAAGTTACTCAAGTCTCATCCGAAGACAATCTGCTTCACCCTCCTGCTTGTAACATTCATCCTTTTCTTACAACATAAGCACCGCTGGATCCAGTCACTTCAAAGAGGTGATTTTGCACAAAGTTGAAGGTACTCACACATAAAAACACTGAGAGGTATCAGTATGTCCTTAGACAGCTAACTCAGTTGAGAATCCTCAGAGTCCTAGGCTCTCTTCCTGTTAACAGTCCTGTCTCTCTTAGAAGGCCTACAGGGCATCTTCCATTCTCTGGAAAGGGGCAATTTGGAAAAAACCTGGAGTCCTCATCCCTGAAAATCTTGAGAGGTAGGTAGTATTCCATGAAACAACTAACTCAATTCACAATGCTGAAGAAGGTGTTTGACCCTCTTCCTTCTAACATTCATGGTTTTCTTACAAGAGCCACAGTGTTTCTCCATTCACTTCACAGAGGCAATTTTGCACAAAGGTGATCTTCTTAGCACATGAAAACTCGGACAAGCAACCAGTATTCCTTTAAAAAGCTAAGTCAATTCACAATGCTAAACAAGTTGCCAAGCCCTGTTGCTTCTAACATTCATGACTCTCTTACAAGAGCTACCAGGACTCTTCCTTTCGCTTGTATGGGATATTTTGCCAAAGTTGTGTTCCTCACCCATGAAAACGCTGAGAAGTACTCAGTATTCCTTTACACAGAAGGTACACAGCTAACTCAGTTCACAATGCTGAACAAGGTGGTAGACCCTTTTCTTTCTAACATTAATGATTCTCTCTCAAATTCAACAGTGCTTCTTCCAATCCCTTTTAGCGGGTTATATTGCACAAAGGTGGTATTCCTCACCCATGAACACACTGAGTTGTAGGCATTATTCCTTGAAAGAAGTATATCAATTCTCCTTGGGAAACAAGGTGCTTGACCCTCCTGTTTCTAACATTCCTACTTCTCTTCCAAGAGTTGGAGGGTTGGTTCCCTTGACTTGAAAGAGGTAACTTTGCACAAACTTGAGGATCCTCACCCATAAAAACACTGAGAGTTAGGCAGTATTCCCTTCAACAGGTAACTCAATTCACAATGCTTAAGAGGGTGCTAGACCCTCTTGCTTCTAACATTAATCATTGTCTTACAAGAGCTACAGTATGCCTCCTTTCACTTGAATGGCCTATTTTACAGAACATTGAAGTGTCTCCCCGTGAAAACACTGACAGTTACGCAGTGTTCCCTTAAACAGGTAACTCAATTCACCATGCTTCACAAGTTGCTTGACCCTCTTGCTTGTAACACTTATGGTTCTCTTACAGGAGAGACAGTGCTTCTTCCTTACATTGCAACAGGCCTATTTTGCACAAAGCTACTATTCTTCACACTGTAAAAGCCTGAGAGACAGGTAGTATTCCTTTGTAAAGCTCACTCAATTCTCACTTTTGAACAACATTCCAGACCCTCTTGCTCCTAGAATGAATGGTTTTCATACATCCTAAACTGTTCTTCTTCCATTCAGTTGAATGCAGCTATTTGGCCAAACGGTGATGTTCCTCACCCATGAAAAAACTCAGAGGTAGTCAGTATTCCTTTCAACAGGTAACTTATTTCTCATAGGAAGCCAAGTTGCAAAATATTCCTGTCTCTCACACACTGCATCAGGCCCTGAGCTACTACTGTGTGTCCCTTTCGCCTGAAGCGTGTATTTTTCAAGGAGTGAATGGTTCTCCATTTTCAAAGGCTTTCATTTGGCAAGCATTCCTTTCAAATGCTAATTCAACTCTCACAGGGAAATAATGTGCTTGCAACTCCTGCTGCAAACCTTGACATCTGCTTGCAAGAGACACAGTGCCTGTTCCATTCAGTGGAAAGGTCTATTGGCACAAAGACGGAAATGCTCACACTGTCAAACCCTGACAGATAGGCAGTGTCCCTTTTGAAGGCTAAATCAATTGAAGCTGCTAAACAAAGTGCTAGAGCACCTTTCCTGTAAGCTTTGTGGTTCTCCTACCAGACACCCAGTAATCCTTCCCTTCATTGAAACAGGCAATTTTGCAGCAAAAGGAAGTTCCTCACACTTTCAAACCCTGAGTGGCAGGTGGTCTTCCTTTAAAAACTTCACTCTACTCACACTGTTACACAAGTTGCTAGACCCTCTTGCTTCTACCCTCAAACATTTTCTTAGAAGAGATTCAGAGATTCTTCCATTCTCTTCAAAGGGTGATGTTGCACAAAGGTGATACTCCTCATCCCTGGAAACACTAAGTGGTAGGCAGTATTCCTTGAAACAAGTTACTCAAGTCTCATCCGAAGACAATCTGCTTCACCCTCCTGCTTGTAACATTCATCCTTTTCTTACAACATAAGCACCGCTGGATCCAGTCACTTCAAAGAGGTGATTTTGCACAAAGTTGAAGGTACTCACACATAAAAACACTGAGAGGTATCAGTATGTCCTTAGACAGCTAACTCAGTTGAGAATCCTCAGAGTCCTAGGCTCTCTTCCTGTTAACAGTCCTGTCTCTCTTAGAAGGCCTACAGGGCATCTTCCATTCTCTGGAAAGGGGCAATTTGGAAAAAACCTGGAGTCCTCATCCCTGAAAATCTTGAGAGGTAGGTAGTATTCCATGAAACAACTAACTCAATTCACAATGCTGAAGAAGGTGTTTGACCCTCTTCCTTCTAACATTCATGGTTTTCTTACAAGAGCCACAGTGTTTCTCCATTCACTTCACAGAGGCAATTTTGCACAAAGGTGATCTTCTTAGCACATGAAAACTCGGACAAGCAACCAGTATTCCTTTAAAAAGCTAAGTCAATTCACAATGCTAAACAAGTTGCCAAGCCCTGTTGCTTCTAACATTCATGACTCTCTTACAAGAGCTACCAGGACTCTTCCTTTCGCTTGTATGGGATATTTTGCCAATGTTGTGTTCCTCACCCATGAAAACGCTGAGAAGTACTCAGTATTCCTTTACACAGAAGGTACACAGCTAACTCAGTTCACAATGCTGAACAAGGTGGTAGACCCTTTTCTTTCTAACATTAATGATTCTCTCTCAAATTCAACAGTGCTTCTTCCAATCCCTTTTAGCGGGTTATATTGCACAAAGGTGGTATTCCTCACCCATGAACACACTGAGTTGTAGGCATTATTCCTTGAAAGAAGTATATCAATTCTCCTTGGGAAACAAGGTGCTTGACCCTCCTGTTTCTAACATTCCTACTTCTCTTCCAAGAGTTGGAGGGTTGGTTCCCTTGACTTGAAAGAGGTAACTTTGCACAAACTTGAGGATCCTCACCCATAAAAACACTGAGAGTTAGGCAGTATTCCCTTCAACAGGTAACTCAATTCACAATGCTTAAGAGGGTGCTAGACCCTCTTGCTTCTAACATTAATCATTGTCTTACAAGAGCTACAGTATGCCTCCTTTCACTTGAATGGCCTATTTTACAGAACATTGAAGTGTCTCCCCGTGAAAACACTGACAGTTACGCAGTGTTCCCTTAAACAGGTAACTCAATTCACCATGCTTCACAAGTTGCTTGACCCTCTTGCTTGTAACACTTATGGTTCTCTTACAGGAGAGACAGTGCTTCTTCCTTACATTGCAACAGGCCTATTTTGCACAAAGCTACTATTCTTCACACTGTAAAAGCCTGAGAGACAGGTAGTATTCCTTTGTAAAGCTCACTCAATTCTCACTTTTGAACAACATTCCAGACCCTCTTGCTCCTAGAATGAATGGTTTTCATACATCCTAAACTGTTCTTCTTCCATTCAGTTGAATGCAGCTATTTGGCCAAACGGTGATGTTCCTCACCCATGAAAAAACTCAGAGGTAGTCAGTATTCCTTTCAACAGGTAACTTATTTCTCATAGGAAGCCAAGTTGCAAAATATTCCTGTCTCTCACACACTGCATCAGGCCCTGAGCTACTACTGTGTGTCCCTTTCGCCTGAAGCGTGTATTTTTCAAGGAGTGAATGGTTCTCCATTTTCAAAGGCTTTCATTTGGCAAGCATTCCTTTCAAATGCTAATTCAACTCTCACAGGGAAATAATGTGCTTGCAACTCCTGCTGCAAACCTTGACATCTGCTTGCAAGAGACACAGTGCCTGTTCCATTCAGTGGAAAGGTCTATTGGCACAAAGACGGAAATGCTCACACTGTCAAACCCTGACAGATAGGCAGTGTCCCTTTTGAAGGCTAAATCAATTGAAGCTGCTAAACAAAGTGCTAGAGCACCTTTCCTGTAAGCTTTGTGGTTCTCCTACCAGACACCCAGTAATCCTTCCCTTCATTGAAACAGGCAATTTTGCAGCAAAAGGAAGTTCCTCACACTTTCAAACCCTGAGTGGCAGGTGGTCTTCCTTTAAAAACTTCACTCTACTCACACTGTTACACAAGTTGCTAGACCCTCTTGCTTCTACCCTCAAACATTTTCTTAGAAGAGATTCAGAGATTCTTCCATTCTCTTCAAAGGGTGATGTTGCACAAAGGTGATACTCCTCATCCCTGGAAACACTAAGTGGTAGGCAGTATTCCTTGAAACAAGTTACTCAAGTCTCATCCGAAGACAATCTGCTTCACCCTCCTGCTTGTAACATTCAGCCTTTTCTTACAACATAAGCACCGCTGGATCCAGTCACTTCAAAGAGGTGATTTTGCACAAAGTTGAAGGTACTCACACATAAAAACACTGAGAGGTATCAGTATGTCCTTAGACAGCTAACTCAGTTGAGAATCCTCAGAGTCCTAGGCTCTCTTCCTGTTAACAGTCCTGTCTCTCTTAGAAGGCCTACAGGGCATCTTCCATTCTCTGGAAAGGGGCAATTTGGAAAAAACCTGGAGTCCTCATCCCTGAAAATCTTGAGAGGTAGGTAGTATTCCATGAAACAACTAACTCAATTCACAATGCTGAAGAAGGTGTTTGACCCTCTTCCTTCTAACATTCATGGTTTTCTTACAAGAGCCACAGTGTTTCTCCATTCACTTCACAGAGGCAATTTTGCACAAAGGTGATCTTCTTAGCACATGAAAACTCGGACAAGCAGGCAGTATTCCTTTAAAAAGCTAAGTCAATTCACAATGCTAAACAAGTTGCCAAGCCCTGTTGCTTCTAACATTCATGACTCTCTTACAAGAGCTACCAGGACTCTTCCATTCGCTTGTATGGGATATTTTGCCAAAGTTGTGTTCCTCACCCATGAAAACGCTGAGAGGTACTCAGTATTCCTTTACACAGAAGGTACACAGCTAACTCAGTTCACAATGCTGAACAAGGTGGTAGACCCTTTTCTTTCTAACATTAATGATTCTCTCTCAAATTCAACAGTGCTTCTTCCAATCCCTTTTAGCGGGTTATATTGCACAAAGGTGGTATTCCTCACCCATGAACACACTGAGTTGTAGGCATTATTCCTTGAAAGAAGTATATCAATTCTCCTTGGGAAACAAGGTGCTTGACCCTCCTGTTTCTAACATTCCTACTTCTCTTCCAAGAGTTGGAGGGTTGGTTCCCTTGACTTGAAAGAGGTAACTTTGCACAAACTTGAGGATCCTCACCCATAAAAACACTGAGAGTTAGGCAGTATTCCCTTCAACAGGTAACTCAATTCACAATGCTTAAGAGGGTGCTAGACCCTCTTGCTTCTAACATTAATCATTGTCTTACAAGAGCTACAGTATGCCTCCTTTCACTTGAATGGCCTATTTTACAGAACATTGAAGTTTCTCCCCGTGAAAACACTGACAGTTACGCAGTGTTCCCTTAAACAGGTAACTCAATTCACCATGCTTCACAAGTTGCTTGACCCTCTTGCTTGTAACACTTATGGTTCTCTTACAGGAGAGACAGTGCTTCTTCCTTACATTGCAACAGGCCTATTTTGCACAAAGCTACTATTCTTCACACTGTAAAAGCCTGAGAGACAGGTAGTATTCCTTTGTAAAGCTCACTCAATTCTCACTTTTGAACAACATTCCAGACCCTCTTGCTCCTAGAATGAATGGTTTTCATACATCCTAAACTGTTCTTCTTCCATTCAGTTGAATGCAGCTATTTGGCCAAACGGTGATGTTCCTCACCCATGAAAAAACTCAGAGGTAGTCAGTATTCCTTTCAACAGGTAACTTATTTCTCATAGGAAGCCAAGTTGCAAAATATTCCTGTCTCTCACACACTGCATCAGGCCCTGAGCTACTACTGTGTGTCCCTTTCACCTGAAGCGTGTATTTTTCAAGGAGTGAATGGTTCTCCATTTTCAAAGGCTTTCATTTGGCAAGCATTCCTTTCAAATGCTAATTCAACTCTCACAGGGAAATAATGTGCTTGCAACTCCTGCTGCAAACCTTGACATCTGCTTGCAAGAGACACAGTGCCTGTTCCATTCAGTGGAAAGGTCTATTGGCACAAAGACGGAAATGCTCACACTGTCAAACCCTGACAGATAGGCAGTGTCCCTTTTGAAGGCTAAATCAATTGAAGCTGCTAAGCAAAGTGCTAGAGCACCTTTCCTGTAAGCTTTGTGGTTCTCCTACCAGACACCCAGTAATCCTTCCCTTCATTGAAACAGGCAATTTTGCAGCAAAAGGAAGTTCCTCACACTTTCAAACCCTGAGTGGCAGGTGGTCTTCCTTTAAAAACTTCACTCTACTCACACTGTTACACAAGTTGCTAGACCCTCTTGCTTCTACCCTCAAACATTTTCTTAGAAGAGATTCAGAGATTCTTCCATTCTCTTCAAAGGGTGATGTTGCACAAAGGTGATACTCCTCATCCCTGGAAACACTAAGTGGTAGGCAGTATTCCTTGAAACAAGTTACTCAAGTCTCATCCGAAGACAATCTGCTTCACCCTCCTGCTTGTAACATTCAGCCTTTTCTTACAACATAAGCACCGCTGGATCCAGTCACTTCAAAGAGGTGATTTTGCACAAAGTTGAAGGTACTCACACATAAAAACACTGAGAGGTATCAGTATGTCCTTAGACAGCTAACTCAGTTGAGAATCCTCAGAGTCCTAGGCTCTCTTCCTGTTAACAGTCCTGTCTCTCTTAGAAGGCCTACAGGGCATCTTCCATTCTCTGGAAAGGGGCAATTTGGAAAAAACCTGGAGTCCTCATCCCTGAAAATCTTGAGAGGTAGGTAGTATTCCATGAAACAACTAACTCAATTCACAATGCTGAAGAAGGTGTTTGACCCTCTTCCTTCTAACATTCATGGTTTTCTTACAAGAGCCACAGTGTTTCTCCATTCACTTCACAGAGGCAATTTTGCACAAAGGTGATCTTCTTAGCACATGAAAACTCGGACAAGCAGGCAGTATTCCTTTAAAAAGCTAAGTCAATTCACAATGCTAAACAAGTTGCCAAGCCCTGTTGCTTCTAACATTCATGACTCTCTTACAAGACCTACCAGGACTCTTCCATTCGCTTGTATGGGATATTTTGCCAAAGTTGTGTTCCTCACCCATGAAAACGCTGAGAGGTACTCAGTATTCCTTTACACAGAAGGTACAGAGCTAACTCAGTTCACAATGCTGAACAAGGTGGTAGACCCTTTTCTTTCTAACATTAATGATTCTCTCTCAAATTCAACAGTGCTTCTTCCAATCCCTTTTAGCGGGTTATATTGCACAAAGGTGGTATTCCTCACCCATGAACACACTGAGTTGTAGGCATTATTCCTTGAAAGAAGTATATCAATTCTCCTTGGGAAACAAGGTGCTTGACCCTCCTGTTTCTAACATTCCTACTTCTCTTCCAAGAGTTGGAGGGTTGGTTCCCTTGACTTGAAAGAGGTAACTTTGCACAAACTTGAGGATCCTCACCCATAAAAACACTGAGAGTTAGGCAGTATTCCCTTCAACAGGTAACTCAATTCACAATGCTTAAGAGGGTGCTAGACCCTCTTGCTTCTAACATTAATCATTGTGTTACAAGAGCTACAGTATGCCTCCTTTCACTTGAATGGCCTATTTTACAGAACATTGAAGTTTCTCCCCGTGAAAACACTGACAGTTACGCAGTGTTCCCTTAAACAGGTAACTCAATTCACCATGCTTCACAAGTTGCTTGACCCTCTTGCTTGTAACACTTATGGTTCTCTTACAGGAGAGACAGTGCTTCTTCCTTACATTGCAACAGGCCTATTTTGCACAAAGCTACTATTCTTCACACTGTAAAAGCCTGAGAGACAGGTAGTATTCCTTTGTAAAGCTCACTCAATTCTCACTTTTGAACAACATTCCAGACCCTCTTGCTCCTAGAATGAATGGTTTTCATACATCCTAAACTGTTCTTCTTCCATTCAGTTGAATGCAGCTATTTGGCCAAACGGTGATGTTCCTCACCCATGAAAAAACTCAGAGGTAGTCAGTATTCCTTTCAACAGGTAACTTATTTCTCATAGGAAGCCAAGTTGCAAAATATTCCTGTCTCTCACACACTGCATCAGGCCCTGAGCTACTACTGTGTGTCCCTTTCGCCTGAAGCGTGTATTTTTCAAGGAGTGAATGGTTCTCCATTTTCAAAGGCTTTCATTTGGCAAGCATTCCTTTCAAATGCTAATTCAACTCTCACAGGGAAATAATGTGCTTGCAACTCCTGCTGCAAACCTTGACATCTGCTTGCAAGAGACACAGTGCCTGTTCCATTCAGTGGAAAGGTCTATTGGCACAAAGACGGAAATGCTCACACTGTCAAACCCTGATAGATAGGCAGTGTCCCTTTTGAAGGCTAAATCAATTGAAGCTGCTAAGCAAAGTGCTAGAGCACCTTTCCTGTAAGCTTTGTGGTTCTCCTACCAGACACCCAGTAATCCTTCCCTTCATTGAAACAGGCAATTTTGCAGCAAAAGGAAGTTCCTCACACTTTCAAACCCTGAGTGGCAGGTGGTCTTCCTTTAAAAACTTCACTCTACTCACACTGTTACACAAGTTGCTAGACCCTCTTGCTTCTACCCTCAAACATTTTCTTAGAAGAGATTCAGAGATTCTTCCATTCTCTTCAAAGGGTGATGTTGCACAAAGGTGATACTCCTCATCCCTGGAAACACTAAGTGGTAGGCAGTATTCCTTGAAACAAGTTACTCAAGTCTCATCCGAAGACAATCTGCTTCACCCTCCTGCTTGTAACATTCATCCTTTTCTTACAACATAAGCACCGCTGGATCCAGTCACTTCAAAGAGGTGATTTTGCACAAAGTTGAAGGTACTCACACATAAAAACACTGAGAGGTATCAGTATGTCCTTAGACAGCTAACTCAGTTGAGAAACCTCAGAGTCCTAGGCTCTCTTCCTGTTAACAGTCCTGTCTCTCTTAGAAGGCCTACAGGGCATCTTCCATTCTCTGGAAAGGGGCAATTTGGAAAAAACCTGGAGTCCTCATCCCTGAAAATCTTGAGAGGTAGGTAGTATTCCATGAAACAACTAACTCAATTCACAATGCTGAAGAAGGTGTTTGACCCTCTTCCTTCTAACATTCATGGTTTTCTTACAAGAGCCACAGTGTTTCTCCATTCACTTCACAGAGGCAATTTTGCACAAAGGTGATCTTCTTAGCACATGAAAACTCGGACAAGCAACCAGTATTCCTTTAAAAAGCTAAGTCAATTCACAATGCTAAACAAGTTGCCAAGCCCTGTTGCTTCTAACATTCATGACTCTCTTACAAGAGCTACCAGGACTCTTCCTTTCGCTTGTATGGGATATTTTGCCAAAGTTGTGTTCCTCACCCATGAAAACGCTGAGAAGTACTCAGTATTCCTTTACACAGAAGGTACACAGCTAACTCAGTTCACAATGCTGAACAAGGTGGTAGACCCTTTTCTTTCTAACATTAATGATTCTCTCTCAAATTCAACAGTGCTTCTTCCAATCCCTTTTAGCGGGTTATATTGCACAAAGGTGGTATTCCTCACCCATGAACACACTGAGTTGTAGGCATTATTCCTTGAAAGAAGTATATCAATTCTCCTTGGGAAACAAGGTGCTTGACCCTCCTGTTTCTAACATTCCTACTTCTCTTCCAAGAGTTGGAGGGTTGGTTCCCTTGACTTGAAAGAGGTAACTTTGCACAAACTTGAGGATCCTCACCCATAAAAACACTGAGAGTTAGGCAGTATTCCCTTCAACAGGTAACTCAATTCACAATGCTTAAGAGGGTGCTAGACCCTCTTGCTTCTAACATTAATCATTGTCTTACAAGAGCTACAGTATGCCTCCTTTCACTTGAATGGCCTATTTTACAGAACATTGAAGTTTCTCCCCGTGAAAACACTGACAGTTACGCAGTGTTCCCTTAAACAGGTAACTCAATTCACCATGCTTCACAAGTTGCTTGACCCTCTTGCTTGTAACACTTATGGTTCTCTTACAGGAGAGACAGTGCTTCTTCCTTACATTGCAACAGGCCTATTTTGCACAAAGCTACTATTCTTCACACTGTAAAAGCCTGAGAGACAGGTAGTATTCCTTTGTAAAGCTCACTCAATTCTCACTTTTGAACAACATTCCAGACCCTCTTGCTCCTAGAATGAATGGTTTTCATACATCCTAAACTGTTCTTCTTCCATTCAGTTGAATGCAGCTATTTGGCCAAACGGTGATGTTCCTCACCCATGAAAAAACTCAGAGGTAGTCAGTATTCCTTTCAACAGGTAACTTATTTCTCATAGGAAGCCAAGTTGCAAAATATTCCTGTCTCTCACACACTGCATCAGGCCCTGAGCTACTACTGTGTGTCCCTTTCGCCTGAAGCGTGTATTTTTCAAGGAGTGAATGGTTCTCCATTTTCAAAGGCTTTCATTTGGCAAGCATTCCTTTCAAATGCTAATTCAACTCTCACAGGGAAATAATGTGCTTGCAACTCCTGCTGCAAACCTTGACATCTGCTTGCAAGAGACACAGTGCCTGTTCCATTCAGTGGAAAGGTCTATTGGCACAAAGACGGAAATGCTCACACTGTCAAACCCTGACAGATAGGCAGTGTCCCTTTTGAAGGCTAAATCAATTGAAGCTGCTAAGCAAAGTGCTAGAGCACCTTTCCTGTAAGCTTTGTGGTTCTCCTACCAGACACCCAGTAATCCTTCCCTTCATTGAAACAGGCAATTTTGCAGCAAAAGGAAGCTCCTCACACTTTCAAACCCTGAGTGGCAGGTGGTCTTCCTTTAAAAACTTCACTCTACTCACACTGTTACACAAGTTGCTAGACCCTCTTGCTTCTACCCTCAAACATTTTCTTAGAAGAGATTCAGAGATTCTTCCATTCTCTTCAAAGGGTGATGTTGCACAAAGGTGATACTCCTCATCCCTGGAAACACTAAGTGGTAGGCAGTATTCCTTGAAACAAGTTACTCAAGTCTCATCCGAAGACAATCTGCTTCACCCTCCTGCTTGTAACATTCAGCCTTTTCTTACAACATAAGCACCGCTGGATCCAGTCACTTCAAAGAGGTGATTTTGCACAAAGTTGAAGGTACTCACACATAAAAACGCTGAGAGGTATCAGTATGTCCTTAGACAGCTAACTCAGTTGAGAATCCTCAGAGTGCTAGGCTCTCTTCCTGTTAACAGTCCTGTCTCTCTTAGAAGGCCTACAGGGCATCTTCCATTCTCTGGAATGAGGCAATTTGGAAAAAACCTGGAGTCCTCATCCCTGAAAATCTTGAGAGGTAGGTAGTATTCCATGAAACAACTAACTCAATTCACAATGCTGAAGAAGGTGTTTGACCCTCTTCCTTCTAACATTCATGGTTTTCTTACAAGAGCCACAGTGTTTCTCCATTCACTTCACAGAGGCAATTTTGCACAAAGGTGATCTTCTTAGCACATGAAAACTCGGACAAGCAACCAGTATTCCTTTAAAAAGCTAAGTCAATTCACAATGCTAAACAAGTTGCCAAGCCCTGTTGCTTCTAACATTCATGACTCTCTTACAAGAGCTACCAGGACTCTTCCATTCGCTTGTATGGGATATTTTGCCAAAGTTGTGTTCCTCACCCATGAAAACGCTGAGAGGTACTCAGTATTCCTTTACACAGAAGGTACACAGCTAACTCAGTTCACAATGCTGAACAAGGTGGTAGACCCTTTTCTTTCTAACATTAATGATTCTCTCTCAAATTCAACAGTGCTTCTTCCAATCCCTTTTAGCGGGTTATATTGCACAAAGGTGGTATTCCTCACCCATGAACACACTGAGTTGTAGGCATTATTCCTTGAAAGAAGTATATCAATTCTCCTTGGGAAACAAGGTGCTTGACCCTCCTGTTTCTAACATTCCTACTTCTCTTCCAAGAGTTGGAGGGTTGGTTCCCTTGACTTGAAAGAGGTAACTTTGCACAAACTTGAGGATCCTCACCCATAAAAACACTGAGAGTTAGGCAGTATTCCCTTCAACAGGTAACTCAATTCACAATGCTTAAGAGGGTGCTAGACCCTCTTGCTTCTAACATTAATCATTGTGTTACAAGAGCTACAGTATGCCTCCTTTCACTTGAATGGCCTATTTTACAGAACATTGAAGTTTCTCCCCGTGAAAACACTGACAGTTACGCAGTGTTCCCTTAAACAGGTAACTCAATTCACCATGCTTCACAAGTTGCTTGACCCTCTTGCTTGTAACACTTATGGTTCTCTTACAGGAGAGACAGTGCTTCTTCCTTACATTGCAACAGGCCTATTTTGCACAAAGCTACTATTCTTCACACTGTAAAAGCCTGAGAGACAGGTAGTATTCCTTTGTAAAGCTCACTCAATTCTCACTTTTGAACAACATTCCAGACCCTCTTGCTCCTAGAATGAATGGTTTTCATACATCCTAAACTGTTCTTCTTCCATTCAGTTGAATGCAGCTATTTGGCCAAACGGTGATGTTCCTCACCCATGAAAAAACTCAGAGGTAGTCAGTATTCCTTTCAACAGGTAACTTATTTCTCATAGGAAGCCAAGTTGCAAAATATTCCTGTCTCTCACACACTGCATCAGGCCCTGAGCTACTACTGTGTGTCCCTTTCACCTGAAGCGTGTATTTTTCAAGGAGTGAATGGTTCTCCATTTTCAAAGGCTTTCATTTGGCAAGCATTCCTTTCAAATGCTAATTCAACTCTCACAGGGAAACAATGTGCTTGCAACTCCTGCTGCAAACCTTGACATCTGCTTGCAAGAGACACAGTGCCTGTTCCATTCAGTGGAAAGGTCTATTGGCACAAAGACGGAAATGCTCACACTGTCAAACCCTGACAGATAGGCAGTGTCCCTTTTGAAGGCTAAATCAATTGAAGCTGCTAAGCAAAGTGCTAGAGCACCTTTCCTGTAAGCTTTGTGGTTCTCCTACCAGACACCCAGTAATCCTTCCCTTCATTGAAACAGGCAATTTTGCAGCAAAAGGAAGTTCCTCACACTTTCAAACCCTGAGTGGCAGGTGGTCTTCCTTTAAAAGCTTCACTCTACTCACACTGTTACACAAGTTGCTAGACCCTCTTGCTTCTACCCTCAAACATTTTCTTACAAGAGATTCAGAGATTCTTCCATTCTCTTCAAAGGGTGATGTTGCACAAAGGTGATACTCCTCATCCCTGGAAACACTAAGTGGTAGGCAGTATTCCTTGAAACAAGTTACTCAAGTCTCATCCGAAGACAATCTGCTTCACCCTCCTGCTTGTAACATTCAGCCTTTTCTTACAACATAAGCACCGCTGGATCCAGTCACTTCAAAGAGGTGATTTTGCACAAAGTTGAAGGTACTCACACATAAAAACGCTGAGAGGTATCAGTATGTCCTTAGACAGCTAACTCAGTTGAGAATCCTCAGAGTGCTAGGCTCTCTTCCTGTTAACAGTCATGTCTCTCTTAGAAGGCCTACAGGGCATCTTCCATTCTCTGGAATGAGGCAATTTGGAAAAAACCTGGAGTCCTCATCCCTGAAAATCTTGAGAGGTAGGTAGTATTCCATGAAACAACTAACTCAATTCACAATGCTGAAGAAGGTGTTTGACCCTCTTCCTTCTAACATTCATGGTTTTCTTACAAGAGCCACAGTGTTTCTCCATTCACTTCACAGAGGCAATTTTGCACAAAGGTGATCTTCTTAGCACATGAAAACTCGGACAAGCAGGCAGTATTCCTTTAAAAAGCTAAGTCAATTCACAATGCTAAACAAGTTGCCAAGCCCTCTTGCTTCTAAAATTCATGACTCTCTTACAAGAGCTACAAGGACTCTTCCATTCGCTTGTATGGGATATTTTGCCAAAGTTGTGTTCCTCACCCATGAAAACGCTGAGAGGTACTCAGTATTCCTTTACACAGCTAACTCAGTTCACAATGCTGAACAAGGTGGTAGACCCTTTTCTTTCTAACATTAATGATTCTCTCTCAAATTCAACAGTGCTTCTTCCAATCCCTTTTAGGGGGTTATATTGCACAAAGGTGGTATTCCTCTCCCATGAACACAATGAGTTGTAGGCATTATTCCTTGAAAGAAGTATATCAATTCTCCTTGGGAAACAAGGTGCTTGACCCTCCTGTTTCTAACATTCCTACTTCTCTTCCAAGAGTTGGAAGGTTGGTTCCCTTGACTTGAAAGAGGTAATTTTGCACAAACTTGAGGATCCTCACCCATAAAAACACTGAGAGTTAGGCAGTATTCCCTTCAACAGGTAACTCAATTCACAATGCTTAAGAGGGTGCTAGACCCTCTTGCTTCTAACATTAATCATTGTCTTACAAGAGCTACAGTATGCCTCCTTTCACTTGAGAGGCCTATTGTGCAGAACATTGAAGTTTCTCCCCGTGAAAACACTGACAGTTACGCAGTGTTCCCTTAAACAGGTAACTCAATTCACCATGCTTCACAAGGTGCTTGACCCTCTTGCTTGTAACACTTATGGTTCTCTTACAGGAGAAACAGTGCTTCTTCCTTACATTGCAACAGGCCTATTTTGCACAAAGCTACTATTCTTCACACTGTAAAAGCCTGAGAGACAGGTAGTATTCCTTTGTAAAGCTCACTCAATTCTCACTTTTGAACAACGTTCCAGACCCTCTTGCTCCTAGAATGAATGGTTTTCATACATCCTAAACTGTTCTTCTTCCATTCAGTTGAATGCAGCTATTTGGCCCAACGGTGATGTTCCTCACCCAGGAAAAAAGTCAGGGGTAGTCAGTATTCCTTTCAACAGGTAACTCATTTCTCATAGGGAGACAAGTTGCAAAATATTCCTGCCTCTCACACACTGCTTCAGGCCCTGAGGTACAAGTGTATGTCCATTTCGCCGGAAGCGGGTATTTTTCAAGGAGTGAATGATTCTCCATTGTCAAAGGCTTTCATTTGGCCAGCATTCCTTTCACATGCTAATTCAACTCTCACAGGGAAACAATGTGCTTGCAACTCCTGCTGCAAACCTTGACATCTGCTTGCAAGAGACACAGTGCCTGTTCCATTCAGTGGAAAGGTCTATTGGCACAAAGACGGAAATGCTCACACTGTCAAACCCTGACAGATAGGCAGTGTCCCTTTTGAAGGCTAAATCAATTGAAGCTGCTAAACAAAGTGCTAGAGCACCTTTCCTGTAAGCTTTGTGGTTCTCCTACCAGACACCCAGTAATCCTTCCCTTCATTGAAACAGGCAATTTTGCAGCAAAAGGAAGTTCCTCACACTTTCAAACCCTGAGTGGCAGGTGGTCTTCCTTTAAAAACTTCACTCTACTCACACTGTTACACAAGTTGCTAGACCCTCTTGCTTCTACCCTCAAACATTTTCTTAGAAGAGATTCAGAGATTCTTCCATTCTCTTCAAAGGGTGATGTTGCACAAAGGTGATACTCCTCATCCCTGGAAACACTAAGTGGTAGGCAGTATTCCTTGAAACAAGTTACTCAAGTCTCATCCGAAGACAATCTGCTTCACCCTCCTGCTTGTAACATTCAGCCTTTTCTTACAACATAAGCACCGCTGGATCCAGTCACTTCAAAGAGGTGATTTTGCACAAAGTTGAAGGTACTCACACATAAAAACACTGAGAGGTATCAGTATGTCCTTAGACAGCTAACTCAGTTGAGAATCCTCAGAGTCCTAGGCTCTCTTCCTGTTAACAGTCCTGTCTCTCTTAGAAGGCCTACAGGGCATCTTCCATTCTCTGGAAAGGGGCAATTTGGAAAAAACCTGGAGTCCTCATCCCTGAAAATCTTGAGAGGTAGGTAGTATTCCATGAAACAACTAACTCAATTCACAATGCTGAAGAAGGTGTTTGACCCTCTTCCTTCTAACATTCATGGTTTTCTTACAAGAGCCACAGTGTTTCTCCATTCACTTCACAGAGGCAATTTTGCACAAAGGTGATCTTCTTAGCACATGAAAACTCGGACAAGCAGGCAGTATTCCTTTAAAAAGCTAAGTCAATTCACAATGCTAAACAAGTTGCCAAGCCCTGTTGCTTCTAACATTCATGACTCTCTTACAAGAGCTACCAGGACTCTTCCATTCGCTTGTATGGGATATTTTGCCAAAGTTGTGTTCCTCACCCATGAAAACGCTGAGAGGTACTCAGTATTCCTTTACACAGCTAACTCAGTTCACAATGCTGAACAAGGTGGTAGACCCTTTTCTTTCTAACATTAATGATTCTCTCTCAAATTCAACAGTGCTTCTTCCAATCCCTTTTAGGGGGTTATATTGCACAAAGGTGGTATTCCTCACCCATGAACACACTGAGTTGTAGGCATTATTACTTGAAAGAAGTATATCAATTCTCCTTGGGAAACAAGGTGCTTGACCCTCCTGTTTCTAACATTCCTACTTCTCTTCCAAGAGTTGGAGGGTTGGTTCCCTTGACTTGAAAGAGGTAACTTTGCACAAACTTGAGGATCCTCACCCATAAAAACACTGAGAGTTAGGCAGTATTCCCTTCAACAGGTAACTCAATTCACAATGCTTAAGAGGGTGCTAGACCCTCTTGCTTCTAACATTAATCATTGTCTTACAAGAGCTACAGTATGCCTCCTTTCACTTGAATGGCCTATTTTACAGAACATTGAAGTTTCTCCCCGTGAAAACACTGACAGTTACGCAGTGTTCCCTTAAACAGGTAACTCAATTCACCATGCTTCACAAGTTGCTTGACCCTCTTGCTTGTAACACTTATGGTTCTCTTACAGGAGAAACAGTGCTTCTTCCTTACATTGCAACAGGCCTATTTTGCACAAAGCTACTATTCTTCACACTGTAAAAGCCTGAGAGACAGGTAGTATTCCTTTGTAAAGCTCACTCAATTCTCACTTTTGAACAACATTCCAGACCCTCTTGCTCCTAGAATGAATGGTTTTCATACATCCTAAACTGTTCTTCTTCCATTCAGTTGAATGCAGCTATTTGGCCAAACGGTGATGTTCCTCACCCATGAAAAAACTCAGAGGTAGTCAGTATTCCTTTCAACAGGTAACTTATTTCTCATAGGGAGACAAGTTGCAAAATATTCCTGCCTCTCACACACTGCTTCAGGCCCTGAGGTACAAGTGTATGTCCATTTCGCCGGAAGCGGGTATTTTTCAAGGAGTGAATGATTCTCCATTGTCAAAGGCTTTCATTTGGCCAGCATTCCTTTCACATGCTAATTCAACTCTCACAGGGAAACAATGTGCTTGCAACTCCTGCTGCAAACCTTGACATCTGCTTGCAAGAGACACAGTGCCTGTTCCATTCAGTGGAAAGGTCTATTGGCACAAAGACGGAAATGCTCACACTGTCAAACCCTGACAGATAGGCAGTGTCCCTTTTGAAGGCTAAATCAATTGAAGCTGCTAAACAAAGTGCTAGAGCACCTTTCCTGTAAGCTTTGTGGTTCTCCTACCACACACCCAGTAATCCTTCCCTTCATTGAAACAGGCAATTTTGCACCAAAAGGAAGTTCCTCACACTTTCAAACCCTGAGTGGCAGGTGGTCTTCCTTTAAAAACTTCACTCTACTCACACTGTTACAAAAGTTGCTAGACCCTCTTGCTTCTACCCTCAAACATTTTCTTAGAAGAGATTCAGAGATTCTTCCATTCTCTTCAAAGGGTGATGTTGCACAAAGGTGATACTCCTCATCCCTGGAAACACTAAGTGGTAGGCAGTATTCCTTGAAACAAGTTACTCAAGTCTCATCCGAAGACAATCTGCTTCACCCTCCTGCTTGTAACATTCAGCCTTTTCTTACAACATAAGCACCGCTGGATCCAGTCACTTCAAAGAGGTGATTTTGCACAAAGTTGAAGGTACTCACACATAAAAACACTGAGAGGTATCAGTATGTCCTTAGACAGCTAACTCAGTTGAGAATCCTCAGAGTGCTAGGCTCTCTTCCTGTTAACAGTCATGTCTCTCTTAGAAGGCCTACAGGGCATCTTCCATTCTCTGGAATAGGGCAATTTGGAAAAAACCTGGAGTCCTCATCCCTGAAAATCTTGAGAGGTAGGTAGTATTCCATGAAACAACTAACTCAATTCACAATGCTGAAGAAGGTGTTTGACCCTCTTCCTTCTAACATTCATGGTTTTCTTACAAGAGCCACAGTGTTTCTCCATTCACTTCACAGAGGCAATTTTGCACAAAGGTGATCTTCTTAGCACATGAAAACTCGGACAAGCAGGCAGTATTCCTTTAAAAAGCTAAGTCAATTCACAATGCTAAACAAGTTGCCAAGCCCTGTTGCTTCTAACATTCATGACTCTCTTACAAGAGCTACCAGGACTCTTCCATTCGCTTGTATGGGATATTTTGCCAAAGTTGTGTTCCTCACCCATGAAAACGCTGAGAGGTACTCAGTATTCCTTTACACAGAAGGTACACAGCTAACTCAGTTCACAATGCTGAACAAGGTGGTAGACACTTTTCTTTCTAACATTAATGATTCTCTCTCAAATTCAACAGTGCTTCTTCCAATCCCTTTTAGCGGGTTATATTGCACAAAGGTGGTATTCCTCACCCATGAACACACTGAGTTGTAGGCATTATTCCTTGAAAGAAGTATATCAATTCTCCTTGGGAAACAAGGTGCTTGACCCTCCTGTTTCTAACATTCCTACTTCTCTTCCAAGAGTTGGAGGGTTCGTTCCCTTGACTTGAAAGAGGTAATTTTGCACAAACTTGAGGATCCTCACCCATAAAAACACTGAGTGTTAGGCAGTATTCCCTTCAACAGGTAACTCAATTCACAATGCTTAAGAGGGTGCTAGACCCTCTTGCTTCTAACATTAATCATTGTCTTACAAGAGCTACAGTATGCCTCCTTTCACTTGAATGGCCTATTTTACAGAACATTGAAGTTTCTCCCCGTGAAAACACTGACAGTTACGCAGTGTTCCCTTAAACAGGTAACTCAATTCACCATGCTTCACAAGTTGCTTGACCCTCTTGCTTGTAACACTTATGGTTCTCTTACAGGAGAAACAGTGCTTCTTCCTTACATTGCAACAGGCCTATTTTGCACAAAGCTACTATTCTTCACACTGTAAAAGCCTGAGAGACAGGTAGTATTCCTTTGTAAAGCTCACTCAATTCTCACTTTTGAACAACATTCCAGACCCTCTTGCTCCTAGAATGAATGGTTTTCATACATCCTAAACTGTTCTTCCATTCAGTTGAATGCAGCTATTTGGCCAAATGGTGATGTTCCTCACCCATGAAAAAACTCAGAGGTAGTCAGTATTCCTTTCAACAGGTAACTTATTTCTCATAGGAAGCCAAGTTGCAAAATATTCCTGTCTCTCACACACTGCATCAGGCCCTGAGCTACTACTGTGTGTCCCTTTCGCCTGAAGCGTGTATTTTTCAAGGAGTGAATGGTTCTCCATTTTCAAAGGCTTTCATTTGGCAAGCATTCCTTTCAAATGCTAATTCAACTCTCACAGGGAAATAATGTGCTTGCAACTCCTGCTGCAAACCTTGACATCTGCTTGCAAGAGACACAGTGCCTGTTCCATTCAGTGGAAAGGTCTATTGGCACAAAGACGGAAATGCTCACACTGTCAAACCCTGACAGATAGGCAGTGTCCCTTTTGAAGGCTAAATCAATTGAAGCTGCTAAGCAAAGTGCTAGAGCACCTTTCCTGTAAGCTTTGTGGTTCTCCTACCAGACACCCAGTAATCCTTCCCTTCATTGAAACAGGCAATTTTGCAGCAAAAGGAAGTTCCTCACACTTTCAAACCCTGAGTGGCAGGTGGTCTTCCTTTAAAAACTTCACTCTACTCACACTGTTACACAAGTTGCTAGACCCTCTTGCTTCTACCCTCAAACATTTTCTTAGAAGAGATTCAGAGATTCTTCCATTCTCTTCAAAGGGTGATGTTGCACAAAGGTGATACTCCTCATCCCTGGAAACACTAAGTGGTAGGCAGTATTCCTTGAAACAAGTTACTCAAGTCTCATCCGAAGACAATCTGCTTCACCCTCCTGCTTGTAACATTCAGCCTTTTCTTACAACATAAGCACCGCTGGATCCAGTCACTTCAAAGAGGTGATTTTGCACAAAGTTGAAGGTACTCACACATAAAAACACTGAGAGGTATCAGTATGTCCTTAGACAGCTAACTCAGTTGAGAATCCTCAGAGTGCTAGGCTCTCTTCCTGTTAACAGTCCTGTCTCTCTTAGAAGGCCTACAGGGCATCTTACATTCTCTGGAATGGGGCAATTTGGAAAAAACCTGGAGTCCTCATCCCTGAAAATCTTGAGAGGTAGGTAGTATTCCATGAAACAACTAACTCAATTCACAATGCTGAAGAAGGTGTTTGACCCTCTTCCTTCTAACATTCATGGTTTTCTTACAAGAGCCACAGTGTTTCTCCATTCACTTCACAGAGGCAATTTTGCACAAAGGTGATCTTCTTAGCACATGAAAACTCGGACAAGCAGGCAGTATTCCTTTAAAAAGCTAAGTCAATTCACAATGCTAAACAAGTTGCCAAGCCCTGTTGCTTCTAACATTCATGACTCTCTTACAAGAGCTACCAGGACTCTTCCATTCGCTTGTATGGGATATTTTGCCAAAGTTGTGTTCCTCACCCATGAAAACGCTGAGAGGTACTCAGTATTCCTTTACACAGAAGGTACACAGCTAACTCAGTTCACAATGCTGAACAAGGTGGTAGACCCTTTTCTTTCTAACATTAATGATTCTCTCTCAAATTCAACAGTGCTTCTTCCAATCCCTTTTAGCGGGTTATATTGCACAAAGGTGGTATTCCTCACCCATGAACACACTGAGTTGTAGGCATTATTCCTTGAAAGAAGTATATCAATTCTCCTTGGGAAACAAGGTGCTTGACCCTCCTGTTTCTAACATTCCTACTTCTCTTCCAAGAGTTGGAGGGTTGGTTCCCTTGACTTGAAAGAGGTAACTTTGCACAAACTTGAGGATCCTCACCCATAAAAACACTGAGAGTTAGGCAGTATTCCCTTCAACAGGTAACTCAATTCACAATGCTTAAGAGGGTGCTAGACCCTCTTGCTTCTAACATTAATCATTGTGTTACAAGAGCTACAGTATGCCTCCTTTCACTTGAATGGCCTATTTTACAGAACATTGAAGTTTCTCCCCGTGAAAACACTGACAGTTACGCAGTGTTCCCTTAAACAGGTAACTCAATTCACCATGCTTCACAAGGTGCTTGACCCTCTTGCTTGTAACACTTATGGTTCTCTTACAGGAGAGACAGTGCTTCTTCCTTACATTGCAACAGGCCTATTTTGCACAAAGCTACTATTCTTCACACTGTAAAAGCCTGAGAGACAGGTAGTATTCCTTTGTAAAGCTCACTCAATTCTCACTTTTGAACAACATTCCAGACCCTCTTGCTCCTAGAATGAATGGTTTTCATACATCCTAAACTGTTCTTCTTCCATTCAGTTGAATGCAGCTATTTGGCCAAACGGTGATGTTCCTCACCCATGAAAAAACTCAGAGGTAGTCAGTATTCCTTTCAACAGGTAACTTATTTCTCATAGGAAGCCAAGTTGCAAAATATTCCTGTCTCTCACACACTGCATCAGGCCCTGAGCTACTACTGTGTGTCCCTTTCACCTGAAGCGTGTATTTTTCAAGGAGTGAATGGTTCTCCATTTTCAAAGGCTTTCATTTGGCAAGCATTCCTTTCAAATGCTAATTCAACTCTCACAGGGAAACAATGTGCTTGCAACTCCTGCTGCAAACCTTGACATCTGCTTGCAAGAGACACAGTGCCTGTTCCATTCAGTGGAAAGGTCTGTTGGCACAAAGACGGAAATGCTCACACTGTCAAACCCTGACAGATAGGCAGTGTCCCTTTTGAAGGCTAAATCAATTGAAGCTGCTAAGCAAAGTGCTAGAGCACCTTTCCTGTAAGCTTTGTGGTTCTCCTACCAGACACCCAGTAATCCTTCCCTTCATTGAAACAGGCAATTTTGCAGCAAAAGGAAGTTCCTCACACTTTCAAACCCTGAGTGGCAGGTGGTCTTCCTTTAAAAACTTCACTCTACTCACACTGTTACACAAGTTGCTAGACCCTCTTGCTTCTACCCTCAAACATTTTCTTAGAAGTGATTCAGAGATTCTTCCATTCTCTTCAAAGGGTGATGTTGCACAAAGGTGATACTCTTCATCCCTGGAAACACTAAGTGGTAGGCAGTATTCCTTGAAACAAGTTACTCAAGTCTCATCCGAAGACAATCTGCTTCACCCTCCTGCTTGTAACATTCAGCCTTTTCTTACAACATAAGCACCGCTGGATCCAGTCACTTCAAAGAGGTGATTTTGCACAAAGTTGAAGGTACTCACACATAAAAACACTGAGAGGTATCAGTATGTCCTTAGACAGCTAACTCAGTTGAGAATCCTCAGAGTCCTAGGCTCTCTTCCTGTTAACAGTCCTGTCTCTCTTAGAAGGCCTACAGGGCATCTTACATTCTCTGGAATGGGGCAATTAGGAAAAAACCTGGAGTCCTCATCCCTGAAAATCTTGAGAGGTAGGTAGTATTCCATGAAACAACTAACTCAATTCACAATGCTGAAGAAGGTGTTTGACCCTCTTCCTTCTAACATTCATGGTTTTCTTACAAGAGCCACAGTGTTTCTCCATTCACTTCACAGAGGCAATTTTGCACAAAGGTGATCTTCTTAACACATGAAAACTCGGACAAGCAGGCAGTATTCCTTTAAAAAGCTAAGTCAATTCACAATGCTAAACAAGTTGCCAAGCCCTGTTGCTTCTAACATTCATGACTCTCTTACAAGAGCTACCAGGACTCTTCCATTCGCTTGTATGGGATATTTTGCCAAAGTTGTGTTCCTCACCCATGAAAACGCTGAGAGGTACTCAGTATTCCTTTACACAGAAGGTACACAGCTAACTCAGTTCACAATGCTGAACAAGGTGGTAGACCCTTTTCTTTCTAACATTAATGATTCTCTCTCAAATTCAACAGTGCTTCTTCCAATCCCTTTTAGCGGGTTATATTGCACAAAGGTGGTATTCCTCACCCATGAACACACTGAGTTGTAGGCATTATTCCTTGAAAGAAGTATATCAATTCTCCTTGGGAAACAAGGTGCTTGACCCTCCTGTTTCTAACATTCCTACTTCTCTTCCAAGAGTTGGAGGGTTGGTTCCCTTGACTTGAAAGAGGTAACTTTGCACAAACTTGAGGATCCTCACCCATAAAAACACTGAGAGTTAGGCAGTATTCCCTTCAACAGGTAACTCAATTCACAATGCTTAAGAGGGTGCTAGACCCTCTTGCTTCTAACATTAATCATTGTGTTACAAGAGCTACAGTATGCCTCCTTTCACTTGAATGGCCTATTTTACAGAACATTGAAGTTTCTCCCCGTGAAAACACTGACAGTTACGCAGTGTTCCCTTAAACAGGTAACTCAATTCACCATGCTTCACAAGGTGCTTGACCCTCTTGCTTGTAACACTTATGGTTCTCTTACAGGAGAGACAGTGCTTCTTCCTTACATTGCAACAGGCCTATTTTGCACAAAGCTACTATTCTTCACACTGTAAAAGCCTGAGAGACAGGTAGTATTCCTTTGTAAAGCTCACTCAATTCTCACTTTTGAACAACATTCCAGACCCTCTTGCTCCTAGAATGAATGGTTTTCATACATCCTAAACTGTTCTTCTTCCATTCAGTTGAATGCAGCTATTTGGCCAAACGGTGATGTTCCTCACCCATGAAAAAACTCAGAGGTAGTCAGTATTCCTTTCAACAGGTAACTTATTTCTCATAGGAAGCCAAGTTGCAAAATATTCCTGTCTCTCACACACTGCATCAGGCCCTGAGCTACTACTGTGTGTCCCTTTCACCTGAAGCGTGTATTTTTCAAGGAGTGAATGGTTCTCCATTTTCAAAGGCTTTCATTTGGCAAGCATTCCTTTCAAATGCTAATTCAACTCTCACAGGGAAACAATGTGCTTGCAACTCCTGCTGCAAACCTTGACATCTGCTTGCAAGAGACACAGTGCCTGTTCCATTCAGTGGAAAGGTCCGTTGGCACAAAGACGGAAATGCTCACACTGTGAAACCCTGACAGATAGGCAGTGTCCCTTTTGAAGGCTAAATCAATTGAAGCTGCTAAGCAAAGTGCTAGAGCACCTTTCCTGTAAGCTTTGTGGTTCTCCTACCAGACACCCAGTAATCCTTCCCTTCATTGAAACAGGCAATTTTGCAGCAAAAGGAAGTTCCTCACACTTTCAAACCCTGAGTGGCAGGTGGTCTTCCTTTAAAAACTTCACTCTACTCACACTGTTACACAAGTTGCTAGACCCTCTTGCTTCTACCCTCAAACATTTTCTTAGAAGAGATTCAGAGATTCTTCCATTCTCTTCAAAGGGTGATGTTGCACAAAGGTGATACTCCTCATCCCTGGAAACACTAAGTGGTAGGCAGTATTCCTTGAAACAAGTTACTCAAGTCTCATCCGAAGACAATCTGCTTCACCCTCCTGCTTGTAACATTCAGCCTTTTCTTACAACATAAGCACCGCTGGATCCAGTCACTTCAAAGAGGTGATTTTGCACAAAGTTGAAGGTACTCACACATAAAAACGCTGAGAGGTATCAGTATGTCCTTAGACAGCTAACTCAGTTGAGAATCCTCAGAGTGCTAGGCTCTCTTCCTGTTAACAGTCCTGTCTCTCTTAGAAGGCCTACAGGGCATCTTCCATTCTCTGGAATGAGGCAATTTGGAAAAAACCTGGAGTCCTCATCCCTGAAAATCTTGAGAGGTAGGTAGTATTCCATGAAACAACTAACTCAATTCACAATGCTGAAGAAGGTGTTTGACCCTCTTCCTTCTAACATTCATGGTTTTCTTACAAGAGCCACAGTGTTTCTCCATTCACTTCACAGAGGCAATTTTGCACAAAGGTGATCTTCTTAGCACATGAAAACTCGGACAAGCAGGCAGTATTCCTTTAAAAAGCTAAGTCAATTCACAATGCTAAACAAGTTGCCAAGCCCTCTTGCTTCTAAAATTCATGACTCTCTTACAAGAGCTACAAGGACTCTTCCATTCGCTTGTATGGGATATTTTGCCAAAGTTGTGTTCCTCACTCATGAAAACGCTGAGAGGTACTCAGTATTCCTTTACACAGCTAACTCAGTTCACAATGCTGAACAAGGTGGTAGACCCTTTTCTTTCTAACATTAATGATTCTCTCTCAAAATCAACAGTGCTTCTTCCAATCCCTTTTAGGGGGTTATATTGCACAAAGGTGGTATTCCTCTCCCATGAACACAATGAGTTGTAGGCATTATTCCTTGAAAGAAGTATATCAATTCTCCTTGGGAAACAAGGTGCTTGACCCTCCTGTTTCTAACATTCCTACTTCTCTTCCAAGAGTTGGAGGGTTGGTTCCCTTGACTTGAAAGAGGTAATTTTGCACAAACTTGAGGATCCTCACCCATAAAAACACTGAGAGTTAGGCAGTATTCCCTTCAACAGGTAACTCAATTCACAATGCTTAAGAGGGTGCTAGACCCTCTTGCTTCTAACATTAATCATTGTCTTACAAGAGCTACAGCATGCCTCCTTTCACTTGAGAGGCCTATTGTGCAGAACATTGAAGTTTCTCCCCGTGAAAACACTGACAGTTACGCAGTGTTCCCTTAAACAGGTAACTCAATTCACCATGCTTCACAAGGTGCTTGACCCTCTTGCTTGTAACACTTATGGTTCTCTTACAGGAGAAACAGTGCTTCTTCCTTACATTGCAACAGGCCTATTTTGCACAAAGCTACTATTCTTCACACTGTAAAAGCCTGAGAGACAGGTAGTATTCCTTTGTAAAGCTCACTCAATTCTCACTTTTGAACAACGTTCCAGACCCTCTTGCTCCTAGAATGAATGGTTTTCATACATCCTAAATTGTTCTTCTTCCATTCAGTTGAATGCAGCTATTTGGCCCAACGGTGATGTTCCTCACCCAGGAAAAAAGTCAGGGGTAGTCAGTATTCCTTTCAACAGGTAACTCATTTCTCATAGGGAGACAAGTTGCAAAATATTCCTGCCTCTCACACACTGCTTCAGGCCCTGAGGTACAAGTGTATGTCCATTTCGCCGGAAGCGGGTATTTTTCAAGGAGTGAATGATTCTCCATTGTCAAAGGCTTTCATTTGGCCAGCATTCCTTTCACATGCTAATTCAACTCTCACAGGGAAACAATGTGCTTGCAACTCCTGCTGCAAACCTTGACATCTGCTTGCAAGAGACACAGTGCCTGTTCCATTCAGTGGAAAGGTCTATTGGCACAAAGACGGAAATGCTCACACTGTCAAACCCTGACAGATAGGCAGTGTCCCTTTTGAAGGCTAAATCAATTGAAGCTGCTAAACAAAGTGCTAGAGCACCTTTCCTGTAAGCTTTGTGGTTCTCCTACCAGACACCCAGTAATCCTTCCCTTCATTGAAACAGGCAATTTTGCAGCAAAAGGAAGTTCCTCACACTTTCAAACCCTGAGTGGCAGGTGGTCTTCCTTTAAAAACTTCACTCTACTCACACTGTTACACAAGTTGCTAGACCCTCTTGCTTCTACCCTCAAACATTTTCTTAGAAGAGATTCAGAGATTCTTCCATTCTCTTCAAAGGGTGATGTTGCACAAAGGTGATACTCCTCATCCCTGGAAACACTAAGTGGTAGGCAGTATTCCTTGAAACAAGTTACTCAAGTCTCATCCGAAGACAATCTGCTTCACCCTCCTGCTTGTAACATTCAGCCTTTTCTTACAACATAAGCACCGCTGGATCCAGTCACTTCAAAGAGGTGATTTTGCACAAAGTTGAAGGTACTCACACATAAAAACACTGAGAGGTATCAGTATGTCCTTAGACAGCTAACTCAGTTGAGAATCCTCAGAGTCCTAGGCTCTCTTCCTGTTAACAGTCCTGTCTCTCTTAGAAGGCCTACAGGGCATCTTCCATTCTCTGGAAAGGGGCAATTTGGAAAAAACCTGGAGTCCTCATCCCTGAAAATCTTGAGAGGTAGGTAGTATTCCATGAAACAACTAACTCAATTCACAATGCTGAAGAAGGTGTTTGACCCTCTTCCTTCTAACATTCATGGTTTTCTTACAAGAGCCACAGTGTTTCTCCATTCACTTCACAGAGGCAATTTTGCACAAAGGTGATCTTCTTAGCACATGAAAACTCGGACAAGCAGGCAGTATTCCTTTAAAAAGCTAAGTCAATTCACAATGCTAAACAAGTTGCCAAGCCCTGTTGCTTCTAACATTCATGACTCTCTTACAAGAGCTACCAGGACTCTTCCATTCGCTTGTATGGGATATTTTGCCAAAGTTGTGTTCCTCACCCATGAAAACGCTGAGAGGTACTCAGTATTCCTTTACACAGAAGGTACACAGCTAACTCAGTTCACAATGCTGAACAAGGTGGTAGACCCTTTTCTTTCTAACATTAATGATTCTCTCTCAAATTCAACAGTGCTTCTTCCAATCCCTTTTAGCGGGTTATATTGCACAAAGGTGGTATTCCTAACCCATGAACACACTGAGTTGTAGGCATTATTCCTTGAAAGAAGTATATCAATTCTCCTTGGGAAACAAGGTGCTTGACCCTCCTGTTTCTAACATTCCTACTTCTCTTCCAAGAGTTGGAGGGTTGGTTCCCTTGACTTGAAAGAGGTAACTTTGCACAAACTTGAGGATCCTCACCCATAAAAACACTGAGAGTTAGGCAGTATTCCCTTCAACAGGTAACTCAATTCACAATGCTTAAGAGGGTGCTAGACCCTCTTGCTTCTAACATTAATCATTGTGTTACAAGAGCTACAGTATGCCTCCTTTCACTTGAATGGCCTATTTTACAGAACATTGAAGTTTCTCCCCGTGAAAACACTGACAGTTACGCAGTGTTCCCTTAAACAGGTAACTCAATTCACCATGCTTCACAAGTTGCTTGACCCTCTTGCTTGTAACACTTATGGTTCTCTTACAGGAGAGACAGTGCTTCTTCCTTACATTGCAACAGGCCTATTTTGCACAAAGCTACTATTCTTCACACTGTAAAAGCCTGAGAGACAGGTAGTATTCCTTTGTAAATCTCACTCAATTCTCACTTTTGAACAACATTCCAGACCCTCTTGCTCCTAGAATGAATGGTTTTCATACATCCTAAACTGTTCTTCTTCCATTCAGTTGAATGCAGCTATTTGGCCAAACGGTGATGTTCCTCACCCATGAAAAAACTCAGAGGTAGTCAGTATTCCTTTCAACAGGTAACTTATTTCTCATAGGAAGCCAAGTTGCAAAATATTCCTGTCTCTCACACACTGCATCAGGCCCTGAGCTACTACTGTGTGTCCCTTTCACCTGAAGCGTGTATTTTTCAAGGAGTGAATGGTTCTCCATTTTCAAAGGCTTTCATTTGGCAAGCATTCCTTTCACATGCTAATTCAACTCTCACAGGGAAACAATGTACTTGCAACTCCTGCTGCAAACCTTGACATCTGCTTGCAAGAGACACAGTGCCTGTTCCATTCAGTGGAAAGGTCTATTGGCACAAAGACGGAAATGCTCACACTGTCAAACCCTGACAGATAGGCAGTGTCCCTTTTGAAGGCTAAATCAATTGAAGCTGCTAAACAAAGTGCTAGAGCACCTTTCCTGTAAGCTTTGTGGTTCTCCTACCACACACCCAGTAATCCTTCCCTTCATTGAAACAGGCAATTTTGCACCAAAAGGAAGTTCCTCACACTTTCAAACCCTGAGTGGCAGGTGGTCTTCCTTTAAAAACTTCACTCTACTCACACAGTTACAAAAGTTGCTAGACCCTCTTGCTTCTACCCTCAAATATTTTCTTAGAAGAGATTCAGAGATTCTTCCATTCTCTTCAAAGGGTGATGTTGCACAAAGGTGATACTCCTCATCCCTGGAAACACTAAGTGGTAGGCAGTATTCCTTGAAACAAGTTACTCAAGTCTCATCCGAAGACAATCTGCTTCACCCTCCTGCTTGTAACATTCAGCCTTTTCTTACAACATAAGCACCGCTGGATCCAGTCACTTCAAAGAGGTGATTTTGCACAAAGTTGAAGGTACTCACACATAAAAACACTGAGAGGTATCAGTATGTCCTTAGACAGCTAACTCAGTTGAGAATCCTCAGAGTGCTAGGCTCTCTTCCTGTTAACAGTCATGTCTCTCTTAGAAGGCCTACAGGGCATCTTCCATTCTCTGGAATAGGGCAATTTGGAAAAAACCTGGAGTCCTCATCCCTGAAAATCTTGAGAGGTAGGTAGTATTCCATGAAACAACTAACTCAATTCACAATGCTGAAGAAGGTGTTTGACCCTCTTCCTTCTAACATTCATGGTTTTCTTACAAGAGCCACAGTGTTTCTCCATTCACTTCACAGAGGCAATTTTGCACAAAGGTGATCTTCTTAGCACATGAAAACTCGGACAAGCAGGCAGTATTCCTTTAAAAAGCTAAGTCAATTCACAATGCTAAACAAGTTGCCAAGCCCTGTTGCTTCTAACATTCATGACTCTCTTACAAGAGCTACCAGGACTCTTCCATTCGCTTGTATGGGATATTTTGCCAAAGTTGTGTTCCTCACCCATGAAAACGCTGAGAGGTACTCAGTATTCCTTTACACAGAAGGTACACAGCTAACTCAGTTCACAATGCTGAACAAGGTGGTAGACCCTTTTCTTTCTAACATTAATGATTCTCTCTCAAATTCAACAGTGCTTCTTCCAATCCCTTTTAGCGGGTTATATTGCACAAAGGTGGTATTCCTCACCCATGAACACACTGAGTTGTAGGCATTATTCCTTGAAAGAAGTATATCAATTCTCCTTGGGAAACAAGGTGCTTGACCCTCCTGTTTCTAACATTCCTACTTCTCTTCCAAGAGTTGGAGGGTTGGTTCCCTTGACTTGAAAGAGGTAACTTTGCACAAACTTGAGGAACCTCACCCATAAAAACACTGAGAGTTAGGCAGTATTCCCTTCAACAGGTAACTCAATTCACAATGCTTAAGAGGGTGCTAGACCCTCTTGCTTCTAACATTAATCATTGTGTTACAAGAGCTACAGTATGCCTCCTTTCACTTGAATGGCCTATTTTACAGAACATTGAAGTTTCTCCCCGTGAAAACACTGACAGTTACGCAGTGTTCCCTTAAACAGGTAACTCAATTCACCATGCTTCACAAGGTGCTTGACCCTCTTGCTTGTAACACTTATGGTTCTCTTACAGGAGAGACAGTGCTTCTTCCTTACATTGCAACAGGCCTATTTTGCACAAAGCTACTATTCTTCACACTGTAAAAGCCTGAGAGACAGGTAGTATTCCTTTGTAAAGCTCACTCAATTCTCACTTTTGAACAACATTCCAGACCCTCTTGCTCCTAGAATGAATGGTTTTCATACATCCTAAACTGTTCTTCTTCCATTCAGTTGAATGCAGCTATTTGGCCAAACGGTGATGTTCCTCACCCATGAAAAAACTCAGAGGTAGTCAGTATTCCTTTCAACAGGTAACTTATTTCTCATAGGAAGCCAAGTTGCAAAATATTCCTGTCTCTCACACACTGCATCAGGCCCTGAGCTACTACTGTGTGTCCCTTTCACCTGAAGCGTGTATTTTTCAAGGAGTGAATGGTTCTCCATTTTCAAAGGCTTTCATTTGGCAAGCATTCCTTTCAAATGCTAATTCAACTCTCACAGGGAAACAATGTGCTTGCAACTCCTGCTGCAAACCTTGACATCTGCTTGCAAGAGACACAGTGCCTGTTCCATTCAGTGGAAAGGTCTGTTGGCACAAAGACGGAAATGCTCACACTGTCAAACCCTGACAGATAGGCAGTGTCCCTTTTGAAGGCTAAATCAATTGAAGCTGCTAAGCAAAGTGCTAGAGCACCTTTCCTGTAAGCTTTGTGGTTCTCCTACCAGACACCCAGTAATCCTTCCCTTCATTGAAACAGGCAATTTTGCAGCAAAAGGAAGTTCCTCACACTTTCAAACCCTGAGTGGCAGGTGGTCTTCCTTTAAAAACTTCACTCTACTCACACTGTTACACAAGTTGCTAGACCCTCTTGCTTCTACCCTCAAACATTTTCTTAGAAGAGATTCAGAGATTCTTCCATTCTCTTCAAAGGGTGATGTTGCACAAAGGTGATACTCCTCATCCCTGGAAACACTAAGTGGTAGGCAGTATTCCTTGAAACAAGTTACTCAAGTCTCATCCGAAGACAATCTGCTTCACCCTCCTGCTTGTAACATTCAGCCTTTTCTTACAACATAAGCACCGCTGGATCCAGTCACTTCAAAGAGGTGATTTTGCACAAAGTTGAAGGTACTCACACATAAAAACACTGAGAGGTATCAGTATGTCCTTAGACAGCTAACTCAGTTGAGAATCCTCAGAGTCCTAGGCTCTCTTCCTGTTAACAGTCCTGTCTCTCTTAGAAGGCCTACAGGGCATCTTACATTCTCTGGAATGGGGCAATTAGGAAAAAACCTGGAGTCCTCATCCCTGAAAATCTTGAGAGGTAGGTAGTATTCCATGAAACAACTAACTCAATTCACAATGCTGAAGAAGGTGTTTGACCCTCTTCCTTCTAACATTCATGGTTTTCTTACAAGAGCCACAGTGTTTCTCCATTCACTTCACAGAGGCAATTTTGCACAAAGGTGATCTTCTTAACACATGAAAACTCGGACAAGCAGGCAGTATTCCTTTAAAAAGCTAAGTCAATTCACAATGCTAAACAAGTTGCCAAGCCCTGTTGCTTCTAACATTCATGACTCTCTTACAAGAGCTACCAGGACTCTTCCATTCGCTTGTATGGGATATTTTGCCAAAGTTGTGTTCCTCACCCATGAAAACGCTGAGAGGTACTCAGTATTCCTTTACACAGAAGGTACACAGCTAACTCAGTTCACAATGCTGAACAAGGTGGTAGACCCTTTTCTTTCTAACATTAATGATTCTCTCTCAAATTCAACAGTGCTTCTTCCAATCCCTTTTAGCGGGTTATATTGCACAAAGGTGGTATTCCTCACCCATGAACACACTGAGTTGTAGGCATTATTCCTTGAAAGAAGTATATCAATTCTCCTTGGGAAACAAGGTGCTTGACCCTCCTGTTTCTAACATTCCTACTTCTCTTCCAAGAGTTGGAGGGTTGGTTCCCTTGACTTGAAAGAGGTAACTTTGCACAAACTTGAGGATCCTCACCCATAAAAACACTGAGAGTTAGGCAGTATTCCCTTCAACAGGTAACTCAATTCACAATGCTTAAGAGGGTGCTAGACCCTCTTGCTTCTAACATTAATCATTGTCTTACAAGAGCTACAGTATGCCTCCTTTCACTTGAATGGCCTATTTTACAGAACATTGAAGTTTCTCCCCGTGAAAACACTGACAGTTACGCAGTGTTCCCTTAAACAGGTAACTCAATTCACCATGCTTCACAAGTTGCTTGACCCTCTTGCTTGTAACACTTATGGTTCTCTTACAGGAGAGACAGTGCTTCTTCCTTACCTTGCAACAGGCCTATTTTGCACAAAGCTACTATTCTTCACACTGTAAAAGCCTGAGAGACAGGTAGTATTCCTTTGTAAAGCTCACTCAATTCTCACTTTTGAACAACATTCCAGACCCTCTTGCTCCTAGAATGAATGGTTTTCATACATCCTAAACTGTTCTTCTTCCATTCAGTTGAATGCAGCTATTTGGCCAAACGGTGATGTTCCTCACCCATGAAAAAACTCAGAGGTAGTCAGTATTCCTTTCAACAGGTAACTTATTTCTCATAGGAAGCCAAGTTGCAAAATATTCCTGTCTCTCACACACTGCATCAGGCCCTGAGCTACTACTGTGTGTCCCTTTCGCCTGAAGCGTGTATTTTTCAAGGAGTGAATGGTTCTCCATTTTCAAAGGCTTTCATTTGGCAAGCATTCCTTTCAAATGCTAATTCAACTCTCACAGGGAAATAATGTGCTTGCAACTCCTGCTGCAAACCTTGACATCTGCTTGCAAGAGACACAGTGCCTGTTCCATTCAGTGGAAAGGTCTATTGGCACAAAGACGGAAATGCTCACACTGTCAAACCCTGACAGATAGGCAGTGTCCCTTTTGAAGGCTAAATCAATTGAAGCTGCTAAGCAAAGTGCTAGAGCACCTTTCCTGTAAGCTTTGTGGTTCTCCTACCAGACACCCAGTAATCCTTCCCTTCATTGAAACAGGCAATTTTGCAGCAAAAGGAAGTTCCTCACACTTTCAAACCCTGAGTGGCAGGTGGTCTTCCTTTAAAAACTTCACTCTACTCACACTGTTACACAAGTTGCTAGACCCTCTTGCTTCTACCCTCAAACATTTTCTTAGAAGAGATTCAGAGATTCTTCCATTCTCTTCAAAGGGTGATGTTGCACAAAGGTGATACTCCTCATCCCTGGAAACACTAAGTGGTAGGCAGTATTCCTTGAAACAAGTTACTCAAGTCTCATCCAAAGACAATCTGCTTCACCCTCCTGCTTGTAACATTCAGCCTTTTCTTACAACATAAGCACCGCTGGATCCAGTCACTTCAAAGAGGTGATTTTGCACAAAGTTGAAGGTACTCACACATAAAAACACTGAGAGGTATCAGTATGTCCTTAGACAGCTAACTCAGTTGAGAATCCTCAGAGTGCTAGGCTCTCTTCCTGTTAACAGTCATGTCTCTCTTAGAAGGCCTACAGGGCATCTTCCATTCTCTGGAATAGGGCAATTTGGAAAAAACCTGGAGTCCTCATCCCTGAAAATCTTGAGAGGTAGGTAGTATTCCATGAAACAACTAACTCAATTCACAATGCTGAAGAAGGTGTTTGACCCTCTTCCTTCTAACATTCATGGTTTTCTTACAAGAGCCACAGTGTTTCTCCATTCACTTCACAGAGGCAATTTTGCACAAAGGTGATCTTCTTAGCACATGAAAACTCGGACAAGCAGGCAGTATTCCTTTAAAAAGCTAAGTCAATTCACAATGCTAAACAAGTTGCCAAGCCCTGTTGCTTCTAACATTCATGACTCTCTTACAAGAGCTACCAGGACTCTTCCATTCGCTTGTATGGGATATTTTGCCAAAGTTGTGTTCCTCACCCATGAAAACGCTGAGAGGTACTCAGTATTCCTTTACACAGAAGGTACACAGCTAACTCAGTTCACAATGCTGAACAAGGTGGTAGACACTTTTCTTTCTAACATTAATGATTCTCTCTCAAATTCAACAGTGCTTCTTCCAATCCCTTTTAGCGGGTTATATTGCACAAAGGTGGTATTCCTCACCCATGAACACACTGAGTTGTAGGCATTATTCCTTGAAAGAAGTATATCAATTCTCCTTGGGAAACAAGGTGCTTGACCCTCCTGTTTCTAACATTCCTACTTCTCTTCCAAGAGTTGGAGGGTTCGTTCCCTTGACTTGAAAGAGGTAATTTTGCACAAACTTGAGGATCCTCACCCATAAAAACACTGAGTGTTAGGCAGTATTCCCTTCAACAGGTAACTCAATTCACAATGCTTAAGAGGGTGCTAGACCCTCTTGCTTCTAACATTAATCATTGTCTTACAAGAGCTACAGTATGCCTCCTTTCACTTGAATGGCCTATTTTACAGAACATTGAAGTGTCTCCCCGTGAAAACACTGACAGTTACGCAGTGTTCCCTTAAACAGGTAACTCAATTCACCATGCTTCACAAGTTGCTTGACCCTCTTGCTTGTAACACTTATGGTTCTCTTACAGGAGAAACAGTGCTTCTTCCTTACATTGCAACAGGCCTATTTTGCACAAAGCTACTATTCTTCACACTGTAAAAGCCTGAGAGACAGGTAGTATTCCTTTGTAAAGCTCACTCAATTCTCACTTTTGAACAACATTCCAGACCCTCTTGCTCCTAGAATGAATGGTTTTCATACATCCTAAACTGTTCTTCCATTCAGTTGAATGCAGCTATTTGGCCAAATGGTGATGTTCCTCACCCATGAAAAAACTCAGAGGTAGTCAGTATTCCTTTCAACAGGTAACTTATTTCTCATAGGAAGCCAAGTTGCAAAATATTCCTGTCTCTCACACACTGCATCAGGCCCTGAGCTACTACTGTGTGTCCCTTTCGCCTGAAGCGTGTATTTTTCAAGGAGTGAATGGTTCTCCATTTTCAAAGGCTTTCATTTGGCAAGCATTCCTTTCAAATGCTAATTCAACTCTCACAGGGAAACAATGTGCTTGCAACTCCTGCTGCAAACCTTGACATCTGCTTGCAAGAGACACAGTGCCTGTTCCATTCAGTGGAAAGGTCTGTTGGCACAAAGACGGAAATGCTCACACTGTCAAACCCTGACAGATAGGCAGTGTCCCTTTTGAAGGCTAAATCAATTGAAGCTGCTAAGCAAAGTGCTAGAGCACCTTTCCTGTAAGCTTTGTGGTTCTCCTACCAGACACCCAGTAATCCTTCCCTTCATTGAAACAGGCAATTTTGCAGCAAAAGGAAGTTCCTCACACTTTCAAACCCTGAGTGGCAGGTGGTCTTCCTTTAAAAACTTCACTCTACTCACACTGTTACACAAGTTGCTAGACCCTCTTGCTTCTACCCTCAAACATTTTCTTAGAAGAGATTCAGAGATTCTTCCATTCTCTTCAAAGGGTGATGTTGCACAAAGGTGATACTCTTCATCCCTGGAAACACTAAGTGGTAGGCAGTATTCCTTGAAACAAGTTACTCAAGTCTCATCCGAAGACAATCTGCTTCACCCTCCTGCTTGTAACATTCAGCCTTTTCTTACAACATAAGCACCGCTGGATCCAGTCACTTCAAAGAGGTGATTTTGCACAAAGTTGAAGGTACTCACACATAAAAACACTGAGAGGTATCAGTATGTCCTTAGACAGCTAACTCAGTTGAGAATCCTCAGAGTCCTAGGCTCTCTTCCTGTTAACAGTCCTGTCTCTCTTAGAAGGCCTACAGGGCATCTTACATTCTCTGGAATGGGGCAATTAGGAAAAAACCTGGAGTCCTCATCCCTGAAAATCTTGAGAGGTAGGTAGTATTCCATGAAACAACTAACTCAATTCACAATGCTGAAGAAGGTGTTTGACCCTCTTCCTTCTAACATTCATGGTTTTCTTACAAGAGCCACAGTGTTTCTCCATTCACTTCACAGAGGCAATTTTGCACAAAGGTGATCTTCTTAACACATGAAAACTCGGACAAGCAGGCAGTATTCCTTTAAAAAGCTAAGTCAATTCACAATGCTAAACAAGTTGCCAAGCCCTGTTGCTTCTAACATTCATGACTCTCTTACAAGAGCTACCAGGACTCTTCCATTCGCTTGTATGGGATATTTTGCCAAAGTTGTGTTCCTCACCCATGAAAACGCTGAGAGGTACTCAGTATTCCTTTACACAGAAGGTACACAGCTAACTCAGTTCACAATGCTGAACAAGGTGGTAGACCCTTTTCTTTCTAACATTAATGATTCTCTCTCAAATTCAACAGTGCTTCTTCCAATCCCTTTTAGCGGGTTATATTGCACAAAGGTGGTATTCCTCACCCATGAACACACTGAGTTGTAGGCATTATTCCTTGAAAGAAGTATATCAATTCTCCTTGGGAAACAAGGTGCTTGACCCTCCTGTTTCTAACATTCCTACTTCTCTTCCAAGAGTTGGAGGGTTGGTTCCCTTGACTTGAAAGAGGTAACTTTGCACAAACTTGAGGATCCTCACCCATAAAAACACTGAGAGTTAGGCAGTATTCCCTTCAACAGGTAACTCAATTCACAATGCTTAAGAGGGTGCTAGACCCTCTTGCTTCTAACATTAATCATTGTCTTACAAGACCTACAGTATGCCTCCTTTCACTTGAATGGCCTATTTTACAGAACATTGAAGTTTCTCCCCGTGAAAACACTGACAGTTACGCAGTGTTCCCTTAAACAGGTAACTCAATTCACCATGCTTCACAAGTTGCTTGACCCTCTTGCTTGTAACACTTATGGTTCTCTTACAGGAGAGACAGTGCTTCTTCCTTACCTTGCAACAGGCCTATTTTGCACAAAGCTACTATTCTTCACACTGTAAAAGCCTGAGAGACAGGTAGTATTCCTTTGTAAAGCTCACTCAATTCTCACTTTTGAACAACATTCCAGACCCTCTTGCTCCTAGAATGAATGGTTTTCATACATCCTAAACTGTTCTTCTTCCATTCAGTTGAATGCAGCTATTTGGCCAAACGGTGATGTTCCTCACCCATGAAAAAACTCAGAGGTAGTCAGTATTCCTTTCAACAGGTAACTTATTTCTCATAGGAAGCCAAGTTGCAAAATATTCCTGTCTCTCACACACTGCATCAGGCCCTGAGCTACTACTGTGTGTCCCTTTCGCCTGAAGCGTGTATTTTTCAAGGAGTGAATGGTTCTCCATTTTCAAAGGCTTTCATTTGGCAAGCATTCCTTTCAAATGCTAATTCAACTCTCACAGGGAAATAATGTGCTTGCAACTCCTGCTGCAAACCTTGACATCTGCTTGCAAGAGACACAGTGCCTGTTCCATTCAGTGGAAAGGTCTATTGGCACAAAGACGGAAATGCTCACACTGTCAAACCCTGACAGATAGGCAGTGTCCCTTTTGAAGGCTAAATCAATTGAAGCTGCTAAGCAAAGTGCTAGAGCACCTTTCCTGTAAGCTTTGTGGTTCTCCTACCAGACACCCAGTAATCCTTCCCTTCATTGAAACAGGCAATTTTGCAGCAAAAGGAAGTTCCTCACACTTTCAAACCCTGAGTGGCAGGTGGTCTTCCTTTAAAAACTTCACTCTACTCACACTGTTACACAAGTTGCTAGACCCTCTTGCTTCTACCCTCAAACATTTTCTTAGAAGAGATTCAGAGATTCTTCCATTCTCTTCAAAGGGTGATGTTGCACAAAGGTGATACTCCTCATCCCTGGAAACACTAAGTGGTAGGCAGTATTCCTTGAAACAAGTTACTCAAGTCTCATCCAAAGACAATCTGCTTCACCCTCCTGCTTGTAACATTCAGCCTTTTCTTACAACATAAGCACCGCTGGATCCAGTCACTTCAAAGAGGTGATTTTGCACAAAGTTGAAGGTACTCACACATAAAAACACTGAGAGGTATCAGTATGTCCTTAGACAGCTAACTCAGTTGAGAATCCTCAGAGTGCTAGGCTCTCTTCCTGTTAACAGTCATGTCTCTCTTAGAAGGCCTACAGGGCATCTTCCATTCTCTGGAATAGGGCAATTTGGAAAAAACCTGGAGTCCTCATCCCTGAAAATCTTGAGAGGTAGGTAGTATTCCATGAAACAACTAACTCAATTCACAATGCTGAAGAAGGTGTTTGACCCTCTTCCTTCTAACATTCATGGTTTTCTTACAAGAGCCACAGTGTTTCTCCATTCACTTCACAGAGGCAATTTTGCACAAAGGTGATCTTCTTAGCACATGAAAACTCGGACAAGCAGGCAGTATTCCTTTAAAAAGCTAAGTCAATTCACAATGCTAAACAAGTTGCCAAGCCCTGTTGCTTCTAACATTCATGACTCTCTTACAAGAGCTACCAGGACTCTTCCATTCGCTTGTATGGGATATTTTGCCAAAGTTGTGTTCCTCACCCATGAAAACGCTGAGAGGTACTCAGTATTCCTTTACACAGAAGGTACACAGCTAACTCAGTTCACAATGCTGAACAAGGTGGTAGACACTTTTCTTTCTAACATTAATGATTCTCTCTCAAATTCAACAGTGCTTCTTCCAATCCCTTTTAGCGGGTTATATTGCACAAAGGTGGTATTCCTCACCCATGAACACACTGAGTTGTAGGCATTATTCCTTGAAAGAAGTATATCAATTCTCCTTGGGAAACAAGGTGCTTGACCCTCCTGTTTCTAACATTCCTACTTCTCTTCCAAGAGTTGGAGGGTTCGTTCCCTTGACTTGAAAGAGGTAATTTTGCACAAACTTGAGGATCCTCACCCATAAAAACACTGAGTGTTAGGCAGTATTCCCTTCAACAGGTAACTCAATTCACAATGCTTAAGAGGGTGCTAGACCCTCTTGCTTCTAACATTAATCATTGTCTTACAAGAGCTACAGTATGCCTCCTTTCACTTGAATGGCCTATTTTACAGAACATTGAAGTGTCTCCCCGTGAAAACACTGACAGTTACGCAGTGTTCCCTTAAACAGGTAACTCAATTCACCATGCTTCACAAGTTGCTTGACCCTCTTGCTTGTAACACTTATGGTTCTCTTACAGGAGAAACAGTGCTTCTTCCTTACATTGCAACAGGCCTATTTTGCACAAAGCTACTATTCTTCACACTGTAAAAGCCTGAGAGACAGGTAGTATTCCTTTGTAAAGCTCACTCAATTCTCACTTTTGAACAACATTCCAGACCCTCTTGCTCCTAGAATGAATGGTTTTCATACATCCTAAACTGTTCTTCCATTCAGTTGAATGCAGCTATTTGGCCAAATGGTGATGTTCCTCACCCATGAAAAAACTCAGAGGTAGTCAGTATTCCTTTCAACAGGTAACTTATTTCTCATAGGAAGCCAAGTTGCAAAATATTCCTGTCTCTCACACACTGCATCAGGCCCTGAGCTACTACTGTGTGTCCCTTTCGCCTGAAGCGTGTATTTTTCAAGGAGTGAATGGTTCTCCATTTTCAAAGGCTTTCATTTGGCAAGCATTCCTTTCAAATGCTAATTCAACTCTCACAGGGAAATAATGTGCTTGCAACTCCTGCTGCAAACCTTGACATCTGCTTGCAAGAGACACAGTGCCTGTTCCATTCAGTGGAAAGGTCTATTGGCACAAAGACGGAAATGCTCACACTGTCAAACCCTGACAGATAGGCAGTGTCCCTTTTGAAGGCTAAATCAATTGAAGCTGCTAAGCAAAGTGCTAGAGCACCTTTCCTGTAAGCTTTGTGGTTCTCCTACCAGACACCCAGTAATCCTTCCCTTCATTGAAACAGGCAATTTTGCAGCAAAAGGAAGTTCCTCACACTTTCAAACCCTGAGTGGCAGGTGGTCTTCCTTTAAAAACTTCACTCTACTCACACTGTTACACAAGTTGCTAGACCCTCTTGCTTCTACCCTCAAACATTTTCTTAGAAGAGATTCAGAGATTCTTCCATTCTCTTCAAAGGGTGATGTTGCACAAAGGTGATACTCCTCATCCCTGGAAACACTAAGTGGTAGGCAGTATTCCTTGAAACAAGTTACTCAAGTCTCATCCGAAGACAATCTGCTTCACCCTCCTGCTTGTAACATTCAGCCTTTTCTTACAACATAAGCACCGCTGGATCCAGTCACTTCAAAGAGGTGATTTTGCACAAAGTTGAAGGTACTCACACATAAAAACACTGAGAGGTATCAGTATGTCCTCAGACAGCTAACTCAGTTGAGAATCCTCAGAGTCCTAGGCTCTCTTCCTGTTAACAGTCCTGTCTCTCTTAGAAGGCCTACAGGGCATCTTCCATTCTCTGGAATGGGGCAATTTGGAAAAAACCTGGAGTCCTCATCCCTGAAAATCTTGAGAGGTAGGTAGTATTCCATGAAACAACTAACTCAATTCACAATGCTGAAGAAGGTGTTTGACCCTCTTCCTTCTAACATTCATGGTTTTCTTACAAGAGCCACAGTGTTTCTCCATTCACTTCACAGAGGCAATTTTGCACAAAGGTGATCTTCTTAGCACATGAAAACTCGGACAAGCAGGCAGTATTCCTTTAAAAAGCTAAGTCAATTCACAATGCTAAACAAGTTGCCAAGCCCTCTTGCTTCTAACATTCATGACTCTCTTACAAGAGCTACCAGGACTCTTCCATTCGCTTGTATGGGATATTTTGCCAAAGTTGTGTTCCTGACCCATGAAAACGCTGAGAGGTACTCAGTATTCCTTTACACAGCTAACTCAGTTCACAATGCTGAACAAGGTGGTAGACCCTTTTCTTTCTAACATTAATGATTCTCTCTCAAATTCAACAGTGCTTCTTCCAATCCCTTTTAGCGGGTTATATTGCACAAAGGTGGTATTCCTCACCCATGAACACACTGAGTTGTAGGCATTATTCCTTGAAAGAAGTATATCAATTCTCCTTGGGAAACAAGGTGCTTGACCCTCCTGTTTCTAACATTCCTACTTCTCTTCCAAGAGTTGGAGGGTTGGTTCCCTTGACTTGAAAGAGGTAACTTTGCACAAACTTGAGGATCCTCACCCATAAAAACACTGAGAGTTAGGCAGTATTCCCTTCAACAGGTAACTCAATTCACAATGCTTAAGAGGGTGCTAGACCCTCTTGCTTCTAACATTAATCATTGTGTTACAAGAGCTACAGTATGCCTCCTTTCACTTGAATGGCCTATTTTACAGAACATTGAAGTTTCTCCCCGTGAAAACACTGACAGTTACGCAGTGTTCCCTTAAACAGGTAACTCAATTCACCATGCTTCACAAGGTGCTTGACCCTCTTGCTTGTAACACTTATGGTTCTCTTACAGGAGAGACAGTGCTTCTTCCTTACATTGCAACAGGCCTATTTTGCACAAAGCTACTATTCTTCACACTGTAAAAGCCTGAGAGACAGGTAGTATTCCTTTGTAAAGCTCACTCAATTCTCACTTTTGAACAACATTCCAGACCCTCTTGCTCCTAGAATGAATGGTTTTCATACATCCTAAACTGTTCTTCTTCCATTCAGTTGAATGCAGCTATTTGGCCAAACGGTGATGTTCCTCACCCATGAAAAAACTCAGAGGTAGTCAGTATTCCTTTCAACAGGTAACTTATTTCTCATAGGAAGCCAAGTTGCAAAATATTCCTGTCTCTCACACACTGCATCAGGCCCTGAGCTACTACTGTGTGTCCCTTTCACCTGAAGCGTGTATTTTTCAAGGAGTGAATGGTTCTCCATTTTCAAAGGCTTTCATTTGGCAAGCATTCCTTTCAAATGCTAATTCAACTCTCACAGGGAAATAATGTGCTTGCAACTCCTGCTGCAAACCTTGACATCTGCTTGCAAGAGACACAGTGCCTGTTCCATTCAGTGGAAAGGTCCGTTGGCACAAAGACGGAAATGCTCACACTGTCAAACCCTGACAGATAGGCAGTGTCCCTTTTGAAGGCTAAATCAATTGAAGCTGCTAAGCAAAGTGCTAGAGCACCTTTCCTGTAAGCTTTGTGGTTCTCCTACCAGACACCCAGTAATCCTTCCCTTCATTGAAACAGGCAATTTTGCAGCAAAAGGAAGTTCCTCACACTTTCAAACCCTGAGTGGCAGGTGGTCTTCCTTTAAAAACTTCACTCTACTCACACTGTTACACAAGTTGCTAGACCCTCTTGCTTCTACCCTCAAACATTTTCTTAGAAGAGATTCAGAGATTCTTCCATTCTCTTCAAAGGGTGATGTTGCACAAAGGTGATACTCCTCATCCCTGGAAACACTAAGTGGTAGGCAGTATTCCTTGAAACAACTTACTCAAGTCTCATCCGAAGACAATCTGCTTCACCCTCCTGCTTGTAACATTCAGCCTTTTCTTACAACATAAGCACCGCTGGATCCAGTCACTTCAAAGAGGTGATTTTGCACAAAGTTGAAGGTACTCACACATAAAAACACTGAGAGGTATCAGTATGTCCTTAGACAGCTAACTCAGTTGAGAATCCTCAGAGTCCTAGGCTCTCTTCCTGTTAACAGTCCTGTCTCTCTTAGAAGGCCTACAGGGCATCTTACATTCTCTGGAATGGGGCAATTTGGAAAAAACCTGGAGTCCTCATCCCTGAAAATCTTGAGAGGTAGGTAGTATTCCATGAAACAACTAACTCAATTCACAATGCTGAAGAAGGTGTTTGACCCTCTTCCTTCTAACATTCATGGTTTTCTTACAAGAGCCACAGTGTTTCTCCATTCACTTCACAGAGGCAATTTTGCACAAAGGTGATCTTAACACATGAAAACTCGGACAAGCAGGCAGTATTCCTTTAAAAAGCTAAGTCAATTCACAATGCTAAACAAGTTGCCAAGCCCTGTTGCTTCTAACATTCATGACTCTCTTACAAGAGCTACCAGGACTCTTCCATTCGCTTGTATGGGATATTTTGCCAAAGTTGTGTTCCTCACCCATGAAAACGCTGAGAGGTACTCAGTATTCCTTTACACAGAAGGTACACAGCTAACTCAGTTCACAATGCTGAACAAGGTGGTAGACCCTTTTCTTTCTAACATTAATGATTCTCTCTCAAATTCAACAGTGCTTCTTCCAATCCCTTTTAGCGGGTTATATTGCACAAAGGTGGTATTCCTCACCCATGAACACACTGAGTTGTAGGCATTATTCCTTGAAAGAAGTATATCAATTCTCCTTGGGAAACAAGGTGCTTGACCCTCCTGTTTCTAACATTCCTACTTCTCTTCCAAGAGTTGGAGGGTTGGTTCCCTTGACTTGAAAGAGGTAACTTTGCACAAACTTGAGGATCCTCACCCATAAAAACACTGAGAGTTAGGCAGTATTCCCTTCAACAGGTAACTCAATTCACAATGCTTAAGAGGGTGCTAGACCCTCTTGCTTCTAACATTAATCATTGTCTTACAAGAGCTACAGTATGCCTCCTTTCACTTGAATGGCCTATTTTACAGAACATTGAAGTTTCTCCCCGTGAAAACACTGACAGTTACGCAGTGTTCCCTTAAACAGGTAACTCAATTCACCATGCTTCACAAGTTGCTTGACCCTCTTGCTTGTAACACTTATGGTTCTCTTACAGGAGAGACAGTGCTTCTTCCTTACCTTGCAACAGGCCTATTTTGCACAAAGCTACTATTCTTCACACTGTAAAAGCCTGAGAGACAGGTAGTATTCCTTTGTAAAGCTCACTCAATTCTCACTTTTGAACAACATTCCAGACCCTCTTGCTCCTAGAATGAATGGTTTTCATACATCCTAAACTGTTCTTCTTCCATTCAGTTGAATGCAGCTATTTGGCCAAACGGTGATGTTCCTCACCCATGAAAAAACTCAGAGGTAGTCAGTATTCCTTTCAACAGGTAACTTATTTCTCATAGGAAGCCAAGTTGCAAAATATTCCTGTCTCTCACACACTGCATCAGGCCCTGAGCTACTACTGTGTGTCCCTTTCGCCTGAAGCGTGTATTTTTCAAGGAGTGAATGGTTCTCCATTTTCAAAGGCTTTCATTTGGCAAGCATTCCTTTCAAATGCTAATTCAACTCTCACAGGGAAATAATGTGCTTGCAACTCCTGCTGCAAACCTTGACATCTGCTTGCAAGAGACACAGTGCCTGTTCCATTCAGTGGAAAGGTCTATTGGCACAAAGACGGAAATGCTCACACTGTCAAACCCTGACAGATAGGCAGTGTCCCTTTTGAAGGCTAAATCAATTGAAGCTGCTAAGCAAAGTGCTAGAGCACCTTTCCTGTAAGCTTTGTGGTTCTCCTACCAGACACCCAGTAATCCTTCCCTTCATTGAAACAGGCAATTTTGCAGCAAAAGGAAGTTCCTCACACTTTCAAACCCTGAGTGGCAGGTGGTCTTCCTTTAAAAACTTCACTCTACTCACACTGTTACACAAGTTGCTAGACCCTCTTGCTTCTACCCTCAAACATTTTCTTACAAGAGATTCAGAGATTCTTCCATTCTCTTCAAAGGGTGATGTTGCACAAAGGTGATACTCCTCATCCCTGGAAACACTAAGTGGTAGGCAGTATTCCTTGAAACAAGTTACTCAAGTCTCATCCGAAGACAATCTGCTTCACCCTCCTGCTTGTAACATTCAGCCTTTTCTTACAACATAAGCACCGCTGGATCCAGTCACTTCAAAGAGGTGATTTTGCACAAAGTTGAAGGTACTCACACATAAAAACGCTGAGAGGTATCAGTATGTCCTTAGACAGCTAACTCAGTTGAGAATCCTCAGAGTGCTAGGCTCTCTTCCTGTTAACAGTCCTGTCTCTCTTAGAAGGCCTACAGGGCATCTTCCATTCTCTGGAATGAGGCAATTTGGAAAAAACCTGGAGTCCTCATCCCTGAAAATCTTGAGAGGTAGGTAGTATTCCATGAAACAACTAACTCAATTCACAATGCTGAAGAAGGTGTTTGACCCTCTTCCTTCTAACATTCATGGTTTTCTTACAAGAGCCACAGTGTTTCTCCATTCACTTCACAGAGGCAATTTTGCACAAAGGTGATCTTCTTAGCACATGAAAACTCGGACAAGCAGGCAGTATTCCTTTAAAAAGCTAAGTCAATTCACAATGCTAAACAAGTTGCCAAGCCCTCTTGCTTCTAAAATTCATGACTCTCTTACAAGAGCTACAAGGACTCTTCCATTCGCTTGTATGGGATATTTTGCCAAAGTTGTGTTCCTCACCCATGAAAACGCTGAGAGGTACTCAGTATTCCTTTACACAGCTAACTCAGTTCACAATGCTGAACAAGGTGGTAGACCCTTTTCTTTCTAACATTAATGATTCTCTCTCAAAATCAACAGTGCTTCTTCCAATCCCTTTTAGGGGGTTATATTGCACAAAGGTGGTATTCCTCTCCCATGAACACAATGAGTTGTAGGCATTATTCCTTGAAAGAAGTATATCAATTCTCCTTGGGAAACAAGGTGCTTGACCCTCCTGTTTCTAACATTCCTACTTCTCTTCCAAGAGTTGGAGGGTTGGTTCCCTTGACTTGAAAGAGGTAATTTTGCACAAACTTGAGGATCCTCACCCATAAAAACACTGAGAGTTAGGCAGTATTCCCTTCAACAGGTAACTCAATTCACAATGCTTAAGAGGGTGCTAGACCCTCTTGCTTCTAACATTAATCATTGTCTTACAAGAGCTACAGCATGCCTCCTTTCACTTGAGAGGCCTATTGTGCAGAACATTGAAGTTTCTCCCCGTGAAAACACTGACAGTTACGCAGTGTTCCCTTAAACAGGTAACTCAATTCACCATGCTTCACAAGGTGCTTGACCCTCTTGCTTGTAACACTTATGGTTCTCTTACAGGAGAAACAGTGCTTCTTCCTTACATTGCAACAGGCCTATTTTGCACAAAGCTACTATTCTTCACACTGTAAAAGCCTGAGAGACAGGTAGTATTCCTTTGTAAAGCTCACTCAATTCTCACTTTTGAACAACGTTCCAGACCCTCTTGCTCCTAGAATGAATGGTTTTCATACATCCTAAACTGTTCTTCTTCCATTCAGTTGAATGCAGCTATTTGGCCCAACGGTGATGTTCCTCACCCAGGAAAAAAGTCAGGGGTAGTCAGTATTCCTTTCAACAGGTAACTCATTTCTCATAGGGAGACAAGTTGCAAAATATTCCTGCCTCTCACACACTGCTTCAGGCCCTGAGGTACAAGTGTATGTCCATTTCGCCGGAAGCGGGTATTTTTCAAGGAGTGAATGATTCTCCATTGTCAAAGGCTTTCATTTGGCCAGCATTCCTTTCACATGCTAATTCAACTCTCACAGGGAAACAATGTGCTTGCAACTCCTGCTGCAAACCTTGACATCTGCTTGCAAGAGACACAGTGCCTGTTCCATTCAGTGGAAAGGTCTATTGGCACAAAGACGGAAATGCTCACACTGTCAAACCCTGACAGATAGGCAGTGTCCCTTTTGAAGGCTAAATCAATTGAAGCTGCTAAACAAAGTGCTAGAGCACCTTTCCTGTAAGCTTTGTGGTTCTCCTACCAGACACCCAGTAATCCTTCCCTTCATTGAAACAGGCAATTTTGCAGCAAAAGGAAGTTCCTCACACTTTCAAACCCTGAGTGGCAGGTGGTCTTCCTTTAAAAACTTCACTCTACTCACACTGTTACACAAGTTGCTAGACCCTCTTGCTTCTACCCTCAAACATTTTCTTAGAAGAGATTCAGAGATTCTTCCATTCTCTTCAAAGGGTGATGTTGCACAAAGGTGATACTCCTCATCCCTGGAAACACTAAGTGGTAGGCAGTATTCCTTGAAACAAGTTACTCAAGTCTCATCCGAAGACAATCTGCTTCACCCTCCTGCTTGTAACATTCAGCCTTTTCTTACAACATAAGCACCGCTGGATCCAGTCACTTCAAAGAGGTGATTTTGCACAAAGTTGAAGGTACTCACACATAAAAACACTGAGAGGTATCAGTATGTCCTTAGACAGCTAACTCAGTTGAGAATCCTCAGAGTCCTAGGCTCTCTTCCTGTTAACAGTCCTGTCTCTCTTAGAAGGCCTACAGGGCATCTTCCATTCTCTGGAAAGGGGCAATTTGGAAAAAACCTGGAGTCCTCATCCCTGAAAATCTTGAGAGGTAGGTAGTATTCCATGAAACAACTAACTCAATTCACAATGCTGAAGAAGGTGTTTGACCCTCTTCCTTCTAACATTCATGGTTTTCTTACAAGAGCCACAGTGTTTCTCCATTCACTTCACAGAGGCAATTTTGCACAAAGGTGATCTTCTTAGCACATGAAAACTCGGACAAGCAGGCAGTATTCCTTTAAAAAGCTAAGTCAATTCACAATGCTAAACAAGTTGCCAAGCCCTGTTGCTTCTAACATTCATGACTCTCTTACAAGACCTACCAGGACTCTTCCATTCGCTTGTATGGGATATTTTGCCAAAGTTGTGTTCCTCACCCATGAAAACGCTGAGAGGTACTCAGTATTCCTTTACACAGAAGGTACACAGCTAACTCAGTTCACAATGCTGAACAAGGTGGTAGACCCTTTTCTTTCTAACATTAATGATTCTCTCTCAAATTCAACAGTGCTTCTTCCAATCCCTTTTAGCGGGTTATATTGCACAAAGGTGGTATTCCTCACCCATGAACACACTGAGTTGTAGGCATTATTCCTTGAAAGAAGTATATCAATTCTCCTTGGGAAACAAGGTGCTTGACCCTCCTGTTTCTAACATTCCTACTTCTCTTCCAAGAGTTGGAGGGTTGGTTCCCTTGACTTGAAAGAGGTAACTTTGCACAAACTTGAGGATCCTCACCCATAAAAACACTGAGAGTTAGGCAGTATTCCCTTCAACAGGTAACTCAATTCACAATGCTTAAGAGGGTGCTAGACCCTCTTGCTTCTAACATTAATCATTGTGTTACAAGAGCTACAGTATGCCTCCTTTCACTTGAATGGCCTATTTTACAGAACATTGAAGTTTCTCCCCGTGAAAACACTGACAGTTACGCAGTGTTCCCTTAAACAGGTAACTCAATTCACCATGCTTCACAAGTTGCTTGACCCTCTTGCTTGTAACACTTATGGTTCTCTTACAGGAGAGACAGTGCTTCTTCCTTACATTGCAACAGGCCTATTTTGCACAAAGCTACTATTCTTCACACTGTAAAAGCCTGAGAGACAGGTAGTATTCCTTTGTAAATCTCACTCAATTCTCACTTTTGAACAACATTCCAGACCCTCTTGCTCCTAGAATGAATGGTTTTCATACATCCTAAACTGTTCTTCTTCCATTCAGTTGAATGCAGCTATTTGGCCAAACGGTGATGTTCCTCACCCATGAAAAAACTCAGAGGTAGTCAGTATTCCTTTCAACAGGTAACTTATTTCTCATAGGAAGCCAAGTTGCAAAATATTCCTGTCTCTCACACACTGCATCAGGCCCTGAGCTACTACTGTGTGTCCCTTTCACCTGAAGCGTGTATTTTTCAAGGAGTGAATGGTTCTCCATTTTCAAAGGCTTTCATTTGGCAAGCATTCCTTTCAAATGCTAATTCAACTCTCACAGGGAAATAATGTGCTTGCAACTCCTGCTGCAAACCTTGACATCTGCTTGCAAGAGACACAGTGCCTGTTCCATTCAGTGGAAAGGTCTATTGGCACAAAGACGGAAATGCTCACACTGTCAAACCCTGACAGATAGGCAGTGTCCCTTTTGAAGGCTAAATCAATTGAAGCTGCTAAGCAAAGTGCTAGAGCACCTTTCCTGTAAGCTTTGTGGTTCTCCTACCAGACACCCAGTAATCCTTCCCTTCATTGAAACAGGCAATTTTGCAGCAAAAGGAAGTTCCTCACACTTTCAAACCCTGAGTGGCAGGTGGTCTTCCTTTAAAAACTTCACTCTACTCACACTGTTACACAAGTTGCTAGACCCTCTTGCTTCTACCCTCAAACATTTTCTTAGAAGAGATTCAGAGATTCTTCCATTCTCTTCAAAGGGTGATGTTGCACAAAGGTGATACTCCTCATCCCTGGAAACACTAAGTGGTAGGCAGTATTCCTTGAAACAAGTTACTCAAGTCTCATCCGAAGACAATCTGCTTCACCCTCCTGCTTGTAACATTCAGCCTTTTCTTACAACATAAGCACCGCTGGATCCAGTCACTTCAAAGAGGTGATTTTGCACAAAGTTGAAGGTACTCACACATAAAAACACTGAGAGGTATCAGTATGTCCTTAGACAGCTAACTCAGTTGAGAATCCTCAGAGTCCTAGGCTCTCTTCCTGTTAACAGTCCTGTCTCTCTTAGAAGGCCTACAGGGCATCTTCCATTCTCTGGAAAGGGGCAATTTGGAAAAAACCTGGAGTCCTCATCCCTGAAAATCTTGAGAGGTAGGTAGTATTCCATGAAACAACTAACTCAATTCACAATGCTGAAGAAGGTGTTTGACCCTCTTCCTTCTAACATTCATGGTTTTCTTACAAGAGCCACAGTGTTTCTCCATTCACTTCACAGAGGCAATTTTGCACAAAGGTGATCTTCTTAGCACATGAAAACTCGGACAAGCAGGCAGTATTCCTTTAAAAAGCTAAGTCAATTCACAATGCTAAACAAGTTGCCAAGCCCTGTTGCTTCTAACATTCATGACTCTCTTACAAGACCTACCAGGACTCTTCCATTCGCTTGTATGGGATATTTTGCCAAAGTTGTGTTCCTCACCCATGAAAACGCTGAGAGGTACTCAGTATTCCTTTACACAGAAGGTACACAGCTAACTCAGTTCACAATGCTGAACAAGGTGGTAGACCCTTTTCTTTCTAACATTAATGATTCTCTCTCAAATTCAACAGTGCTTCTTCCAATCCCTTTTAGCGGGTTATATTGCACAAAGGTGGTATTCCTCACCCATGAACACACTGAGTTGTAGGCATTATTCCTTGAAAGAAGTATATCAATTCTCCTTGGGAAACAAGGTGCTTGACCCTCCTGTTTCTAACATTCCTACTTCTCTTCCAAGAGTTGGAGGGTTGGTTCCCTTGACTTGAAAGAGGTAACTTTGCACAAACTTGAGGATCCTCACCCATAAAAACACTGAGAGTTAGGCAGTATTCCCTTCAACAGGTAACTCAATTCACAATGCTTAAGAGGGTGCTAGACCCTCTTGCTTCTAACATTAATCATTGTGTTACAAGAGCTACAGTATGCCTCCTTTCACTTGAATGGCCTATTTTACAGAACATTGAAGTTTCTCCCCGTGAAAACACTGACAGTTACGCAGTGTTCCCTTAAACAGGTAACTCAATTCACCATGCTTCACAAGTTGCTTGACCCTCTTGCTTGTAACACTTATGGTTCTCTTACAGGAGAGACAGTGCTTCTTCCTTACATTGCAACAGGCCTATTTTGCACAAAGCTACTATTCTTCACACTGTAAAAGCCTGAGAGACAGGTAGTATTCCTTTGTAAAGCTCACTCAATTCTCACTTTTGAACAACATTCCAGACCCTCTTGCTCCTAGAATGAATGGTTTTCATACATCCTAAACTGTTCTTCTTCCATTCAGTTGAATGCAGCTATTTGGCCAAACGGTGATGTTCCTCACCCATGAAAAAACTCAGAGGTAGTCAGTATTCCTTTCAACAGGTAACTTATTTCTCATAGGAAGCCAAGTTGCAAAATATTCCTGTCTCTCACACACTGCATCAGGCCCTGAGCTACTACTGTGTGTCCCTTTCGCCTGAAGCGTGTATTTTTCAAGGAGTGAATGGTTCTCCATTTTCAAAGGCTTTCATTTGGCAAGCATTCCTTTCAAATGCTAATTCAACTCTCACAGGGAAATAATGTGCTTGCAACTCCTGCTGCAAACCTTGACATCTGCTTGCAAGAGACACAGTGCCTGTTCCATTCAGTGGAAAGGTCTATTGGCACAAAGACGGAAATGCTCACACTGTCAAACCCTGATAGATAGGCAGTGTCCCTTTTGAAGGCTAAATCAATTGAAGCTGCTAAGCAAAGTGCTAGAGCACCTTTCCTGTAAGCTTTGTGGTTCTCCTACCAGACACCCAGTAATCCTTCCCTTCATTGAAACAGGCAATTTTGCAGCAAAAGGAAGTTCCTCACACTTTCAAACCCTGAGTGGCAGGTGGTCTTCCTTTAAAAACTTCACTCTACTCACACTGTTACACAAGTTGCTAGACCCTCTTGCTTCTACCCTCAAACATTTTCTTAGAAGAGATTCAGAGATTCTTCCATTCTCTTCAAAGGGTGATGTTGCACAAAGGTGATACTCCTCATCCCTGGAAACACTAAGTGGTAGGCAGTATTCCTTGAAACAAGTTACTCAAGTCTCATCCGAAGACAATCTGCTTCACCCTCCTGCTTGTAACATTCATCCTTTTCTTACAACATAAGCACCGCTGGATCCAGTCACTTCAAAGAGGTGATTTTGCACAAAGTTGAAGGTACTCACACATAAAAACACTGAGAGGTATCAGTATGTCCTTAGACAGCTAACTCAGTTGAGAATCCTCAGAGTCCTAGGCTCTCTTCCTGTTAACAGTCCTGTCTCTCTTAGAAGGCCTACAGGGCATCTTCCATTCTCTGGAAAGGGGCAATTTGGAAAAAACCTGGAGTCCTCATCCCTGAAAATCTTGAGAGGTAGGTAGTATTCCATGAAACAACTAACTCAATTCACAATGCTGAAGAAGGTGTTTGACCCTCTTCCTTCTAACATTCATGGTTTTCTTACAAGAGCCACAGTGTTTCTCCATTCACTTCACAGAGGCAATTTTGCACAAAGGTGATCTTCTTAGCACATGAAAACTCGGACAAGCAACCAGTATTCCTTTAAAAAGCTAAGTCAATTCACAATGCTAAACAAGTTGCCAAGCCCTGTTGCTTCTAACATTCATGACTCTCTTACAAGAGCTACCAGGACTCTTCCTTTCGCTTGTATGGGATATTTTGCCAAAGTTGTGTTCCTCACCCATGAAAACGCTGAGAAGTACTCAGTATTCCTTTACACAGAAGGTACACAGCTAACTCAGTTCACAATGCTGAACAAGGTGGTAGACCCTTTTCTTTCTAACATTAATGATTCTCTCTCAAATTCAACAGTGCTTCTTCCAATCCCTTTTAGCGGGTTATATTGCACAAAGGTGGTATTCCTCACCCATGAACACACTGAGTTGTAGGCATTATTCCTTGAAAGAAGTATATCAATTCTCCTTGGGAAACAAGGTGCTTGACCCTCCTGTTTCTAACATTCCTACTTCTCTTCCAAGAGTTGGAGGGTTGGTTCCCTTGACTTGAAAGAGGTAACTTTGCACAAACTTGAGGATCCTCACCCATAAAAACACTGAGAGTTAGGCAGTATTCCCTTCAACAGGTAACTCAATTCACAATGCTTAAGAGGGTGCTAGACCCTCTTGCTTCTAACATTAATCATTGTGTTACAAGAGCTACAGTATGCCTCCTTTCATTTGAATGGCCTATTTTACAGAACATTGAAGTTTCTCCCCGTGAAAACACTGACAGTTACGCAGTGTTCCCTTAAACAGGTAACTCAATTCACCATGCTTCACAAGTTGCTTGACCCTCTTGCTTGTAACACTTATGGTTCTCTTACAGGAGAGACAGTGCTTCTTCCTTACATTGCAACAGGCCTATTTTGCACAAAGCTACTATTCTTCACACTGTAAAAGCCTGAGAGACAGGTAGTATTCCTTTGTAAAGCTCACTCAATTCTCACTTTTGAACAACATTCCAGACCCTCTTGCTCCTAGAATGAATGGTTTTCATACATCCTAAACTGTTCTTCTTCCATTCAGTTGAATGCAGCTATTTGGCCAAACGGTGATGTTCCTCACCCATGAAAAAACTCAGAGGTAGTCAGTATTCCTTTCAACAGGTAACTTATTTCTCATAGGAAGCCAAGTTGCAAAATATTCCTGTCTCTCACACACTGCATCAGGCCCTGAGCTACTACTGTGTGTCCCTTTCACCTGAAGCGTGTATTTTTCAAGGAGTGAATGGTTCTCCATTTTCAAAGGCTTTCATTTGGCAAGCATTCCTTTCAAATGCTAATTCAACTCTCACAGGGAAACAATGTGCTTGCAACTCCTGCTGCAAACCTTGACATCTGCTTGCAAGAGACACAGTGCCTGTTCCATTCAGTTGAAAGGTCTATTGGCACAAAGACGGAAATGCTCACACTGTCAAACCCTGACAGATAGGCAGTGTCCCTTTTGAAGGCTAAATCAATTGAAGCTGCTAAGCAAAGTGCTAGAGCACCTTTCCTGTAAGCTTTGTGGTTCTCCTACCAGACACCCAGTAATCCTTCCCTTCATTGAAACAGGCAATTTTGCAGCAAAAGGAAGTTCCTCACACTTTCAAACCCTGAGTGGCAGGTGGTCTTCCTTTAAAAGCTTCACTCTACTCACACTGTTACACAAGTTGCTAGACCCTCTTGCTTCTACCCTCAAACATTTTCTTACAAGAGATTCAGAGATTCTTCCATTCTCTTCAAAGGGTGATGTTGCACAAAGGTGATACTCCTCATCCCTGGAAACACTAAGTGGTAGGCAGTATTCCTTGAAACAAGTTACTCAAGTCTCATCCGAAGACAATCTGCTTCACCCTCCTGCTTGTAACATTCAGCCTTTTCTTACAACATAAGCACCGCTGGATCCAGTCACTTCAAAGAGGTGATTTTGCACAAAGTTGAAGGTACTCACACATAAAAACGCTGCGAGGTATCAGTATGTCCTTAGACAGCTAACTCAGTTGAGAATCCTCAGAGTGCTAGGCTCTCTTCCTGTTAACAGTCCTGTCTCTCTTAGAAGTCCTACAGGGCATCTTCCATTCTCTGGAATGAGGCAATTTGGAAAAAACCTGGAGTCCTCATCCCTGAAAATCTTGAGAGGTAGGTAGTATTCCATGAAACAACTAACTCAATTCACAATGCTGAAGAAGGTGTTTGACCCTCTTCCTTCTAACATTCATGGTTTTCTTACAAGAGCCACAGTGTTTCTCCATTCACTTCACAGAGGCAATTTTGCACAAAGGTGATCTTCTTAGCACATGAAAACTCGGACAAGCAGGCAGTATTCCTTTAAAAAGCTAAGTCAATTCACAATGCTAAACAAGTTGCCAAGCCCTCTTGCTTCTAAAATTCATGACTCTCTTACAAGAGCTACAAGGACTCTTCCATTCGCTTGTATGGGATATTTTGCCAAAGTTGTGTTCCTCACCCATGAAAACGCTGAGAGGTACTCAGTATTCCTTTACACAGCTAACTCAGTTCACAATGCTGAACAAGGTGGTAGACCCTTTTCTTTCTAACATTAATGATTCTCTCTCAAATTCAACAGTGCTTCTTCCAATCCCTTTTAGGGGGTTATATTGCACAAAGGTGGTATTCCTCTCCCATGAACACAATGAGTTGTAGGCATTATTCCTTGAAAGAAGTATATCAATTCTCCTTGGGAAACAAGGTGCTTGACCCTCCTGTTTCTAACATTCCTACTTCTCTTCCAAGAGTTGGAAGGTTGGTTCCCTTGACTTGAAAGAGTTAATTTTGCACAAACTTGAGGATCCTCACCCATAAAAACACTGAGAGTTAGGCAGTATTCCCTTCAACAGGTAACTCAATTCACAATGCTTAAGAGGGTGCTAGACCCTCTTGCTTCTAACATTAATCATTGTCTTACAAGAGCTACAGTATGCCTCCTTTCACTTGAGAGGCCTATTGTGCAGAACATTGAAGTTTCTCCCCGTGAAAACACTGACAGTTACGCAGTGTTCCCTTAAACAGGTAACTCAATTCACCATGCTTCACAAGGTGCTTGACCCTCTTGCTTGTAACACTTATGGTTCTCTTACAGGAGAAACAGTGCTTCTTCCTTACATTGCAACAGGCCTATTTTGCACAAAGCTACTATTCTTCACACTGTAAAAGCCTGAGAGACAGGTAGTATTCCTTTGTAAAGCTCACTCAATTCTCACTTTTGAACAACGTTCCAGACCCTCTTGCTCCTAGAATGAATGGTTTTCATACATCCTAAACTGTTCTTCTTCCATTCAGTTGAATGCAGCTATTTGGCCCAACGGTGATGTTCCTCACCCAGGAAAAAAGTCAGGGGTAGTCAGTATTCCTTTCAACAGGTAACTCATTTCTCATAGGGAGACAAGTTGCAAAATATTCCTGCCTCTCACACACTGCTTCAGGCCCTGAGGTACAAGTGTATGTCCATTTCGCCGGAAGCGGGTATTTTTCAAGGAGTGAATGATTCTCCATTGTCAAAGGCTTTCATTTGGCCAGCATTCCTTTCACATGCTAATTCAACTCTCACAGGGAAACAATGTGCTTGCAACTCCTGCTGCAAACCTTGACATCTGCTTGCAAGAGACACAGTGCCTGTTCCATTCAGTGGAAAGGTCTATTGGCACAAAGACGGAAATGCTCACACTGTCAAACCCTGACAGATAGACAGTGTCCCTTTTGAAGGCTAAATCAATTGAAGCTGCTAAGCAAAGTGCTAGAGCACCTTTCCTGTAAGCTTCGTGGTTCTCCTACCAGACACCCAGTAATCCTTCCCTTCATTGAAACAGGCAATTTTGCAGCAAAAGGAAGTTCCTCACACTTTCAAACCCTGAGTGGCAGGTGGTCTTCCTTTAAAAACTTCACTCTACTCACACTGTTACACAAGTTGCTAGACCCTCTTGCTTCTACCCTCAAACATTTTCTTAGAAGAGATTCAGAGATTCTTCCATTCTCTTCAAAGGGTGATGTTGCACAAAGGTGATACTCCTCATCCCTGGAAACACTAAGTGGTAGGCAGTATTCCTTGAAACAAGTTACTCAAGTCTCATCCGAAGACAATCTGCTTCACCCTCCTGCTTGTAACATTCAGCCTTTTCTTACAACATAAGCACCGCTGGATCCAGTCACTTCAAAGAGGTGATTTTGCACAAAGTTGAAGGTACTCACACATAAAAACACTGAGAGGTATCAGTATGTCCTCAGACAGCTAACTCAGTTGAGAATCCTCAGAGTCCTAGGCTCTCTTCCTGTTAACAGTCCTGTCTCTCTTAGAAGGCCTACAGGGCATCTTCCATTCTCTGGAATGGGGCAATTTGGAAAAAACCTGGAGTCCTCATCCCTGAAAATCTTGAGAGGTAGGTAGTATTCCATGAAACAACTAACTCAATTCACAATGCTGAAGAAGGTGTTTGACCCTCTTCCTTCTAACATTCATGGTTTTCTTACAAGAGCCACAGTGTTTCTCCATTCACTTCACAGAGGCAATTTTGCACAAAGGTGATCTTCTTAGCACATGAAAACTCGGACAAGCAGGCAGTATTCCTTTAAAAAGCTAAGTCAATTCACAATGCTAAACAAGTTGCCAAGCCCTGTTGCTTCTAACATTCATGACTCTCTTACAAGAGCTACCAGGACTCTTCCATTCGCTTGTATGGGATATTTTGCCAAAGTTGTGTTCCTCACCCATGAAAACGCTGAGAGGTACTCAGTATTCCTTTACACAGAAGGTACACAGCTAACTCAGTTCACAATGCTGAACAAGGTGGTAGACCCTTTTCTTTCTAACATTAATGATTCTCTCTCAAATTCAACAGTGCTTCTTCCAATCCCTTTTAGCGGGTTATATTGCACAAAGGTGGTATTCCTCACCCATGAACACACTGAGTTGTAGGCATTATTCCTTGAAAGAAGTATATCAATTCTCCTTGGGAAACAAGGTGCTTGACCCTCCTGTTTCTAACATTCCTACTTCTCTTCCAAGAGTTGGAGGGTTGGTTCCCTTGACTTGAAAGAGGTAACTTTGCACAAACTTGAGGATCCTCACCCATAAAAACACTGAGAGTTAGGCAGTATTCCCTTCAACAGGTAACTCAATTCACAATGCTTAAGAGGGTGCTAGACCCTCTTGCTTCTAACATTAATCATTGTGTTACAAGAGCTACAGTATGCCTCCTTTCACTTGAATGGCCTATTTTACAGAACATTGAAGTTTCTCCCCGTGAAAACACTGACAGTTACGCAGTGTTCCCTTAAACAGGTAACTCAATTCACCATGCTTCACAAGTTGCTTGACCCTCTTGCTTGTAACACTTATGGTTCTCTTACAGGAGAGACAGTGCTTCTTCCTTACATTGCAACAGGCCTATTTTGCACAAAGCTACTATTCTTCACACTGTAAAAGCCTGAGAGACAGGTAGTATTCCTTTGTAAAGCTCACTCAATTCTCACTTTTGAACAACATTCCAGACCCTCTTGCTCCTAGAATGAATGGTTTTCATACATCCTAAACTGTTCTTCTTCCATTCAGTTGAATGCAGCTATTTGGCCAAACGGTGATGTTCCTCACCCATGAAAAAACTCAGAGGTAGTCAGTATTCCTTTCAACAGGTAACTTATTTCTCATAGGAAGCCAAGTTGCAAAATATTCCTGTCTCTCACACACTGCATCAGGCCCTGAGCTACTACTGTGTGTCCCTTTCACCTGAAGCGTGTATTTTTCAAGGAGTGAATGGTTCTCCATTTTCAAAGGCTTTCATTTGGCAAGCATTCCTTTCAAATGCTAATTCAACTCTCACAGGGAAACAATGTGCTTGCAACTCCTGCTGCAAACCTTGACATCTGCTTGCAAGAGACACAGTGCCTGTTCCATTCAGTGGAAAGGTCTATTGGCACAAAGACGGAAATGCTCACACTGTCAAACCCTGACAGATAGGCAGTGTCCCTTTTGAAGGCTAAATCAATTGAAGCTGCTAAGCAAAGTGCTAGAGCACCTTTCCTGTAAGCTTTGTGGTTCTCCTACCAGACACCCAGTAATCCTTCCCTTCATTGAAACAGGCAATTTTGCAGCAAAAGGAAGTTCCTCACACTTTCAAACCCTGAGTGGCAGGTGGTCTTCCTTTAAAAACTTCACTCTACTCACACTGTTACACAAGTTGCTAGACCCTCTTGCTTCTACCCTCAAACATTTTCTTACAAGAGATTCAGAGATTCTTCCATTCTCTTCAAAGGGTGATGTTGCACAAAGGTGATACTCCTCATCCCTGGAAACACTAAGTGGTAGGCAGTATTCCTTGAAACAAGTTACTCAAGTCTCATCCGAAGACAATCTGCTTCACCCTCCTGCTTGTAACATTCAGCCTTTTCTTACAACATAAGCACCGCTGGATCCAGTCACTTCAAAGAGGTGATTTTGCACAAAGTTGAAGGTACTCACACATAAAAACACTGAGAGGTATCAGTATGTCCGTAGACAGCTAACTCAGTTGAGAATCCTCAGAGTCCTAGGCTCTCTTCCTGTTAACAGTCCTGTCTCTCTTAGAAGGCCTACAGGGCATCTTACATTCTCTGGAATGGGGCAATTTGGAAAAAACCTGGAGTCCTCATCCCTGAAAATCTTGAGAGGTAGGTAGTATTCCATGAAACAACTAACTCAATTCACAATGCTGAAGAAGGTGTTTGACCCTCTTCCTTCTAACATTCATGGTTTTCTTACAAGAGCCACAGTGTTTCTCCATTCACTTCACAGAGGCAATTTTGCACAAAGGTGATCTTCTTAGCACATGAAAACTCGGACAAGCAGGCAGTATTCCTTTAAAAAGCTAAGTCAATTCACAATGCTAAACAAGTTGCCAAGCCCTGTTGCTTCCAACATTCATGACTCTCTTACAAGAGCTACCAGGACTCTTCCATTCGCTTGTATGGGATATTTTGCCAAAGTTGTGTTCCTCACCCATGAAAACGCTGAGAGGTACTCAGTATTCCTTTACACAGAAGGTACACAGCTAACTCAGTTCACAATGCTGAACAAGGTGGTAGACCCTTTTCTTTCTAACATTAATGATTCTCTCTCAAATTCAACAGTGCTTCTTCCAATCCCTTTTAGCGGGTTATATTGCACAAAGGTGGTATTCCTCACCCATGAACACACTGAGTTGTAGGCATTATTCCTTGAAAGAAGTATATCAATTCTCCTTGGGAAACAAGGTGCTTGACCCTCCTGTTTCTAACATTCCTACTTCTCTTCCAAGAGTTGGAGGGTTGGTTCCCTTGACTTGAAAGAGGTAACTTTGCACAAACTTGAGGATCCTCACCCATAAAAACACTGAGAGTTAGGCAGTATTCCCTTCAACAGGTAACTCAATTCACAATGCTTAAGAGGGTGCTAGACCCTCTTGCTTCTAACATTAATCATTGTGTTACAAGAGCTACAGTATGCCTCCTTTCACTTGAATGGCCTATTTTACAGAACATTGAAGTTTCTCCCCGTGAAAACACTGACAGTTACGCAGTGTTCCCTTAAACAGGTAACTCAATTCACCATGCTTCACAAGTTGCTTGACCCTCTTGCTTGTAACACTTATGGTTCTCTTACAGGAGAGACAGTGCTTCTTCCTTACATTGCAACAGGCCTATTTTGCACAAAGCTACTATTCTTCACACTGTAAAAGCCTGAGAGACAGGTAGTATTCCTTTGTAAAGCTCACTCAATTCTCACTTTTGAACAACATTCCAGACCCTCTTGCTCCTAGAATGAATGGTTTTCATACATCCTAAACTGTTCTTCTTCCATTCAGTTGAATGCAGCTATTTGGCCAAATGGTGATGTTCCTCACCCATGAAAAAACTCAGAGGTATTCAGTATTCCTTTCAACAGGTAACTTATTTCTCATAGGAAGCCAAGTTGCAAAATATTCCTGTCTCTCACACACTGCATCAGGCCCTGAGCTACTACTGTGTGTCCCTTTCACCTGAAGCGTGTATTTTTCAAGGAGTGAATGGTTCTCCATTTTCAAAGGTTTTCATTTGGCAAGCATTCCTTTCAAATGCTAATTCAACTCTCACAGGGAAATAATGTGCTTGCAACTCCTGCTGCAAACCTTGACATCTGCTTGCAAGAGACACAGTGCCTGTTCCATTCAGTGGAAAGGTCTATTGGCACAAAGACGGAAATGCTCACACTGTCAAACCCTGACAGATAGACAGTGTCCCTTTTGAAGGCTAAATCAATTGAAGCTGCTAAGCAAAGTGCTAGAGCACCTTTCCTGTAAGCTTCGTGGTTCTCCTACCAGACACCCAGTAATCCTTCCCTTCATTGAAACAGGCAATTTTGCAGCAAAAGGAAGTTCCTCACACTTTCAAACCCTGAGTGGCAGGTGGTCTTCCTTTAAAAACTTCACTCTACTCACACTGTTACACAAGTTGCTAGACCCTCTTGCTTCTACCCTCAAACATTTTCTTAGAAGAGATTCAGAGATTCTTCCATTCTCTTCAAAGGGTGATGTTGCACAAAGGTGATACTCCTCATCCCTGGAAACACTAAGTGGTAGGCAGTATTCCTTGAAACAAGTTACTCAAGTCTCATCCGAAGACAATCTGCTTCACCCTCCTGCTTGTAACATTCAGCCTTTTCTTACAACATAAGCACCGCTGGATCCAGTCACTTCAAAGAGGTGATTTTGCACAAAGTTGAAGGTACTCACACATAAAAACACTGAGAGGTATCAGTATGTCCTCAGACAGCTAACTCAGTTGAGAATCCTCAGAGTCCTAGGCTCTCTTCCTGTTAACAGTCCTGTCTCTCTTAGAAGGCCTACAGGGCATCTTCCATTCTCTGGAATGGGGCAATTTGGAAAAAACCTGGAGTCCTCATCCCTGAAAATCTTGAGAGGTAGGTAGTATTCCATGAAACAACTAACTCAATTCACAATGCTGAAGAAGGTGTTTGACCCTCTTCCTTCTAACATTCATGGTTTTCTTACAAGAGCCACAGTGTTTCTCCATTCACTTCACAGAGGCAATTTTGCACAAAGGTGATCTTCTTAGCACATGAAAACTCGGACAAGCAGGCAGTATTCCTTTAAAAAGCTAAGTCAATTCACAATGCTAAACAAGTTGCCAAGCCCTGTTGCTTCTAACATTCATGACTCTCTTACAAGAGCTACCAGGACTCTTCCATTCGCTTGTATGGGATATTTTGCCAAAGTTGTGTTCCTCACCCATGAAAACGCTGAGAGGTACTCAGTATTCCTTTACACAGAAGGTACACAGCTAACTCAGTTCACAATGCTGAACAAGGTGGTAGACCCTTTTCTTTCTAACATTAATGATTCTCTCTCAAATTCAACAGTGCTTCTTCCAATCCCTTTTAGCGGGTTATATTGCACAAAGGTGGTATTCCTCACCCATGAACACACTGAGTTGTAGGCATTATTCCTTGAAAGAAGTATATCAATTCTCCTTGGGAAACAAGGTGCTTGACCCTCCTGTTTCTAACATTCCTACTTCTCTTCCAAGAGTTGGAGGGTTGGTTCCCTTGACTTGAAAGAGGTAACTTTGCACAAACTTGAGGATCCTCACCCATAAAAACACTGAGAGTTAGGCAGTATTCCCTTCAACAGGTAACTCAATTCACAATGCTTAAGAGGGTGCTAGACCCTCTTGCTTCTAACATTAATCATTGTGTTACAAGAGCTACAGTATGCCTCCTTTCACTTGAATGGCCTATTTTACAGAACATTGAAGTTTCTCCCCGTGAAAACACTGACAGTTACGCAGTGTTCCCTTAAACAGGTAACTCAATTCACCATGCTTCACAAGTTGCTTGACCCTCTTGCTTGTAACACTTATGGTTCTCTTACAGGAGAGACAGTGCTTCTTCCTTACATTGCAACAGGCCTATTTTGCACAAAGCTACTATTCTTCACACTGTAAAAGCCTGAGAGACAGGTAGTATTCCTTTGTAAAGCTCACTCAATTCTCACTTTTGAACAACATTCCAGACCCTCTTGCTCCTAGAATGAATGGTTTTCATACATCCTAAACTGTTCTTCTTCCATTCAGTTGAATGCAGCTATTTGGCCAAACGGTGATGTTCCTCACCCATGAAAAAACTCAGAGGTAGTCAGTATTCCTTTCAACAGGTAACTTATTTCTCATAGGAAGCCAAGTTGCAAAATATTCCTGTCTCTCACACACTGCATCAGGCCCTGAGCTACTACTGTGTGTCCCTTTCACCTGAAGCGTGTATTTTTCAAGGAGTGAATGGTTCTCCATTTTCAAAGGCTTTCATTTGGCAAGCATTCCTTTCAAATGCTAATTCAACTCTCACAGGGAAACAATGTGCTTGCAACTCCTGCTGCAAACCTTGACATCTGCTTGCAAGAGACACAGTGCCTGTTCCATTCAGTGGAAAGGTCTATTGGCACAAAGACGGAAATGCTCACACTGTCAAACCCTGACAGATAGGCAGTGTCCCTTTTGAAGGCTAAATCAATTGAAGCTGCTAAGCAAAGTGCTAGAGCACCTTTCCTGTAAGCTTTGTGGTTCTCCTACCAGACACCCAGTAATCCTTCCCTTCATTGAAACAGGCAATTTTGCAGCAAAAGGAAGTTCCTCACACTTTCAAACCCTGAGTGGCAGGTGGTCTTCCTTTAAAAACTTCACTCTACTCACACTGTTACACAAGTTGCTAGACCCTCTTGCTTCTACCCTCAAACATTTTCTTACAAGAGATTCAGAGATTCTTCCATTCTCTTCAAAGGGTGATGTTGCACAAAGGTGATACTCCTCATCCCTGGAAACACTAAGTGGTAGGCAGTATTCCTTGAAACAAGTTACTCAAGTCTCATCCGAAGACAATCTGCTTCACCCTCCTGCTTGTAACATTCAGCCTTTTCTTACAACATAAGCACCGCTGGATCCAGTCACTTCAAAGAGGTGATTTTGCACAAAGTTGAAGGTACTCACACATAAAAACACTGAGAGGTATCAGTATGTCCGTAGACAGCTAACTCAGTTGAGAATCCTCAGAGTCCTAGGCTCTCTTCCTGTTAACAGTCCTGTCTCTCTTAGAAGGCCTACAGGGCATCTTACATTCTCTGGAATGGGGCAATTTGGAAAAAACCTGGAGTCCTCATCCCTGAAAATCTTGAGAGGTAGGTAGTATTCCATGAAACAACTAACTCAATTCACAATGCTGAAGAAGGTGTTTGACCCTCTTCCTTCTAACATTCATGGTTTTCTTACAAGAGCCACAGTGTTTCTCCATTCACTTCACAGAGGCAATTTTGCACAAAGGTGATCTTCTTAGCACATGAAAACTCGGACAAGCAGGCAGTATTCCTTTAAAAAGCTAAGTCAATTCACAATGCTAAACAAGTTGCCAAGCCCTGTTGCTTCTAACATTCATGACTCTCTTACAAGAGCTACCAGGACTCTTCCATTCGCTTGTATGGGATATTTTGCCAAAGTTCTGTTCCTCACCCATGAAAACGCTGAGAGGTACTCAGTATTCCTTTACACAGCCAACTCTGTTCACAATGCTGAACAAGGTGGTAGACCCTTTTCTTTCTAACATTAATGATTCTCTCTCAAATTCAACAGTGCTTCTTCCAATCCCTTTTAGCGGGTTATATTGCACAAAGGTGGTATTCCTCACCCATGAACACACTGAGTTGTAGGCATTATTCCTTGAAAGAAGTATATCAATTCTCCTTGGGAAACAAGGTGCTTGACCCTCCTGTTTCTAACATTCCTACTTCTCTTCCAAGAGTTGGAGGGTTGGTTCCCTTGACTTGAAAGAGGTAACTTTGCACAAACTTGAGGATCCTCACCCATAAAAACACTGAGAGTTAGGCAGTATTCCCTTCAACAGGTAACTCAATTCACAATGCTTAAGAGGGTGCTAGACCCTCTTGCTTCTAACATTAATCATTGTGTTACAAGAGCTACAGTATGCCTCCTTTCACTTGAATGGCCTATTTTACAGAACATTGAAGTTTCTCCCCGTGAAAACACTGACAGTTACGCAGTGTTCCCTTAAACAGGTAACTCAATTCACCATGCTTCACAAGTTGCTTGACCCTCTTGCTTGTAACACTTATGGTTCTCTTACAGGAGAGACAGTGCTTCTTCCTTACATTGCAACAGGCCTATTTTGCACAAAGCTACTATTCTTCACACTGTAAAAGCCTGAGAGACAGGTAGTATTCCTTTGTAAAGCTCACTCAATTCTCACTTTTGAACAACATTCCAGACCCTCTTGCTCCTAGAATGAATGGTTTTCATACATCCTAAACTGTTCTTCTTCCATTCAGTTGAATGCAGCTATTTGGCCAAACGGTGATGTTCCTCACCCATGAAAAAACTCAGAGGTAGTCAGTATTCCTTTCAACAGGTAACTTATTTCTCATAGGAAGCCAAGTTGCAAAATATTCCTGTCTCTCACACACTGCATCAGGCCCTGAGCTACTACTGTGTGTCCCTTTCACCTGAAGCGTGTATTTTTCAAGGAGTGAATGGTTCTCCATTTTCAAAGGCTTTCATTTGGCAAGCATTCCTTTCAAATGCTAATTCAACTCTCACAGGGAAACAATGTGCTTGCAACTCC